>NC_137683.1:6273512-7473512 GCF_963989245.1 Nansenia antarctica | reverse complement strand
CAGTCATTAACAGAGCTGTTCTGAAAGTGTCCAAGCGGCCTGTTCTTAGAGTGGACTGTTTTTTGCATTCGTTCTCAAGTTATATCAAACTATCAAAGTGTTGTTTTCTGCCTTTCTCGAGCACATTTTGACTTGTTGTTGAATGCTCCTATAATGTAACTCTAAATGACAATCAGAGCAACTTGAATTGCGTGTGTGCAGCCTTTTGCTCAAAAGTGATCAACGTTTCGTTTTCAGAGTCTCTTTTGACAATCTCTTCGAGAGCTGTTTTCAGTCATTAACAGAGCTGTTCTGAAAGTGTCCAAGCGGCCTGTTCTGAGAGTGGACTGTTTTTTGCATTCGTTCTCAAGTTCTATCAGTGTTGTTTTCTGCTTTTCTGGAGCACATTTTGACTTGTTGCTGAATGCTCCTATAATGTAACTCTAAATGACAATCAGAGCAACTTGAATTGCGTGTGTGCAGCCTTTTGCTCAAAAGTGATCAACGTTTCGTTTTCGGAGTCTCTTTTGACAATCTCTTAAAGAGCTGATTTCAGTCATTAACAGAGCTGTTCTGAAAGTGTCCAAGCAGCCTGTTCTGAGAGTGGACTGTTTTTTGCATTCGTTCTCAAGTTATATCAAAGTGTTGTTTTCTGCCTTTCTCGAGCACATTTTGACTTGTTGTTGAATGCTCCTATAATGTAACTCTAAATGACAATCAGAGCAACTTGAATTGCGTGTGTGCAGCCTTTTGCTCAAAAGTGATCAACGTTTCGTTTTCAGAGTCTCTTTTGACAATCTCTTCGGGAGCTGTTTTCAGTCATTAACAGAGCTGTTCTGAAAGTGTCCAAGCGGCCTGTTCTGAGAGTGGACTGTTTTTTGCATTCGTTCTCATGTTCTATCAGTGTTGTTTTCTGCTTTTCTGGAGCACATTTTGACTTGTTGCTGAATGCTCATAATGTAACTCTAAATGACAATCAGAGCAACTTGAATTGCGTGTGTGCAGCCTTTTGCTCAAAATTGATCAACGTTTCGTTTTCAGATTCTCTTTTGACAATCTCTTCGAGAGCTGTTTTCAGTCATTAACAGAGCTGTTCTGAAAGTGTCCAAGCGGCCTGTTCTGAGAGTGGACTGTTTTTTGCATTCGTTCTCAAGTTCTATCAGTGTTGTTTTCTGCTTTTCTGGAGCACATTTGGACTTGTTGCTGAATGCTCCTATAATGTAACTCTAAATGACAATCAGAGCAACTTGAATTGCGTGTGTGCAGCCTTTTGCTCAAAAGTGATCAACGTTTCGTTTTCGGAGTCTCGTTTGACAATCTCTTCGAGAGCTGTTTTCAGTCATTAACAGAGCTGTTCTGAAAGTGTCCAAGCGGCCTGTTCTTAGAGTGGACTGTTTTTTGCATTCGTTCTCAAGTTATATCAAACTATCAAAGTGTTGTTTTCTGCCTTTCTCGAGCACATTTTGACTTGTTGTTGAATGCTCCTATAATGTAACTCTAAATGACAATCAGAGCAACTTGAATTGCGTGTGTGCAGCCTTTTGCTCAAAAGTGATCAACGTTTCGTTTTCAGAGTCTCTTTTGACAATCTCTTCGAGAGCTGTTTTCAGTCATTAACAGAGCTGTTCTGAAAGTGTCCAAGCGGCCTGTTCTGAGAGTGGACTGTTTTTTGCATTCGTTCTCATGTTCTATCAGTGTTGTTTTCTGCTTTTCTGGAGCACATTTTGACTTGTTGCTGAATGCTCCTATAATGTAACTCTAAATGACAATCAGAGCAACTTGAATTGCGTGTGTGCAGCCTTTTGCTCAAAAGTGATCAACGTTTCGTTTTCGGAGTCTCTTTTGACAATCTCTTAAAGAGCTGATTTCAGTCATTAACAGAGCTGTTCTGAAAGTGTCCAAGCAGCCTGTTCTGAGAGTGGACTGTTTTTTGCATTCGTTCTCAAGTTATATCAAAGTGTTGTTTTCTGCCTTTCTCGAGCACATTTTGACTTGTTGTTGAATGCTCCTATAATGTAACTCTAAATGACAATCAGAGCAACTTGAATTGCGTGTGTGCAGCCTTTTGCTCAAAAGTGATCAACGTTTCGTTTTCAGAGTCTCTTTTGACAATCTCTTCGGGAGCTGTTTTCAGTCATTAACAGAGCTGTTCTGAAAGTGTCCAAGCGGCCTGTTCTGAGAGTGGACTGTTTTTTGCATTCGTTCTCAAGTTCTATCAGTGTTGTTTTCTGCTTTTCTGGAGCACATTTTGACTTGTTGCTGAATGCTCCTATAATGTAACTCTAAATGACAATCAGAGCAACTTGAATTGTGTGTGTGCAGCCTTTTGCTCAAAAGTGATCAACGTTTCGTTTTCGGAGTCTCTTTTGACAATCTCTTCGAGAGCTGTTTTCAGTCATTAACAGAGCTGTTCTGAAAGTGTCCAAGCGGCCTGTTCTGAGAGTGGACTGTTTTTTGCATTCGTTCTCAAGTTCTATCAGTGTTGTTTTCTGCTTTTCTGGAGCACATTTTGACTTGTTGCTGAATGCTCCTATAATGTAACTCTAAATGACAATCAGAGCAACTTGAATTGCGTGTGTGCAGCCTTTTGCTCAAAATTGATCAACGTTTCGTTTTCAGATTCTCTTTTGACAATCTCTTCGAGAGCTGTTTTCAGTCATTAACAGAGCTGTTCTGAAAGTGTCCAAGCGGCCTGTTCTGAGAGTGGACTGTTTTTTGCATTCGTTCTCAAGTTCTATCAGTGTTGTTTTCTGCTTTTCTGGAGCACATTTGGACTTGTTGCTGAATGCTCCTATAATGTAACTCTAAATGACAATCAGAGCAACTTGAATTGCGTGTGTGCAGCCTTTTGCTCAAAAGTGATCAACGTTTCGTTTTCGGAGTCTCGTTTGACAATCTCTTCGAGAGCTGTTTTCAGTCATTAACAGAGCTGTTCTGAAAGTGTCCAAGCGGCCTGTTCTTAGAGTGGACTGTTTTTTGCATTCGTTCTCAAGTTATATCAAACTATCAAAGTGTTGTTTTCTGCCTTTCTCGAGCACATTTTGACTTGTTGTTGAATGCTCCTATAATGTAACTCTAAATGACAATCAGAGCAACTTGAATTGCGTGTGTGCAGCCTTTTGCTCAAAAGTGATCAACGTTTCGTTTTCAGAGTCTCTTTTGACAATCTCTTAAAGAGCTGATTTCAGTCATTAACAGAGCTGTTCTGAAAGTGTCCAAGCAGCCTGTTCTGAGAGTGGACTGTTTTTTGCATTCGTTCTCAAGTTATATCAAAGTGTTGTTTTCTGCCTTTCTCGAGCACATTTTGACTTGTTGTTGAATGCTCCTATAATGTAACTCTAAATGACAATCAGAGCAACTTGAATTGCGTGTGTGCAGCCTTTTGCTCAAAAGTGATCAACGTTTCATTTTCAGAGTCTCTTTTGACAATCTCTTCGAGAGCTGTTTTCAGTCATTAACAGAGCTGTTCTGAAAGTGTCCAAGCGGCCTGTTCTGAGAGTGGACTGTTTTTTGCATTCGTTCTCAAGTTCTATCAGTGTTGTTTTCTGCTTTTCTGGAGCACATTTTGACTTGTTGCTGAATGCTCCTATAATGTAACTCTAAATGACAATCAGAGCAACTTGAATTGCGTGTGTGCAGCCTTTTGCTCAAAAGTGATCAACGTTTCGTTTTCGGAGTCTCTTTTGACAATCTCTTAAAGAGCTGATTTCAGTCATTAACAGAGCTGTTCTGAAAGTGTCCAAGCAGCCTGTTCTGAGAGTGGACTGTTTTTTGCATTCGTTCTCAAGTTATATCAAAGTGTTGTTTTCTGCCTTTCTCGAGCACATTTTGACTTGTTGTTGAATGCTCCTATAATGTAACTCTAAATGACAATCAGAGCAACTTGAATTGCGTGTGTGCAGCCTTTTGCTCAAAAGTGATCAACGTTTCGTTTTCAGAGTCTCTTTTGACAATCTCTTCGGGAGCTGTTTTCAGTCATTAACAGAGCTGTTCTGAAAGTGTCCAAGCGGCCTGTTCTGAGAGTGGACTGTTTTTTGCATTCGTTCTCAAGTTCTATCAGTGTTGTTTTCTGCTTTTCTGGAGCACATTTTGACTTGTTGCTGAATGCTCCTATAATGTAACTCTAAATGACAATCAGAGCAACTTGAATTGCGTGTGTGCAGCCTTTTGCTCAAAAGTGATCAACGTTTCGTTTTCGGAGTCTCTTTTGACAATCTCTTCGAGAGCTGTTTTCAGTCATTAACAGAGCTGTTCTGAAAGTGTCCAAGCGGCCTGTTCTGAGAGTGGACTGTTTTTTGCATTCGTTCTCAAGTTCTATCAGTGTTGTTTTCTGCTTTTCTGGAGCACATTTTGACTTGTTGCTGAATGCTCCTATAATGTAACTCTAAATGACAATAGATAGATAGATAGATAGATAGATAGACTTTATTTGTCATTGTTACAGTACAGGTACCAAACAACGAAATTTAGGAGGGGAGGCTCCCCTGGTGTTTAAGAAAGGAAAAAGAAACACATTTTGGAAAAAGCATAGATGCATAAAATCACAAGAAGATAAGGAGCTGGTTTACATCAATAGAGGCTATGTACACAATCCACTGTACTATACTGCACAGATAGTCAACTAGGGTTGTCATATTGCACAAGAAAGTATTTTTTCACATTTTTTTAAAGTGTCACAGTTTGCAGGCTTGAAAATGTACATGTTTGTGCCTCAGCACTAGCTGCCATTACAATCCGTCCGGACTTGTCCTGGGCCCAGAACTTAGGCCTTTTCTGTGTTCAGGGCCTTGACGGCCCTGTGGTAGAAGCTGTCCTTCAGTCTGTTTGTCCTAGCGGCCGGGGTCCTGTACCTCCTGTTCGAGGGCAGCTTGACAAAGTGTTCGTGCCCAGGGTGGGTCGGGTCCTTGGAGATCTTGGAGGCCCTCCTGAGACAGCGTGTTTCGTACAGCTCCTCCAGAGAGGGGAGGGTGGCGCCGGTGATCCCCTGTGCTGTTCTCACGACTCTCTGTAGATCGTTTCTCTCCGCTGCCGTGCAGCTGTGGTACCAGTTGGAGATGCCGAAGGTGAGGATGCTCTCCACTGCGCCGTGGTAGAAGGCCACCAGCATCTCCTTCTTGCTGTGTTGTTTCTTGAGGCATCTCAGGGTGTATAGCCGCTGTTGTGCCCTCTTGATGGTGCCTTTAGTGTTGTCCTTCCAGGCCAGGTCATCCCGTATGATGTGTCCCAGGAAACGGAGGTTTGAGACCATCTCTACGCTCTCTCCGTCGATGAGCAGGGGCAGGATCTCGGACTTTTTCCTCCTGTAGTCTACGATGAGTTCCTGGGTCTTTGACTTGTTTAGCAGCAGGTTGTTTACCTTGCACAGCTTGCTCAATTGCTCTACCTCATCCCTGTACGCCGCCTCGTCCCCCCCCGAGATACATCCCACCACGGTGGTGTCGTCTGCAAACTTTACGATGTAGTTGCTGGGGTGGATGGGGGTGAAGTCGTGGGTGTAGAGGTTGTAGAGGATGGGGCTTAGCACGCAGCCCTGGGGTGACCCAGTGCTGAGGCTGAGGGCTGTGGAGGTGTGGGGGCCCACCCGCACCCTCTGGGGGCGGTTGGTCAGGAAGTCCTTGATCCACGCACATATAGAGTGTGATAGACCCAGGTCTAGTAGTTTGGTCACTAGCCTGTCTGGAAGGATGGTGTTAAAGGCGGAGCTGAAGTCCACGAAGAGCAGTCTCGCGTAGCTGTTTCCCCTCTCCAGGTGGGATAGAGTGGCGTGGAGAGTCGTCGCTATGGCGTCCTCTGTGGACCTGTGGGCTCTGTAGGCGAACTGGTATGGATCCAGGTTGGGCGGGAGGCGTGTGAGTATGTGGGCCCGGACTAGTTTCTCGAAGCACTTCATGATGATTGGTGTGAGTGCCACCGGGCGGTAGTCGTTTAGGCAGCTCACCGTGCTTTTCTTCGGGACTGGGATGATAGTTGAGGTTTTCAGGCAGGGTGGGACGGTGGCCTGGGACAGGGACTGGTTAAAGATGTTGGTGAAAACCCCGGCCAGCTGGTCGGCGCAGTCTCTCAGCACCCGTCCCAGGACGCCATCCGGCCCCGAGGCTTTCCTGGGGTCCACCGCCTTCAGTACGCATCTCACCTCGTGCTCTGTGAGGGTGAGGCTGCTGAGAGCTGGAGAGAGTGGTGTCTGTGTTGTGGTTACCTCCGTTCGCCCCTCGTCGAACCGGGCGTAGAAGGTGTTCAGCTTTCCCGCCAGCAGGGGGTCGTCCTCTGCGGCTGTGAGCCTGTTGGCTCTGAAGTTTGTCATCTGCTGAACCCCCTGCCACATCCGCCTGGAGTCGTTGCTCAGGAGGCATTCCTCAATCTTCTCTCTGTGCTCTGCCTTGGCCGCTTTGATGCCGCGCTTTAGGTTGGCCCTGGTGGAGCTGTACAGCGGTGTGCGCTTCCCTGCGAAGAAGGCGTTGTCCCTCTCATTTAACAGTTTTTGGACCTTCCCAGTCATCCATGGCTTCGTGTTGGGGTAGACCCGGACCCGTTTGTCCACGGTGACTGAGTTGGTGCAGTTCACTATGTGGTTCAGAACCGACGACGTGTACTGTTCCAGGTCCTCATGCTCATATTCCTGCCATAGGGTGTCATTTAGGCAGATCTGCAGTGGAGCGGACCCTTCTGGCCAGGTTCTGACAGTCTTAGTGGTGGTGGGAGCACTTTTCCCCATTGTGGTGTATGCAGGAATCAGGAGGATTGACACATGGTCAGACATGCCTAGATGAGCTAGCGGACTAGCCTTGTAAGCACGTTTGATGTTGGTGTATACCTTATCCAGTGTTTTTTCTCCTCTCGTTGCACATTTTACATGCTGGTAGAACTTGGGTAGTACTGCCTTCAGGTCGACATGATTAAAGTCCCCCGCTATGATGTGGATAGCCTGTGGATCAGTACTTTGTTGGCTACTAATGACGTCGTATAGTCGCGCCAATGCTACTTTGCTGTCTGAGCTAGGTGCAATATACACACATGTAATTAGCACCGCGTTAAACTCCCTAGGCAGGTATGTGGGTCGGCATTTAACAGTCAAGTATTCTAGGTCTGGTGAGCAGTGGCTACTTACAGTTTTCGTGTTTAAGCACCAGCTATCCTTCGTCGATATTATGATCCCACCTCCTCTTGACTTACCGCTAAGCTCCGTGCGGTCAGCGCGATGAAGCGTTCGGCCCTCTAAACTAACGTTAGCGTCCACAATGTTGTCGTTTAGCCAGGTTTCGGTCAGAATAATCACACAGCTATCCCCTACGATGCTGTTTTTTGCCACCTGTAGTCTCAGTTCATCCATCTTATTTGTCAGGGATCTGACATTTGAGAGGAAAATGCTTGGAATAGCTGGCTTGTTTGGGCTTCTCCTTAGCCTTTCTAGCAGGCCTCCCCTCCGGCCTCGCTTTTTCCTACGATCCCGCCGCCGGCGTCTCCGCCTCAGGGAGGGAACTGTGAACCAGGGCTCTCCCGGTAGCCTGGCTATGTCCGTGTCAATGTTGTAGTGCTCCAGGAAATCCGCCCTAACTATCCTGTCGTTTTGCGTGCCGACTCTAAATATCTATAATGTAACTCTAAATGACAATCAGAGCAACTTGAATTGCGTGTGTGCAGCCTTTTGCTCAAAAGTGATCAACGTTTCGTTTTCAGAGTCCCTTTTGACTATCTCTTAAAGAGCTGATTTCAGTCATTAACAGAGCTGTTCTGAAAGTGTCCAAGCAGCCTGTTCTGAGAGTGGACTGTTTTTTGCATTCGTTCTCAAGTTATATCAAAGTGTTGTTTTCTGCCTTTCTCGAGCACATTTTGACTTGTTGTTGAATGCTCCTATAATGTAACTCTAAATGACAATCAGAGCAACTTGAATTGCGTGTGTGCAGCCTTTTGCTCAAAAGTGATCAACGTTTCGTTTTCAGAGTCTCTTTTGACAATCTCTTCGAGAGCTGTTTTCAGTCATTAACAGAGCTGTTCTGAAAGTGTCCAAGCGGCCTGTTCTGAGAGTGGACTGTTTTTTGCATTCGTTCTCAAGTTCTATCAGTGTTGTTTTCTGCTTTTCTGGAGCACATTTTGACTTGTTGCTGAATGCTCCTATAATGTAACTCTAAATGACAATCAGAGCAACTTGAATTGCGTGTGTGCAGCCTTTTGCTCAAAAGTGATCAACGTTTCGTTTTCGGAGTCTCTTTTGACAATCTCTTCGAGAGCTGTTTTCAGTCATTAACAGAGCTGTTCTGAAAGTGTCCAAGCAGCCTGTTCTGAGAGTGGACTGGTTTTTGCATTCGTTCTCAAGTTATATCAAAGTGTTGTTTTTTGCCTTTCTCGAGCACATTTTGACTTGTTGTTGAATGCTCCTATAATGTAACTCTAAATGACAATCAGAGCAACTTGAATTGCGTGTGTGCAGCCTTTTGCTCAAAAGTGATCAACGTTTCGTTTTCAGAGTCTCTTTTGACAATCTCTTAAAGAGCTGATTTCAGTCATTAACAGAGCTGTTCTGAAAGTGTCCAAGCAGCCTGTTCTGAGAGTGGACTGTTTTTTGCATTCGTTCTCAAGTTATATCAAAGTGTTGTTTTCTGCCTTTCTCGAGCACATTTTGACTTGTTGTTGAATGCTCCTATAATGTAACTCTAAATGACAATCAGAGCAACTTGAATTGCGTGTGTGCAGCCTTTTGCTCAAAAGTGATCAACGTTTCGTTTTCGGAGTCTCTTTTGACAATCTCTTCGAGAGCTGTTTTCAGTCATTAACAGAGCTGTTCTGAAAGTGTCCAAGCGGCCTGTTCTGAGAGTGGACTGTTTTTTGCATTCGTTCTCAAGTTCTATCAGTGTTGTTTTCTGCTTTTCTGGAGCACATTTTGACTTGTTGCTGAATGCTCCTATAATGTAACTCTAAATGACAATCAGAGCAACTTGAATTGCGTGTGTGCAGCCTTTTGCTCAAAATTGATCAACGTTTCGTTTTCAGATTCTCTTTTGACAATCTCTTCGAGAGCTGTTTTCAGTCATTAACAGAGCTGTTCTGAAAGTGTCCAAGCGGCCTGTTCTGAGAGTGGACTGTTTTTTGCATTCGTTCTCAAGTTCTATCAGTGTTGTTTTCTGCTTTTCTGGAGCACATTTGGACTTGTTGCTGAATGCTCCTATAATGTAACTCTAAATGACAATCAGAGCAACTTGAATTGCGTGTGTGCAGCCTTTTGCTCAAAAGTGATCAACGTTTCGTTTTCGGAGTCTCGTTTGACAATCTCTTCGAGAGCTGTTTTCAGTCATTAACAGAGCTGTTCTGAAAGTGTCCAAGCGGCCTGTTCTTAGAGTGGACTGTTTTTTGCATTCGTTCTCAAGTTATATCAAACTATCAAAGTGTTGTTTTCTGCCTTTCTCGAGCACATTTTGACTTGTTGTTGAATGCTCCTATAATGTAACTCTAAATGACAATCAGAGCAACTTGAATTGCGTGTGTGCAGCCTTTTGCTCAAAAGTGATCAACGTTTCGTTTTCAGAGTCTCTTTTGACAATCTCTTAAAGAGCTGATTTCAGTCATTAACAGAGCTGTTCTGAAAGTGTCCAAGCAGCCTGTTCTGAGAGTGGACTGTTTTTTGCATTCGTTCTCAAGTTATATCAAAGTGTTGTTTTCTGCCTTTCTCGAGCACATTTTGACTTGTTGTTGAATGCTCCTATAATGTAACTCTAAATGACAATCAGAGCAACTTGAATTGCGTGTGTGCAGCCTTTTGCTCAAAAGTGATCAACGTTTCATTTTCAGAGTCTCTTTTGACAATCTCTTCGAGAGCTGTTTTCAGTCATTAACAGAGCTGTTCTGAAAGTGTCCAAGCGGCCTGTTCTGAGAGTGGACTGTTTTTTGCATTCGTTCTCAAGTTCTATCAGTGTTGTTTTCTGCTTTTCTGGAGCACATTTTGACTTGTTGCTGAATGCTCCTATAATGTAACTCTAAATGACAATCAGAGCAACTTGAATTGCGTGTGTGCAGCCTTTTGCTCAAAAGTGATCAACGTTTCGTTTTCGGAGTCTCTTTTGACAATCTCTTAAAGAGCTGATTTCAGTCATTAACAGAGCTGTTCTGAAAGTGTCCAAGCAGCCTGTTCTGAGAGTGGACTGTTTTTTGCATTCGTTCTCAAGTTATATCAAAGTGTTGTTTTCTGCCTTTCTCGAGCACATTTTGACTTGTTGTTGAATGCTCCTATAATGTAACTCTAAATGACAATCAGAGCAACTTGAATTGCGTGTGTGCAGCCTTTTGCTCAAAAGTGATCAACGTTTCATTTTCAGAGTCTCTTTTGACAATCTCTTCGAGAGCTGTTTTCAGTCATTAACAGAGCTGTTCTGAAAGTGTCCAAGCGGCCTGTTCTGAGAGTGGACTGTTTTTTGCATTCGTTCTCAAGTTCTATCAGTGTTGTTTTCTGCTTTTCTGGAGCACATTTTGACTTGTTGCTGAATGCTCCTATAATGTAACTCTAAATGACAATCAGAGCAACTTGAATTGCGTGTGTGCAGCCTTTTGCTCAAAAGTGATCAACGTTTCGTTTTCGGAGTCTCTTTTGACAATCTCTTAAAGAGCTGATTTCAGTCATTAACAGAGCTGTTCTGAAAGTGTCCAAGCAGCCTGTTCTGAGAGTGGACTGTTTTTTGCATTCGTTCTCAAGTTATATCAAAGTGTTGTTTTCTGCCTTTCTCGAGCACATTTTGACTTGTTGTTGAATGCTCCTATAATGTAACTCTAAATGACAATCAGAGCAACTTGAATTGCGTGTGTGCAGCCTTTTGCTCAAAAGTGATCAACGTTTCGTTTTCAGAGTCTCTTTTGACAATCTCTTCGGGAGCTGTTTTCAGTCATTAACAGAGCTGTTCTGAAAGTGTCCAAGCGGCCTGTTCTGAGAGTGGACTGTTTTTTGCATTCGTTCTCAAGTTCTATCTGTGTTGTTTTCTGCTTTTCTGGAGCACATTTTGACTTGTTGCTGAATGCTCCTATAATGTAACTCTAAATGACAATCAGAGCAACTTGAATTGCGTGTGTGCAGCCTTTTGCTCAAAAGTGATCAACGTTTCGTTTTCGGAGTCTCTTTTGACAATCTCTTCGAGAGCTGTTTTCAGTCATTAACAGAGCTGTTCTGAAAGTGTCCAAGCGGCCTGTTCTGAGAGTGGACTGTTTTTTGCATTCGTTCTCAAGTTCTATCAGTGTTGTTTTCTGCTTTTCTGGAGCACATTTTGACTTGTTGCTGAATGCTCCTATAATGTAACTCTAAATGACAATCAGAGCAACTTGAATTGCGTGTGTGCAGCCTTTTGCTCAAAATTGATCAACGTTTCGTTTTCAGATTCTCTTTTGACAATCTCTTCGAGAGCTGTTTTCAGTCATTAACAGAGCTGTTCTGAAAGTGTCCAAGCGGCCTGTTCTGAGAGTGGACTGTTTTTTGCATTCGTTCTCAAGTTCTATCAGTGTTGTTTTCTGCTTTTCTGGAGCACATTTGGACTTGTTGCTGAATGCTCCTATAATGTAACTCTAAATGACAATCAGAGCAACTTGAATTGCGTGTGTGCAGCCTTTTGCTCAAAAGTGATCAACGTTTCGTTTTCGGAGTCTCGTTTGACAATCTCTTCGAGAGCTGTTTTCAGTCATTAACAGAGCTGTTCTGAAAGTGTCCAAGCGGCCTGTTCTTAGAGTGGACTGTTTTTTGCATTCGTTCTCAAGTTATATCAAACTATCAAAGTGTTGTTTTCTGCCTTTCTCGAGCACATTTTGACTTGTTGTTGAATGCTCCTATAATGTAACTCTAAATGACAATCAGAGCAACTTGAATTGCGTGTGTGCAGCCTTTTGCTCAAAAGTGATCAACGTTTCGTTTTCAGAGTCCCTTTTGACTATCTCTTAAAGAGCTGATTTCAGTCATTAACAGAGCTGTTCTGAAAGTGTCCAAGCAGCCTGTTCTGAGAGTGGACTGTTTTTTGCATTCGTTCTCAAGTTATATCAAAGTGTTGTTTTCTGCCTTTCTCGAGCACATTTTGACTTGTTGTTGAATGCTCCTATAATGTAACTCTAAATGACAATCAGAGCAACTTGAATTGCGTGTGTGCAGCCTTTTGCTCAAAAGTGATCAACGTTTCATTTTCAGAGTCTCTTTTGACAATCTCTTCGAGAGCTGTTTTCAGTCATTAACAGAGCTGTTCTGAAAGTGTCCAAGCGGCCTGTTCTGAGAGTGGACTGTTTTTTGCATTCGTTCTCAAGTTCTATCAGTGTTGTTTTCTGCTTTTCTGGAGCACATTTTGACTTGTTGCTGAATGCTCCTATAATGTAACTCTAAATGACAATCAGAGCAACTTGAATTGCGTGTGTGCAGCCTTTTGCTCAAAAGTGATCAACGTTTCGTTTTCGGAGTCTCTTTTGACAATCTCTTCGAGAGCTGTTTTCAGTCATTAACAGAGCTGTTCTGAAAGTGTCCAAGCAGCCTGTTCTGAGAGTGGACTGGTTTTTGCAATAGTTCTCAAGTTATATCAAAGTGTTGTTTTTTGCCTTTCTCGAGCACATTTTGACTTGTTGTTGAATGCTCCTATAATGTAACTCTAAATGACAATCAGAGCAACTTGAATTGCGTGTGTGCAGCCTTTTGCTCAAAAGTGATCAACGTTTCGTTTTCAGAGTCTCTTTTGACAATCTCTTAAAGAGCTGATTTCAGTCATTAACAGAGCTGTTCTGAAAGTGTCCAAGCAGCCTGTTCTGAGAGTGGACTGTTTTTTGCATTCGTTCTCAAGTTATATCAAAGTGTTGTTTTCTGCCTTTCTCGAGCACATTTTGACTTGTTGTTGAATGCTCCTATAATGTAACTCTAAATGACAATCAGAGCAACTTGAATTGCGTGTGTGCAGCCTTTTGCTCAAAAGTGATCAACGTTTCGTTTTCAGAGTCTCTTTTGACAATCTCTTCGGGAGCTGTTTTCAGTCATTAACAGAGCTGTTCTGAAAGTGTCCAAGCGGCCTGTTCTGAGAGTGGACTGTTTTTTGCATTCGTTCTCAAGTTCTATCAGTGTTGTTTTCTGCTTTTCTGGAGCACATTTTGACTTGTTGCTGAATGCTCCTATAATGTAACTCTAAATGACAATCAGAGCAACTTGAATTGCGTGTGTGCAGCCTTTTGCTCAAAAGTTATCAACGTTTCGTTTTCGGAGTCTCTTTTGACAATCTCTTCGAGAGCTGTTTTCAGTCATTAACAGAGCTGTTCTGAAAGTGTCCAAGCGGCCTGTTCTGAGAGTGGACTGTTTTTTGCATTCGTTCTCAAGTTATATCAAAGTATTGTTTTCTGCCTTTCTCGAGCACATTTTGACTTGTTGTTGAATGCTCCTATAATATAACTCTAAATGACAATCAGAGCAACTTGAATTGCGTGTGTGCAGCCTTTTGCTCAAAAGTTATCAACGTTTCGTTTTCAGAGTCTCTTTTGACAATCTCTTCGAGAGCTGTTTTCAGTCATTAACAGAGCTGTTCTGAAAGTGTCCAAGCGGCCTGTTCTGAGAGTGGACTGTTTTTTGCATTCGTTCTCAAGTTCTATCAGTGTTGTTTTCTGCTTTTCTGGAGCACATTTTGACTTGTTGCTGAATGCTCCTATAATGTAACTCTAAATGACAATCAGAGCAACTTGAATTGCGTGTGTGCAGCCTTTTGCTCAAAAGTGATCAACGTTTCGTTTTCGGAGTCTCTTTTGACAATCTCTTCGAGAGCTGTTTTCAGTCATTAACAGAGCTGTTCTGAAAGTGTCCAAGCAGCCTGTTCTGAGAGTGGACTGGTTTTTGCAATAGTTCTCAAGTTATATCAAAGTGTTGTTTTTTGCCTTTCTCGAGCACATTTTGACTTGTTGTTGAATGCTCCTATAATGTAACTCTAAATGACAATCAGAGCAACTTGAATTGCGTGTGTGCAGCCTTTTGCTCAAAAGTGATCAACGTTTCGTTTTCAGAGTCTCTTTTGACAATCTCTTAAAGAGCTGATTTCAGTCATTAACAGAGCTGTTCTGAAAGTGTCCAAGCAGCCTGTTCTGAGAGTGGACTGTTTTTTGCATTCGTTCTCAAGTTATATCAAAGTGTTGTTTTCTGCCTTTCTCGAGCACATTTTGACTTGTTGTTGAATGCTCCTATAATGTAACTCTAAATGACAATCAGAGCAACTTGAATTGCGTGTGTGCAGCCTTTTGCTCAAAAGTGATCAACGTTTCGTTTTCAGAGTCTCTTTTGACAATCTCTTCGGGAGCTGTTTTCAGTCATTAACAGAGCTGTTCTGAAAGTGTCCAAGCGGCCTGTTCTGAGAGTGGACTGTTTTTTGCATTCGTTCTCAAGTTCTATCAGTGTTGTTTTCTGCTTTTCTGGAGCACATTTTGACTTGTTGCTGAATGCTCCTATAATGTAACTCTAAATGACAATCAGAGCAACTTGAATTGCGTGTGTGCAGCCTTTTGCTCAAAAGTTATCAACGTTTCGTTTTCGGAGTCTCTTTTGACAATCTCTTCGAGAGCTGTTTTCAGTCATTAACAGAGCTGTTCTGAAAGTGTCCAAGCGGCCTGTTCTGAGAGTGGACTGTTTTTTGCATTCGTTCTCAAGTTATATCAAAGTATTGTTTTCTGCCTTTCTCAAGCACATTTTGACTTGTTGTTGAATGCTCCTATAATATAACTCTAAATGACAATCAGAGCAACTTGAATTGCGTGTGTGCAGCCTTTTGCTCAAAAGTTATCAACGTTTCGTTTTCAGAGTCTCTTTTGACAATCTCTTCGAGAGCTGTTTTCAGTCATTAACAGAGCTGTTCTGAAAGTGTCCAAGCGGCCTGTTCTGAGAGTGGACTGTTTTTTGCATTCGTTCTCAAGTTCTATCAGTGTTGTTTTCTGCTTTTCTGGAGCACATTTTGACTTGTTGCTGAATGCTCCTATAATGTAACTCTAAATGACAATCAGAGCAACTTGAATTGCGTGTGTGCAGCCTTTTGCTCAAAAGTGATTAACGTTTCGTTTTCGGAGTCTCTTTTGACAATCTCTTCGAGAGCTGTTTTCAGTCATTAACAGAGCTGTTCTGAAAGTGTCCAAGCGGCCTGTTCTTAGAGTGGACTGTTTTTTGCATTCGTTCTCAAGTTATATCAAACTATCAAAGTGTTGTTTTCTGCCTTTCTGGAGCACATTTTGACTTGTTGTTGAATGCTCCTATAATGTAACTCTAAATGACAATCAGAGTATGTTGAATTACGTGTGTGCAGCCTTTTGCTCAAAAGTTATCAATGTTTCGTTTTCAGAGTTTCTTTTGACAATCTCAAAAAGAGCTGATTTCAGTCATTAACAGAGCTGTTCTGAAAGTGTCCATGCAGCCTGTTCTGAGAGTGGACTGTTTTTTGCATTCGTTCTCAAGTTATATCAAAGTGTTGTTTTCTGCCTTTCTCGAGCACATTTTGACTTGTTGTTGAATGCTCCTATAATGTAACTCTAAATGACAATCAGAGCAACTTGAATTGCGTGTGTGCAGCCTTTTGCTCAAAAGTGATCAACGTTTCGTTTTCAGAGTCTCTTTTGACAATCTCTTCGAGAGCTGTTTTCAGTCATTAACAGAGCTGTTCTGAAAGTGTCCAAGCGGCCTGTTCTGAGAGTGGACTGTTTTTTGCATTCGTTCTCAAGTTCTATCAGTGTTGTTTTCTGCTTTTCTGGAGCACATTTGGACTTGTTGCTGAATGCTCCTATAATGTAACTCTAAATGACAATCAGAGCAACTTGAATTGCGTGTGTGCAGCCTTTTGCTCAAAAGTGATCAACGTTTCGTTTTCGGAGTCTCTTTTGACAATCTCTTCGAGAGCTGTTTTCAGTCATTAACAGAGCTGTTCTGAAAGTGTCCAAGCGGCCTGTTCTTAGAGTGGACTGTTTTTTGCATTCGTTCTCAAGTTATATCAAACTATCAAAGTGTTGTTTTCTGCCTTTCTGGAGCACATTTTGACTTGTTGTTGAATGCTCCTATAATGTAACTCTAAATGACAATCAGAGTATGTTGAATTACGTGTGTGCAGCCTTTTGCTCAAAAGTTATCAATGTTTCGTTTTCAGAGTTTCTTTTGACAATCTCAAAAAGAGCTGATTTCAGTCATTAACAGAGCTGTTCTGAAAGTGTCCATGCAGCCTGTTCTGAGAGTGGACTGTTTTTTGCATTCGTTCTCAAGTTATATCAAAGTGTTGTTTTCTGCCTTTCTCGAGCACATTTTGACTTGTTGTTGAATGCTCCTATAATGTAACTCTAAATGACAATCAGAGCAACTTGAATTGCGTGTGTGCAGCCTTTTGCTCAAAAGTGATCAACGTTTCGTTTTCAGAGTCTCTTTTGACAATCTCTTCGAGAGCTGTTTTCAGTCATTAACAGAGCTGTTCTGAAAGTGTCCAAGCGGCCTGTTCTGAGAGTGGACTGTTTTTTGCATTCGTTCTCAAGTTCTATCAGTGTTGTTTTCTGCTTTTCTGGAGCACATTTTACTTGTTGCTGAATGCTCCTATAATGTAACTCTAAATGACAATCAGAGCAACTTGAATTGCGTGTGTGCAGCCTTTTGCTCAAAAGTGATCAACGTTTCGTTTTCGGAGTCTCTTTTGACAATCTCTTCGAGAGCTGTTTTCAGTCATTAACAGAGCTGTTCTGAAAGTGTCCAAGCGGCCTGTTCTTAGAGTGGACTGTTTTTTGCATTCGTTCTCAAGTTATATCAAACTATCAAAGTGTTGTTTTCTGCCTTTCTGGAGCACATTTTGACTTGTTGTTGAATGTTCCTATAATGTAACTCTAAATGACAATCAGAGTATGTTGAATTACGTGTGTGCAGTCTTTTGCTCAAAAGTTATCAATGTTTCGTTTTCAGAGTCTCTTTTGACAATCTCTTAAAGAGCTGATTTCAGTCATTAACAGAGCTGTTCTGAAAGTGTCCAAGCAGCCTGTTCTGAGAGTGGACTGTTTTTTGCATTCGTTCTCAAGTTATATCAAAGTGTTGTGTTCTGCCTTTCTCGAGCACATTTTGACTTGTTGTTGAATGCTCCTATAATGTAACTCTAAATGACAATCAGAGCAACTTGAATTGCGTGTGTGCAGCCTTTTGCTCAAAAGTGATCAACGTTTCGTTTTCGGAGTCTCTTTTGACAATCTCTTCGAGAGCTGTTTTCAGTCATTAACAGAGCTGTTCTGAAAGTGTCCAAGCGGCCTGTTCTTAGAGTGGACTGTTTTTTGCATTCGTTCTCAAGTTATATCAAACTATCAAAGTGTTGTTTTCTGCCTTTCTGGAGCACATTTTGACTTGTTGTTGAATGTTCCTATAATGTAACTCTAAATGACAATCAGAGTATGTTGAATTACGTGTGTGCAGTCTTTTGCTCAAAAGTTATCAATGTTTCGTTTTCAGAGTCTCTTTTGACAATCTCTTAAAGAGCTGATTTCAGTCATTAACAGAGCTGTTCTGAAAGTGTCCAAGCAGCCTGTTCTGAGAGTGGACTGTTTTTTGCATTCGTTCTCAAGTTATATCAAAGTGTTGTGTTCTGCCTTTCTCGAGCACATTTTGACTTGTTGTTGAATGCTCCTATAATGTAACTCTAAATGACAATCAGAGCAACTTGAATTGCGTGTGTGCAGCCTTTTGCTCAAAAGTGATCAACGTTTCGTTTTCGGAGTCTCTTTTGACAATCTCTTCGAGAGCTGTTTTCAGTCATTAACAGAGCTGTTCTGAAAGTGTCCAAGCGGCCTGTTCTGAGAGTGGACTGTTTTTTGCATTCGTTCTCAAGTTATATCAAAGTGTTGTTTTCTGCCTTTCTCGAGCACATTTTGACTTGTTGTTGAATGCTCCTATAATGTAACTCTAAATGACAATCAGAGCAACTTGAATTGCGTGTGTGCAGCCTTTTGCTCAAAAGTGATCAACGTTTCGTTTTCAGAGTCTCTTTTGACAATCTCTTCGAGAGCTGTTTTCAGTCATTAACAGAGCTGTTCTGAAAGTGTCCAAGCGGCCTGTTCTGAGAGTGGACTGTTTTTTGCATTCGTTCTCAAGTTCTATCAGTGTTGTTTTCTGCTTTTCTGGAGCACATTTTGACTTGTTGTTGAATGTTCCTATAATGTAACTCTAAATGACAATCAGAGTATGTTGAATTACGTGTGTGCAGTCTTTTGCTCAAAAGTTATCAATGTTTCGTTTTCAGAGTCTCTTTTGACAATCTCTTAAAGAGCTGATTTCAGTCATTAACAGAGCTGTTCTGAAAGTGTCCAAGCAGCCTGTTCTGAGAGTGGACTGTTTTTTGCATTCGTTCTCAAGTTATATCAAAGTGTTGTGTTCTGCCTTTCTCGAGCACATTTTGACTTGTTGTTGAATGCTCCTATAATGTAACTCTAAATGACAATCAGAGCAACTTGAATTGCGTGTGTGCAGCCTTTTGCTCAAAAGTGATCAACGTTTCGTTTTCGGAGTCTCTTTTGACAATCTCTTCGAGAGCTGTTTTCAGTCATTAACAGAGCTGTTCTGAAAGTGTCCAAGCGGCCTGTTCTGAGAGTGGACTGTTTTTTGCATTCGTTCTCAAGTTATATCAAAGTGTTGTTTTCTGCCTTTCTCGAGCACATTTTGACTTGTTGTTGAATGCTCCTATAATGTAACTCTAAATGACAATCAGAGCAACTTGAATTGCGTGTGTGCAGCCTTTTGCTCAAAAGTGATCAACGTTTCGTTTTCAGAGTCTCTTTTGACAATCTCTTCGAGAGCTGTTTTCAGTCATTAACAGAGCTGTTCTGAAAGTGTCCAAGCGGCCTGTTCTGAGAGTGGACTGTTTTTTGCATTCGTTCTCAAGTTCTATCAGTGTTGTTTTCTGCTTTTCTGGAGCACATTTTGACTTGTTGCTGAATGCTCCTATAATGTAACTCTAAATGACAATCAGAGCAACTTGAATTGCGTGTGTGCAGCCTTTTGCTCAAAAGTGATCAACGTTTCGTTTTCGGAGTCTCTTTTGACAATCTCTTCGAGAGCTGTTTTCAGTCATTAACAGAGCTGTTCTGAAAGTGTCCAAGCGGCCTGTTCTTAGAGTGGACTGTTTTTTGCATTCGTTCTCAAGTTATATCAAACTATCAAAGTGTTGTTTTCTGCCTTTCTGGAGCACATTTTGACTTGTTGTTGAATGCTCCTATAATGTAACTCTAAATGACAATCAGAGTATGTTGAATTACGTGTGTGCAGCCTTTTGCTAAAAAGTTATCAATGTTTCGTTTTCAGAGTTTCTTTTGACAATCTCTTAAAGAGCTGATTTCAGTCATTAACAGAGCTGTTCTGAAAGTGTCCAAGCAGCCTGTTCTGAGAGTAGACTGATTTTGCATTCGTTCTCAAGTTATATCAAAGTGTTGTTTTCTGCCTTTCTCGAGCACATTTTGACTTGTTGTTGAATGCTCCTATAATGTAACTCTAAATGACAATCAGAGCAACTTGAATTGCGTGTGTGCAGCCTTTTGCTCAAAAGTGATCAACGTTTCGTTTTCAGAGTCTCTTTTGACAATCTCTTCGAGAGCTGTTTTCAGTCATTAACAGAGCTGTTCTGAAAGTGTCCAAGCGGCCTGTTCTGAGAGTGGACTGTTTTTTGCATTCGTTTTCAAGTTCTTTTGCTCAAAAGTGATCAACGTTTCGTTTTCGGAGTCTCTTTTGACAATCTCTTCGAGAGCTGTTTTCAGTCATTAACAGAGCTGTTCTGAAAGTGTCCAAGCGGCCTGTTCTTAGAGTGGACTGTTTTTTGCATTCGTTCTCAAGTTATATTAAACTATCAAAGTGTTGTTTTCTGCCTTTCTCAAGCACATTTTGACTTGTTGTTGAATGCTCCTATAATGTAACTCTAAATGACAATCAGAGTATGTTGAATTACGTGTGTGCAGCCTTTTGCTCAAAAGTTATCAATGTTTCGTTTTCAGAGTCTCTTTTGACAATCTCTTAAAGAGCTGATTTCAGTCATTAACAGAGCTGTTCTGAAAGTGTCCAAGCAGCCTGTTCTGAGAGTGGACTGTTTTTTGCATTCGTTCTCAAGTTATATCAAAGTGTTGTTTTCTGCCTTTCTCGAGCACATTTTGACTTGTTGTTGAATGCTCCTATAATGTAACTCTAAATGACAATCAGAGCAACTTGAATTGCGTGTGTGCAGCCTTTTGCTCAAAAGTGATCAACGTTTCGTTTTCAGAGTCTCTTTTGACAATCTCTTCGGGAGCTGTTTTCAGTCATTAACAGAGCTGTTCTGAAAGTGTCCAAGCGGCCTGTTCTGAGAGTGGACTGTTTTTTGCATTCGTTCTCAAGTTCTATCAGTGTTGTTTTCTGCTTTTCTGGAGCACATTTTGACTTGTTGCTGAATGCTCCTATAATGTAACTCTAAATGACAATCAGAGCAACTTGAATTGCGTGTGTGCAGCCTTTTGCTCAAAAGTTATCAACGTTTCGTTTTCGGAGTCTCTTTTGACAATCTCTTCGAGAGCTGTTTTCAGTCATTAACAGAGCTGTTCTGAAAGTGTCCAAGCGGCCTGTTCTGAGAGTGGACTGTTTTTTGCATTCGTTCTCAAGTTATATCAAAGTATTGTTTTCTGCCTTTCTCGAGCACATTTTGACTTGTTGTTGAATGCTCCTATAATATAACTCTAAATGACAATCAGAGCAACTTGAATTGCGTGTGTGCAGCCTTTTGCTCAAAAGTTATCAACGTTTCGTTTTCAGAGTCTCTTTTGACAATCTCTTCGAGAGCTGTTTTCAGTCATTAACAGAGCTGTTCTGAAAGTGTCCAAGCGGCCTGTTCTTAGAGTGGACTGTTTTTTGCATTCGTTCTCAAGTTATATCAAACTATCAAAGTGTTGTTTTCTGCCTTTCTGGAGCACATTTTGACTTGTTGTTGAATGCTCCTATAATGTAACTCTAAATGACAATCAGAGTATGTTGAATTACGTGTGTGCAGCCTTTTGCTAAAAAGTTATCAATGTTTCGTTTTCAGAGTTTCTTTTGACAATCTCTTAAAGAGCTGATTTCAGTCATTAACAGAGCTGTTCTGAAAGTGTCCAAGCAGCCTGTTCTGAGAGTAGACTGATTTTGCATTCGTTCTCAAGTTATATCAAAGTGTTGTTTTCTGCCTTTCTCGAGCACATTTTGACTTGTTGTTGAATGCTCCTATAATGTAACTCTAAATGACAATCAGAGCAACTTGAATTGCGTGTGTGCAGCCTTTTGCTCAAAAGTGATCAACGTTTCGTTTTCAGAGTCTCTTTTGACAATCTCTTCGAGAGCTGTTTTCAGTCATTAACAGAGCTGTTCTGAAAGTGTCCAAGCGGCCTGTTCTGAGAGTGGACTGTTTTTTGCATTCGTTTTCAAGTTCTTTTGCTCAAAAGTGATCAACGTTTCGTTTTCGGAGTCTCTTTTGACAATCTCTTCGAGAGCTGTTTTCAGTCATTAACAGAGCTGTTCTGAAAGTGTCCAAGCGGCCTGTTCTTAGAGTGGACTGTTTTTTGCATTCGTTCTCAAGTTATATTAAACTATCAAAGTGTTGTTTTCTGCCTTTCTCAAGCACATTTTGACTTGTTGTTGAATGCTCCTATAATGTAACTCTAAATGACAATCAGAGTATGTTGAATTACGTGTGTGCAGCCTTTTGCTCAAAAGTTATCAATGTTTCGTTTTCAGAGTCTCTTTTGACAATCTCTTAAAGAGCTGATTTCAGTCATTAACAGAGCTGTTCTGAAAGTGTCCAAGCAGCCTGTTCTGAGAGTGGACTGTTTTTTGCATTCGTTCTCAAGTTATATCAAAGTGTTGTTTTCTGCCTTTCTCGAGCACATTTTGACTTGTTGTTGAATGCTCCTATAATGTAACTCTAAATGACAATCAGAGCAACTTGAATTGCGTGTGTGCAGCCTTTTGCTCAAAAGTGATCAACGTTTCGTTTTCAGAGTCTCTTTTGACAATCTCTTCGGGAGCTGTTTTCAGTCATTAACAGAGCTGTTCTGAAAGTGTCCAAGCGGCCTGTTCTGAGAGTGGACTGTTTTTTGCATTCGTTCTCAAGTTCTATCAGTGTTGTTTTCTGCTTTTCTGGAGCACATTTTGACTTGTTGCTGAATGCTCCTATAATGTAACTCTAAATGACAATCAGAGCAACTTGAATTGCGTGTGTGCAGCCTTTTGCTCAAAAGTTATCAACGTTTCGTTTTCGGAGTCTCTTTTGACAATCTCTTCGAGAGCTGTTTTCAGTCATTAACAGAGCTGTTCTGAAAGTGTCCAAGCGGCCTGTTCTGAGAGTGGACTGTTTTTTGTATTCGTTCTCAAGTTATATCAAAGTATTGTTTTCTGCCTTTCTCGAGCACATTTTGACTTGTTGTTGAATGCTCCTATAATATAACTCTAAATGACAATCAGAGCAACTTGAATTGCGTGTGTGCAGCCTTTTGCTCAAAAGTTATCAACGTTTCGTTTTCAGAGTCTCTTTTGACAATCTCTTCGAGAGCTGTTTTCAGTCATTAACAGAGCTGTTCTGAAAGTGTCCAAGCGGCCTGTTCTGAGAGTGGACTGTTTTTTGCATTCGTTCTCAAGTTCTATCAGTGTTGTTTTCTGCTTTTCTGGAGCACATTTTGACTTGTTGCTGAATGCTCCTATAATGTAACTCTAAATGACAATCAGAGCAACTTGAATTGCGTGTGTGCAGCCTTTTGCTCAAAAGTGATCAACGTTTCGTTTTCGGAGTCTCTTTTGACAATCTCTTCGAGAGCTGTTTTCAGTCATTAACAGAGCTGTTCTGAAAGTGTCCAAGCAGCCTGTTCTGAGAGTGGACTGGTTTTTGCAATAGTTCTCAAGTTATATCAAAGTGTTGTTTTTTGCCTTTCTCGAGCACATTTTGACTTGTTGTTGAATGCTCCTATAATGTAACTCTAAATGACAATCAGAGCAACTTGAATTGCGTGTGTGCAGCCTTTTGCTCAAAAGTGATCAACGTTTCGTTTTCAGAGTCTCTTTTGACAATCTCTTAAAGAGCTGATTTCAGTCATTAACAGAGCTGTTCTGAAAGTGTCCAAGCAGCCTGTTCTGAGAGTGGACTGTTTTTTGCATTCGTTCTCAAGTTATATCAAAGTGTTGTTTTCTGCCTTTCTCGAGCACATTTTGACTTGTTGTTGAATGCTCCTATAATGTAACTCTAAATGACAATCAGAGCAACTTGAATTGCGTGTGTGCAGCCTTTTGCTCAAAAGTGATCAACGTTTCGTTTTCAGAGTCTCTTTTGACAATCTCTTCGGGAGCTGTTTTCAGTCATTAACAGAGCTGTTCTGAAAGTGTCCAAGCGGCCTGTTCTGAGAGTGGACTGTTTTTTGCATTCGTTCTCAAGTTCTATCAGTGTTGTTTTCTGCTTTTCTGGAGCACATTTTGACTTGTTGCTGAATGCTCCTATAATGTAACTCTAAATGACAATCAGAGCAACTTGAATTGCGTGTGTGCAGCCTTTTGCTCAAAAGTTATCAACGTTTCGTTTTCGGAGTCTCTTTTGACAATCTCTTCGAGAGCTGTTTTCAGTCATTAACAGAGCTGTTCTGAAAGTGTCCAAGCGGCCTGTTCTGAGAGTGGACTGTTTTTTGCATTCGTTCTCAAGTTATATCAAAGTATTGTTTTCTGCCTTTCTCAAGCACATTTTGACTTGTTGTTGAATGCTCCTATAATATAACTCTAAATGACAATCAGAGCAACTTGAATTGCGTGTGTGCAGCCTTTTGCTCAAAAGTTATCAACGTTTCGTTTTCAGAGTCTCTTTTGACAATCTCTTCGAGAGCTGTTTTCAGTCATTAACAGAGCTGTTCTGAAAGTGTCCAAGCGGCCTGTTCTGAGAGTGGACTGTTTTTTGCATTCGTTCTCAAGTTCTATCAGTGTTGTTTTCTGCTTTTCTGGAGCACATTTTGACTTGTTGCTGAATGCTCCTATAATGTAACTCTAAATGACAATCAGAGCAACTTGAATTGCGTGTGTGCAGCCTTTTGCTCAAAAGTGATTAACGTTTCGTTTTCGGAGTCTCTTTTGACAATCTCTTCGAGAGCTGTTTTCAGTCATTAACAGAGCTGTTCTGAAAGTGTCCAAGCGGCCTGTTCTTAGAGTGGACTGTTTTTTGCATTCGTTCTCAAGTTATATCAAACTATCAAAGTGTTGTTTTCTGCCTTTCTGGAGCACATTTTGACTTGTTGTTGAATGCTCCTATAATGTAACTCTAAATGACAATCAGAGTATGTTGAATTACGTGTGTGCAGCCTTTTGCTCAAAAGTTATCAATGTTTCGTTTTCAGAGTTTCTTTTGACAATCTCAAAAAGAGCTGATTTCAGTCATTAACAGAGCTGTTCTGAAAGTGTCCATGCAGCCTGTTCTGAGAGTGGACTGTTTTTTGCATTCGTTCTCAAGTTATATCAAAGTGTTGTTTTCTGCCTTTCTCGAGCACATTTTGACTTGTTGTTGAATGCTCCTATAATGTAACTCTAAATGACAATCAGAGCAACTTGAATTGCGTGTGTGCAGCCTTTTGCTCAAAAGTGATCAACGTTTCGTTTTCAGAGTCTCTTTTGACAATCTCTTCGAGAGCTGTTTTCAGTCATTAACAGAGCTGTTCTGAAAGTGTCCAAGCGGCCTGTTCTGAGAGTGGACTGTTTTTTGCATTCGTTCTCAAGTTCTATCAGTGTTGTTTTCTGCTTTTCTGGAGCACATTTTACTTGTTGCTGAATGCTCCTATAATGTAACTCTAAATGACAATCAGAGCAACTTGAATTGCGTGTGTGCAGCCTTTTGCTCAAAAGTGATCAACGTTTCGTTTTCAGAGTCTCTTTTGACAATCTCTTCGGGAGCTGTTTTCAGTCATTAACAGAGCTGTTCTGAAAGTGTCCAAGCGGCCTGTTCTGAGAGTGGACTGTTTTTTGCATTCGTTCTCAAGTTCTATCAGTGTTGTTTTCTGCTTTTCTGGAGCACATTTTGACTTGTTGCTGAATGCTCCTATAATGTAACTCTAAATGACAATCAGAGCAACTTGAATTGCGTGTGTGCAGCCTTTTGCTCAAAAGTTATCAACGTTTCGTTTTCGGAGTCTCTTTTGACAATCTCTTCGAGAGCTGTTTTCAGTCATTAACAGAGCTGTTCTGAAAGTGTCCAAGCGGCCTGTTCTGAGAGTGGACTGTTTTTTGCATTCGTTCTCAAGTTATATCAAAGTATTGTTTTCTGCCTTTCTCAAGCACATTTTGACTTGTTGTTGAATGCTCCTATAATATAACTCTAAATGACAATCAGAGCAACTTGAATTGCGTGTGTGCAGCCTTTTGCTCAAAAGTTATCAACGTTTCGTTTTCAGAGTCTCTTTTGACAATCTCTTCGAGAGCTGTTTTCAGTCATTAACAGAGCTGTTCTGAAAGTGTCCAAGCGGCCTGTTCTGAGAGTGGACTGTTTTTTGCATTCGTTCTCAAGTTCTATCAGTGTTGTTTTCTGCTTTTCTGGAGCACATTTTGACTTGTTGCTGAATGCTCCTATAATGTAACTCTAAATGACAATCAGAGCAACTTGAATTGCGTGTGTGCAGCCTTTTGCTCAAAAGTGATTAACGTTTCGTTTTCGGAGTCTCTTTTGACAATCTCTTCGAGAGCTGTTTTCAGTCATTAACAGAGCTGTTCTGAAAGTGTCCAAGCGGCCTGTTCTTAGAGTGGACTGTTTTTTGCATTCGTTCTCAAGTTATATCAAACTATCAAAGTGTTGTTTTCTGCCTTTCTGGAGCACATTTTGACTTGTTGTTGAATGCTCCTATAATGTAACTCTAAATGACAATCAGAGTATGTTGAATTACGTGTGTGCAGCCTTTTGCTCAAAAGTTATCAATGTTTCGTTTTCAGAGTTTCTTTTGACAATCTCAAAAAGAGCTGATTTCAGTCATTAACAGAGCTGTTCTGAAAGTGTCCATGCAGCCTGTTCTGAGAGTGGACTGTTTTTTGCATTCGTTCTCAAGTTATATCAAAGTGTTGTTTTCTGCCTTTCTCGAGCACATTTTGACTTGTTGTTGAATGCTCCTATAATGTAACTCTAAATGACAATCAGAGCAACTTGAATTGCGTGTGTGCAGCCTTTTGCTCAAAAGTGATCAACGTTTCGTTTTCAGAGTCTCTTTTGACAATCTCTTCGAGAGCTGTTTTCAGTCATTAACAGAGCTGTTCTGAAAGTGTCCAAGCGGCCTGTTCTGAGAGTGGACTGTTTTTTGCATTCGTTCTCAAGTTCTATCAGTGTTGTTTTCTGCTTTTCTGGAGCACATTTTACTTGTTGCTGAATGCTCCTATAATGTAACTCTAAATGACAATCAGAGCAACTTGAATTGCGTGTGTGCAGCCTTTTGCTCAAAAGTGATCAACGTTTCGTTTTCGGAGTCTCTTTTGACAATCTCTTCGAGAGCTGTTTTCAGTCATTAACAGAGCTGTTCTGAAAGTGTCCAAGCGGCCTGTTCTTAGAGTGGACTGTTTTTTGCATTCGTTCTCAAGTTATATCAAACTATCAAAGTGTTGTTTTCTGCCTTTCTGGAGCACATTTTGACTTGTTGTTGAATGCTCCTATAATGTAACTCTAAATGACAATCAGAGTATGTTGAATTACGTGTGTGCAGCCTTTTGCTCAAAAGTTATCAATGTTTCGTTTTCAGAGTTTCTTTTGACAATCTCAAAAAGAGCTGATTTCAGTCATTAACAGAGCTGTTCTGAAAGTGTCCATGCAGCCTGTTCTGAGAGTGGACTGTTTTTTGCATTCGTTCTCAAGTTATATCAAAGTGTTGTTTTCTGCCTTTCTCGAGCACATTTTGACTTGTTGTTGAATGCTCCTATAATGTAACTCTAAATGACAATCAGAGCAACTTGAATTGCGTGTGTGCAGCCTTTTGCTCAAAAGTGATCAACGTTTCGTTTTCAGAGTCTCTTTTGACAATCTCTTCGAGAGCTGTTTTCAGTCATTAACAGAGCTGTTCTGAAAGTGTCCAAGCGGCCTGTTCTGAGAGTGGACTGTTTTTTGCATTCGTTCTCAAGTTCTATCAGTGTTGTTTTCTGCTTTTCTGGAGCACATTTTACTTGTTGCTGAATGCTCCTATAATGTAACTCTAAATGACAATCAGAGCAACTTGAATTGCGTGTGTGCAGCCTTTTGCTCAAAAGTGATCAACGTTTCGTTTTCGGAGTCTCTTTTGACAATCTCTTCGAGAGCTGTTTTCAGTCATTAACAGAGCTGTTCTGAAAGTGTCCAAGCGGCCTGTTCTTAGAGTGGACTGTTTTTTGCATTCGTTCTCAAGTTATATCAAACTATCAAAGTGTTGTTTTCTGCCTTTCTGGAGCACATTTTGACTTGTTGTTGAATGTTCCTATAATGTAACTCTAAATGACAATCAGAGTATGTTGAATTACGTGTGTGCAGTCTTTTGCTCAAAAGTTATCAATGTTTCGTTTTCAGAGTCTCTTTTGACAATCTCTTAAAGAGCTGATTTCAGTCATTAACAGAGCTGTTCTGAAAGTGTCCAAGCAGCCTGTTCTGAGAGTGGACTGTTTTTTGCATTCGTTCTCAAGTTATATCAAAGTGTTGTGTTCTGCCTTTCTCGAGCACATTTTGACTTGTTGTTGAATGCTCCTATAATGTAACTCTAAATGACAATCAGAGCAACTTGAATTGCGTGTGTGCAGCCTTTTGCTCAAAAGTGATCAACGTTTCGTTTTCGGAGTCTCTTTTGACAATCTCTTCGAGAGCTGTTTTCAGTCATTAACAGAGCTGTTCTGAAAGTGTCCAAGCGGCCTGTTCTTAGAGTGGACTGTTTTTTGCATTCGTTCTCAAGTTATATCAAACTATCAAAGTGTTGTTTTCTGCCTTTCTGGAGCACATTTTGACTTGTTGTTGAATGTTCCTATAATGTAACTCTAAATGACAATCAGAGTATGTTGAATTACGTGTGTGCAGTCTTTTGCTCAAAAGTTATCAATGTTTCGTTTTCAGAGTCTCTTTTGACAATCTCTTAAAGAGCTGATTTCAGTCATTAACAGAGCTGTTCTGAAAGTGTCCAAGCAGCCTGTTCTGAGAGTGGACTGTTTTTTGCATTCGTTCTCAAGTTATATCAAAGTGTTGTGTTCTGCCTTTCTCGAGCACATTTTGACTTGTTGTTGAATGCTCCTATAATGTAACTCTAAATGACAATCAGAGCAACTTGAATTGCGTGTGTGCAGCCTTTTGCTCAAAAGTGATCAACGTTTCGTTTTCGGAGTCTCTTTTGACAATCTCTTCGAGAGCTGTTTTCAGTCATTAACAGAGCTGTTCTGAAAGTGTCCAAGCGGCCTGTTCTGAGAGTGGACTGTTTTTTGCATTCGTTCTCAAGTTATATCAAAGTGTTGTTTTCTGCCTTTCTCGAGCACATTTTGACTTGTTGTTGAATGCTCCTATAATGTAACTCTAAATGACAATCAGAGCAACTTGAATTGCGTGTGTGCAGCCTTTTGCTCAAAAGTGATCAACGTTTCGTTTTCAGAGTCTCTTTTGACAATCTCTTCGAGAGCTGTTTTCAGTCATTAACAGAGCTGTTCTGAAAGTGTCCAAGCGGCCTGTTCTGAGAGTGGACTGTTTTTTGCATTCGTTCTCAAGTTCTATCAGTGTTGTTTTCTGCTTTTCTGGAGCACATTTTGACTTGTTGTTGAATGTTCCTATAATGTAACTCTAAATGACAATCAGAGTATGTTGAATTACGTGTGTGCAGTCTTTTGCTCAAAAGTTATCAATGTTTCGTTTTCAGAGTCTCTTTTGACAATCTCTTAAAGAGCTGATTTCAGTCATTAACAGAGCTGTTCTGAAAGTGTCCAAGCAGCCTGTTCTGAGAGTGGACTGTTTTTTGCATTCGTTCTCAAGTTATATCAAAGTGTTGTGTTCTGCCTTTCTCGAGCACATTTTGACTTGTTGTTGAATGCTCCTATAATGTAACTCTAAATGACAATCAGAGCAACTTGAATTGCGTGTGTGCAGCCTTTTGCTCAAAAGTGATCAACGTTTCGTTTTCGGAGTCTCTTTTGACAATCTCTTCGAGAGCTGTTTTCAGTCATTAACAGAGCTGTTCTGAAAGTGTCCAAGCGGCCTGTTCTGAGAGTGGACTGTTTTTTGCATTCGTTCTCAAGTTATATCAAAGTGTTGTTTTCTGCCTTTCTCGAGCACATTTTGACTTGTTGTTGAATGCTCCTATAATGTAACTCTAAATGACAATCAGAGCAACTTGAATTGCGTGTGTGCAGCCTTTTGCTCAAAAGTGATCAACGTTTCGTTTTCAGAGTCTCTTTTGACAATCTCTTCGAGAGCTGTTTTCAGTCATTAACAGAGCTGTTCTGAAAGTGTCCAAGCGGCCTGTTCTGAGAGTGGACTGTTTTTTGCATTCGTTCTCAAGTTCTATCAGTGTTGTTTTCTGCTTTTCTGGAGCACATTTTGACTTGTTGCTGAATGCTCCTATAATGTAACTCTAAATGACAATCAGAGCAACTTGAATTGCGTGTGTGCAGCCTTTTGCTCAAAAGTGATCAACGTTTCGTTTTCGGAGTCTCTTTTGACAATCTCTTCGAGAGCTGTTTTCAGTCATTAACAGAGCTGTTCTGAAAGTGTCCAAGCGGCCTGTTCTTAGAGTGGACTGTTTTTTGCATTCGTTCTCAAGTTATATCAAACTATCAAAGTGTTGTTTTCTGCCTTTCTGGAGCACATTTTGACTTGTTGTTGAATGCTCCTATAATGTAACTCTAAATGACAATCAGAGTATGTTGAATTACGTGTGTGCAGCCTTTTGCTAAAAAGTTATCAATGTTTCGTTTTCAGAGTTTCTTTTGACAATCTCTTAAAGAGCTGATTTCAGTCATTAACAGAGCTGTTCTGAAAGTGTCCAAGCAGCCTGTTCTGAGAGTAGACTGATTTTGCATTCGTTCTCAAGTTATATCAAAGTGTTGTTTTCTGCCTTTCTCGAGCACATTTTGACTTGTTGTTGAATGCTCCTATAATGTAACTCTAAATGACAATCAGAGCAACTTGAATTGCGTGTGTGCAGCCTTTTGCTCAAAAGTGATCAACGTTTCGTTTTCAGAGTCTCTTTTGACAATCTCTTCGAGAGCTGTTTTCAGTCATTAACAGAGCTGTTCTGAAAGTGTCCAAGCGGCCTGTTCTGAGAGTGGACTGTTTTTTGCATTCGTTTTCAAGTTCTTTTGCTCAAAAGTGATCAACGTTTCGTTTTCGGAGTCTCTTTTGACAATCTCTTCGAGAGCTGTTTTCAGTCATTAACAGAGCTGTTCTGAAAGTGTCCAAGCGGCCTGTTCTTAGAGTGGACTGTTTTTTGCATTCGTTCTCAAGTTATATTAAACTATCAAAGTGTTGTTTTCTGCCTTTCTCAAGCACATTTTGACTTGTTGTTGAATGCTCCTATAATGTAACTCTAAATGACAATCAGAGTATGTTGAATTACGTGTGTGCAGCCTTTTGCTCAAAAGTTATCAATGTTTCGTTTTCAGAGTCTCTTTTGACAATCTCTTAAAGAGCTGATTTCAGTCATTAACAGAGCTGTTCTGAAAGTGTCCAAGCAGCCTGTTCTGAGAGTGGACTGTTTTTTGCATTCGTTCTCAAGTTATATCAAAGTGTTGTTTTCTGCCTTTCTCGAGCACATTTTGACTTGTTGTTGAATGCTCCTATAATGTAACTTTAAATGCCAATCAGAGCAACATGAATTGCGTGTGTGCAGCCTTTTGCTCAAAAGTGATCAACGTTTCGTTTTCAGAGTCTCTTTTGACAATCTCTTCGAGAGCTGTTTTCAGTCATTAACAGAGCTGTTCTGAAAGTGTCCAAGCGGCCTGTTCTGAGAGTGGACTGTTTTTTGCATTCGTTTTCAAGTTCTTTTGCTCAAAAGTGATCAACGTTTCGTTTTCGGAGTCTCTTTTGACAATCTCTTCGAGAGCTGTTTTCAGTCATTAACAGAGCTGTTCTGAAAGTGTCCAAGCGGCCTGTTCTTAGAGTGGACTGTTTTTTGCATTCGTTCTCAAGTTATATTAAACTATCAAAGTGTTGTTTTCTGCCTTTCTCGAGCACATTTTGACTTGTTGTTGAATGCTCCTATAATGTAACTCTAAATGACAATCAGAGTATGTTGAATTACGTGTGTGCAGCCTTTTGCTCAAAAGTTATCAATGTTTCGTTTTCAGAGTCTCTTTTGACAATCTCTTAAAGAGCTGATTTCAGTCATTAACAGAGCTGTTCTGAAAGTGTCCAAGCAGCCTGTTCTGAGAGTGGACTGTTTTTTGCATTCGTTCTCAAGTTATATCAAAGTGTTGTTTTCTGCCTTTCTCGAGCACATTTTGACTTGTTGTTGAATGCTCCTATAATGTAACTTTAAATGCCAATCAGAGCAACTTGAATTGCGTGTGTGCAGCCTTTTGCTCAAAAGTGATCAACGTTTCGTTTTCAGAGTCTCTTTTGACAATCTCTTCGAGAGCTGTTTTCAGTCATTAACAGAGCTGTTCTGAAAGTGTCCAAGCGGCCTGTTCTGAGAGTGGACTGTTTTTTGCATTCGTTTTCAAGTTCTTTTGCTCAAAAGTGATCAACGTTTTGTTTTCGGAGTCTCTTTTGACAATCTCTTCGAGAGCTGTTTTCAGTCATTAACAGAGCTGTTCTGAAAGTGTCCAAGCGGCCTGTTCTTAGAGTGGACTGTTTTTTGCATTCGTTCTCAAGTTATATTAAACTATCAAAGTGTTGTTTTCTGCCTTTCTCGAGCACATTTTGACTTGTTGTTGAATGCTCCTATAATGTAACTCTAAATGACAATCAGAGCAACTTGAATTGCGTGTGTGCAGCCTTTTGCTCAAAAGTGATCAACGTTTCGTTTTCAGAGTCTCTTTTGACAATCTCTTCGAGAGCTGTTTTCAGTCATTAACAGAGCTGTTCTGAAAGTGTCCAAGCGGCCTGTTCTGAGAGTGGACTGTTTTTTGCATTCGTTCTCAAGTTCTATCAGTGTTGTTTTCTGCTTTTCTGGAGCACATTTTGACTTGTTGCTGAATGCTCCTATAATGTAACTCTAAATGACAATCAGAGCAACTTGAATTGCGTGTGTGCAGCCTTTTGCTCAAAAGTGATCAACGTTTCGTTTTCGGAGTCTCTTTTGACAATCTCTTCGAGAGCTGTTTTCAGTCATTAACAGAGCTGTTCTGAAAGTGTCCAAGCGGCCTGTTCTTAGAGTGGACTGTTTTTTGCATTCGTTCTCAAGTTATATCAAACTATCAAAGTGTTGTTTTCTGCCTTTCTCGAGCACATTTTGACTTGTTGTTGAATGCTCCTATAATGTAACTCTAAATGACAATCAGAGTATGTTGAATTACGTGTGTGCAGCCTTTTGCTCAAAAGTTATCAATGTTTCGTTTTCAGAGTCTCTTTTGACAATCTCTTAAAGAGCTGATTTCAGTCATTAACAGAGCTGTTCTGAAAGTGTCCAAGCAGCCTGTTCTGAGAGTGGACTGTTTTTTGCATTCGTTCTCAAGTTCTATCAGTGTTGTTTTCTGCTTTTCTGGAGCACATTTTGACTTGTTGCTGAATGCTCCTATAATGTAACTCTAAATGACAATCAGAGCAACTTGAATTGCGTGTGTGCAGCCTTTTGCTCAAAAGTGATCAACGTTTCGTTTTCGGAGTCTCTTTTGACAATCTCTTCGAGAGCTGTTTTCAGTCATTAACAGAGCTGTTCTGAAAGTGTCCAAGCGGCCTGTTCTTAGAGTGGACTGTTTTTTGCATTCGTTCTCAAGTTATATCAAACTATCAAAGTGTTGTTTTCTGCCTTTCTCGAGCACATTTTGACTTGTTGTTGAATGCTCCTATAATGTAACTCTAAATGACAATCAGAGTATGTTGAATTACGTGTGTGCAGCCTTTTGCTCAAAAGTTATCAATGTTTCGTTTTCAGAGTCTCTTTTGACAATCTCTTAAAGAGCTGATTTCAGTCATTAACAGAGCTGTTCTGAAAGTGTCCAAGCAGCCTGTTCTGAGAGTGGACTGTTTTTTGCATTCGTTCTCAAGTTATATCAAAGTGTTGTTTTCTGCCTTTCTCGAGCACATTTTGACTTGTTGTTGAATGCTCCTATAATGTAACTCTAAATGACAATCAGAGCAACTTGAATTGCGTGTGTGCAGCCTTTTGCTCAAAAGTGATCAACGTTTCATTTTCAGAGTCTCTTTTGACAATCTCTTCGAGAGCTGTTTTCAGTCATTAACAGAGCTGTTCTGAAAGTGTCCAAGCGGCCTGTTCTGAGAGTGGACTGTTTTTGGCATTCGTTCTCAAGTTCTATCAGTGTTGTTTTCTGCTTTTCTGGAGCACATTTTGACTTGTTGCTGAATGCTCCTATAATGTAACTCTAAATGACAATCAGAGCAACTTGAATTGCGTGTGTGCAGCCTTTTGCTCAAAAGTGATCAACGTTTCGTTTTCGGAGTCTCTTTTGACAATCTCTTCGAGAGCTGTTTTCAGTCATTAACAGAGCTGTTCTGAAAGTGTCCAAGCGGCCTGTTCTTAGAGTGGACTGTTTTTTGCATTCGTTCTCAAGTTATATCAAACTATCAAAGTGTTGTTTTCTGCCTTTCTCGAGCACATTTTGACTTGTTGTTGAATGCTCCTATAATGTAACTCTAAATGACAATCAGAGCAACTTGAATTGCGTGTGTGCAGCCTTTTGCTCAAAAGTGATCAACGTTTCGTTTTCAGAGTCTCTTTTGACAATCTCTTCGAGAGCTGTTTTCAGTCATTAACAGAGCTGTTCTGAAAGTGTCCAAGCGGCCTGTTCTGAGAGTGGACTGTTTTTTGCATTCGTTCTCAAGTTCTATCAGTGTTGTTTTCTGCTTTTCTGGAGCACATTTTGACTTGTTGCTGAATGCTCCTATAATGTAACTCTAAATGACAATCAGAGCAACTTGAATTGCGTGTTTGCAGCCTTTTGCTCAAAAGTGATCAACGTTTCGTTTTCGGAGTCTCTTTTGACAATCTCTTCGAGAGCTGTTTTCAGTCATTAACAGAGCTGTTCTGAAAGTGTCCAAGCGGCCTGTTCTTAGAGTGGACTGTTTTTTGCATTCGTTCTCAAGTTATATCAAACTATCAAAGTGTTGTTTTCTGCCTTTCTCGAGCACATTTTGACTTGTTGTTGAATGCTCCTATAATGTAACTCTAAATGACAATCAGAGTATGTTGAATTACGTGTGTGCAGCCTTTTGCTCAAAAGTTATCAATGTTTCGTTTTCAGAGTCTCTTTTGACAATCTCTTAAAGAGCTGATTTCAGTCATTAACAGAGCTGTTCTGAAAGTGTCCAAGCAGCCTGTTCTGAGAGTGGACTGTTTTTTGCATTCGTTCTCAAGTTATATCAAAGTGTTGTTTTCTGCCTTTCTCGAGCACATTTTGACTTGTTGTTGAATGCTCCTATAATGTAACTCTAAATGACAATCAGAGCAACTTGAATTGCGTGTGTGCAGCCTTTTGCTCAAAAGTGATCAACGTTTCGTTTTCAGAGTCTCTTTTGACAATCTCTTCGAGAGCTGTTTTCAGTCATTAACAGAGCTGTTCTGAAAGTGTCCAAGCGGCCTGTTCTTAGAGTGGACTGTTTTTTGCATTCGTTCTCAAGTTATATCAAACTATCAAAGTGTTGTTTTCTGCCTTTCTGGAGCACATTTTGACTTGTTGTTGAATGCTCCTATAATGTAACTCTAAATGACAATCAGAGTATGTTGAATTACGTGTGTGCAGCTTTTTGCTCAAAAGTTATCAATGTTTCGTTTTCAGAGTCTCTTTTGACAATCTCTTAAAGAGCTGATTTCAGTCATTAACAGAGCTGTTCTGAAAGTGTCCAAGCGGCCTGTTCTGAGAGTGGACTGTTTTTTGCATTCGTTCTCAAGTTCTATCAGTGTTGTTTTCTGCTTTTCTGGAGCACATTTTGACTTGTTGCTGAATGCTCCTATAATGTAACTCTAAATGACAATCAGAGCAACTTGAATTGCGTGTTTGCAGCCTTTTGCTCAAAAGTGATCAACGTTTCGTTTTCGGAGTCTCTTTTGACAATCTCTTCGAGAGCTGTTTTCAGTCATTAACAGAGCTGTTCTGAAAGTGTCCAAGCGGCCTGTTCTTAGAGTGGACTGTTTTTTGCATTCGTTCTCAAGTTATATCAAACTATCAAAGTGTTGTTTTCTGCCTTTCTCGAGCACATTTTGACTTGTTGTTGAATGCTCCTATAATGTAACTCTAAATGACAATCAGAGTATGTTGATTTACGTGTGTGTAGCCTTTTGCTCAAAAGTTATCAATGTTTCGTTTTCAGAGTCTCTTTTGACAATCTCTTAAAGAGCTGATTTCAGTCATTAACAGAGCTGTTCTGAAAGTGTCCAAGCAGCCTGTTCTGAGAGTGGACTGTTTTTTGCATTCGTTCTCAAGTTATATCAAAGTGTTGTTTTGTGCCTTTCTCGAGCACATTTTGACTTGTTGTTGAATGCTCCTATAATGTAACTTTAAATGACAATCAGAGCAACTTGAATTGCGTGTGTGCAGCCTTTTGCTCAAAAGTGATCAACGTTTCGTTTTCAGAGTCTCTTTTGACAATCTCTTCGAGAGCTGTTTTCAGTCATTAACAGAGCTGTTCTGAAAGTGTCCAAGCGGCCTGTTCTGAGAGTGGACTGTTTTTTGCATTCGTTCTCAAGTTCTATCAGTGTTGTTTTCTGCTTTTCTGGAGCACATTTTGACTTGTTGCTGAATGCTCCTATAATGTAACTCTAAATGACAATCAGAGCAACTTGAATTGCGTGTGTGCAGCCTTTTGCTCAAAAGTGATCAACGTTTCGTTTTCGGAGTCTCTTTTGACAATCTCTTCGAGAGCTGTTTTCAGTCATTAACAGAGCTGTTCTGAAAGTGTCCAAGCGGCCTGTTCTTAGAGTGGACTGTTTTTTGCATTCGTTCTCAAGTTATATCAAACTATCAAAGTGTTGTTTTCTGCCTTTCTGGAGCACATTTTGACTTGTTGTTGAATGCTCCTATAATGTAACTCCAAATGACAATCAGAGTATGTTGAATTACGTGTGTGCAGCTTTTTGCTCAAAAGTTATCAATGTTTCGTTTTCAGAGTCTCTTTTGACAATCTCTTAAAGAGCTGATTTCAGTCATTAACAGAGCTGTTCTGAAAGTGTCCAAGCAGCCTGTTCTGAGAGTGGACTGTTTTTTGCATTCGTTCTCAAGTTATATCAAAGTGTTGTTTTCTGCCTTTCTCGAGCACATTTTGACTTGTTGTTGAATGCTCCTATAATGTAACTCTAAATGACAATCAGAGCAACTTGAATTGCGTGTGTGCAGCCTTTTGCTCAAAAGTGATCAACGTTTCGTTTTCAGAGTCTCTTTTGACAATCTCTTCGAGAGCTGTTTTCAGTCATTAACAGAGCTGTTCTGAAAGTGTCCAAGCGGCCTGTTCTGAGAGTGGACTGTTTTTTGCATTCGTTCTCAAGTTCTATCAGTGTTGTTTTCTGCTTTTCTGGAGCACATTTTGACTTGTTGCTGAATGCTCCTATAATGTAACTCTAAATGACAATCAGAGCAACTTGAATTGCGTGTGTGCAGCCTTTTGCTCAAAAGTGATCAACGTTTCGTTTTCAGAGTCTCTTTTGACAATCTCTTCGAGAGCTGTTTTCAGTCATTAACAGAGCTGTTCTGAAAGTGTCCAAGCGGCCTGTTCTTAGAGTGGACTGTTTTTTGCATTCGTTCTCAAGTTATATCAAACTATCAAAGTGTTGTTTTCTGCCTTTCTGGAGCACATTTTGACTTGTTGTTGAATGCTCCTATAATGTAACTCTAAATGACAATCAGAGTATGTTGAATTACGTGTGTGCAGCTTTTTGCTCAAAAGTTATCAATGTTTCGTTTTCAGAGTCTCTTTTGACAATCTCTTAAAGAGCTGATTTCAGTCATTAACAGAGCTGTTCTGAAAGTGTCCAAGCGGCCTGTTCTGAGAGTGGACTGTTTTTTGCATTCGTTCTCAAGTTCTATCAGTGTTGTTTTCTGCTTTTCTGGAGCACATTTTGACTTGTTGCTGAATGCTCCTATAATGTAACTCTAAATGACAATCAGAGCAACTTGAATTGCGTGTTTGCAGCCTTTTGCTCAAAAGTGATCAACGTTTCGTTTTCGGAGTCTCTTTTGACAATCTCTTCGAGAGCTGTTTTCAGTCATTAACAGAGCTGTTCTGAAAGTGTCCAAGCGGCCTGTTCTTAGAGTGGACTGTTTTTTGCATTCGTTCTCAAGTTATATCAAACTATCAAAGTGTTGTTTTCTGCCTTTCTCGAGCACATTTTGACTTGTTGTTGAATGCTCCTATAATGTAACTCTAAATGACAATCAGAGTATGTTGATTTACGTGTGTGTAGCCTTTTGCTCAAAAGTTATCAATGTTTCGTTTTCAGAGTCTCTTTTGACAATCTCTTAAAGAGCTGATTTCAGTCATTAACAGAGCTGTTCTGAAAGTGTCCAAGCAGCCTGTTCTGAGAGTGGACTGTTTTTTGCATTCGTTCTCAAGTTATATCAAAGTGTTGTTTTGTGCCTTTCTCGAGCACATTTTGACTTGTTGTTGAATGCTCCTATAATGTAACTTTAAATGACAATCAGAGCAACTTGAATTGCGTGTGTGCAGCCTTTTGCTCAAAAGTGATCAACGTTTCGTTTTCAGAGTCTCTTTTGACAATCTCTTCGAGAGCTGTTTTCAGTCATTAACAGAGCTGTTCTGAAAGTGTCCAAGCGGCCTGTTCTGAGAGTGGACTGTTTTTTGCATTCGTTCTCAAGTTCTATCAGTGTTGTTTTCTGCTTTTCTGGAGCACATTTTGACTTGTTGCTGAATGCTCCTATAATGTAACTCTAAATGACAATCAGAGCAACTTGAATTGCGTGTGTGCAGCCTTTTGCTCAAAAGTGATCAACGTTTCGTTTTCGGAGTCTCTTTTGACAATCTCTTCGAGAGCTGTTTTCAGTCATTAACAGAGCTGTTCTGAAAGTGTCCAAGCGGCCTGTTCTTAGAGTGGACTGTTTTTTGCATTCGTTCTCAAGTTATATCAAACTATCAAAGTGTTGTTTTCTGCCTTTCTGGAGCACATTTTGACTTGTTGTTGAATGCTCCTATAATGTAACTCCAAATGACAATCAGAGTATGTTGAATTACGTGTGTGCAGCTTTTTGCTCAAAAGTTATCAATGTTTCGTTTTCAGAGTCTCTTTTGACAATCTCTTAAAGAGCTGATTTCAGTCATTAACAGAGCTGTTCTGAAAGTGTCCAAGCAGCCTGTTCTGAGAGTGGACTGTTTTTTGCATTCGTTCTCAAGTTATATCAAAGTGTTGTTTTCTGCCTTTCTCGAGCACATTTTGACTTGTTGTTGAATGCTCCTATAATGTAACTCTAAATGACAATCAGAGCAACTTGAATTGCGTGTGTGCAGCCTTTTGCTCAAAAGTGATCAACGTTTCGTTTTCAGAGTCTCTTTTGACAATCTCTTCGAGAGCTGTTTTCAGTCATTAACAGAGCTGTTCTGAAAGTGTCCAAGCGGCCTGTTCTGAGAGTGGACTGTTTTTTGCATTCGTTCTCAAGTTCTATCAGTGTTGTTTTCTGCTTTTCTGGAGCACATTTTGACTTGTTGCTGAATGCTCCTATAATGTAACTCTAAATGACAATCAGAGCAACTTGAATTGCGTGTGTGCAGCCTTTTGCTCAAAAGTGATCAACGTTTCGTTTTCGGAGTCTCTTTTGACAATCTCTTCGAGAGCTGTTTTCAGTCATTAACAGAGCTGTTCTGAAAGTGTCCAAGCGGCCTGTTCTTAGAGTGGACTGTTTTTTGCATTCGTTCTCAAGTTATATCAAACTATCAAAGTGTTGTTTTCTGCCTTTCTGGAGCACATTTTGACTTGTTGTTGAATGCTCCTATAATGTAACTCCAAATGACAATCAGAGTATGTTGAATTACGTGTGTGCAGCTTTTTGCTCAAAAGTTATCAATGTTTCGTTTTCAGAGTCTCTTTTGACAATCTCTTAAAGAGCTGATTTCAGTCATTAACAGAGCTGTTCTGAAAGTGTCCAAGCAGCCTGTTCTGAGAGTGGACTGTTTTTTGCATTCGTTCTCAAGTTATATCAAAGTGTTGTTTTCTGCCTTTCTCGAGCACATTTTGACTTGTTGTTGAATGCTCTTATAATGTAACTCTAAATGACAATCAGAGCAACTTGAATTGCGTGTGTGCAGCCTTTTGCTCAAAAGTGATCAACGTTTCGTTTTCAGAGTCTCTTTTGACAATCTCTTCGAGAGCTGTTTTCAGTCATTAACAGAGCTGTTCTGAAAGTGTCCAAGCGGCCTGTTCTGAGAGTGGACTGTTTTTTGCATTCGTTCTCAAGTTCTATCAGTGTTGTTTTCTGCTTTTCTGGAGCACATTTGGACTTGTTGCTGAATGCTCCTATAATGTAACTCTAAATGACAATCAGAGCAACTTGAATTGCGTGTGTGCAGCCTTTTGCTCAAAAGTGATCAACGTTTCGTTTTCGGAGTCTCTTTTGACAATCTCTTCGAGAGCTGTTTTCAGTCATTAACAGAGCTGTTCTGAAAGTGTCCAAGCGGCCTGTTCTTAGAGTGGACTGTTTTTTGCATTCGTTCTCAAGTTATATCAAACTATCAAAGTGTTGTTTTCTGCCTTTCTCGAGCACATTTTGACTTGTTGTTGAATGCTCCTATAATGTAACTCTAAATGACAATCAGAGTATGTTGAATTACGTGTGTGCAGCCTTTTGCTCAAAAGTTATCAATGTTTCGTTTTCAGAGTCTCTTTTGACAATCTCTTAAAGAGCTGATTTCAGTCATTAACAGAGCTGTTCTGAAAGTGTCCAAGCAGCCTGTTCTGAGAGTGGACTGTTTTTTGCATTCGTTCTCAAGTTATATCAAAGTGTTGTTTTGTGCCTTTCTCGAGCACATTTTGACTTGTTGTTGAATGCTCCTATAATGTAACTCTAAATGACAATCAGAGCAACTTGAATTGCGTGTGTGCAGCCTTTTGCTCAAAAGTGATCAACGTTTCGTTTTCAGAGTCTCTTTTGACAATCTCTTCGAGAGCTGTTTTCAGTCATTAACAGAGCTGTTCTGAAAGTGTCCAAGCGGACTGTTCTGAGAGTGGACTGTTTTTTGCATTCGTTCTCAAGTTCTATCAGTGTTGTTTTCTGCTTTTCTGGAGCACATTTGGACTTGTTGCTGAATGCTCCTATAATGTAACTCTAAATGACAATCAGAGCAACTTGAATTGCGTGTGTGCAGCCTTTTGCTCAAAAGTGATCAACGTTTCGTTTTCGGAGTCTCTTTTGACAATCTCTTCGAGAGCTGTTTTCAGTCATTAACAGAGCTGTTCTGAAAGTGTCCAAGCGGCCTGTTCTTAGAGTGGACTGTTTTTTGCATTCGTTCTCAAGTTATATCAAACTATCAAAGTGTTGTTTTCTGCCTTTCTCGAGCACATTTTGACTTGTTGTTGAATGCTCCTATAATGTAACTCTAAATGACAATCAGAGTATGTTGAATTACGTGTGTGCAGCCTTTTGCTCAAAAGTTATCAATGTTTCGTTTTCAGAGTCTCTTTTGACAATCTCTTAAAGAGCTGATTTCAGTCATTAACAGAGCTGTTCTGAAAGTGTCCAAGCAGCCTGTTCTGAGAGTGGACTGTTTTTTGCATTCGTTCTCAAGTTATATCAAAGTGTTGTTTTGTGCCTTTCTCGAGCACATTTTGACTTGTTGTTGAATGCTCCTATAATGTAACTCTAAATGACAATCAGAGCAACTTGAATTGCGTGTGTGCAGCCTTTTGCTCAAAAGTGATCAACGTTTCGTTTTCAGAGTCTCTTTTGACAATCTCTTCGAGAGCTGTTTTCAGTCATTAACAGAGCTGTTCTGAAAGTGTCCAAGCGGACTGTTCTGAGAGTGGACTGTTTTTTGCATTCGTTCTCAAGTTCTATCAGTGTTGTTTTCTGCTTTTCTGGAGCACATTTGGACTTGTTGCTGAATGCTCCTATAATGTAACTCTAAATGACAATCAGAGCAACTTGAATTGCGTGTGTGCAGCCTTTTGCTCAAAAGTGATCAACGTTTCGTTTTCGGAGTCTCTTTTGACAATCTCTTCGAGAGCTGTTTTCAGTCATTAACAGAGCTGTTCTGAAAGTGTCCAAGCGGCCTGTTCTTAGAGTGGACTGTTTTTTGCATTCGTTCTCAAGTTATATCAAACTATCAAAGTGTTGTTTTCTGCCTTTCTGGAGCACATTTTGACTTGTTGTTGAATGCTCCTATAATGTAACTCTAAATGACAATCAGAGTATGTTGAATTACGTGTGTGTAGCCTTTTGCTCAAAAGTTATCAATGTTTCGTTTTCAGAGTCTCTTTTGACAATCTCTTAAAGAGCTGATTTCAGTCATTAACAGAGCTGTTCTGAAAGTGTCCAAGCAGCCTGTTCTGAGAGTGGACTGTTTTTTGCATTCGTTCTCAAGTTATATCAAAGTGTTGTTTTCTGCCTTTCTCGAGCACATTTTGACTTGTTGTTGAATGCTCCTATAATGTAACTCTAAATGACAATCAGAGCAACTTGAATTGCGTGTGTGCAGCCTTTTGCTCAAAAGTGATCAACGTTTCGTTTTCAGAGTCTCTTTTGACAATCTCTTCGAGAGCTGTTTTCAGTCATTAACAGAGCTGTTCTGAAAGTGTCCAAGCGGCCTGTTCTGAGAGTGGACTGTTTTTTGCATTCGTTCTCAAGTTCTATCAGTGTTGTTTTCTGCTTTTCTGGAGCACATTTTGACTTGTTGCTGAATGCTCCTATAATGTAACTCTAAATGACAATCAGAGCAACTTGAATTGCGTGTGTGCAGCCTTTTGCTCAAAAGTGATCAACGTTTCGTTTTCGGAGTCTCTTTTGACAATCTCTTCGAGAGCTGTTTTCAGTCATTAACAGAGCTGTTCTGAAAGTGTCCAAGCGGCCTGTTCTTAGAGTGGACTGTTTTTTGCATTCGTTCTCAAGTTATATCAAACTATCAAAGTGTTGTTTTCTGCCTTTCTGGAGCACATTTTGACTTGTTGTTGAATGCTCCTATAATGTAACTCTAAATGACAATCAGAGTATGTTGATTTACGTGTGTGTAGCCTTTTGCTCAAAAGTTATCAATGTTTCGTTTTCAGAGTCTCTTTTGACAATCTCTTAAAGAGCTGATTTCAGTCATTAACAGAGCTGTTCTGAAAGTGTCCAAGCAGCCTGTTCTGAGAGTGGACTGTTTTTTGCATTCGTTCTCAAGTTATATCAAAGTGTTGTTTTGTGCCTTTCTCGAGCACATTTTGACTTGTTGTTGAATGCTCCTATAATGTAACTTTAAATGACAATCAGAGCAACTTGAATTGCGTGTGTGCAGCCTTTTGCTCAAAAGTGATCAACGTTTCGTTTTCAGAGTCTCTTTTGACAATCTCTTCGAGAGCTGTTTTCAGTCATTAACAGAGCTGTTCTGAAAGTGTCCAAGCGGCCTGTTCTGAGAGTGGACTGTTTTTTGCATTCGTTCTCAAGTTCTATCAGTGTTGTTTTCTGCTTTTCTGGAGCACATTTTGACTTGTTGCTGAATGCTCCTATAATGTAACTCCAAATGACAATCAGAGCAACTTGAATTGCGTGTGTGCAGCCTTTTGCTCAAAAGTGATCAACGTTTCGTTTTCGGAGTCTCTTTTGACAATCTCTTCGAGAGCTGTTTTCAGTCATTAACAGAGCTGTTCTGAAAGTGTCCAAGCGGCCTGTTCTTAGAGTGGACTGTTTTTTGCATTCGTTCTCAAGTTATATCAAACTATCAAAGTGTTGTTTTCTGCCTTTCTGGAGCACATTTTGACTTGTTGTTGAATGCTCCTATAATGTAACTCTAAATGACAATCAGAGTATGTTGAATTACGTGTGTGCAGCCTTTTGATCAAAAGTGATCAACGTTTCGTTTTCGGAGTCTCTTTTGACAATCTCTTCGAGAGCTGTTTTCAGTCATTAACAGAGCTGTTCTGAAATTGTCCAAGCGGCCTGTTCTTAGAGTGGACTGTTTTTTGCATTCGTTCTCAAGTTATATCAAACTATCAAAGTGTTGTTTTCTGCCTTTCTCGAGCACATTTTGACTTGTTGTTGAATGCTCCTATAATGTAACTCTAAATGACAATCAGAGTATGTTGAATTACGTGTGTGCAGCCTTTTGCTCAAAAGTTATCAATGTTTCGTTTTCAGAGTCTCTTTTGACAATCTCTTAAAGAGCTGATTTCAGTCATTAACAGAGCTGTTCTGAAAGTGTCCAAGCAGCCTGTTCTGAGAGTGGACTGTTTTTTGCATTCGTTCTCAAGTTATATCAAAGTGTTGTTTTGTGCCTTTCTCGAGCACATTTTGACTTGTTGTTGAATGCTCCTATAATGTAACTCTAAATGACAATCAGAGCAACTTGAATTGCGTGTGTGCAGCCTTTTGCTCAAAAGTGATCAACGTTTCGTTTTCAGAGTCTCTTTTGACAATCTCTTCGAGAGCTGTTTTCAGTCATTAACAGAGCTGTTCTGAAAGTGTCCAAGCGGCCTGTTCTTAGAGTGGACTGTTTTTTGCATTCGTTCTCAAGTTCTATCAGTGTTGTTTTCTGCTTTTCTGGAGCACATTTTGACTTGTTGCTGAATGCTCCTATAATGTAACTCTAAATGACAATCAGAGCAACTTGAATTGCGTGTGTGCAGCCTTTTGCTCAAAAGTGATCAACGTTTCGTTTTCGGAGTCTCTTTTGACAATCTCTTCGAGAGCTGTTTTCAGTCATTAACAGAGCTGTTCTGAAAGTGTCCAAGCGGCCTGTTCTTAGAGTGGACTGTTTTTTGCATTCGTTCTCAAGTTATATCAAACTATCAAAGTGTTGTTTTCTGCCTTTCTGGAGCACATTTTGACTTGTTGTTGAATGCTCCTATAATGTAACTCTAAATGACAATCAGAGTATGTTGAATTACGTGTGTGCAGCCTTTTGATCAAAAGTGATCAACGTTTCGTTTTCGGAGTCTCTTTTGACAATCTCTTCGAGAGCTGTTTTCAGTCATTAACAGAGCTGTTCTGAAAGTGTCCAAGCGGCCTGTTCTTAGAGTGGACTGTTTTTTGCATTCGTTCTCAAGTTATATCAAACTATCAAAGTGTTGTTTTCTGCCTTTCTGGAGCACATTTTGACTTGTTGTTGAATGCTCCTATAATGTAACTCTAAATGACAATCAGAGTATGTTGAATTACGTGTGTGCAGCCTTTTGCTCAAAAGTTATCAATGTTTCGTTTTCAGAGTTTCTTTTGACAATCTCTTAAAGAGCTGATTTCAGTCATTAACAGAGCTGTTCTGAAAGTGTCCAAGCAGCCTGTTCTGAGAGTGGACTGTTTTTTGCATTCGTTCTCAAGTTATATCAAAGTGTTGTTTTCTGCCTTTCTCGAGCACATTTTGACTTGTTGTTGAATGCTCCTATAATGTAACTCTAAATGACAATCAGAGCAACTTGAATTGCGTGTGAGTAGTGAGTATGGGGCACTTTTCTTTGATCTCGATTTCCTTTGTTCTTTTTTATGAGGGGGGGTCATAAAACATGGGCTCTTTTACAGAAAGGGGGGTTTATTTACCCCCCGCGTTGTGGTTTTATTAACTCTCGCCATTTGCTCAGAACACGCAGGTGTTTAGGAAGGGGGGCCAAAACGATAGTAGACGCAGGTGTTAGTTGACACGCACACACACACACACACACACACACACACACACACACAGGGTTACCCTAACCCTACCCCTTAATTAGGAAGGGGGGATGCCCCAAATGACTAGGGGTGAAATGTAGCTGTCTAGCTGTGTTTAAATAACGAATATTTTTGTTAGAAAGAGACTTAGGGTTAGAAATGAAATTAGATGAAAAGATGCCCAGTGGGAGCGAACTCTCTCTCCGGTCGATACAATATATAATAACATATAATACTCACATTATCATGTCCTTTCGGGCTTTCATGTGGCCAGGGGATGTCATACTGTCTCCCTAAAAAAAGTATGTACATAGTACATCTATGTATATCTATCTGACTCTAACTCTAACTCTTAAGAGAGTGAACGGGGGTTTCGTATCAGCAGTCAGATATGCGTTCAGACAGCCTCTGTTGTTAGACAGACACATCGAGTTGCTTTTTCATGCCTCTCTGCTACTCCCAACCCCTCTCTCTCTGAAGCGTCATTCTGACAGCAAGAGACAATCTTGGTCTCTGACAATCTTGGTTACCAGAATGGTCCTAGAGTTTGCGTCGACATCGACTGCGCAAAATGGGGAACGTGTACAATCCTGTCAAACTTTGCCAAAAGGACACCCCCGCAAAAACACATCTAGAATGCCAGGTTTGATCAACCTGAATGTGATACCTTCCAACCAGCTGCATCCCAAAATACCCTGCATCCCAAAATTGACATTGTAAATTACAGATAGATCTGTTAGAACATCAGTTGTCTTTTAGCGGACCTCTTGGACACCCAATTTATACCAAGTTATACCAATAGTAGTGGCCAATAGTAGTGACTACCCCATCCCTGGCATATTACTTTTTCAGCTATCGCCAACATTCACAATGTTATTAACATGTTTATAGAAATAGACTGTAAATTGTAGTAATGACAACAATTGGCTTTATCGCAACAAAACATGAATCAAATGAATCAAAGTAATCGCGTTATTTCCAGATTGTAAGCTTTCAAATGATGTGTCATACATAGACATCGGGAAAAAATGTAAGACAACATGAGTATTTGAAACTTGTTAACCCTGAAAACTAAACATTTCAGGGTTGTAGATGTTGCTTGGCAGAGCATTGAGATTGTTTCATCATCGCGTCTTTTTGAGAACGCACTAACGGTATCCCAAATGCTTGGACGCACAGCCGAGTGCTGGCGAACGGGTTTTGATTTGATTTGTTGGTGAACTTATAATACAGGGCAGGTATTATAAGCCCACTGTGAGTAGGCTACTCGGAATTCACTATTCTAGCCTATTTGTTCGGTTGTCAACCGATTGTCAAGTCAAAAACAGAACTGTATCATTTTACGCACGAAAATAAATCCTTAGCCTAACTCACTCAATGAGCGACATCTGAGACAGCTGAGACAGCTGGGACAGCTGGAACAGCTGGGACACCTGAGACACTGAGACACCAGGTGTCCCAGCTGTCCCAGCTGTCCCAGCTCCCCCAGCTCCCCCAGGTGTCTCAGGAGACACTTTTCAGGAACCCTCTGCCTAATACCATCAATCATGCTATCATATACCACATAAATTATTAGATTGATGGTATTTTATGCGGTATATGATAGTGTGATTGAAGTGCCCCATCGCAGACAGGTTTAGAGAGAACAACAATGAATGAATCAAATGAATCCTGCTTTTTTATGAGGGTGGGGTCATAAAACATAAGCTCTTTTACAGCAGGGAGGGGGCTTATTTGCCCCAGCGTTGTGGTTTTATTCACCCAGCCAGTTGTTCACAACACCCCCCAAACAGAGGGTTGGGTCAAAACGAAAGTTGACGTAGAGGAGGAGGTGTTAGGAAAGGGGATTCCCCCAAATGACTGGCAAGGTTGAAATGTATTTAAATAGACTTGCTGTATCTATCACTTTAATGTCAAGGACTCAACAATGGATACTTGTGATGATTTCGCATGTATGGATTTCAATGACATCGGATCAGACGCCGAGATCGACCGGCTGGGATCGCTAGTGTTGGCACTGCGGAAGAGGAAGAGGCAGAATAAGCATTATCCTGATCAGACATTCGGACTTTTCATGAGATCACAGGCTGAAAATGTCACTGGTTTTGTCACTTTGAACGAGGGGCGCACCGCCTGTTATTCCTTCAACAATGATGACCGTGTGGTGCAGCTCTATGTGTTAGAAGCGGGGAGCAAACATGATCAAACGACTGCAGTTGTGCCGTTCAGTGCTGGAGATTGGAGAATGTTACGTAATCATGTACTGCCTAAAATGGCAGGAGCTGTGGACCCTCCCTGTCAAACATTGTGGATTGCAGATGACCCTGAAATGACATACTATGTGTGTTTGAGTTGCATCCAGGACATTGACAATGGTGACAATGGTTCTAAGTACAAACCGACTAATGCAATGAAAAATGTGGCGTTGTGTTACGGTGGTATTGGCAGAAATAGATATACATTCAACATGGAATATGTCGCAATGTGGGGGCATCTTAAAATGTTAGTGACCTGGGATGAGTGGATGATTATGGAGAAAATATTGGCTGAAATAGACCAGATCTTTGAATGGTCGACTGTCAGGAAGTTGTTGCACTACCCCGACGATGAGATGATGGAGGTTGATTAACAAGACTTCTTTACTTCTCGTGTGTGTGTGTGTGTGTGTGTGTGTGTGTGGTTTGTGGGACTGTTTACACCGTGGTTTGTGTCGATTATAATAAAAACGTTTTAACACGAAGAACATTTACTCGTATGGCTTTATTTCATTCTGGGGCATTCAAGTCTGGGGGGCTCCGATGTGTCACAGAGAACGTGTCATGTGGAATGGCGGGGTGTTGCTCAGACGTCTGTCTAAAATAATGTTTGGTTAAGGTGTTGGTTTTAATAAGTTTGATATGACCATGTGATATACAAGTTTCAAACTATACGCATGGCGTCTGAGTCTGGCTTTAGTCACAGCGTGAGTTCGCTCGGCAGATCACACCCTCGGCAGACGCTCATAAAGGTGTTGATTTTAACCCTCATTTAAAAAAAAAAAGTTCACGAATGCTTCAATAAGCATGATGACGTTTGGAGGGGAGCTGTTTAACCCTTGTGTGGTATTCGGGTCAACCTGACCCGTTTTCAATTTTCACTTAAAGAGAAATGGTACAAGAATACATTTTATCAATCTGAAACTCCATGGCCTTGGCTCATTTTATATGAAAAACAAAAAACAAATTTTTTTTTTTTTTACACATCCTACAATACCCCAACACATTTATGTCCTTCATAAGGTGTTCGGGTCATTTTGACCCGGATACACAGAGACACAGAAACATACACACACTCACACTGACACTCACTCACTCACTCACCTCTGCTCTGTCTTTCCCGTGCCGAGAAGCCGTCTGCTCTCGCACTCTTTACCCTTTGAAATGCAACATTGTATAATAATAATAAAGAATAATATTGTACTGGACTCCTCACACCTGCACAAGAAGCCGTCTGCTCTGGCTTTCCCGCGCCGAGAAGCTGTCTGCTCTCGCACTTTTTACCCTTTGAAGTGCAATGTTGTAAAAAAATGTATAATAATATTGTACTGCACCTGCACATCATGGGAGGGATAAAAGAGAGAAATAGCTCTCCATCCCAGTGTATAGGTCATTTCAACTACAATCCTCCACCAGCAACATGAAGAAAAGATACAGTGTTCAGAGGGCCGTGGAGATAATATTAGAAGAGAGTGAGCAACATAGGGAAGTTGAAGGGGGGGAGGATGTTTCAGATGAGGATAATGTAGAAATTAATTCAGAGTATTCTGATTCTGAAAGTGAATTTGGAGATGAGTTTCACTCTGAGCATGCAGCAGAAGGATCCCCACAGCCAGCCACTGGAAGAGCCCCACAGCCAGCCACTGGAAGAGCCCCACAGCCAGACACTGCAGGAGCCCCACAGCCAGCCACTGCAGGAGCCCCACAGCCAGCCACTGGAAGAGCCCCGCAGCCAGCCACTGGAAGAGCCCTGCAGCCAGTCACTGGAAGAGCCCCACAGCCAGCCACTGGAAGAGCCCCACAGCCAGCCACTGGAAGAGCCCCACTGCCAGCCACTGGAAGAGCCGCACAGCCAGCCACTGGAAGAGCCCTGCAGCCAGCCACTGGAAGAGCCCCGCAGCCAGCCACTGCAGGAGCCCCACAGCCAGCCACTGCAGGAGCCCCACAGCCAGCCACTGCAGGAGCCCCACAGCCAGCCACTGCAGGAGCCCACACATATTTGTCCAAGAATGGCCAAATTGAATGGTCTTCATCCCCAATGAGAGAGCCCCCCCGCTCAGCTGCTAACATTATAAGGATGGTACCAGGGCCCACACGATTGGCAGTGACTCATGTTGATGATATCAAGTCATCCTTTGAGCTGCTGATTACTGATTCAATTCAGAAAATAATTCTTGATATGACCAACCTTGAGGGGAGACGTGTTTTCGGGGAGGAGTGGAAAGAAATGGACAACACACACTTACAGGCCTATTTTGGGATCCTCATCCTAGCAGGTGTCTATAGGTCAAGAGGGGAGTCGACTGAAAGTCTGTGGGATGTGGAGACAGGGAGAGCAATTTTTAGAGCCACAATGTCTCTGAAGAGCTTCAATATCTACTCGAGGGTCATCAGGTTTGATGACCGGGAATCAAGACCTGTTAGACGGCGTAAGGACAAGTTGGCTGCAATCCGCACGGTGTGGGACAAGTGGGTGGACCGGCTTCCACTTCTTTACAACCCTGGGCCCAATCTAACTGTGGATGAACGGCTTGTGGGGTTTAGAGGTCGTTGCCCCTTCAGGCAGTATATGCCCTCCAAACCAGCAAGGTACGGAATACAAAACTGGGTTGCCTGTGATGCCGTTTCATCGTATGCATGGAACATGCACATTTATACAGGGAAGCCAGAGGGAGGAGCCCCTGAGAGAAACCAGGGGACACGGGTGGTGTTGGATATGTCACAGGGCCTCAGTGGCCATAACATCACCTGTGATAATTTCTTTACATCCTACAGCCTGGGACAGGAACTTCTCAAACGAAAGGTGACAATGGTTGGAACAGTCCGAAAAAACAAGACGGAGCTCCCACCCCAGTTTCTAAATGTGAAGAACAGGCCAGTCCATTCCTCCAACTTTGTGTTTACAGCCAACACTACCCTGGTGTCAAAAGAAAAGAAAGAAGAACTCTACGGTGGCCTCTCGTGATCTTCTTCAACATCCTGGATGTTTCAGCCTACAATGCATTTTCAATCTGGATGGCAGTCAACCCAGACTGGAACCAAAGGAAGCTCCAAAGACGACGTCTTTTCCTTGAGGAGCTAGGTATGGCACTGGTGACACCGCATATCCAAAGGAGACAACATATGCCCAGGACCCCAACTTCTCTAGCCATAGTGAGGAGGATTACAGATGCTCCACCTGCACAACCCACACAACCACAATCTCCAGTGCCTGAGGTAAGTGTCCTGTTGCGGTTGTTTGTGTGTGTGTGTGTCTGTGTTGATTCACTTGCTTAGTCAAATGTATTGATCGCTTTGGTAAATGTAAGTTGCTTTGAAATAAGGCGTCTGCTAAATGCCAACATTTTTAATGTAAATGTAAATATGTGTGTGTGTGTGTGTGTGTGTGTGTGTGTGTGTGTGTGTGTGCGTGTGTGTGTGTGTGAGTGATTTAGAGTATTAGGAGACGTGGTGGAAAAAAAAATCCTGAACTAAGTCTTTTCATTATTCTAGACTGCAGCCCATGGCAAAAAGAGGAAGCGCTGCGAGGTGTGTGGACCCTCAAAGGACACAAAGACAGGGACCACATGCAGCAACTGCAAAAAGTACATTTGTGGTACACATACTGTCAAATGCTGTACTTCATGTGTTGTGTAGACAGACATACCCATGCACACACAATTGTAACCAGTGTTATTTCAGTGACTAAAACAGTGTACATTCCACATGTTTTGTGTTTCAGCATTTGTAGCATTATTCTTGTTCATCACCTGTATTTTTTACAGCTTTGATTATAATGCTTTGAAAATCAATTGAGAATATAAGTTCAAAATAATAAACATCAATAAAAACATTGTTTCATTTACATTTTTCCTAGATAAGTATGATTTATGACAACCAAGTCTTTATTATAGTGGATTTTGTTTAGTGGAAGTTAGGAGCATCATGTGCGTAAAAACGCCTCTACTCATCATGCTGCCGTTCGGCCCCACCTATTCCCAGGGGTCTGACACTTTGAGGGTTATAATTAGGCACCCTCTGCTCCAGCCCCTCCAAAGGGCAGCCCCCTAGGTCCACCAGAACAAAATATACACTTTTGAATGTGAACACAGTACCTATTGTGCATTAATGGGTACAGTACCTGTTTGTGCCCACAGGAGGCGCTCTTTAATATTATGGGCTATTTTGGGGCTATCTTGCACCCTGAGCATACTCCCTTGTACGGGTCACCATTGGGACTAGGAGCACCGTGTCAGGAAAAGTGCTTTCAAAACCCCAATGATGTCCCGGGTCAACTTGACCCGAAGAGTACGAAAGGGTCCAAAAAGTGAACACCACACAAGGGTTAAATGGTATATAAGACTGCTCTTGATGCAGACACTTTCATGAGAGAGAGAGCAGAAGGTCTGTCGAATTATTCCCTTTCACTTCCGCGAGAGATCCTGACGAATTCTCCAGCCTCGAGTGCATTCAGAGACCCGAAATCGCCATGGATGTTAATATGTAAGGTAAGGCAAGGCCTTTAATGTGTATTAATAATCAAATGATTAATAATCAAATAATGTTTACACTATGTATACAAGTTATTAAAATGAAAACATCTGTGAAAAAGTTGCAACCGTGTGTGTGTGTGTGTGTGTGTGTGTGTGTGTGTGTGTGTGTGTGGGGGCGTGACTGTTTAATAATATGGTTGTATTTATATGCGTGTACACAGGCTTGACGCTGGCCTCCCAGACCTAGGCGATCTGTTTGAAAACGTTTGGGACGGAATATTATCTGCTGCAGAGACACTGCAAAACACTGCTGTTGATGGGGCAGAGTACTACGACGATGAACTCAGTAGAATCTACTTAGCCGATTTGGATAGAGAATCGGCCGACGCTGAACTCAGTAGAGGATTCTCGGGGGGAGAACAGGACGTCGCTGACACCCCCTATACACAGAGGTATGATGTTTGAAAGATTAGCAGAAAAGGAAATGATTTTGAAACATGTGTGTCAAATGTATTTCTAACAATATGCTGAAAACTATCTATATCCTTAGATTACAACGAGTGATTGAGAGAATCAACAACACACCCCAATCGTCAGACAGCGGACTGGACACCCCTCCATACACCCCGGCTATCAGGCCTGCTGAAGCCCCCCTTGAAGGTCTAGACGGAGGGAGGTTGAGGTCGTCGCCACTCTTATTGAATATTGCTGATCATCGACCCAGGTCTGAACCTTGTGTTGCAAAGATAACCCCCAACTCGTCTGGTCGTGTTGTAAATAATCGTAACTTGTTGGCTGCATTGAAAAAGCATCAGTTTCTTAATGCAAAAGGTCTTAACGATCTACAGCAAGCTGTGAAGCATAACCAGGACGCTATTGACAAGGTTATCCTACTTACGTCTGTAAACAGCCAATGTTTGCAAAGGCTAGAGTGTAATGGGTTGACTTATAAGGAAGATATTGACAATGTTGTGAGACTTAATGCAGTAGCCACTCATCAATATTTGCAAAGGCTAGAGAGCAAAGTGGGTCTTTTAGAGCGTATGCTGTATAGTGTAAATGTCTGGTTGGGTCAAATTGAAGCCAAGACGACAGCGCTGATAACCAATGTAGCAACTCTGTCTAGTGCCCTATCAGAGGTGACTGGTCTCAATTGGGTGTCCGCGTATACGGCGATTATGACTGTTTTAAAAAAACGTAAGAATTCAACAAGACCCTACTGTGGCTGAGGCTAGAGATGCTGAATTGGGGCATGCCCCCCAAGCATCGACCAGTTTTACAGATGGTAATGGTTCAAAGAGACCTAGGGTGTAAGTCACCCATATTTAGGCGTAGTGTTGTGTAAATATGAATTGTTTTCATTTATTATTTTTAATCTAACTCTTCTTAAGTACCTACTCATTTCTTAATATTGATTTATCTGTATTTTATACTTTTTGATAATGGAGCCTCAGGACAAGAGGCGTAGAACAGACATCCAGGGGTCTGGGGTTTGTCCAGATACACAGACAATTAGGTCTAATATTGAGGCAATTAGACTTATCAATCAACAGCTTGCGAGTTTTAACACACAACAAGCCACAATTGAACAGTCTAATATGACAAACAGAGACAGCATGTTTTAACAAGACAGTGTCATGGTGACGCCTCACCCCCCACAGCAGATGTGTGTAACATGGGCGTCGTCAGCTTGATTAATTATGAGCTTGCGAGTTTTAACACACAACAAGCCACAATTGAACAGTCTAATATGGCCAACAGAGACAGCATGTTTTTAACAAGACAGGGTCATGGTGATGCCTCACTCCCCACAACAGATGTGTGTAGCATAGAGTTAATCAATCAAGGTTTTAAAGCATTTAACAGTCGACATAGTGTAGACGGTGGTACTACACTAGCAGCTAGTCAAATAGCAGCTAGTCAAATAGCAGCTAGTCAAATAGCAGCTAGTCAAATAGCAGCTAGTCAAATAGCAGCTAGTCAAATAGCAGCTAGTCAAATAGCAGCTAGTCAAATAGCAGCTAGTCAAATAGCAGCTAGTCAAATAGCAGCTAGTCAAATAGCAGCTAGTCAAATAGCAGCTAGTCAAATAGCAGCTAGTCAAATAGCAGCTAGTCAAATAGCAGCTAGTCAAATAGCAGGACTGTTTTTTGCATTCGTTCTCAAGTTATATCAAACTATCAAAGTGTTGTTTTCTGCCTTTCTGGAGCACATTTTGACTTGTTGTTGAATGCTCCTATAATGTAACTCTAAATGACAATCAGAGTATGTTGAATTACGTGTGTGCAGCCTTTTGCTCAAAAGTTATCAATGTTTCGTTTTCAGAGTTTCTTTTGACAATCTCTTAAAGAGCTGATTTCAGTCATTAACAGAGCTGTTCTGAAAGTGTCCAAGCAGCCTGTTCTGAGAGTAGACTGTTTTTTGCATTCGTTCTCAAGTTATATCAAAGTGTTGTTTTCTGCCTTTCTCGAGCACATTTTGACTTGTTGTTGAATGCTCCTATAATGTAACTCTAAATGACAATCAGAGCAACTTGAATTGCGTGTGTGCAGCCTTTTGCTCAAAAGTGATCAACGTTTCGTTTTCAGAGTCTCTTTTGACAATCTCTTCGAGAGCTGTTTTCAGTCATTAACAGAGCTGTTCTGAAAGTGTCGAAGCGGCCTGTTCTGAGAGTGGACTGTTTTTTGCATTCGTTCTCAAGTTCTATCAGTGTTGTTTTCTGCTTTTCTGGAGCACATTTTGACTTGTTGCTGAATGCTCCTATAATGTAACTCTAAATGACAATCAGAGCAACTTGAATTGCGTGTGTGCAGCCTTTTGCTCAAAAGTGATCTACGTTTCGTTTTCGGAGTCTCTTTTGACAATCTCTTCGAGAGCTGTTTTCAGTCATTAACAGAGCTGTTCTGAAAGTGTCCAAGCGGCCTGTTCTTAGAGTGGACTGTTTTTTGCATTCGTTCTCAAGTTATATTAAACTATCAAAGTGTTGTTTTCTGCCTTTCTCGAGCACATTTTGACTTGTTGTTGAATGCTCCTATAATGTAACTCTAAATGACAATCAGAGTATGTTGAATTACGTGTGTGCAGCCTTTTGCTCAAAAGTTATCAATGTTTCGTTTTCAGAGTCTCTTTTGACAATCTCTTAAAGAGCTGATTTCAGTCATTAACAGAGCTGTTCTGAAAGTGTCCAAGCAGCCTGTTCTGAGAGTGGACTGTTTTTTGCATTCGTTCTCAAGTTATATCAAAGTGTTGTTTTCTGCCTTTCTCGAGCACATTTTGACTTGTTGTTGAATGCTCCTATAATGTAACTTTAAATGACAATCAGAGCAACTTGAATTGCGTGTGTGCAGCCTTTTGCTCAAAAGTGATCAACGTTTCGTTTTCAGAGTCTCTTTTGACAATCTCTTCGAGAGCTGTTTTCAGTCATTAACAGAGCTGTTCTGAAAGTGTCCAAGCGGCCTGTTCTGAGAGTGGACTGTTTTTTGCATTCGTTTTCAAGTTCTTTTGCTCAAAAGTGATCAACGTTTCGTTTTCGGAGTCTCTTTTGACAATCTCTTCGAGAGCTGTTTTCAGTCATTAACAGAGCTGTTCTGAAAGTGTCCAAGCGGCCTGTTCTTAGAGTGGACTGTTTTTTGCATTCGTTCTCAAGTTATATCAAACTATCAAAGTGTTGTTTTCTGCCTTTCTGGAGCACATTTTGACTTGTTGTTGAATGCTCCTATAATGTAACTCTAAATGACAATCAGAGTATGTTGAATTACGTGTGTGCAGCCTTTTGCTCAAAAGTTATCAATGTTTCGTTTTCAGAGTTTCTTTTGACAATCTCTTAAAGAGCTGATTTCAGTCATTAACAGAGCTGTTCTGAAAGTGTCCAAGCAGCCTGTTCTGAGAGTGGACTGTTTTTTGCATTCGTTCTCAAGTTATATCAAAGTGTTGTTTTCTGCCTTTCTCGAGCACATTTTGACTTGTTGTTGAATGCTCCTATAATGTAACTCTAAATGACAATCAGAGCAACTTGAATTGCGTGTGTGCAGCCTTTTGCTCAAAAGTGATCAACGTTTCGTTTTCAGAGTCTCTTTTGACAATCTCTTCGAGAGCTGTTTTCAGTCATTAACAGAGCTGTTCTGAAAGTGTCCAAGCGGCCTGTTCTGAGAGTGGACTGTTTTTTGCATTCGTTCTCAAGTTCTATCAGTGTTGTTTTCTGCTTTTCTGGAGCACATTTTGACTTGTTGCTGAATGCTCCTATAATGTAACTCTAAATGACAATCAGAGCAACTTGAATTGCGTGTGTGCAGCCTTTTGCTCAAAAGTGATCAACGTTTCGTTTTCGGAGTCTCTTTTGACAATCTCTTCGAGAGCTGTTTTCAGTCATTAACAGAGCTGTTCTGAAAGTGTCCAAGCGGCCTGTTCTTAGAGTGGACTGTTTTTTGCATTCGTTCTCAAGTTATATCAAACTATCAAAGTGTTGTTTTCTGCCTTTCTCGAGCACATTTTGACTTGTTGAATGCTCCTATAATGTAACTCTAAATGACAATCAGAGTATGTTGATTTACGTGTGTGTAGCCTTTTGCTCAAAAGTTATCAATGTTTCGTTTTCAGAGTCTCTTTTGACAATCTCTTAAAGAGCTGATTTCAGTCATTAACAGAGCTGTTCTGAAAGTGTCCAAGCAGCCTGTTCTGAGAGTGGACTGTTTTTTGCATTCGTTCTCAAGTTATATCAAAGTGTTGTTTTCTGCCTTTCTCGAGCACATTTTGACTTGTTGTTGAATGCTCCTATAATGTAACTCTAAATGACAATCAGAGCAACTTGAATTGCGTGTGTGCAGCCTTTTGCTCAAAAGTGATCAACGTTTCGTTTTCAGAGTCTCTTTTGACAATCTCTTCGAGAGCTGTTTTCAGTCATTAACAGAGCTGTTCTGAAAGTGTCCAAGCGGCCTGTTCTGAGAGTGGACTGTTTTTTGCATTCGTTCTCAAGTTCTATCAGTGTTGTTTTCTGCTTTTCTGGAGCACATTTTGACTTGTTGCTGAATGCTCCTATAATGTAACTCTAAATGACAATCAGAGCAACTTGAATTGCGTGTGTGCAGCCTTTTGCTCAAAAGTGATCAACGTTTCGTTTTCGGAGTCTCTTTTGACAATCTCTTCGAGAGCTGTTTTCAGTCATTAACAGAGCTGTTCTGAAAGTGTCCAAGCGGCCTGTTCTTAGAGTGGACTGTTTTTTGCATTCGTTCTCAAGTTATATCAAACTATCAAAGTGTTGTTTTCTGCCTTTCTGGAGCACATTTTGACTTGTTGTTGAATGCTCCTATAATGTAACTCTAAATGACAATCAGAGTATGTTGAATTACGTGTGTGCAGCTTTTTGCTCAAAAGTTATCAATGTTTCGTTTTCAGAGTCTCTTTTGACAATCTCTTAAAGAGCTGATTTCAGTCATTAACAGAGCTGTTCTGAAAGTGTCCAAGCAGCCTGTTCTGAGAGTGGACTGTTTTTTGCATTCGTTCTCAAGTTATATCAAAGTGTTGTTTTCTGCCTTTCTCGAGCACATTTTGACTTGTTGTTGAATGCTCCTATAATGTAACTCTAAATGACAATCAGAGCAACTTGAATTGCGTGTGTGCAGCCTTTTGCTCAAAAGTGATCAACGTTTCGTTTTCAGAGTCTCTTTTGACAATCTCTTCGAGAGCTGTTTTCAGTCATTAACAGAGCTGTTCTGAAAGTGTCCAAGCGGCCTGTTCTGAGAGTGGACTGTTTTTTGCATTCGTTCTCAAGTTCTATCAGTGTTGTTTTCTGCTTTTCTGGAGCACATTTTGACTTGTTGCTGAATGCTCCTATAATGTAACTCTAAATGACAATCAGAGCAACTTGAATTGCGTGTGTGCAGCCTTTTGCTCAAAAGTGATCAACGTTTCGTTTTCGGAGTCTCTTTTGACAATCTCTTCGAGAGCTGTTTTCAGTCATTAACAGAGCTGTTCTGAAAGTGTCCAAGCGGCCTGTTCTTAGAGTGGACTGTTTTTTGCATTCGTTCTCAAGTTATATCAAACTATCAAAGTGTTGTTTTCTGCCTTTCTCGAGCACATTTTGACTTGTTGTTGAATGCTCCTATAATGTAACTCTAAATGACAATCAGAGTATGTTGATTTACGTGTGTGTAGCCTTTTGCTCAAAAGTTATCAATGTTTCGTTTTCAGAGTCTCTTTTGACAATCTCTTAAAGAGCTGATTTCAGTCATTAACAGAGCTGTTCTGAAAGTGTCCAAGCAGCCTGTTCTGAGAGTGGACTGTTTTTTGCATTCGTTCTCAAGTTATATCAAAGTGTTGTTTTCTGCCTTTCTCGAGCACATTTTGACTTGTTGTTGAATGCTCCTATAATGTAACTCTAAATGACAATCAGAGCAACTTGAATTGCGTGTGTGCAGCCTTTTGCTCAAAAGTGATCAACGTTTCGTTTTCAGAGTCTCTTTTGACAATCTCTTCGAGAGCTGTTTTCAGTCATTAACAGAGCTGTTCTGAAAGTGTCCAAGCGGCCTGTTCTGAGAGTGGACTGTTTTTTGCATTCGTTCTCAAGTTCTATCAGTGTTGTTTTCTGCTTTTCTGGAGCACATTTTGACTTGTTGCTGAATGCTCCTATAATGTAACTCTAAATGACAATCAGAGCAACTTGAATTGCGTGTGTGCAGCCTTTTGCTCAAAAGTGATCAACGTTTCGTTTTCGGAGTCTCTTTTGACAATCTCTTCGAGAGCTGTTTTCAGTCATTAACAGAGCTGTTCTGAAAGTGTCCAAGCGGCCTGTTCTTAGAGTGGACTGTTTTTTGCATTCGTTCTCAAGTTATATCAAACTATCAAAGTGTTGTTTTCTGCCTTTCTGGAGCACATTTTGACTTGTTGTTGAATGCTCCTATAATGTAACTCTAAATGACAATCAGAGTATGTTGAATTACGTGTGTGCAGCTTTTTGCTCAAAAGTTATCAATGTTTCGTTTTCAGAGTCTCTTTTGACAATCTCTTAAAGAGCTGATTTCAGTCATTAACAGAGCTGTTCTGAAAGTGTCCAAGCAGCCTGTTCTGAGAGTGGACTGTTTTTTGCATTCGTTCTCAAGTTATATCAAAGTGTTGTTTTCTGCCTTTCTCGAGCACATTTTGACTTGTTGTTGAATGCTCCTATAATGTAACTCTAAATGACAATCAGAGCAACTTGAATTGCGTGTGTGCAGCCTTTTGCTCAAAAGTGATCAACGTTTCGTTTTCAGAGTCTCTTTTGACAATCTCTTCGAGAGCTGTTTTCAGTCATTAACAGAGCTGTTCTGAAAGTGTCCAAGCGGCCTGTTCTGAGAGTGGACTGTTTTTTGCATTCGTTCTCAAGTTCTATCAGTGTTGTTTTCTGCTTTTCTGGAGCACATTTTGACTTGTTGCTGAATGCTCCTATAATGTAACTCTAAATGACAATCAGAGCAACTTGAATTGCGTGTGTGCAGCCTTTTGCTCAAAAGTGATCAACGTTTCGTTTTCGGAGTCTCTTTTGACAATCTCTTCGAGAGCTGTTTTCAGTCATTAACAGAGCTGTTCTGAAAGTGTCCAAGCGGCCTGTTCTTAGAGTGGACTGTTTTTTGCATTCGTTCTCAAGTTATATCAAACTATCAAAGTGTTGTTTTCTGCCTTTCTCGAGCACATTTTGACTTGTTGTTGAATGCTCCTATAATGTAACTCTAAATGACAATCAGAGTATGTTGATTTACGTGTGTGTAGCCTTTTGCTCAAAAGTTATCAATGTTTCGTTTTCAGAGTCTCTTTTGACAATCTCTTAAAGAGCTGATTTCAGTCATTAACAGAGCTGTTCTGAAAGTGTCCAAGCAGCCTGTTCTGAGAGTGGACTGTTTTTTGCATTCGTTCTCAAGTTATATCAAAGTGTTGTTTTGTGCCTTTCTCGAGCACATTTTGACTTGTTGTTGAATGCTCCTATAATGTAACTTTAAATGACAATCAGAGCAACTTGAATTGCGTGTGTGCAGCCTTTTGCTCAAAAGTGATCAACGTTTCGTTTTCAGAGTCTCTTTTGACAATCTCTTCGAGAGCTGTTTTCAGTCATTAACAGAGCTGTTCTGAAAGTGTCCAAGCGGCCTGTTCTGAGAGTGGACTGTTTTTTGCATTCGTTCTCAAGTTCTATCAGTGTTGTTTTCTGCTTTTCTGGAGCACATTTTTACTTGTTGCTGAATGCTCCTATAATGTAACTCTAAATGTGTGGTATTCTGTAGTAAGAAAGTAGTTAGGAAAGAATGAGACCGGGAGACACGCAGCTGCTGTTCACTTCGCACCTTTATTCAACTCCTTCTTCACATCCGGAAGTGCATACATCACTTCCGTAACTGCATACATCACTAGCATACTAGCGCCCACTGGCGGTATAAACAGGACACAACATTTCCCCCTTTCTTAAAGGAATTACAGTACTCAAAGAAAGCAATATTCTGTAGACTGGTGTCAGTACCATTGAAATAAAATGAAAACTAAGGAAATGAAAATGAATGAATCAGCAGAATGAATAACAACAATAAACAGTTTATGACAGTGAAACATGAAATGAACATTCACTTTTGTCATTGCATTGTAGGACCTTTTTGTACTAAGTTAGAACCGTGTTCTATCCTACCCTTTTAGTACGTTCTCTACGGCACAAAGTCTACCAGCCACCTAGGTGGGTTTCTGACTCTAAGGTTCCTTCTTGGACCTGGTTCATTAAACACATTCTCTGTCTCGGGCACCATGAACTCCTCTAGCTCAATCTCCTTTTCACCACTGGTGCCAGACAGAGCATCCTTGGGGAAGCGTGTAAGCTTGGATGCATTCCATTTTCGACCATCACTGAGCAGGTATGTATTCTGTCCTGCTGTACTAACTACTGTCAGCGGTTCTGTGAATCTTGATGATCCCTTTTTTACATGCTCCGGTCTGCGGACACGTACGGTGTCATTCACTTGGAACATGGGCACTTTCGCTCCCCTCATTCTGTCTGTGTACTCCTTACTCTCCTGTTGCTTGCGTCTCACTGTTGTCGTGTATTTCATGCTCTCTGACACACAATGGATAGATTGTAAACATGCCCATGAGGGGTTGGGCACACACAGACCTGGCCTTTTGACCAGCATCTGCGGTGGCTGTAATAGGATCACGGGTAGATATAATTGCATTAGGGCCCGAGCCAGCAAGACGCCCATAGGGTGAATTGCATTAGAATTGTATTAGACCATAGGGTGAATTGCATTAGAATTGCATTAGACCATGGGGTTATGGCAGACAACACACAGAAGGAACCCAAAGAGTCCTTAGGATAGCCCCTGATAATAAGATCAGAAGATAATAAGATAATAAGATCCTACTTACAGGACAGAAACTACTATGTCTCCACTGGCAACTTTGTATCTGACCAAATTAAAATGACGTGGATAGCCTGGAAGATACAGACACATAGAAGGGGACATCATTGGTTAGAAGACCATATCTCTGGTTTGATTGGCTCAGGGATGAAGGGATTTGCATAACGCCAAAGGGATATAGTCCCTTGGACACACACACTCTGTCTCTTTGTCCTCGGAAAACCCCACCGTGATGCCTGCTGCCGATGACCTGATCCTATGATGACCTGATTGCTGACTTTTTTGAATAAACATTCTTAATCTTTGCTCAGACCTTTTCCTCATTTTTTACCATCATCTAAAGACGAAAATATACTGCATACATGGCGAGCCTAAACCCAGAAGAAGATCCATAGTTTCGGATGACCTGCCGTTTTTCAAACCCTTCATTTCAAAACGAGGTGAGTCTCGAGGGATTTTCCCCTCCCCTCTCCGTTGAAATTCCGCTAGGCCTGGCGGAGGAGGTGTTTGAACACTGGTTGAAAAATCTAAGCTATATTCAAAAGAATCTTGATGTGTTGAAGTATAATATCTTTAAGGATCGTGCTGGGGCTGGACATTGAGCCGGGTTGTGAAATCCGTATTTGTAAAATACGTTTTAAGTGTAAGATAATTTGGAATATAGTGAATGTTGTACAACAGAGAATGAGCTGTTTGTAGTGCGTGTTTTGCGAACGCGCTGTCAGTAGAATATTGTGTGGAGACGTTCTCACAGTGGGCTGATATCTTGTATTAGATCAGAAAAGAGTCTGATGTGTGTAAAATTGTGTTTAGGGAATGAGTATTCCTTCCTAATCTGATAAAGTGTAAGTAGACTGTGAAGTCTAAGAAGAAGATAAGAAATCAAATCTTTAAGAAGTGTGGCCTACAGGTATTTTGAGAAGCCTTTGCTCATTGTCCAGAGAGAAATAAAAGACACGCGGACACACAGAGGCCTTTACCTTCTCTTGAAAGAGAAAAACCTGAAAAGCATATACATTGTATGAGTATTTGAATAAGATTTGGTAACTAATTGTTTAACTACATTGAAAGATAATCTTGAAATTGCTGTGTCGTGAAAATAACATTATTGTAAAAAAAACAAGTTGTGATAAAGAGGCTGTTTTAAAGCAGGCTACAAACACGCGGTGGTTTTTCGAGGACAAAGGGTTGTTAAATTGACCCGCCTGCTTTCTGCCCTCTGGCCTTTAGGCTTCGGACACACAGGGAATTTGAATTTGATCGATTACATTACTCATCTCATAAGATAAGGTTAAATCCATTTCACATAGACTGTAGTAATATAAAGATAGTGAATTGATCATTGGGGTATTTTAAAGTAGTTTAAAGATATTTGTTAGGTTCCATTCACAAGTCTAGTGGAAAGCGGGCGCATGCGCGGAGAAGGGCGTAGCCCAGCAGAGACTAGAGAACACAGATTCTTTTTTCCTCCATTTTACTTCCTTGCCTTTCACCTTTCCCCGCAATAAAGTTGTGATCGCTGAAGCATTGTGTTTGTTAGGAGTAAAAGAATATATTGTGGGCCTTTGATAGATTCGAAGGAAAAGAGGCCAGTCGTTCCCCAATAAAACGGCTCTGTGCCTGCTTGCAGAATGTTGGTGAAAGAATCTAAAAGGTTGATGCATGGATTGATGTTGTGAATGACTGTTCAGTATTACATTACTTTAATTAATTTAATTAATTACTTATTAGTTGAATTAATTATTCAGATCATTCATTTTCTGTTTCACAAAACAATTGATTGATTCCACAAGTTTAAATCAATGTATATGATGATATAATGAATAATTCTAACTAGTCATTCATTCCTTTCACTTAACAGTTGATTTATTTATAGATTGTAAAAAAAATAATAGGTTGTGACTGGAGATCACGACAGGGTGTTTAGAAGCAATCGATACCCAAGTCGGTTGCTTGGCGCCATCTAGTGGACAAAACACGACAAGACATTTTTGGTTGCACAGCTCCGCCTAGTGGACAAAACACGACAAGACATTTTTGGTTGCACAGCTCCGCCTAGTGGACAAAACACGACAAGACATTTTTGGTTGCACAGCTCCGCCTAGTGGACAAAACACGACAAGACATTTTAAAACACTAATCCTCAGTGAGATCTATCTGAGGTCGATGAAATAGTCCTTTACATTAATAAATGGATGGTTGTAAATGATTGTAATATATTACATTACTTTAATTAATTTAATTAATTACAAATTGATTGAATTAATTATTCAGATCATTTCATTTTCTGTTTTCACAAAACTTTGATCAATTGTTTTGTGACAATCTAATGATAACCATTCCTTTGTTTGATATGTTGATAATAGCTAATTGACTTCACAGGTTTACATCAATGAAGTGTCAATGACTAAGTCTAATTAATTATGCATTCCTTTCAAATAACAAGTCGATTTCTTTACAGATTGTAATTAATAATTAATCATTTATTCCTTCCAAATAACAAGTCGATTTCTTTACAGGTTATAATTAATATTCGTATTTTACATCTTCTTATTTCAAGTTAAGTTCTTTTTCACAGCTTTTGATTAAAGAATAGCAGAACAGTTTCTATCTGAGGATTGATCAATCAAGGGTTTGTGGATCAGAAAGACTTAGAGCGTGACCTGCCTTTGTAATTTGATAATTGTGTTGAACAGCCTTTGTAGTTTAATAATTAAGTTGACCTGAACTATAATTAGTATTGATTGAGCAATTAAGTGACACACATTCATACACAATAAGGGAAAAACATTTAGATTAAAACACACACACATAGATTACATTTAAGTCAATAATACACAATACCACTGAAACAATCCGTTGTTCTGAATTGTAGTGTTCTGTGTGGACAGTTGACACAGTTAAAAGTTGGACTAGCATCTGTTTAGCAGATACGGCAACAGAAGGTGGGTTGTAAGAAAAGTACACCTTATAGAATACTTTCAGCATATTGAGCAGTATAAATCAATCAGCTTAACATGGGAGCCGAATCCAGTAAAATTGTAAAGGCTGTTACCACAGATAGTGGAATATTGGCAACTTTATCCCCTGTGGCTATAGTGGAAAAAATGAATCCTCTTGTTAAGGAAATTAGCAAAATGTCAACGAAATGGAATAATCGTTGGGCAGACATTGAAGAACCGTGGCCACAAGAGGGCACCCTTAATTTACACGTAATCGCAACATTGGAGATACTTATCAATGCACATAAGGCGCATCAAAAAGGAAAGATTAGATCAGAGAAACGCAGGTTAGAGTTAGCTATTTTAGACCTCTTCAAGGTAGTGGGGCAGAAAGTAGCATCAGCTTGGAATGAGAAAACAGCTGACCTGAGTCCAGAAAAAAGAGATGAATTGGCCAAAGCAATGGAAGAGAAAGTGAACATTCCATTCTCACACACAGCTCCAATCTCCAGTCCTCCTCCCTATGCCAAGATACTGGAGGACAATTCTCAGCGGATCTACCCTCAGGTCCCCGTCCTAAGTACGAACGGAGCCTTCACTATCCAAGATGAGGATGATAATGTACTAGAGAGGGGAAGAGCGAAAGTGACCGTGGACTTCGAACCAGAGAACAGGTCAGGTGCCAAACAGAAGAAGAAGAAGGAGCCAAGGGGAAAAGGGGACGACAGGAGTGACAAGACAGATGACAGTGAAGATGGCAGTGGAGGTGATAGCGAAGATTCAAGTGATGACAGCAATGCACAGGGAGGCTACAGTGCTCAGGTCAGAAAACTAATAGCCAGGGCCGAAAAGCAGGGAGGGACAATACGCTATAAGAAGGGAAAAGAAGAAAGTAGTTCTGAAGATGAGCAGAAGTCTCTGAAGGTAGGGAAGAAAAAAGAGAGCTTAAAGCAAAAGAAGAAGAGGCTGCAGGAAGAGAGGGAGGAAGAGGAGGAAGAAAGGATGATGAAACGCCGTGGAAAATCCCTAAAAAAGGATGAGGAGGAATCAAGAGAGAGGGCAAGAAAACTCCATGCGAGAATCCTAAGAGAGGAAGAAAGCTACAGACAACAGATGCAGGACCTAGAAGTAGAGAAAGAAGAGTATCGTCAATCTCGAGCGACATCATCACATACATCCCAGTTGAACTTCCCAAGGTCCGCAGCGACACCAAGGCGGGACGAAAAAACGAAGCCACTAGTAAGCGATTATGACCTAAGGCCCTCTTTAAAGAACAAAGGGAAGGCATCGGAGGAAGAGGCAATTCAGGGGAACTTCCCGGTGCTGATTCGAGGTAACCAGATGGAATATCGTCCTTGGAATCATACAGATCTGTCAGAAGTGATAGAAAAACTCCCAGTCCTGGAAGATGGTGGCCACCCCTGGACGACGGAAGTCGACGTGAGATTGACAGGAACGCACGCTGCAATGGGAGACCTGAAAAGACTCTTAGCTACCATTACAGGATTGGACACCATGCAGGAAATATTGATGAAGGCAGGACTTCATAGATATATCGATACATCCGTTTATGACCCAGAGCTCTTCGCAGCAAACAGAGGCAGGCTGTGGAAAGCAATCAGAGAGACATACCCTACTCACATTCACCCAGACAATGTCATTGTGAAGCCACTGGGGGGAGATGAGAATCCCAGGGGTTTTGTTGCCCGTGTGCACTCTCAATGGAGAAGTGTGACAGGGAAGGACGCCGAAGATAACCCGTTAGAAAAAGCCATAATCAGGGAAAAGATTCAACAAGGTCTCCCTACCCCAGTTAAAAACAAGTTAGCAGAAGTGGTGGGGCTACGACACATGAACAAGGCTGTTTATATAGACAACGTAGCACACCAAGTAGAATTATTTAGAAAGAAGATTCAGATACAGAAGGCACAAGATGAAGAGTCACTCAGAAAACTAACTCAAGTACAATTGACTGAAGGCAAGAAAACCAGAGAGAGAGTGCAGACTATAGCCCTACAGGTCCCATCTCAGCCACAGCAACTGCAAACTGTCCCTCCCCAGTCATACCCACAGGGGCCACAAGGGGGGTATCCATACCCACAGGGGCCACCAGGGGTGCAAGTGGTTCCATACCAGCCATACAACCAGCCTGGCCAAGGACCACCACAAGAGGGATGGACCGCAGCAGGGAAGAAGATGCTAGGACCATGTTTCCAATGCGGCCAGTATGGACACTTAGCCCGTACCTGCTGGACGAAGAACCAGGGGGGCGCAGGGGGGAAACAAAAAGGAGGATATAGGCCCCCTGCTACACCGGCTCCAGGAGTGGTGAACCCCTACGGAGGCCCAGCAGCTGGGCTATAGGGGTGCCCAGAAGATCCGAGAGGGTGGTGCCAGCTGGTGGTGACAAACAGGCCTGAAGATGAACCTACAATATGGGTGTCGGTCAACCAACGTCCATTAGAATTGATGGTGGACAGTGGAGCAGCCTACACCTGTCTGAAGCCTGAAGATGCCACGCACCTTCCTATGTCTGGGAAATATGTGAAGACAATCGGATTCGAGGGAATTAAACAGCTGATCCCTACCACTGAGCTTGTAAGCTTAGAGTACAAAGGACAGAGAGCAGATCTGTCAATACTTGTATCAGAACACACGCCAATAGGGCTACTAGGGAGAGATGCACTATGCCAATTGAACTGTACAGTGAAATGCACACCTGACGGCTGTCAGGTGACAGTGCCACAAGAGAACAGACAGCTGTCTGTCATGATGGACAACAACGCATCTATGGTGTATTGGGTGGGAGGGCTTAGCCCAGACCTAATGGAACCAGCAAGGATGTGGGACAATTATATCCTGGCACACATGTCAGAGGCCAGAAGGCCTACTGATCCATTGCATTGTACACTCCAGTATTTTAGAGAAGCTGCAGACGCAAACCCAGATGAGTGGCTGAAGCATCAGCCAAAACAGGTACAGCTTAGCACAAGTTGTATAATCTTAGGCCCTCGGGGAGTGGCGATGAAGATAAACAGTGACACTTATCTAGATCAGGAGCATAAAATTGAGGGTAGCATCCCTCATGTGACACTTATGATATCTGAACACTATGAACAGAAGCATTTAGGGGCAATGATGGCAGACTCAGAAAAGGCCAGATTTGTAACGACAAAAGAAAACCCTGCTATCTGGAGGAGCATTGATGGACAGTTCACAAAACTGATGATCTCTGCTCAAGGAATAGGACATCCGCAGACTGTGAAGCTAATGAACCAGCTAATCCTTCCTGTACAAGCTGAAAAAGACCTCAGAGAAGAAATGATACAGAATGTGCCAGCAGACCTGTGGGCAAAGAACAGTACAGACATTGGATTTGTGAAATCAGCTCGTCCATTGAGAGTTGAACTCATACCGGGTGCAAAACCCCCTTGGAAAAACCAATACCCATTGAAACAGGAAGCAATTGATGGAATTGAGCCACAGATCAAAGGATTGTTAGAGGCAGGAGTCCTGAAGATAACTCAATATCCGTTATGTAACACACCTCTTCTGCCAGTAACGAAACCTGATGGTTCATATCGTCTGGTACATGACCTACGGGCTGTGAATGAGGTAGTTGTCAGCTATCCAGCTGAAGTTCCTGATCCTCATGTGCTGTTGACTCAGATTCCATCTACAGCCAAAGTATTTACAGTGATTGATTTATGCGGGGCTTTCTTTTCTATACCTCTTAGTGTAGAAAGTCAAGGGTTATTTGGGTTTACCTACAAAGGTCAACATTATCAATATACCAGAATGCCACAAGGGTACAAACACAGTCCTCATGTTTTTAATCAGGTCTTGAAGGAGGACTTAGACGGGTTAGGGCAGACGATAAGTAGTACTGCCATTCAGTACATGGATGACATACTCCTTTGTGCCCCAGATGAAGAAACATGTCACAGGGATTCCGTTAAACTGTTAAAGGTTTTGGCGGAGAAGGGACACAAGGTGTCTAAAAAGAAGCTACAGTATTGTCAGGAAAAGGTAACTTACTTAGGACAATCTATTACACAGGGACATCGCAGTGTCACTAATGAACACTTGGAAGCTATTCAGAAGGCTCCAAAACCACGAACGGTTAGGGAAATGATGATGTTTTTGGGCATTACTGGGTATAGTTCAGCATGGGTGGAGGATTACACTAGACTGGTCGCTCCATTGAGGGGGATGATTAAGGAAACAGGTAGTGATAACCTCCAATGTTGCATTACTTGGACAAGGGAAGCTGATTTGGCGTTTGAGACAATTAAACACAAATTGCAAGAAGCGCCAGCTTTAGCGCTTCCAGATTATTCCAAAGAATTTGGATTGTATGTTTCTTCTTCAGCCGAGGGGAAGTATGCCTGCGCTGTTCTTACGCAACCAACAGGCATTGGACCTAGTCCACAGCCCATAGCCTATTATTCTGTCGCATATTCAGAGGTAGAAATGGGTTTCGCGCCATGCTACAGAGCAATGGCCGGGGCATATCTTATGTACGAGAAGGCAACAACCTTAACAATGGGGTACCCAATTACCATTCTCTGCCACCACAGTCTAAGGAATCTCTTGAATCAAGGCAAGTACACTTTGACGATGCCTAGGATTAGGGATTATTACAGGATGTTGGAAAGGGAAGATGTAACATTACTAAGATGTAACACACTTAACCCAGCAGAGACCTTGCCAACCCCAGAAGATGGGGAACCACACGATTGTGTGAAGGAAGCTACGAGGTACTCTAAGCTTAGAGCAGATCTACTAGCTTTGCCTTTAAAGGAAGCTGACGTTGAGTATTGGACTGATGGATCTTGTTACCGGGTAGGAGAAAATTTACGTGCTGGGTATGCCATAGTCCGATCCCAAAATTCGGAGTTCATTGTGGAACAAGCCGCGGCTGTTCCTCAGCCTTGTTCAGCTCAGTTGGCTGAGTTGATTGCCCTCACAGAAGCATGCAACTTGGGAACCGGACGAAGAGTGACAGTGTACACCGACTCTGCCTATGCCCATAATGTGTGTCATTTACATGGAGCTGTATGGAAGGGACGGGGTTTTAAGAAAACTGATGGTTCGCCTATTCAGCACCACGCTCAAATCATGAAGCTGTTACAAGCCATGATGAAACCAAGGGAATTAGCCATAGTGAAGTGTGCCGCACACAGATCTGACTCATCACATGTCACACAAGGTAACAGGGCTGCAGATGATGCAGCCAAAGCCATTACAGAAGCAGACAAAGCAGGTAAAGTTCTGCTGATCACACATGAAGCACAGTTACAGGGCATGGTCACGCTTGAGGATTTGTTGATGTTACAGAGTGGGGCAAATGCGCTAGACAAAAACCTATGGTTAACAAGGGGGGCTAGTCAGGATGACACAGGTCTATGGAGAAATCATGAGGGACTGGTTGTGGCACCCCCAGATTTAATAGGCATGTTGATACAGGAAGCCCATGGATTAGCACATGTGGCCAGGGGGGAGGTAAGACGCAAGATCACCAAGGAATATGGTTTTTGGGCTCCATATTTGCTGGAACAAATAGACCATATCCTTGGTAAATGTGTGGTCTGTTTGAAAAACAATATCAGACCTGGAATACCAGTGGGAACTGGGCATATCCCTACCCCAAACGGGCCAATGAAACATTTGGTGATTGACTATGTGGACATGGTTCGTCCTGTTGCAGGATACAGGTACATGCTAGTTGTAGTAGACAGGTTCAGCAGATGGGTAGAAGCTTGCCCCACTCGAAGAAAGGATGCTCAGTCTGTAGCAAAGTTCCTATGCAGGGAATTCATACCTAGGTTTGGAATTCCAGATAGGATAGCGTCAGACAATGGAAAGGAATTTGTGGATAAGACGGTAAAGCTTATACTACAAAAGTTGAGGATCAAGCAGAGATTTGGGTGTATTTACTCACCTCAAAGCCAGGGGATGGTAGAGAGGATGAACGGGGTCCTTAAGAACCGTCTTTCCAAGGTCTGTCAGCATACAGGTCTTAATTGGGTGGAAGGACTCCCTCTTGCATTGATGGCCTGTCGTTCCAGTGAGATTCGAGGGCTGCACTTGACTCCCCATGAACTGGCTATGGGGAGAATAATGACAGCTCCCTGTGCACGAACCAGTGGGAAAGGGCCAAGTTTGGCTCTCTTGGAGAGTGACATGAAAGCCTATGTACAGTACATGACTAACCGGCAAAAGAGTATCTCTTCTTATGTGCTCCACAAACAGGAACGTGAAGAGGAGGTGAACGCACAGGAGAGGAAGGACGCGTTGCAACCGGGTGACAAAGTATACGTGAAGGTATACAGACGGAAGTGGCATGAGGCTCGACGGGAAGGACCGTACGAGGTCGTTCGGTGCACTGGGACTGCCATCCAAATCAAGGGGTCCCTCACTTGGTATCACGTTCATCACTGCATCAAGGCACCCAATGAGGACGATGAGGGAGAACCTCAGCAGGATGGTGAGGAGACCCCTGGGGACGAGGAAGTCCACAGCTTGGACATCCAGGCTGACGAGGATGTTGGTGAGTATCTGCGCCGTGATGCAGATGATGCCGGGGGCCTCGTCCCAGACCCTGTCCAGCCCAGAGATGAGTGGGCCAATGGAGATCGTGAAGGATCCAGTGACTGCGACACCCCTCTTGGGGGTTCTACCAAGCCTGGTGTTGCCCCTGTTGTCACCCCTTCCGACCCTGACAATGCTCCAGACGGAGATGTCAGCAACCCGGGCGGCTGCCCGGACCAAGGTACCATTGAGAGACACAGACCTGTCAGTGATACACCCCAACCAGACAGATCCCGTGATACACCAAGGCCAATTAGGAGGAAACTCAAGCCATGCCGTTTCAGAGACTAATATACCCCTTAGTGTTCCTACCCCATTGACTTCCTTGGACAATGCTACACTTCACTCACACACTGTTATGCCTGGACGTCAGAGAAGAATGATCACAGGAGGTAGAGCTTTTGTTTGCCCACATTCACGTTGTACTGTTGATGATTGTTTGATCTATGCCTCGACTGAAGCGGCTGAGTGGTATTTACTGGATGCTAGATATATTACACTTAATCAACACCCAATCAACACGCAAGAAACTCTTGTGACATTAACTAATGCTGACAATGTGGTGAACTCGTATTGGTGTGCTAGACGTAATATCGGTGAACAGGTGTTTAATAAATCCAACAATTTCAAGGACAAAGTTTGTAGGAACACTCCTGACTTTCCACACCACTTTTTGTTGGACTGTGAGGAATTTGTGCATGAATATGTTCACGTTGAGTTACCAGGAAAGGTTAAAAATGTTGCTGTGAAGGCTTCTACGAAGGCGATTGTAGTCGCTACTGACGATTATTTGTTGTATGATTCTAATCAACTGGGGACACGGTCCCACCCTAATTCTGCCACTAGTATCATGAAAGATTTTGCTTCAAAAATGAATTATTCTGATTGCTGGATTTGTCAACAGGTCCCTGTAAGTACGTCTGCTCCTATGTTTTTCCCCATACCGTTAACTAAAGCAGAATGGTTTCATTATAATTGGCAGGGTTTAGCCCAATTTGTTTTACAGGGCAAGAACCAGAGCTCTTCTTGTCAGCCCAGCACGATTCTGGTTCCTTTAAATTCTTCCTATGCAGGTGTGGATATTGGTGTGTTGGAACGTCTGACAGCAGCAGTTAACAAACACCATAGGCCTAGCGGTGTGGGGAAGGTTATTATTGATAGGCTTACACATTTGTCACAACCAACAGGTCCGAAGAAGATATATATTATCCAAGCTATGTTCGTTCAATTGAATGGTACTGCATTGAGTCCTCATCTGTCATGTTCTGGGAGTGTGACTTCTACACGGTGGAGAGGTTCAGTTGTTATTTCTGGATTGAAATGTAAAGTTGTTGATTGTGCTATGGTGCCTCAAATGAAATTACATGATACCAATACTATCAGACGGCAGAAAGGCACCACGCAGCTTAATGTCATGCCTCTCGTAAATGTTACAACCTGTATTGACATTCAATCTCGGCTCAAGGGCAGCGCGATTCGTCAGCTAGGGGCCGCGTCTTGTATAGGTGGTGTCATTTTCTCGTATCCTGGTAAGGAGCTTCAACTCCCGGAGGGTGTGTTTCTTGTGTGTGATAATGATGCATTCTCTAAGCTTCCTGCTTTGAGTGAGGGTATTTGTTATTTGGCTCATCTGATACCTTTGATTAGGAAAGTTACTCGGGAGGAGATGTCTGTACTTCACAAACAAGCAACCCATCGTAGTCGTAGGGAGTTATCTACTGCTCAGAAGTTTTTTGGCCTAATATTCCCAAGTTATGGTGTCTACAACTCTCAGACTGAATTAAGTGCCCTATCATCCGTTCTTGAAAAACACATTAATGCTTCGGATGCTGTAGTATCTGCCCTGGCTACTGAATTGACTGAAACTAAGAATGTTGCTCTCCAAAATAGAATGGCTTTGGACATTATTTTGGCCAGTCAGGGTGGTACTTGCGCTTTGATAGGCGGTGAATGCTGCAGTTATATTTCGGATTCTGGTAACGCTCTGTATGATTTTCATGAATCTAACAAGAAGGGTATAGAGGATTTACGTAAAGAACACGGTTGGAATACATTGGATTTCTTTGATTCTGCTTTTTCAGGTATTGGTAATATGATCAGGTCCGTCGCTATTATTCTTGTTGTCATTATCATCTGTATTATGTTACTTGGTATTTTAATCAAATGTTTTGGAAAGTGTATTTCTGATGTTCCGGTTAATGCTTTAATGATGGCCGACATAGCTGATGAGCAAAAGCTGGATTCTGTTTTGCTTTCTGATTTTGTTTCCTCTTTTGATGATTTGTTTATTAAGTGATGTTTTGTGATTGTTTGCTTCGGTTCCTGTTTGTTTCTTTCTATATCATGTGATTGATGTCGGTTGTGGAGTGATGTAATGGTTACGCGACAATGGAAGCTCCTGACTATGAAAGTGTTATCAATCTGAGACAGCGGTAAAGGCTGTTCTCCAACTGGGGTCATGTGCTAGTAACCTCTGACCCTGCCGCTTCGAGGACGAGGGAAACATCGGTCGTTGGAAATTTCTGTATCTCAGTTTTTGTATTATGCATGATGAACTGAGTTTGGTTTAATTGTGATTGTTATTTACAAGATTCTTTTTATTATTGGTTGTTTTCTATTTTTTGTATGTGTTATCTTTGGTTCATAGTACTGGTCCTGGGTTGGTCTGTGTTATTGTGCTTCTTGTGTTATGGGTTGATGTAGTTTTTCTGTCTGTTGTTTAGTTTCGGAACACCCTCTGGGTGGTCCGAGGGGGGCTGTGTCGTGTATTTCATGCTCTCTGACACACAATGGATAGATTGTAAACATGCCCATGAGGGGTTGGGCACACACAGACCTGGCCTTTTGACCAGCATCTGCGGTGGCTGTAATAGGATCACGGGTAGATATAATTGCATTAGGGCCCGAGCCAGCAAGACGCCCATAGGGTGAATTGCATTAGAATTGTATTAGACCATAGGGTGAATTGCATTAGAATTGCATTAGACCATGGGGTTATGGCAGACAACACACAGAAGGAACCCAAAGAGTCCTTAGGATAGCCCCTGATAATAAGATCAGAAGATAATAAGATAATAAGATCCTACTTACAGGACAGAAACTACTATGTCTCCACTGGCAACTTTGTATCTGACCAAATTAAAATGACGTGGATAGCCTGGAAGATACAGACACATAGAAGGGGACATCATTGGTTAGAAGACCATGGGCCAGTTTCACAGACAAGGCTTAAGCCTAATCCTGGACTAAAAAGCATCTTCAATGGAGATTTTACATTGAAAGTGTGATTTAGTCCAGGACTAGGCTTAAGCCTTGTCTGTGAAACCGGCCCCATATCTCTGGTTTGATTGGCTCAGGGATGAAGGGATTTGCATAACGCCAAAGGGATATAGTCCCTTGGACACACACACTCTGTCTCTTTGTCCTCGGAAAACCCCACCGTGATGCCTGCTGCCGATGACCTGATCCTATGATGACCTGATTGCTGACTTTTTTGAATAAACATTCTTAATCTTTGCTCAGACCTTTTCCTCATTTTTTACCATCATCTAAAGACGAAAATATACTGCACTGTCTCCTGCACTTTCTCATGTGACTTAATTTGTTGTGAGACAGGGAGGACATTTAGTTTTGTACGCATCTTTCTGTTCCTCAGCAACTCAAAGGGAGTAGCTCCTGTAGTAGCATGCGGCGTAGCGCGATAGTTCAGTAAGAACTCTGTTACTGCATGTTTCCATGGCTTGTGCATTCTCTCAGCCGTCTGAATACACTCTTTGAGAACTCGATTAAATCTCTCAATAGCCCCGTTGGCTCTTGGATAATAAACACTGGAACGCAGGTGCTTTATCTCTCTCTCTCCCAGAAAGCTTGCAAAAGCATGGGAGGTAAACTGACATCCGTTGTCAGAGACCAGGAAGGAAGGGTTACCTTCACGACTAAACACTGTAGTCAAGAAGCTAATAACCGCCTCTGTAGTTACAGTAGAGACAAACGCCACCTCTGGCCACTTACTGTAATAGTCTGTGAGTGTAATAGCATAACGGCAGTCCCATGTCGCACAGTCAAAGGGACCAACAATGTCAATGGCCACCTTCTCCCATGGTCCACCTGGCAGTTCCACTGGGGTAAGTGGTGCAGGCGCAGTTTTGGCTGTTTTGTCATTGTATTGACAGGGTACACATGAGCCTACTAATGTCTGGACACATCTGTCCATTTGCGGCCACCAATATAGCTCTCGTAGTCTCTGTTTAGTACGCACTATTCCCTGATGCGCTTCATGAGCTAAATTTACAACTTTAGACCGTAGTGTAGTAGGAACCACCACACGGTCGGGGCCTCTCATGACAAGTAGTTCATCCACAGCCAGTTCATCTCTCACTCTAAAATATGGAGCAAGTTCCTTTGTCACATTCTTACTGCATTTTGGCCAACCTTTCTGTATCTGCTGTCTCAGTTGAGTCAGTTCAGGACAGGCCTCACAGGCAGCAGTGAACTCGGTCACAGATATGGCATGTGAGGAACCTGTGAACACAGTAGCCACCATGTCTGGCTCCTCCTCCACCTCTCCTGTCGAAGGCAGAGGGAGTCTGGACAAGCAGTCAGCAGTCACATTACGTTTCCCTGGATGGTAAGTGACATCATAAGTAAAGCATAGTAGACGTGCAGACCATCTCGCTATTCTCAGACCTGCGCGACCCGTACCCCTGGAAGTGAGTAGGGTTGTCAACGCTTGGTGGTCTGTGCGTAGGACAAACCGATGTCCCCACAGGTAGGTCCTCCACCTTTCCACCGCCCAAACGCATGCCAGCGCCTCACGCTCGACGGTAGAGTACTTTCTCTCTGCAGGAGAAAGTGTCCTGGACGCAAAAGCTATGGTTCTCTCTGTATTGTCTGGGTGAATCTGGCTCATTACAGCCCCCAATCTATAGTTAGAAGCATCGGTAGTGACATAAGTAGGTTACTCAGGATCATATAATGCTAAGGTAGGACTCTCAGTAATCAGTCTCTTAACCTCAGTAAAACTGGACTCTGCATCCGCTGTCCATTCAAACTTAGTGTCAGTAGATTCCCTGAGTGTAGCACGTAGCGGTTCCACCACAGTAGAGAAGTCAGGTATGAATTTACTATACCACGATGCAAGTCCTAGGAAGGACCGCAGGGAGGATGTGTCGTGCGGGGCAGGCGCGTTCGCCACAGCACTGACCCCGTCTTGGTCAGGATGAAGACCATCTTTGGACACCGTGTGGCCCAGGAAGCGCAGAGCTTTCTGGTTGAACTTACACTTGTGCATGTTCAGTTTAAGTCCCACTTCATTTAGAGCATGTAGCACTCTCCGTAGGCTGACATCGTGATCCTGCTGTGTGATGCCGTAGCAAATCACATCATCCAGGTAGGCCTGTACGCCTGGCAGGCCTGTCAGTACAGTCGACATCATTTTCTGAAAAGCTGAAGGAGCAGAAGCGAGGCCAAATGGCACTCGGCAGAAACGAAAGAGACCCTCATGCGTGATAAACGCAGTTAAATCACGGCTCTCTGGATGCAATGGCAACTGGTGATAAGCAGAGGCTAAGTCTATAGTAGAAAAGACTGTGGCTCCACGGAGCTCAGCGAACAGTTCATCCATGTGCGGTAAGGGATGACAGTCACTGATGATTGCCTTATTAGGTTCTCTGAGGTCAACACACAGGCGAGGCTTTCCTCCCCCCTTTCTCTGGGTCACAACTATAGGGGAAACCCATGGAGATGCATCTATACGTTCTATAACGCCTTTTTCCTGTAGATCTGCGAGCTCATCGGTCACAGCCTGCCTCACTGAGAACGGAAGCCTCCTCAGTTTCTGCTGTACTGGCACAGCATCTGGTTTAACCTGTATTTTGTGCATAAAACCTTTTGCACACCCTAACTCCTGTACTAGAACCTCTGGTTCGGTCTGTGGAGTGGTACTCTGTACAGTAGGTGCTCGGAGCACAGTAGGAGAGCTAGCAGGGCTAACAGTAATACTTTTGTTACCCTCAATGCACATCTGCAATGCTACAAATAAATCTAGTCCCAGCAATGCATTTCCTGATTCAACCACTATCAATGAACCTGTAACTGAATGTCCATTATGAACAACTGTAGCCTGCATGCAACCTTTAACAGGAATTTTCTCTCTGGAGTAAGTAAGCAGATTCACTGTAGGCTCAGCAAGGACACATGTATGGAAAAGTGTCTGGTAAGTACTCTCTGGAATAATAGAAACAGATGAGCCTGTATCCACTATCAGCTCAACATCATGGGAATGATAATTTGCATCAACTCGTACAGTACACATAATTTTATCATTCACGACGGCCCCCTGCATGTAAAGCACAGTAACGTCATTCACCACTACCTCACGCACCTCTTTTTGAGCCGATCTACACACCTTGGAAAAATGTCCAACTTTTCCGCATGTATTGCAAGTCACCTTAACCGCCGGACATGTAGGCTTGTTAGCTAAGTGTCCTGTGGATCCGCATCGGAAGCAGGCGCGCTGATTCCCAGTTGTAGCTGGCTGGCTGTAGACCGTGGCAGGTGCAGTCGTCGTCGGAGCTTTCTTCTTGCCCTTGTCGAACCTCCTCCTCGTCGGCTGTTTCTCGATGGCTCTCACCGAAGCTGTAGCTCCAGAGAGAACGTTGGAGTTCCGTAGTCCAGCCTCGATTTGTAAGGCCATTGAAGTAGCTTTGTCCAGAGACAAGTCCGATTCAAGCAAAAGTCTGTCTCGTATGCGTGTATTAGCAACACGCTCAATCAGTTGATCACGAATCATTTGTTCCTCCATGGCGCCAAATTCACAAGCTGCAGCTAGCTCGCGTAATGAAGCAAGGAACTGATTAACCGTCTCGTCAGGACCCTGAGCTCTCTGTCGAAATTTGTGACGTTCAGCAATCACATTCACCTTAGGAACAAAGTACTTTTTCAGTCCATCCACGGCAGAAGTGTAGGTAACACCCGTATCCTTTAGAGTGTAGAACAGTCTTTGTCCTTCGGTCCCAAGTGCATGGAGAAGAACCGCGCGCTTTCTTTCCTCCGGCCATTTTTCTCCGGTAGCATCAATTACGAGCATGTAATTTTCAAACATTCTCAACCAAGTAGGAAAAGAAATAGCAGGTTCGCCTGGCACAGGCATGAACGGTGTAGGTAAGGGTACGGAAATAGCCATCCTCGTCGCCAAAAATGTGGTATTCTGTAGTAAGAAAGTAGTTAGGAAAGAATGAGACCGGGAGACACGCAGCTGCTGTTCACTTCGCACCTTTATTCAACTCCTTCTTCACATCCGGAAGTGCATACATCACTTCCGTAACTGCATACATCACTAGCATACTAGCGCCCACTGGCGGTATAAACAGGACACAACAAAATGACAATCAGAGCAACTTGAATTGCGTGTGTGCAGCCTTTTGCTCAAAAGTGATCAACGTTTCGTTTTCGGAGTCTCTTTTGACAATCTCTTCGAGAGCTGTTTTCAGTCATTAACCGAGCTGTTCTGAAAGTGTCCAAGCGGCCTGTTCTTAGAGTGGACTGTTTTTTGCATTCGTTCTCAAGTTATATCAAACTATCAAAGTGTTGTTTTCTGCCTTTCTGGAGCACATTTTGACTTGTTGTTGAATGCTCCTATAATGTAACTCTAAATGACAATCAGAGTATGTTGAATTACGTGTGTGCAGCTTTTTGCTCAAAAGTTATCAATGTTTCGTTTTCAGAGTCTCTTTTGACAATCTCTTAAAGAGCTGATTTCAGTCATTAACAGAGCTGTTCTGAAAGTGTCCAAGCAGCCTGTTCTGAGAGTGGACTGTTTTTTGCATTCGTTCTCAAGTTATATCAAAGTGTTGTTTTCTGCCTTTCTCGAGCACATTTTGACTTGTTGTTGAATGCTCCTATAATGTAACTCTAAATGACAATCAGAGCAACTTGAATTGCGTGTGTGCAGCCTTTTGCTCAAAAGTGATCAACGTTTCGTTTTCAGAGTCTCTTTTGACAATCTCTTCGAGAGCTGTTTTCAGTCATTAACAGAGCTGTTCTGAAAGTGTCCAAGCGGCCTGTTCTGAGAGTGGACTGTTTTTTGCATTCGTTCTCAAGTTCTATCAGTGTTGTTTTCTGCTTTTCTGGAGCACATTTTGACTTGTTGCTGAATGCTCCTATAATGTAACTCTAAATGACAATCAGAGCAACTTGAATTGCGTGTGTGCAGCCTTTTGCTCAAAAGTGATCAACGTTTCGTTTTCGGAGTCTCTTTTGACAATCTCTTCGAGAGCTGTTTTCAGTCATTAACAGAGCTGTTCTGAAAGTGTCCAAGCGGCCTGTTCTTAGAGTGGACTGTTTTTTGCATTCGTTCTCAAGTTATATCAAACTATCAAAGTGTTGTTTTCTGCCTTTCTCGAGCACATTTTGACTTGTTGTTGAATGCTCCTATAATGTAACTCTAAATGACAACCAGAGTATGTTGAATTACGTGTGTGCAGCCTTTTGCTCAAAAGTTATCAATGTTTCGTTTTCAGAGTCTCTTTTGACAATCTCTTAAAGAGCTGATTTCAGTCATTAACAGAGCTGTTCTGAAAGTGTCCAAGCAGCCTGTTCTGAGAGTGGACTGTTTTTTGCATTCGTTCTCAAGTTATATCAAAGTGTTGTTTTCTGCCTTTCTCGAGCACATTTTGACTTGTTGTTGAATGCTCCTATAATGTAACTCTAAATGACAATCAGAGCAACTTGAATTACGTGTGTGCAGCCTTTTGCTCAAAAGTTATCAATGTTTCGTTTTCAGAGTCTCTTTTGACAATCTCTTCGAGAGCTGTTTTCAGTCATTAACAGAGCTGTTCTGAAAGTGTCCAAGCGGACTGTTCTGAGAGTGGACTGTTTTTTGCATTCTTTCTCAAGTTCTATCAGTGTTGTTTTCTGCTTTTCTGGAGCACATTTGGACTTGTTGCTGAATGCTCCTATAATGTAACTCTAAATGACAATCAGAGCAACTTGAATTGCGTGTGTGCAGCCTTTTGCTCAAAAGTGATCAACGTTTCGTTTTCGGAGTCTCTTTTGACAATCTCTTCGAGAGCTGTTTTCAGTCATTAACAGAGCTGTTCTGAAAGTGTCCAAGCGGCCTGTTCTTAGAGTGGACTGTTTTTTGCATTCGTTCTCAAGTTATATCAAACTATCAAAGTGTTGTTTTCTGCCTTTCTGGAGCACATTTTGACTTGTTGTTGAATGCTCCTATAATGTAACTCTAAATGACAATCAGAGTATGTTGAATTACGTGTGTGTAGCCTTTTGCTCAAAAGTTATCAATGTTTCGTTTTCAGAGTCTCTTTTGACAATCTCTTAAAGAGCTGATTTCAGTCATTAACAGAGCTGTTCTGAAAGTGTCCAAGCAGCCTGTTCTGAGAGTGGACTGTTTTTTGCATTCGTTCTCAAGTTATATCAAAGTGTTGTTTTGTGCCTTTCTCGAGCACATTTTGACTTGTTGTTGAATGCTCCTATAATGTAACTCTAAATGACAATCAGAGCAACTTGAATTGCGTGTGTGCAGCCTTTTGCTCAAAAGTGATCAACGTTTCGTTTTCAGAGTCTCTTTTGACAATCTCTTCGAGAGCTGTTTTCAGTCATTAACAGAGCTGTTCTGAAAGTGTCCAAGCGGCCTGTTCTGAGATTGGACTGTTTTTTGCATTCGTTCTCAAGTTCTATCAGTGTTGTTTTCTGCTTTTCTGGAGCACATTTTGACTTGTTGCTGAATGCTCCTATAATGTAACTCTAAATGACAATCAGAGCAACTTGAATTGCGTGTGTGCAGCCTTTTGCTCAAAAGTGATCAACGTTTCGTTTTCGGAGTCTCTTTTGACAATCTCTTCGAGAGCTGTTTTCAGTCATTAACAGAGCTGTTCTGAAAGTGTCCAAGCGGCCTGTTCTTAGAGTGGACTGTTTTTTGCATTCGTTCTCAAGTTATATCAAACTATCAAAGTGTTGTTTTCTGCCTTTCTGGAGCACATTTTGACTTGTTGTTGAATGCTCCTATAATGTAACTCTAAATGACAATCAGAGTATGTTGATTTACGTGTGTGTAGCCTTTTGCTCAAAAGTTATCAATGTTTCGTTTTCAGAGTCTCTTTTGACAATCTCTTAAAGAGCTGATTTCAGTCATTAACAGAGCTGTTCTGAAAGTGTCCAAGCAGCCTGTTCTGAGAGTGGACTGTTTTTTGCATTCGTTCTCAAGTTATATCAAAGTGTTGTTTTGTGCCTTTCTCGAGCACATTTTGACTTGTTGTTGAATGCTCCTATAATGTAACTTTAAATGACAATCAGAGCAACTTGAATTGCGTGTGTGCAGCCTTTTGCTCAAAAGTGATCAACGTTTAGTTTTCAGAGTCTCTTTTGACAATCTCTTCGAGAGCTGTTTTCAGTCATTAACAGAGCTGTTCTGAAAGTGTCCAAGCGGCCTGTTCTGAGAGTGGACTGTTTTTTGCATTCGTTCTCAAGTTCTATCAGTGTTGTTTTCTGCTTTTCTGGAGCACATTTGGACTTGTTGCTGAATGCTCCTATAATGTAACTCTAAATGACAATCAGAGCAACTTGAATTGCGTGTGTGCAGCCTTTTGCTCAAAAGTGATCAACGTTTCGTTTTCGGAGTCTCTTTTGACAATCTCTTCGAGAGCTGTTTTCAGTCATTAACAGAGCTGTTCTGAAAGTGTCCAAGCGGCCTGTTCTTAGAGTGGACTGTTTTTTGCATTCGTTCTCAAGTTATATCAAACTATCAAAGTGTTGTTTTCTGCCTTTCTGGAGCACATTTTGACTTGTTGTTGAATGCTCCTATAATGTAACTCTAAATGACAATCAGAGTATGTTGAATTACGTGTGTGCAGCCTTTTGCTCAAAAGTTATCAATGTTTCGTTTTCAGAGTTTCTTTTGACAATCTCTTAAAGAGCTGATTTCAGTCATTAACAGAGCTGTTCTGAAAGTGTCCAAGCAGCCTGTTCTGAGAGTGGACTGTTTTTTGCATTCGTTCTCAAGTTATATCAAAGTGTTGTTTTCTGCCTTTCTCGAGCACATTTTGACTTGTTGTTGAATGCTCCTATAATGTAACTCTAAATGACAATCAGAGCAACTTGAATTGCGTGTGTGCAGCCTTTTGCTCAAAAGTGATCAACGTTTCGTTTTCAGAGTCTCTTTTGACAATCTCTTCGAGAGCTGTTTTCAGTCATTAACAGAGCTGTTCTGAAAGTGTCCAAGCGGCCTGTTCTGAGAGTGTTTTGTGTCCTGTTTATACCGCCAGTGGGCGCTAGTATGCTAGTGATGTATGCACTTACGGATGTTAAGAAGAAGTTGAATAAACGTACGAAGTGAACAGCAGCTGCGTGTCTCCCGGTCTCATTCTTTCCTAACTACTTTCTTACTACAGAATACCACATTTTTGGCGACGAGGATGGCTATTTCCGTACCCTTACCTACACCGTTCATGCCTGTGCCAGGCGAACCTGCTATTTCTTTTCCTACTTGGTTGAGAATGTTTGAAAATTACATGCTCGTAATTGATGCTACCGGAGAAAAATGGCCGGAGGAAAGAAAGCGCGCGGTTCTTCTCCATGCACTTGGGACCGAAGGACAAAGACTGTTCTACACTCTAAAGGATACGGGTGTTACCTACACTTCTGCCGTGGATGGACTGAAAAAGTACTTTGTTCCTAAGGTGAATGTGATTGCTGAACGTCACAAATTTCGACAGAGAGCTCAGGGTCCTGACGAGACGGTTAATCAGTTCCTTGCTTCATTACGCGAGCTAGCTGCAGCTTGTGAATTTGGTGCCATGGAGGAACAAATGATTCGTGATCAACTGATTGAGCGTGTTGCTAATACACGCATACGATTCGAATACAATACAGAGAGAACCATAGCTTTTGCGTCCAGGACACTTTCTCCTGCAGAGAGAAAGTACTCTACCGTCGAGCGTGAGGCGCTGGCATGCGTTTGGGCGGTGGAAAGGTGGAGAACCTACCTGTGGGGACATCGTTTTGTCCTACGCACAGACCACCAAGCGTTGACAACCCTACTCACTTCCAGGGGTACGGGTCGCGCAGGTCTGAGAATAGCGAGATGGTCTGCACGTCTACTATGCTTTACTTATGATGTCACTTACCATCCAGGGAAACGTAATGTGACTGCTGACTGCTTGTCCAGACTCCCTCTGCCTTTGACAGGAGAGGTGGAGGAGGAGCCAGACATGGTGGCTACTGTGTTCACAGGTTCCTCACATGCCATATGTTGTGAATCCCTCATCGGCTCCGCCCCCTCCTGCCTCGTTGGCGCTCGTTGAGCCTCATCAGGCTCAAGTGGAGACAGCTGGGTCCAGCTATCAACTCAGGAGGAGGCAGCCCTATAAGAAGCCCCAGAAACCTTCCTCCGACGCTTGATTATTTTGACCCATGTGGTTAGTAGTTTGGCTCTCCCTGTTGTCTCTTCTCGTTCAAGTAGTTTCTCTTCAGAGTTTTGTTTGTTTGTTATTTTGCTAACCGTAGTTGTTTTCTTTGTTGATCCTCGCTCCCCAAAGGAACCTGCCTCCCCCTGCCTAGACCTCCTGCCTGCCTATCGACTACGTCTCCTGCCTATGTCCCTGCCTGCCTAACGACCACCCCTCCTGCCTATGCCCCTGCCTGCCTACCGCCTACTCCTCCTGCCTAACCCCCTGCCTGCCTGCCGCCTACTCCTCCTGCCTAACCCCCCCGTCTGCCTGCCTGCCGACTATTCCCCCTCTCTGCTCTGGACTGGTTAGTACACGTACATATTTCAACACTTCACTCATCTACATATCTACACCACACTAGTTTTGCACGCTAGACACTCACACCCAGACACATAGAGTACAGTTCCACTCACACCTCATTTACATTATCCAGTTCTCTGGCATCCACACATTCCCCCCACTTAGGCCCCGTTAGAGTAGGTTTATTCTTTTGTCCATCATTTTAATAAATCCTTTTATTATTAGTTTGCCTCTTGTGTCCGTCTGTTCTGGGGTTCTGCCACACTTGACTCTTTTGCTAGTGCTACCATAACAGAATAATCAAGCCAAAATGAGTCAAGGCAGCACCTCGGGGCAGACGCCCGCAGTTAAGCCCAACCCAGTGTCCCATTCAGTTGACGAGCTTGTTTCCGCCCACGCGGCCGAGCTCGCGTCCCTCCAGGCGGAGTTGTGTAAGGCTTTCCCCTCCGTTCAGGGTAACATCGCTGAGCTCCAGAAGTCGTCCACCTCCGCCTCAGCTGCTCTCGCCTCCCTTGCTGTCCAGATGGGCACTCTTGTCTCTGCGGTGGCTTCCATCCAGCTGAGGCTGAACACGCTCCCTGGAGGAGCTGCAGTCCCTGCTCCCCCTGCTGATTCACCGGGGGTTCCAGCCCCCCCAGGGCGAGCTCCCGCCCAACCCGAGCCCAACCTGGTTACCCCTCGACCCTTTGGAGGGAACTTTGATCTGGGCAGAGGGTTCCTGACCCAGTGTGAACTTTTTTTTGCTTTCCAACCGTCCAAGTATGGGTCAGAAGAGGCTAAAGTAGCCTTCATTATGTCCCTCCTGGTGGACAAGGCTCTAGACTGGGCCATAGCCGTGGTGGGCAGAGACCCACATCTTGCCCAGGACTACGAGGCGTTCCGCCGGGAGTTTTCCTTTTTGTTTGACCACCCCTCTGACGGCGCGGACGCCGCCTCCAGGATGCTGGAACTCCGGCAAGGCTCCAGGACCGTCGCGGACTACACCTTAGAGTTCCGGATCCTCGCCGCCGACAGCGGGTGGGGAGACATAGCGCTCCTTTGCGCCTACCGGCGGGGTCTGAGTGAGGCGGTGAAGGACCTTATCGTCCGGGACCGCCCAGGCTCCCTTCAAGAACTGGTCACCTTGTCCCTACAAATGGATGAGCGCCTGCGGGAGCGCCGCCAGGAGCGCAGCCAACGCGCCGTGGGGCCCCCTCACTCGGTCCCCAGCCGCACGTCCTCTCTCCCCCGTTTTGCGGCCGCCCACTCGGCCCTGCCCCCTCGGGTTCCCATGCTCTCCCCAGCCCCGTCCACCTCTGAGTCAGCAGAGGAGCCCATGCAGGTCGGCCGGTCCCGCCTCTCTCAGGAAGAGAGAGAGCAGAGAATGCGGGGCGGGCTGTGCCTGTATTGCGGAAGACCCGGACACGTCCTCCGAACCTGCCCGGCGCGGCCAAAAGACCCGGCTCGCTAAAAGAGGGGTTTTTGGTGAGCCGTGCCTCGATCCCCCAACCCATCAAGAACCACAACCGGCTGTTCCCAGCCACCCTCTCCTGGGGTGAGGAGTCCATTTCTGCCGGCGCCCTCATTGACTCCGGGGCCGACGAGTGCTTGATGGACATCACCCTCGCTCGTCAGGCCGGCATCCCGCTCGTTCCCCTCGACCATGCCTTGTTCCCCCAAGCCATCGATGGGAGGCCCTTAGGTAGGATCACGCATAGCACTGAATCCCTCACCCTCACCATGTCCGGTAATCACGCCGAGACGGCACGTTTTCTTGTCCTCCACGCCCCCACTGCACCCCTAGTATTAGGTAGGCCGTGGTTGGAGAGACACGATCCCCACATCTCCTGGACCACTGGACGGATTTTGGGCTGGAGCATCCCCTGTCATGCCAACTGCCTACGCTCCGCCCTCTCTCCGTCCAGCGGTCCCAGGCCCTTAGTCTCTCCCCCGGACCTCACTGGTGTCCCCTCTACGTATCTTGACCTGGCCATGGTGTTTAGTAAGGACCGCGCCCTTTCACTTCCTCCTCACCGGCCGTATGATTGTCCCATCAACCTCCTTCCCGGGGCAGCCCTTCCCAAGGGTCGTCTCTACAACCTCTCGGTCCCGGAGAAGGAGGCAATGCGCAATTATATAGCCGAGTCCCTAGCCTCGGGTGTAATTCGACCATCGTCTTCCCCCCTCGCGGCGGGCTTCTTCTTTGTGGCGAAGAAGGATGGTGGCCTGAGGCCCTGTATAGATTTTCGTAGTTTAAACACCATCACTGTTAAGAATAAATACCCACTCCCCCTTATGAGTTCCACTTTCGAGCCACTCACTCACGCCCGGGTGTTCACTAAACTTGACCTCCGCAACGCCTACCATCTGGTTAGGGTCAAGGAGGGGGACGAGTGGAAGACCGGGTTCAACACCCACCTCGGTCACTTCGAGTACCTGGTCATGCCCTTTGGCCTGTCCAATGCCCCCGGAGTCTTCCAGGAGCTGGTCAATGACGTGCTGAGGGACATGATAAATGTTTTCGTGGTTGTTTACCTGGATGATATCCTGATCTTTTCCCCGACCATGGAGGAACACCACCAACACGTGCGCCTGATCCTACAACGGCTCCTGGAGAATCGTCTCTTCGTCAAGGCGGAGAAATGCGTCTTCCACTCCTCCTCTGTGACGTACCTGGGTAACGTCGTGGAGGAAGGGCAAATGCGCGCCGACCCGGCTAAGATTAAGGCGGTGGCAGAGTGGCCACGACCCACCGACCGAACACAACTCCGGCGCTTCCTCGGGTTCGCCGGGTTTACCCGGCGGTTCATCAAGGGGTTTAGCCAGGTGGCGGCCCCTCTCACTGCTTGTACCTCCACTGTTCGCCCGTTCTCTTGGACCCCTGAGGCTGAGGCGGCCTTCTCCACCCTGAAGGGCCTCTTTACGACCGCGCCGGTGTTGGCCCACCCGGATCCAGCCAGGCAGTTCATCGTGGAGGTAGACGCTTCAGACACGGGCGTCGGGGCCGTTCTCACCCAGCGGTCGGAGGAGGACCAGAAGGTCCACCCGTGTGCCTACTACTCTCGCCGGTTTGACCCTGCCGAGAGGAACTACGATGTGGGCAACAAGGAGTTGCTGGCCATCCACGCTGCCCTCGGAGAGTGGAGGCACTGGCTGGAGGGGGCTAAGCTGCCGTTCCTAGTGTGGTCTGACCACAAGAACTTGACCTATATGAGGACGGCAAAAAGGCTTAACCCTAGACAGGCACGCTGGGCCCTGTTCTTCAGCCGATTCGACTTCACCCTCACCTACCGCCCGGGGTCAAAGAACGTCAGGGCGGACGCCCTCTCCCGGCTGTTCCCGGGGGAGTCCCCGGATATGCCGGTGACCCAAGACACCATCCTCCCCCCTACCCGGGTGGTAGGTGTCGTCACCTGGGCCATCGAGTCGGTGGTCAGACAGGCCCAGCGTGCCGAGCCGGACCCAGGTACCGGACCCCGGCACAGACTTTTTGTTCCCTCCACTGTCCGGCCGCAAGTGCTAGAGTGGGGGCACTCTAGTCACTTTGCCTGCCACCCTGGCTCCCACCGGACAGCGGAGTTTATCAGCCGACGTTTTTGGTGGCCCACACTCCGGGGGGACGTTAAGGAGTTTGTGGGTGCCTGCACCATCTGCTCCCGAAGTAAGGCCTCCCATCGTCCTCCTTCGGGCCTCCTATGTCCCCTCCCTATCCCCGGTCGTCCTTGGTCCCACATCGCTTTAGACTTCGTTACGGGGCTCCCCTTATCCAAGGGGAAGGACACCATCCTAACCATTGTGGACAGGTTTTCCAAGGCTGTCCACTTTGTCACCCTTCCCAAGCTCCCCTCCGCGGCCGAGACTGCTGACCTCCTCACGCTCCATGTGGTGAGGCTTCACGGCATTCCCCACAACATTGTGTCCGACCGGGGCCCCCAGTTCATCTCCAAGGTGTGGCAGGCCTTCTGTAAGGGAATTGGGGCCTCGGTCAGCCTCACCTCTGGATACCATCCGCAGTCCAACGGACAGGCCGAGCGGACCAACCAGGCCCTGGAGGCAGCCCTGCGTTGTGTCACCACCAGCAACCCCGCCTCCTGGGCCAAGTACCTACCATGGGTGGAGTATGCCATCAACACCATGGAGAGCTCCGCCACGGGTATGTCCCCTTTTGAATGCTCCTTGGGCTATCAACCTCCTCTCTTTCCCCAACAGGAGCTGGAGGTGGCAGTCCCGTCCACCAGGGTCCACCTCCGCCGGTGTCGGCGCATCTGGAGGACCACCCGGACCGCTCTGCTGCGGGCCACTGAGCGGTCCCGTCGCTGTGCCGACCGGCGGAGGGTGCCAGCCCCGGCCTATCGTCCCGGCCAGAAGGTCTGGCTGTTGGCCCGGGACCTGCCCCTCCAGACCGCCCAGACCTCCTCCCGTAAGCTAAATCCCCGTTATGTTGGGCCCTACACTATTGACCGGATTATTAACCCTGCAGCGGTTCGATTAAACCTTCCCCCTGCTCTCAAGGTCCACCCAGTATTTCACGTGTCCCTCCTCAAGCCTGTTTCCACTAGCCCCCTGTCCCCCCCCGTTCCAGCCCCCCCACCTCCCCGGGTCCTGAAGGATGGCGACCAGGTGTGGACGGTTGACCGCCTACTGGCTGTCCGCCGTAGGGGACGGGGGTTCCAGTATCTGGTGGACTGGGTGGGTTACGGCCCCGAAGACCGGAGCTGGGTGCCCCCGTCCTACCTCGCCGACCCCACACTCCTGGAGGATTTCTATCTGGCCCACCCGGACGCTCCAGGACGGTCGTCAGGTGCCTCCCCTAAGGGGGGGGGTACTGTTGTGAATCCCTCATCGGCTCCGCCCCCTCCTGCCTCGTTGGCGCTCGTTGAGCCTCATCAGGCTCAAGTGGAGACAGCTGGGTCCAGCTATCAACTCAGGAGGAGGCAGCCCTATAAGAAGCCCCAGAAACCTTCCTCCGACGCTTGATTATTTTGACCCATGTGGTTAGTAGTTTGGCTCTCCCTGTTGTCTCTTCTCGTTCAAGTAGTTTCTCTTCAGAGTTTTGTTTGTTTGTTATTTTGCTAACCGTAGTTGTTTTCTTTGTTGATCCTCGCTCCCCAAAGGAACCTGCCTCCCCCTGCCTAGACCTCCTGCCTGCCTATCGACTACGTCTCCTGCCTATGTCCCTGCCTGCCTAACGACCACCCCTCCTGCCTATGCCCCTGCCTGCCTACCGCCTACTCCTCCTGCCTAACCCCCTGCCTGCCTGCCGCCTACTTCTCCTGCCTAACCCCCCCGTCTGCCTGCCTGCCGACTATTCCCCCTCTCTGCTCTGGACTGGTTAGTACACGTACATATTTCAACACTTCACTCATCTACATATCTACACCACACTAGTTTTGCACGCTAGACACTCACACCCAGACACATAGAGTACAGTTCCACTCACACCTCATTTACATTATCCAGTTCTCTGGCATCCACACATTCCCCCCACTTAGGCCCCGTTAGAGTAGGTTTATTCTTTTGTCCATCATTTTAATAAATCCTTTTATTATTAGTTTGCCTCTTGTGTCCGTCTGTTCTGGGGTTCTGCCACACTTGACTCTTTTGCTAGTGCTACCATAACACCATATCTGTGACCGAGTTCACTGCTGCCTGTGAGGCCTGTCCTGAACTGACTCAACTGAGACAGCAGATACAGAAAGGTTGGCCAAAATGCAGTAAGAATGTGACAAAGGAACTTGCTCCATATTTTAGAGTGAGAGATGAACTGGCTGTGGATGAACTACTTGTCATGAGAGGCCCCGACCGTGTGGTGGTTCCTACTACACTACGGTCTAAAGTTGTAAATTTAGCTCATGAAGCGCATCAGGGAATAGTGCGTACTAAACAGAGACTACGAGAGCTATATTGGTGGCCGCAAATGGACAGATGTGTCCAGACATTAGTAGGCTCATGTGTACCCTGTCAATACAATGACAAAACAGCCAAAACTGCGCCTGCACCACTTACCCCAGTGGAACTGCCAGGTGGACCATGGGAGAAGGTGGCCATTGACATTGTTGGTCCCTTTGACTGTGCGACATGGGACTGCCGTTATGCTATTACACTCACAGACTATTACAGTAAGTGGCCAGAGGTGGCGTTTGTCTCTACTGTAACTACAGAGGCGGTTATTAGCTTCTTGACTACAGTGTTTAGTCGTGAAGGTAACCCTTCCTTCCTGGTCTCTGACAACGGATGTCAGTTTACCTCCCATGCTTTTGCAAGCTTTCTGGGAGAGAGAGAGATAAAGCACCTGCGTTCCAGTGTTTATTATCCAAGAGCCAACGGGGCTATTGAGAGATTTAATCGAGTTCTCAAAGAGTGTATTCAGACGGCTGAGAGAATGCACAAGCCATGGAAACATGCAGTAACAGAGTTCTTACTGAACTATCGCGCTACGCCGCATGCTACTACAGGAGCTACTCCCTTTGAGTTGCTGAGGAACAGAAAGATGCGTACAAAACTAAATGTCCTCCCTGTCTCACAACAAATTAAGTCACATGAGAAAGTGCAGGAGACAGTGAGACGCAAGCAACAGGAGAGTAAGGAGTACACAGACAGAATGAGGGGAGCGAAAGTGCCCATGTTCCAAGTGAATGACACCGTACGTGTCCGCAGACCGGAGCATGTAAAAAAGGGATCATCAAGATTCACAGAACCGCTGACAATAGTTAGTAAAGCAGGACAGAATACATACCTGCTCAGTGATGGTCGAAAATGGAATGCATCCAAGCTTACACGCTTCCCCAAGGATGCTCTGTCTGGCACCAGTGGTGAAAAGGAGATTGAGCTAGAGGAGTTCATGGTGCCTGAGTCAGAGAATGTGTTTAATGAACCAGGTCCAAGAAGGAACCTTAGAGTCAGGAACCCACCTAGGTGGCTGGTAGACTTTGTGCCGTAGAGAACGTACTAAAAGGGTAGGATAGAACACGGTTCTAACTTAGTACAAAAAGGTCCTACAACTCAATGACAAAAGTGAATGTTCATTTCATGTTTCACTGTCATAAACTGTTTATTGTTGTTATTCATTCTGCTGATTCATTCATTTTCATTTCCTTAGTTTTCATTTTATTTAAATTGTACTGACACCAGTCTACAGAATATTGCATTCTTTGAGTACTGTAATTCCTTTAAGAAAGGGGGAAATGTTGTGTCCTGTTTATACCGCCAGTGGGCGCTAGTATGCTAGTGATGTATGCACTTACGGATGTTAAGAAGAAGTTGAATAAACGTACGAAGTGAACAGCAGCTGCGTGTCTCCCGGTCTCATTCTTTCCTAACTACTTTCTTACTACAGAATACCACAGAGTGGACTGTTTTTTGCATTCGTTCTCAAGTTCTATCAGTGTTGTTTTCTGCTTTCCTGGAGCACATTTTGACTTGTTGCTGAATGCTCCTATAATGTAACTCTAAATGACAATCAGAGCAACTTGAATTGCGTGTGTGCAGCCTTTTGCTCAAAAGTGATCAACGTTTCGTTTTCGGAGTCTCTTTTGACAATCTCTTCGAGAGCTGTTTTCAGTCATTAACAGAGCTGTTCTGAAAGTGTCCAAGCGGCCTGTTCTTAGAGTGGACTGTTTTTTGCATTCGTTCTCAAGTTATATCAAACTATCAAAGTGTTGTTTTCTGCCTTTCTGGAGCACATTTTGACTTGTTGTTGAATGCTCCTATAATGTAACTCTAAATGACAATCAGAGTATGTTGAATTACGTGTGTGCAGCCTTTTGATCAAAAGTGATCAACGTTTCGTTTTCGGAGTCTCTTTTGACAATCTCTTCGAGAGCTGTTTTCAGTCATTAACAGAGCTGTTCTGAAAGTGTCCAAGCGGCCTGTTCTTAGAGTGGACTGTTTTTTGCATTCGTTCTCAAGTTATATCAAACTATCAAAGTGTTGTTTTCTGCCTTTCTCGAGCACATTTTGACTTGTTGTTGAATGCTCCTATAATGTAACTCTAAATGACAATCAGAGTATGTTGAATTACGTGTGTGCAGCCTTTTGCTCAAAAGTTATCAATGTTTCGTTTTCAGAGTCTCTTTTGACAATCTCTTAAAGAGCTGATTTCAGTCATTAACAGAGCTGTTCTGAAAGTGTCCAAGCAGCCTGTTCTGAGAGTGGACTGTTTTTTGCATTCGTTCTCAAGTTATATCAAAGTGTTGTTTTGTGCCTTTCTCGAGCACATTTTGACTTGTTGTTGAATGCTCCTATAATGTAACTCTAAATGACAATCAGAGCAACTTGAATTGCGTGTGTGCAGCCTTTTGCTCAAAAGTGATCAACGTTTCGTTTTCAGAGTCTCTTTTGACAATCTCTTCGAGAGCAGTTTTCAGTCATTAACAGAGCTGTTCTGAAAGTGTCCAAGCGGCCTGTTCTGAGAGTGGACTGTTTTTTGCATTCGTTCTCAAGATCTATCAGTGTTGTTTTCTGCTTTTCTGGAGCACATTTTGACTTGTTGCTGAATGCTCCTATAATGTAACTCTAAATGACAATCAGAGCAACTTGAATTGCGTGTGTGCAGCCTTTTGCTCAAAAGTGATCAACGTTTCGTTTTCGGAGTCTCTTTTGACAATCTCTTCGAGAGCTGTTTTCAGTCATTAACAGAGCTGTTCTGAAAGTGTCCAAGCGGCCTGTTCTGAGAGTGGACTGTTTTTTGCATTCGTTCTCAAGTTCTATCAGTGTTGTTTTCTGCTTTTCTGGAGCACATTTTGACTTGTTGCTGAATGCTCCTATAATGTAACTCTAAATGACAATCAGAGCAACTTGAATTGCGTGTGTGCAGCCTTTTGCTCAAAATTGATCAACGTTTCGTTTTCAGATTCTCTTTTGACAATCTCTTCGAGAGCTGTTTTCAGTCATTAACAGAGATGTTCTGAAAGTGTCCAAGCGGCCTGTTCTGAGAGTGGACTGTTTTTTGCATTCGTTCTCAAGTTCTATCAGTGTTGTTTTCTGCTTTCCTGGAGCACATTTTGACTTGTTGCTGAATGCTCCTATAATGTAACTCTAAATGACAATCAGAGCAACTTGAATTGCGTGTGTGCAGCCTTTTGCTCAAAAGTGATCAACGTTTCGTTTTCGGAGTCTCTTTTGACAATCTCTTCGAGAGCTGTTTTCAGTCATTAACAGAGCTGTTCTGAAAGTGTCCAAGCGGCCTGTTCTTAGAGTGGACTGTTTTTTGCATTCGTTCTCAAGTTATATCAAACTATCAAAGTGTTGTTTTCTGCCTTTCTGGAGCACATTTTGACTTGTTGTTGAATGCTCCTATAATGTAACTCTAAATGACAATCAGAGTATGTTGAATTACGTGTGTGCAGCCTTTTGATCAAAAGTGATCAACGTTTCGTTTTCGGAGTCTCTTTTGACAATCTCTTCGAGAGCTGTTTTCAGTCATTAACAGAGCTGTTCTGAAAGTGTCCAAGCGGCCTGTTCTTAGAGTGGACTGTTTTTTGCATTCGTTCTCAAGTTATATCAAACTATCAAAGTGTTGTTTTCTGCCTTTCTCGAGCACATTTTGACTTGTTGAATGCTCCTATAATGTAACTCTAAATGACAATCAGAGTATGTTGAATTACGTGTGTGCAGCCTTTTGCTCAAAAGTTATCAATGTTTCGTTTTCAGAGTCTCTTTTGACAATCTCTTAAAGAGCTGATTTCAGTCATTAACAGAGCTGTTCTGAAAGTGTCCAAGCAGCCTGTTCTGAGAGTGGACTGTTTTTTGCATTCGTTCTCAAGTTATATCAAAGTGTTGTTTTGTGCCTTTCTCGAGCACATTTTGACTTGTTGTTGAATGCTCCTATAATGTAACTTTAAATGACAATCAGAGCAACTTGAATTGCGTGTGTGCAGCCTTTTGCTCAAAAGTGATCAACGTTTCGTTTTCGGAGTCTCTTTTGACAATCTCTTCGAGAGCTGTTTTCAGTCATTAACAGAGCTGTTCTGAAAGTGTCCAAGCGGCCTGTTCTGAGAGTGGACTGTTTTTTGCCTTCGTTCTCAAGTTCTATCAGTGTTGTTTTCTGCTTTTCTGGAGCACATTTTGACTTGTTGCTGAATGCTCCTATAATGTAACTCTAAATGACAATCAGAGCAACTTGAATTGCGTGTGTGCAGCCTTTTGCTCAAAATTGATCAACGTTTCGTTTTCAGATTCTCTTTTGACAATCTCTTCGAGAGCTGTTTTCAGTCATTAACAGAGCTGTTCTGAAAGTGTCCAAGCGGCCTGTTCTGAGAGTGGACTGTTTTTTGCATTCGTTCTCAAGTTCTATCAGTGTTGTTTTCTGCTTTTCTGGAGCACATTTGGACTTGTTGCTGAATGCTCCTATAATGTAACTCTAAATGACAATCAGAGCAACTTGAATTGCGTGTGTGCAGCCTTTTGCTCAAAAGTGATCAACGTTTCGTTTTCGGAGTCTCGTTTGACAATCTCTTCGAGAGCTGTTTTCAGTCATTAACAGAGCTGTTCTGAAAGTGTCCAAGCGGCCTGTTCTTAGAGTGGACTGTTTTTTGCATTCGTTCTCAAGTTATATCAAACTATCAAAGTGTTGTTTTCTGCCTTTCTCGAGCACATTTTGACTTGTTGTTGAATGCTCCTATAATGTAACTCTAAATGACAATCAGAGCAACTTGAATTGCGTGTGTGCAGCCTTTTGCTCAAAAGTGATCAACGTTTCGTTTTCAGAGTCTCTTTTGACAATCTCTTAAAGAGCTGATTTCAGTCATTAACAGAGCTGTTCTGAAAGTGTCCAAGCAGCCTGTTCTGAGAGTGGACTGTTTTTTACATTCGTTCTCAAGTTATATCAAAGTGTTGTTTTCTGCTTTTCTGGAGCACATTTTGACTTGTTGCTGAATGCTCCTATAATGTAACTCTAAATGACAATCAGAGCAACTTGAATTGCGTGTGTGCAGCCTTTTGCTCAAAATTGATCAACGTTTCGTTTTCAGATTCTCTTTTGACAATCTCTTCGAGAGCTGTTTTCAGTCATTAACAGAGCTGTTCTGAAAGTGTCCAAGCGGCCTGTTCTGAGAGTGGACTGTTTTTTGCATTCGTTCTCAAGTTCTATCAGTGTTGTTTTCTGCTTTCCTGGAGCACATTTTGACTTGTTGCTGAATGCTCCTATAATGTAACTCTAAATGACAATCAGAGCAACTTGAATTGCGTGTGTGCAGCCTTTTGCTCAAAAGTGATCAACGTTTCGTTTTCGGAGTCTCTTTTGACAATCTCTTCGAGAGCTGTTTTCAGTCATTAACAGAGCTGTTCTGAAAGTGTCCAAGCGGCCTGTTCTTAGAGTGGACTGTTTTTTGCATTCGTTCTCAAGTTATATCAAACTATCAAAGTGTTGTTTTCTGCCTTTCTGGAGCACATTTTGACTTGTTGTTGAATGCTCCTATAATGTAACTCTAAATGACAATCAGAGTATGTTGAATTACGTGTGTGCAGCCTTTTGATCAAAAGTGATCAACGTTTTGTTTTCGGAGTCTCTTTTGACAATCTCTTCGAGAGCTGTTTTCAGTCATTAACAGAGCTGTTCTGAAAGTGTCCAAGCGGCCTGTTCTTAGAGTGGACTGTTTTTTGCATTCGTTCTCAAGTTATATCAAACTATCAAAGTGTTGTTTTCTGCCTTTCTCGAGCACATTTTGACTTGTTGAATGCTCCTATAATGTAACTCTAAACGACAATCAGAGTATGTTGAATTACGTGTGTGCAGCCTTTTGCTCAAAAGTTATCAATGTTTCGTTTTCAGAGTCTCTTTTGACAATCTCTTAAAGAGCTGATTTCAGTCATTAACAGAGCTGTTCTGAAAGTGTCCAAGCATCCTGTTCTGAGAGTGGACTGTTTTTTGCATTTGTTCTCAAGTTATATCAAAGTGTTGTTTTGTGCCTTTCTCGAGCACATTTTGACTTGTTGTTGAATACTCCTATAATGTAACTTTAAATGACAATCAGAGCAACTTGAATTGCGTGTGTGCAGCCTTTTGCTCAAAAGTGATCAACGTTTCGTTTTCGGAGTCTCTTTTGACAATCTCTTCGAGAGCTGTTTTCAGTCATTAACAGAGCTGTTCTGAAAGTGTCCAAGCGGCCTGTTCTGAGAGTGGACTGTTTTTTGCATTCGTTCTCAAGTTCTATCAGTGTTGTTTTCTGCTTTTCTGGAGCACATTTTGACTTGTTGCTGAATGCTCCTATAATGTAACTCTAAATGACAATCAGAGCAACTTGAATTGCGTGTGTGCAGCCTTTTGCTCAAAATTGATCAACGTTTCGTTTTCAGATTCTCTTTTGACAATCTCTTCGAGAGCTGTTTTCAGTCATTAACAGAGCTGTTCTGAAAGTGTCCAAGCGGCCTGTTCTGAGAGTGGACTGTTTTTTGCATTCGTTCTCAAGTTCTATCAGTGTTGTTTTCTGCTTTTCTGGAGCACATTTGGACTTGTTGCTGAATGCTCCTATAATGTAACTCTAAATGACAATCAGAGCAACTTGAATTGCGTGTGTGCAGCCTTTTGCTCAAAAGTGATCAACGTTTCGTTTTCGGAGTCTCGTTTGACAATCTCTTCGAGAGCTGTTTTCAGTCATTAACAGAGCTGTTCTGAAAGTGTCCAAGCGGCCTGTTCTTAGAGTGGACTGTTTTTTGCATTCGTTCTCAAGTTATATCAAACTATCAAAGTGTTGTTTTCTGCCTTTCTCGAGCACATTTTGACTTGTTGTTGAATGCTCCTATAATGTAACTCTAAATGACAATCAGAGCAACTTGAATTGCGAGTGTGCAGCCTTTTGCTCAAAAGTGATCAACGTTTCGTTTTCAGAGTCTCTTTTGACAATCTCTTAAAGAGCTGATTTCAGTCATTAACAGAGCTGTTCTGAAAGTGTCCAAGCAGCCTGTTCTGAGAGTGGACTGTTTTTTACATTCGTTCTCAAGTTATATCAAAGTGTTGTTTTCTGCTTTTCTGGAGCACATTTTGACTTGTTGCTGAATGCTCCTATAATGTAACTCTAAATGACAATCAGAGCAACTTGAATTGCGTGTGTGCAGCCTTTTGCTCAAAATTGATCAACGTTTCGTTTTCAGATTCTCTTTTGACAATCTCTTCGAGAGCTGTTTTCAGTCATTAACAGAGCTGTTCTGAAAGTGTCCAAGCGGCCTGTTCTGAGAGTGGACTGTTTTTTGCATTCGTTCTCAAGTTCTATCAGTGTTGTTTTCTGCTTTCCTGGAGCACATTTTGACTTGTTGCTGAATGCTCCTATAATGTAACTCTAAATGACAATCAGAGCAACTTGAATTGCGATGTGTGCAGCCTTTTGCTCAAAAGTGATCAACGTTTCGTTTTCGGAGTCTCTTTTGACAATCTCTTCGAGAGCTGTTTTCAGTCATTAACAGAGCTGTTCTGAAAGTGTCCAAGCGGCCTGTTCTTAGAGTGGACTGTTTTTTGCATTCGTTCTCAAGTTATATCAAACTATCAAAGTGTTGTTTTCTGCCTTTCTCGAGCACATTTTGACTTGTTGAATGCTCCTATAATGTAACTCTAAACGACAATCAGAGTATGTTGAATTACGTGTGTGCAGCCTTTTGCTCAAAAGTTATCAATGTTTCGTTTTCAGAGTCTCTTTTGACAATCTCTTAAAGAGCTGATTTCAGTCATTAACAGAGCTGTTCTGAAAGTGTCCAAGCAGCCTGTTCTGAGAGTGGACTGTTTTTTGCATTTGTTCTCAAGTTATATCAAAGTGTTGTTTTGTGCCTTTCTCGAGCACATTTTGACTTGTTGTTGAATACTCCTATAATGTAACTTTAAATGACAATCAGAGCAACTTGAATTGCGTGTGTGCAGCCTTTTGCTCAAAAGTGATCAACGTTTCGTTTTCGGAGTCTCTTTTGACAATCTCTTCGAGAGCTGTTTTCAGTCATTAACAGAGCTGTTCTGAAAGTGTCCAAGCGGCCTGTTCTGAGAGTGGACTGTTTTTTGCATTCGTTCTCAAGTTCTATCAGTGTTGTTTTCTGCTTTTCTGGAGCACATTTTGACTTGTTGCTGAATGCTCCTATAATGTAACTCTAAATGACAATCAGAGCAACTTGAATTGCGTGTGTGCAGCCTTTTGCTCAAAATTGATCAACGTTTCGTTTTCAGATTCTCTTTTGACAATCTCTTCGAGAGCTGTTTTCAGTCATTAACAGAGCTGTTCTGAAAGTGTCCAAGCGGCCTGTTCTGAGAGTGGACTGTTTTTTGCATTCGTTCTCAAGTTCTATCAGTGTTGTTTTCTGCTTTTCTGGAGCACATTTGGACTTGTTGCTGAATGCTCCTATAATGTAACTCTAAATGACAATCAGAGCAACTTGAATTGCGTGTGTGCAGCCTTTTGCTCAAAAGTGATCAACGTTTCGTTTTCGGAGTCTCGTTTGACAATCTCTTCGAGAGCTGTTTTCAGTCATTAACAGAGCTGTTCTGAAAGTGTCCAAGCGGCCTGTTCTTAGAGTGGACTGTTTTTTGCATTCGTTCTCAAGTTATATCAAACTATCAAAGTGTTGTTTTCTGCCTTTCTCGAGCACATTTTGACTTGTTGTTGAATGCTCCTATAATGTAACTCTAAATGACAATCAGAGCAACTTGAATTGCGTGTGTGCAGCCTTTTGCTCAAAAGTGATCAACGTTTCGTTTTCAGAGTCTCTTTTGACAATCTCTTAAAGAGCTGATTTCAGTCATTAACAGAGCTGTTCTGAAAGTGTCCAAGCAGCCTGTTCTGAGAGTGGACTGTTTTTTACATTCGTTCTCAAGTTATATCAAAGTGTTGTTTTCTGCTTTTCTGGAGCACATTTTGACTTGTTGCTGAATGCTCCTATAATGTAACTCTAAATGACAATCAGAGCAACTTGAATTGCGTGTGTGCAGCCTTTTGCTCAAAATTGATCAACGTTTCGTTTTCAGATTCTCTTTTGACAATCTCTTCGAGAGCTGTTTTCAGTCATTAACAGAGCTGTTCTGAAAGTGTCCAAGCGGCCTGTTCTGAGAGTGGACTGTTTTTTGCATTCGTTCTCAAGTTCTATCAGTGTTGTTTTCTGCTTTCCTGGAGCACATTTTGACTTGTTGCTGAATGCTCCTATAATGTAACTCTAAATGACAATCAGAGCAACTTGAATTGCGTGTGTGCAGCCTTTTGCTCAAAATTGATCAACGTTTCGTTTTCAGATTCTCTTTTGACAATCTCTTCGAGAGCTGTTTTCAGTCATTAACAGAGCTGTTCTGAAAGTGTCCAAGCGGCCTGTTCTTAGAGTGGACTGTTTTTTGCATTCGTTCTCAAGTTATATCAAACTATCAAAGTGTTGTTTTCTGCCTTTCTGGAGCACATTTTGACTTGTTGTTGAATGCTCCTATAATGTAACTCTAAATGACAATCAGAGTATGTTGAATTACGTGTGTGCAGCCTTTTGATCAAAAGTGATCAACGTTTCGTTTTCGGAGTCTCTTTTGACAATCTCTTCGAGAGCTGTTTTCAGTCATTAACAGAGCTGTTCTGAAAGTGTCCAAGCGGCCTGTTCTTAGAGTGGACTGTTTTTTGCATTCGTTCTCAAGTTATATCAAACTATCAAAGTGTTGTTTTCTGCCTTTCTCGAGGACATTTTGACTTGTTGAATGCTCCTATAATGTAACTCTAAACGACAATCAGAGTATGTTGAATTACGTGTGTGCAGCCTTTTGCTCAAAAGTTATCAATGTTTCGTTTTCAGAGTCTCTTTTGACAATCTCTTAAAGAGCTGATTTCAGTCATTAACAGAGCTGTTCTGAAAGTGTCCAAGCAGCCTGTTCTGAGAGTGGACTGTTTTTTGCATTTGTTCTCAAGTTATATCAAAGTGTTGTTTTGTGCCTTTCTCGAGCACATTTTGACTTGTTGTTGAATACTCCTATAATGTAACTTTAAATGACAATCAGAGCAACTTGAATTGCGTGTGTGCAGCCTTTTGCTCAAAAGTGATCAACGTTTCGTTTTCTGAGTCTCTTTTGACAATCTCTTCGAGAGCTGTTTTCAGTCATTAACAGAGCTGTTCTGAAAGTGTCCAAGCGGCCTGTTCTGAGAGTGGACTGTTTTTTGCATTCGTTCTCAAGTTCTATCAGTGTTGTTTTCTGCTTTTCTGGAGCACATTTTGACTTGTTGCTGAATGCTCCTATAATCAGGGGTGCACATAACTGGTGCGCCAGTGCGCATGCGTCGCCAAAATGCATGCTGCGCGGCAGATCAGCCGCATGAGGGCGCTTTTGCGCACCAAAAAAAAAAAAAAAAAAAAAAAAAATTGATCACAAAAAAAACATCCTCTACCATGGTTGAAATTGAGGACAGTGATAATTTACAGCAGTCAAGAGAGCAGTGATGATGACGATTAAGCTTGTAGTATAAATAAATGCTTAGGCTGTAACTTTTTGTTGAAAAGTTGATTTCAGTGTTTACAGAACAGAGCAGTGCTTAAAGAGATCAGTTGATTTCATTGTGTTTAATGGAGTCTGACAGACTTTCATGCTTAAAGAGCAGTCATTTGATTTTGCATTTGTTTCTTTTGTTTTGCACACAATCATTTGTTCGTTCATCTTTATTTATGAATAAATGTCGTTTTGCTAATATAAGTTATCCATGTATCCCTTTTTCATCCATCCTGTGGGACGGGTCGTGACTCGCGAGCTCGGGGAGCACCAAGCAGCATCCCTAGGTGCTCCTCTGAGCACTGGCCCCAAAAAGTTATGTGCACCCCTGCCTATAATGTAACTCTAAATGACAATCAGAGCAACTTGAATTGCGTGTGTGCAGCCTTTTGCTCAAAATTGATCAACGTTTCGTTTTCAGATTCTCTTTTGACAATCTCTTCGAGAGCTGTTTTCAGTCATTAACAGAGCTGTTCTGAAAGTGTCCAAGCGGCCTGTTCTGAGAGTGGACTGTTTTTTGCATTCGTTCTCAAGTTCTATCAGTGTTGTTTTCTGCTTTTCTGGAGCACATTTGGACTTGTTGCTGAATGCTCCTATAATGTAACTCTAAATGACAATCAGAGCAACTTGAATTGCGTGTGTGCAGCCTTTTGCTCAAAAGTGATCAACGTTTCGTTTTCGGAGTCTCGTTTGACAATCTCTTCGAGAGCTGTTTTCAGTCATTAACAGAGCTGTTCTGAAAGTGTCCAAGCGGCCTGTTCTTAGAGTGGACTGTTTTTTGCATTCGTTCTCAAGTTATATCAAACTATCAAAGTGTTGTTTTCTGCCTTTCTCGAGCACATTTTGACTTGTTGTTGAATGCTCCTATAATGTAACTCTAAATGACAATCAGAGCAACTTGAATTGCGTGTGTGCAGCCTTTTGCTCAAAAGTGATCAACGTTTCGTTTTCAGAGTCTCTTTTGACAATCTCTTAAAGAGCTGATTTCAGTCATTAACAAAGCTGTTCTGAAAATGTCCAAGCGGCCTGTTCTGAGAGTGGACTGTTTTTTGCATTCGTTCTCAAGTTATATCAAACTATCAAAGTGTTGTTTTCTGCCTTTCTCGAGCACATTTTGACTTGTTGTTGAATGCTCCTATAATGTAACTCTAAATGACAATCAGAGCAACTTGAATTGCGTGTGTGCAGCCTTTTGCTCAAAATTGATCAACGTTTCGTTTTCAGATTCTCTTTTGACAATCTCTTCGAGAGCTGTTTTCAGTCATTAACAGAGCTGTTCTGAAAGTGTCCAAGCGGCCTGTTCTGAGAGTGGACTGTTTTTTGCATTCGTTCTCAAGTTCTATCAGTGTTGTTTTCTGCTTTCCTGGAGCACATTTTGACTTGTTGCTGAATGCTCCTATAATGTAACTCTAAATGACAATCAGAGCAACTTGAATTGCGTGTGTGCAGCCTTTTGCTCAAAATTGATCAACGTTTCGTTTTCAGATTCTCTTTTGACAATCTCTTCGAGAGCTGTTTTCAGTCATTAACAGAGCTGTTCTGAAAGTGTCCAAGCGGCCTGTTCTTAGAGTGGACTGTTTTTTGCATTCGTTCTCAAGTTATATCAAACTATCAAAGTGTTGTTTTCTGCCTTTCTGGAGCACATTTTGACTTGTTGTTGAATGCTCCTATAATGTAACTCTAAATGACAATCAGAGTATGTTGAATTACGTGTGTGCAGCCTTTTGATCAAAAGTGATCAACGTTTCGTTTTCGGAGTCTCTTTTGACAATCTCTTCGAGAGCTGTTTTCAGTCATTAACAGAGCTGTTCTGAAAGTGTCCAAGCGGCCTGTTCTTAGAGTGGACTGTTTTTTGCATTCGTTCTCAAGTTATATCAAACTATCAAAGTGTTGTTTTCTGCCTTTCTCGAGGACATTTTGACTTGTTGAATGCTCCTATAATGTAACTCTAAACGACAATCAGAGTATGTTGAATTACGTGTGTGCAGCCTTTTGCTCAAAAGTTATCAATGTTTCGTTTTCAGAGTCTCTTTTGACAATCTCTTAAAGAGCTGATTTCAGTCATTAACAGAGCTGTTCTGAAAGTGTCCAAGCAGCCTGTTCTGAGAGTGGACTGTTTTTTGCATTTGTTCTCAAGTTATATCAAAGTGTTGTTTTGTGCCTTTCTCGAGCACATTTTGACTTGTTGTTGAATACTCCTATAATGTAACTTTAAATGACAATCAGAGCAACTTGAATTGCGTGTGTGCAGCCTTTTGCTCAAAAGTGATCAACGTTTCGTTTTCTGAGTCTCTTTTGACAATCTCTTCGAGAGCTGTTTTCAGTCATTAACAGAGCTGTTCTGAAAGTGTCCAAGCGGCCTGTTCTGAGAGTGGACTGTTTTTTGCATTCGTTCTCAAGTTCTATCAGTGTTGTTTTCTGCTTTTCTGGAGCACATTTTGACTTGTTGCTGAATGCTCCTATAATCAGGGGTGCACATAACTGGTGCGCCAGTGCGCATGCGTCGCCAAAATGCATGCTGCGCGGCAGATCAGCCGCATGAGGGCGCTTTTGCGCACCAAAAAAAAAAAAAAAAAAAAAAAAAATTGATCACAAAAAAAACATCCTCTACCATGGTTGAAATTGAGGACAGTGATAATTTACAGCAGTCAAGAGAGCAGTGATGATGACGATTAAGCTTGTAGTATAAATAAATGCTTAGGCTGTAACTTTTTGTTGAAAAGTTGATTTCAGTGTTTACAGAACAGAGCAGTGCTTAAAGAGATCAGTTGATTTCATTGTGTTTAATGGAGTCTGACAGACTTTCATGCTTAAAGAGCAGTCATTTGATTTTGCATTTGTTTCTTTTGTTTTGCACACAATCATTTGTTCGTTCATCTTTATTTATGAATAAATGTCGTTTTGCTAATATAAGTTATCCATGTATCCCTTTTTCATCCATCCTGTGGGACGGGTCGTGACTCGCGAGCTCGGGGAGCACCAAGCAGCATCCCTAGGTGCTCCTCTGAGCACTGGCCCCAAAAAGTTATGTGCACCCCTGCCTATAATGTAACTCTAAATGACAATCAGAGCAACTTGAATTGCGTGTGTGCAGCCTTTTGCTCAAAATTGATCAACGTTTCGTTTTCAGATTCTCTTTTGACAATCTCTTCGAGAGCTGTTTTCAGTCATTAACAGAGCTGTTCTGAAAGTGTCCAAGCGGCCTGTTCTGAGAGTGGACTGTTTTTTGCATTCGTTCTCAAGTTCTATCAGTGTTGTTTTCTGCTTTTCTGGAGCACATTTGGACTTGTTGCTGAATGCTCCTATAATGTAACTCTAAATGACAATCAGAGCAACTTGAATTGCGTGTGTGCAGCCTTTTGCTCAAAAGTGATCAACGTTTCGTTTTCGGAGTCTCGTTTGACAATCTCTTCGAGAGCTGTTTTCAGTCATTAACAGAGCTGTTCTGAAAGTGTCCAAGCGGCCTGTTCTTAGAGTGGACTGTTTTTTGCATTCGTTCTCAAGTTATATCAAACTATCAAAGTGTTGTTTTCTGCCTTTCTCGAGCACATTTTGACTTGTTGTTGAATGCTCCTATAATGTAACTCTAAATGACAATCAGAGCAACTTGAATTGCGTGTGTGCAGCCTTTTGCTCAAAAGTGATCAACGTTTCGTTTTCAGAGTCTCTTTTGACAATCTCTTAAAGAGCTGATTTCAGTCATTAACAAAGCTGTTCTGAAAATGTCCAAGCGGCCTGTTCTGAGAGTGGACTGTTTTTTGCATTCGTTCTCAAGTTATATCAAACTATCAAAGTGTTGTTTTCTGCCTTTCTCGAGCACATTTTGACTTGTTGTTGAATGCTCCTATAATGTAACTCTAAATGACAATCAGAGTATGTTGAATTACGTGTGTGCAGCCTTTTGCTCAAAAGTGATCAACGTTTCGTTTTCAGAGTCTCTTTTGACAATCTCTTCGAGAGCTGTTTTCAGTCATTAACAGAGCTGTTCTGAAAGTGTCCAAGCGGCCTGTTCTGAGAGTGGACTGTTTTTTGCATTCGTTCTCAAGTTCTATCAGTGTTGTTTTCTGCTTTCCTGGAGCACATTTTGACTTGTTGCTGAATGCTCCTATAATGTAACTCTAAATGACAATCAGAGCAACTTGAATTGCGTGTGTGCAGCCTTTTGCTCAAAAGTGATCAACGTTTCGTTTTCGGAGTCTCTTTTGACAATCTCTTCGAGAGCTGTTTTCAGTCATTAACAGAGCTGTTCTGAAAGTGTCCAAGCGGCCTGTTCTTAGAGTGGACTGTTTTTTGCATTCGTTCTCAAGTTATATCAAACTATCAAAGTGTTGTTTTCTGCCTTTCTCGAGCACATTTTGACTTGTTGTTGAATGCTCCTATAATGTAACTCTAAATGACAATCAGAGTATGTTGAATTACGTGTGTGCAGCCTTTTGCTCAAAAGTTATCAATGTTTCGTTTTCAGAGTCTCTTTTGACAATCTCTTAAAGAGCTGATTTCAGTCATTAACAGAGCTGTTCTGAAAGTGTCCAAGCAGCCTGTTCTGAGAGTGGACTGTTTTTTGCATTCGTTCTCAAGTTATATCAAAGTGTTGTTTTGTGCCTTTCTCGAGCACATTTTGACTTGTTGTTGAATGCTCCTATAATGTAACTCTAAATGACAATCAGAGCAACTTGAATTGCGTGTGTGCAGCCTTTTGCTCAAAAGTGATCAACGTTTCGTTTTCAGAGTCTCTTTTGACAATCTCTTCGAGAGCAGTTTTCAGTCATTAACAGAGCTGTTCTGAAAGTGTCCAAGCGGCCTGTTCTGAGAGTGGACTGTTTTTTGCATTCGTTCTCAAGTTCTATCAGTGTTGTTTTCTGCTTTTCTGGAGCACATTTTGACTTGTTGCTGAATGCTCCTATAATGTAACTCTAAATGACAATCAGAGCAACTTGAATTGCGTGTGTGCAGCCTTTTGCTCAAAAGTGATCAACGTTTCGTTTTCGGAGTCTCTTTTGACAATCTCTTCGAGAGCTGTTTTCAGTCATTAACAGAGCTGTTCTGAAAGTGTCCAAGCGGCCTGTTCTGAGAGTGGACTGTTTTTTGCATTCGTTCTCAAGTTCTATCAGTGTTGTTTTCTGCTTTTCTGGAGCACATTTTGACTTGTTGCTGAATGCTCCTATAATGTAACTCTAAATGACAATCAGAGCAACTTGAATTGCGTGTGTGCAGCCTTTTGCTCAAAATTGATCAACGTTTCGTTTTCAGATTCTCTTTTGACAATCTCTTCGAGAGCTGTTTTCAGTCATTAACAGAGCTGTTCTGAAAGTGTCCAAGCGGCCTGTTCTGAGAGTGGACTGTTTTTTGCATTCGTTCTCAAGTTCTATCAGTGTTGTTTTCTGCTTTTCTGGAGCACATTTGGACTTGTTGCTGAATGCTCCTATAATGTAACTCTAAATGACAATCAGAGCAACTTGAATTGCGTGTGTGCAACCTTTTGCTCAAAAGTGATCAACGTTTCGTTTTCGGAGTCTCGTTTGACAATCTCTTCGAGAGCTGTTTTCAGTCATTAACAGAGCTGTTCTGAAAGTGTCCAAGCGGCCTGTTCTTAGAGTGGACTGTTTTTTGCATTCGTTCTCAAGTTATATCAAACTATCAAAGTGTTGTTTTCTGCCTTTCTCGAGCACATTTTGACTTGTTGTTGAATGCTCCTATAATGTAACTCTAAATGACAATCAGAGCAACTTGAATTGCGTGTGTGCAGCCTTTTGCTCAAAAGTGATCAACGTTTCGTTTTCAGAGTCTCTTTTGACAATCTCTTAAAGAGCTGATTTCAGTCATTAACAGAGCTGTTCTGAAAGTGTCCAAGCAGCCTGTTCTGAGAGTGGACTGTTTTTTGCATTCGTTCTCAAGTTATATCAAAGTGTTGTTTTCTGCCTTTCTCGAGCACATTTTGACTTGTTGTTGAATGCTCCTATAATGTAACTCTAAATGACAATCAGAGCAACTTGAATTGCGTGTGTGCAGCCTTTTGCTCAAAAGTGATCAACGTTTCGTTTTCAGAGTCTCTTTTGACAATCTCTTCGAGAGCTGTTTTCAGTCATTAACAGAGCTGTTCTGAAAGTGTCCAAGCGGCCTCTTCTGAGAGTGGACTGTTTTTTGCATTCGTTCTCAAGTTCTATCAGTGTTGTTTTCTGCTTTTCTGGAGCACATTTTGACTTGTTGCTGAATGCTCCTATAATGTAACTCTAAATGACAATCAGAGCAACTTGAATTGCGTGTGTGCAGCCTTTTGCTCAAAGGTGATCAACGTTTCGTTTTCAGAGTCTCTTTTGACAATCTCTTCGAGAGCTGTTTTCAGTCATTAACAGAGCTGTTCTGAAAGTGTCCAAGCGGCCTGTTCTTAGAGTGGACTGTTTTTTGCATTCGTTCTCAAGTTATATCAAACTATCAAAGTGTTGTTTTCTGCCTTTCTCGAGCACATTTTGACTTGTTGTTGAATGCTCCTATAATGTAACTCTAAATAACAATCAGAGCAACTTGAATTGCGTGTGTGCAGCCTTTTGCTCAAAAGTGATCAACGTTTCGTTTTTGGAGTCTCTTTTGACAATCTCTTCGAGAGCTGTTTTCAGTCATTAACAGAGCTGTTCTGAAAGTGTCCAAGCGGCCTGTTCTGAGAGTGGACTGTTTTTTGCATTCGTTCTCAAGTTCTATCAGTGTTGTTTTCTGCTTTTCTGGAGCACATTTTGACTTGTTGCTGAATGCTCCTATAATGTAACTCTAAATGACAATCAGAGCAACTTGAATTGCGTGTGTGCAGCCTTTTGCTCAAAAGTGATCAACGTTTCGTTTTCGGAGTCTCTTTTGACAATCTCTTCGAGAGCTGTTTTCAGTCATTAACAGAGCTGTTCTGAAAGTGTCCAAGCGGCCTGTTCTTAGAGTGGACTGTTTTTTGCATTCGTTCTCAAGTTATATCAAACTATCAAAGTGTTGTTTTCTGCCTTTCTGGAGCACATTTTGACTTGTTGTTGAATGCTCCTATAATGTAACTCTAAATGACAATCAGAGTATGTTGAATTACGTGTGTGCAGCCTTTTGCTCAAAAGTTATCAATGTTTCGTTTTCAGAGTCTCTTTTGACAATCTCTTAAAGAGCTGATTTCAGTCATTAACAGAGCTGTTCTGAAAGTGTCCAAGCAGCCTGTTCTGAGAGTGGACTGTTTTTTGCATTCGTTCTCAAGTTATATCAAAGTGTTGTTTTCTGCCTTTCTCGAGCACATTTTGACTTGTTGTTGAATGCTCCTATAATGTAACTCTAAATGACAATCAGAGCAACTTGAATTGCGTGTGTGCAGCCTTTTGCTCAAAAGTGATCAACGTTTCGTTTTCAGAGTCTCTTTTGACAATCTCTTCGAGAGCTGTTTTCAGTCATTAACAGAGCTGTTCTGAAAGTGTCCAAGCGGCCTGTTCTTAGAGTGGACTGTTTTTTGCATTCGTTCTCAAGTTATATCAAACTATCAAAGTGTTGTTTTCTGCCTTTCTGGAGCACATTTTGACTTGTTGTTGAATGCTCCTATAATGTAACTCTAAATGACAATCAGAGTATGTTGAATTACGTGTGTGCAGCCTTTTGCTCAAAAGTTATCAATGTTTCGTTTTCAGAGTTTCTTTTGACAATCTCATAAAGAGCTGATTTCAGTCATTAACAGAGCTGTTCTGAAAGTGTCCAAGCAGCCTGTTCTGAGAGTGTCCAAGCGGCCTGTTCTGAGAGTGGACTGTTTTTTGCATTCGTTCTCAAGTTCTATCAGTGTTGTTTTCTGCTTTTCTGGAGCACATTTTGACTTGTTGCTGAATGCTCCTATAATGTAACTCTAAATCGCAATCAGAGCAACTTGAATTGCGTGTGTGCAGCCTTTTGCTCAAAAGTGATCAACGTTTCGTTTTCGGAGTCTCTTTTGACAATCTCTTCGAGAGCTGTTTTCAGTCATTAACAGAGCTGTTCTGAAAGTGTCCAAGCGGCCTGTTCTTAGAGTGGACTGTTTTTTGCATTCGTTCTCAAGTTATATCAAACTATCAAAGTGTTGTTTTCTGCTTTTCTGGAGCACATTTTGACTTGTTGCTGAATGCTCCTATAATGTAACTCTAAATGACAATCAGAGCAACTTGAATTGCGTGTGTGCAGCCTTTTGCTCAAAAGTTATCAACGTTTCGTTTTCGGAGTCTCTTTTGACAATCTCTTCGAGAGCTGTTTTCAGTCATTAACAGAGCTGTTCTGAAAGTGTCCAAGCGGCCTGTTCTGAGAGTGGACTGTTTTTTGCATTCGTTCTCAAGTTCTATCAGTGTTGTTTTCTGCTTTTCTGGAGCACATTTGGACTTGTTGCTGAATGCTCCTATAATGTAACTCTAAATGACAATCAGAGCAACTTGAATTGCGTGTGTGCAACCTTTTGCTCAAAAGTGATCAACGTTTCGTTTTCGGAGTCTCGTTTGACAATCTCTTCGAGAGCTGTTTTCAGTCATTAACAGAGCTGTTCTGAAAGTGTCCAAAGCGGCCTGTTCTTAGAGTGGACTGTTTTTTGCATTCGTTCTCAAGTTATATCAAACTATCAAAGTGTTGTTTTCTGCCTTTCTCGAGCACATTTTGACTTGTTGTTGAATGCTCCTGTAATGTAACTCTAAATGACAATCAGAGCAACTTGAATTGCGTGTGTGCAGCCTTTTGCTCAAAAGTGATCAACGTTTCGTTTTCAGAGTCTCTTTTGACAATCTCTTAAAGAGCTGATTTCAGTCATTAACAGAGCTGTTCTGAAAGTGTCCAAGCAGCCTGTTCTGAGAGTGGACTGTTTTTTGCATTCGTTCTCAAGTTATATCAAAGTGTTGTTTTCTGCCTTTCTCGAGCACATTTTGACTTGTTGTTGAATGCTCCTATAATGTAACTCTAAATGACAATCAGAGCAACTTGAATTGCGTGTGTGCAGCCTTTTGCTCAAAAGTGATCAACGTTTCGTTTTCAGAGTCTCTTTTGACAATCTCTTCGAGAGCTGTTTTCAGTCATTAACAGAGCTGTTCTGAAAGTGTCCAAGCGGCCTCTTCTGAGAGTGGACTGTTTTTTGCATTCGTTCTCAAGTTCTATCAGTGTTGTTTTCTGCTTTTCTGGAGCACATTTTGACTTGTTGCTGAATGCTCCTATAATGTAACTCTAAATGACAATCAGAGCAACTTGAATTGCGTGTGTGCAGCCTTTTGCTCAAAGGTGATCAACGTTTCGTTTTCAGAGTCTCTTTTGACAATCTCTTCGAGAGCTGTTTTCAGTCATTAACAGAGCTGTTCTGAAAGTGTCCAAGCGGCCTGTTCTTAGAGTGGACTGTTTTTTGCATTCGTTCTCAAGTTATATCAAACTATCAAAGTGTTGTTTTCTGCCTTTCTCGAGCACATTTTGACTTGTTGTTGAATGCTCCTATAATGTAACTCTAAATAACAATCAGAGCAACTTGAATTGCGTGTGTGCAGCCTTTTGCTCAAAAGTGATCAACGTTTCGTTTTTGGAGTCTCTTTTGACAATCTCTTCGAGAGCTGTTTTCAGTCATTAACAGAGCTGTTCTGAAAGTGTCCAAGCGGCCTGTTCTGAGAGTGGACTGTTTTTTGCATTCGTTCTCAAGTTCTATCAGTGTTGTTTTCTGCTTTTCTGGAGCACATTTTGACTTGTTGCTGAATGCTCCTATAATGTAACTCTAAATGACAATCAGAGCAACTTGAATTGCGTGTGTGCAGCCTTTTGCTCAAAAGTGATCAACGTTTCGTTTTCGGAGTCTCTTTTGACAATCTCTTCGAGAGCTGTTTTCAGTCATTAACAGAGCTGTTCTGAAAGTGTCCAAGCGGCCTGTTCTTAGAGTGGACTGTTTTTTGCATTCGTTCTCAAGTTATATCAAACTATCAAAGTGTTGTTTTCTGCCTTTCTGGAGCACATTTTGACTTGTTGTTGAATGCTCCTATAATGTAACTCTAAATGACAATCAGAGTATGTTGAATTACGTGTGTGCAGCCTTTTGCTCAAAAGTTATCAATGTTTCGTTTTCAGAGTCTCTTTTGACAATCTCTTAAAGAGCTGATTTCAGTCATTAACAGAGCTGTTCTGAAAGTGTCCAAGCAGCCTGTTCTGAGAGTGGACTGTTTTTTGCATTCGTTCTCAAGTTATATCAAAGTGTTGTTTTCTGCCTTTCTCGAGCACATTTTGACTTGTTGTTGAATGCTCCTATAATGTAACTCTAAATGACAATCAGAGCAACTTGAATTGCGTGTGTGCAGCCTTTTGCTCAAAAGTGATCAACGTTTCGTTTTCAGAGTCTCTTTTGACAATCTCTTCGAGAGCTGTTTTCAGTCATTAACAGAGCTGTTCTGAAAGTGTCCAAGCGGCCTGTTCTTAGAGTGGACTGTTTTTTGCATTCGTTCTCAAGTTATATCAAACTATCAAAGTGTTGTTTTCTGCCTTTCTGGAGCACATTTTGACTTGTTGTTGAATGCTCCTATAATGTAACTCTAAATGACAATCAGAGTATGTTGAATTACGTGTGTGCAGCCTTTTGCTCAAAAGTTATCAATGTTTCGTTTTCAGAGTTTCTTTTGACAATCTCATAAAGAGCTGATTTCAGTCATTAACAGAGCTGTTCTGAAAGTGTCCAAGCAGCCTGTTCTGAGAGTGTCCAAGCGGCCTGTTCTGAGAGTGGACTGTTTTTTGCATTCGTTCTCAAGTTCTATCAGTGTTGTTTTCTGCTTTTCTGGAGCACATTTTGACTTGTTGCTGAATGCTCCTATAATGTAACTCTAAATCGCAATCAGAGCAACTTGAATTGCGTGTGTGCAGCCTTTTGCTCAAAAGTGATCAACGTTTCGTTTTCGGAGTCTCTTTTGACAATATCTTCGAGAGCTGTTTTCAGTCATTAACAGAGCTGTTCTGAAAGTGTCCAAGCGGCCTGTTCTTAGAGTGGACTGTTTTTTGCATTCGTTCTCAAGTTATATCAAACTATCAAAGTGTTGTTTTCTGCTTTTCTGGAGCACATTTTGACTTGTTGCTGAATGCTCCTATAATGTAACTCTAAATGACAATCAGAGCAACTTGAATTGCGTGTGTGCAGCCTTTTGCTCAAAAGTTATCAACGTTTCGTTTTCGGAGTCTCTTTTGACAATCTCTTCGAGAGCTGTTTTCAGTCATTAACAGAGCTGTTCTGAAAGTGTCCAAGCGGCCTGTTCTGAGAGTGGACTGTTTTTTGCATTCGTTCTCAAGTTCTATCAGTGTTGTTTTCTGCTTTTCTGGAGCACATTTTGACTTGTTGCTGAATGCTCCTATAATGTAACTCTAAATGACAATCAGAGCAACTTGAATTGCGTGTGTGCAGCCTTTTGCTCAAAAGTGATCAACGTTTCGTTTTCGGAGTCTCTTTTGACAATCTCTTCGAGAGCTGTTTTCAGTCATTAACAGAGCTGTTCTGAAAGTGTCCAAGCGGCCTGTTCTTAGAGTGGACTGTTTTTTGCATTCGTTCTCAAGTTATATCAAACTATCAAAGTGTTGTTTTCTGCCTTTCTGGAGCACATTTTGACTTGTTGTTGAATGTTCCTATAATGTAACTCTAAATGACAATCAGAGTATGTTGAATTACGTGTGTGCAGTCTTTTGCTCAAAAGTTATCAATGTTTCGTTTTCAGAGTCTCTTTTGACAATCTCTTAAAGAGCTGATTTCAGTCATTAACAGAGCTGTTCTGAAAGTGTCCAAGCAGCCTGTTCTGAGAGTGGACTGTTTTTTGCATTCGTTCTCAAGTTATATCAAAGTGTTGTTTTCTGCCTTTCTCGAGCACATTTTGACTTGTTGTTGAATGCTCCTATAATGTAACTCTAAATGACAATCAGAGCAACTTGAATTGCGTGTGTGCAGCCTTTTGCTCAAAAGTGATCAACGTTTCGTTTTCGGAATCTCTTTTGACAATCTCTTCGAGAGCTGTTTTCAGTCATTAACAGAGCTGTTCTGAAAGTGTCCAAGCGGCCTGTTCTGAGAGTGGACTGTTTTTTGCATTCGTTCTCAAGTTATATCAAAGTGTTGTTTTCTGCCTTTCTCAAGCACATTTTGACTTGTTGTTGAATGCTCCTATAATGTAACTCTAAATGACAATCAGAGCAACTTGAATTGCGTGTGTGCAGCCTTTTGCTCAAAAGTGATCAACGTTTCGTTTTCAGAGTCTCTTTTGACAATCTCTTCGAGAGCTGTTTTCAGTCATTAACAGAGCTGTTCTGAAAGTGTCCAAGCGGCCTGTTCTGAGAGTGGACTGTTTTTTGCATTCGTTCTCAAGTTCTATCAGTGTTGTTTTCTGCTTTTCTGGAGCACATTTTGACTTGTTGCTGAATGCTCCTATAATGTAACTCTAAATGACAATCAGAGCAACTTGAATTGCGTGTGTGCAGCCTTTTGCTCAAAAGTGATCAACGTTTCGTTTTCGGAGTCTCTTTTGACAATCTCTTCGAGGGCTGTTTTCAGTCATTAACAGAGCTGTTCTGAAAGTGTCCAAGCGGCCTGTTCTTAGAGTGGACTGTTTTTTGCATTCGTTCTCAAGTTATATCAAACTATCAAAGTGTTGTTTTCTGCCTTTCTGGAGCACATTTTGACTTGTTGTTGAATGTTCCTATAATGTAACTCTAAATGACAATCAGAGTATGTTGAATTACGTGTGTGCAGTCTTTTGCTCAAAAGTTATCAATGTTTCGTTTTCAGAGTCTCTTTTGACAATCTCTTAAAGAGCTGATTTCAGTCATTAACAGAGCTGTTCTGAAAGTGTCCAAGCAGCCTGTTCTGAGAGTGGACTGTTTTTTGCATTCGTTCTCAAGTTATATCAAAGTGTTGTTTTCTGCCTTTCTCGAGCACATTTGTGACTGCTCCTGGTGTTTCTGGACACCTCTCGGAAATGAGAAAGACGTCAAATTCGTCTTTAAAGTTTTTTTTGTTTTTTTTCAGATTTTCGTTTTTTTAGCTAACATTCAACTCGAAGATGTGAAGTATCCACTCGTTATTTTTCCGAACAGTTTTACGTTCATTAAATAAGTGTAATCTATAACACAATGACTTCGTTTCTTGTTGTTTGATGGGGATTCATTATCTTTGATGGGGATTTTCTGTGCTTAGTGATTTCCGGTATAGCAACTTTCAAATACTCATGTCGTCTTCAATTTGTTTCCGATTTCAATGTATGATGCATCATTTGAAAGCTTACAATCTGTAGTTTAAGCACATGTAAAAAACAGAAAAATGATTTCGCCAACAGGTAGCCCTTTTCATTGGGCTGTGTCACATTTTGACTTGTTGTTGAATGCTCCTATAATGTAACTCTAAATGACAATCAGAGCAACTTGAATTGCGTGTGTGCAGCCTTTTGCTCAAAAGTGATCAACGTTTCGTTTTCGGAGTCTCTTTTGACAATCTCTTCGAGAGCTGTTTTCAGTCATTAACAGAGCTGTTCTGAAAGTGTCCAAGCGGCCTGTTCTTAGAGTGGACTGTTTTTTGCATTCGTTCTCAAGTTATATCAAACTATCAAAGTGTTGTTTTCTGCCTTTCTCGAGCACATTTTGACTTGTTGTTGAATGCTCCTATAATGTAACTCTAAATGACAATCAGAGCAACTTGAATTGCGTGTGTGCAGCCTTTTGCTCAAAAGTGATCAACGTTTCGTTTTCAGAGTCTCTTTTGACAATCTCTTCGAGAGCTGTTTTCAGTCATTAACAGAGCTGTTCTGAAAGTGTCCAAGCGGCCTGTTCTGAGAGTGGACTGTTTTTTGCATTCGTTCTCAAGTTCTATCAGTGTTGTTTTCTGCTTTTCTGGAGCACATTTTGAATTGTTGCTGAATGCTCCTATAATGTAACTCTAAATGACAATCAGAGCAACTTGAATTGCGTGTGTGCAGCCTTTTGCTCAAAAGTGATCAACGTTTCGTTTTCGGAGTCTCTTTTGACAATCTCTTCGAGAGCTGTTTTCAGTCATTAACAGAGCTGTTCTGAAAGTGTCCAAGCGGCCTGTTCTTAGAGTGGACTGTTTTTTGCATTCGTTCTCAAGTTATATCAAACTATCAAAGTGTTGTTTTCTGCCTTTCTGGAGCACATTTTGACTTGTTGTTGAATGCTCCTATACTGTAACTCTAAATGACAATCAGAGCAACTTGAATTGCGTGTGTGCAGCCTTTTGCTCAAAAGTGATCAACGTTTCGTTTTCGGAGTCTCTTTTGACAATCTCTTCGAGAGCTGATTTCAGTCATTAACAGAGCTGTTCTGAAAGTGTCCAAGCAGCCTGTTCTGAGAGTGGACTGTTTTTTGCATTCGTTCTCAAGTTATATCAAAGTGTTGTTTTCTGCCTTTCTCGAGCACATTTTGACTTGTTGTTGAATGCTCCTATAATGTAACTCTAAATGACAATCAGAGCAACTTGAATTGCGTGTGTGCAGCCTTTTGCTCAAAAGTGATCAACGTTTCGTTTTCGGAATCTCTTTTGACAATCTCTTCGAGAGCTGTTTTCAGTCATTAACAGAGCTGTTCTGAAAGTGTCCAAGCGGCCTGTTCTGAGAGTGGACTGTTTTTTGCATTCGTTCTCAAGTTATATCAAAGTGTTGTTTTCTGCCTTTCTCAAGCACATTTTGACTTGTTGTTGAATGCTCCTATAATGTAACTCTAAATGACAATCAGAGCAACTTGAATTGCGTGTGTGCAGCCTTTTGCTCAAAAGTGATCAACGTTTCGTTTTCAGAGTCTCTTTTGACAATCTCTTCGAGAGCTGTTTTCAGTCATTAACAGAGCTGTTCTGAAAGTGTCCAAGCGGCCTGTTCTGAGAGTGGACTGTTTTTTGCATTCGTTCTCAAGTTCTATCAGTGTTGTTTTCTGCTTTTCTGGAGCACATTTTGACTTGTTGCTGAATGCTCCTATAATGTAACTCTAAATGACAATCAGAGCAACTTGAATTGCGTGTGTGCAGCCTTTTGCTCAAAAGTGATCAACGTTTCGTTTTCGGAGTCTCTTTTGACAATCTCTTCGAGAGCTGTTTTCAGTCATTAACAGAGCTGTTCTGAAAGTGTCCAAGCGGCCTGTTCTTAGAGTGGACTGTTTTTTGCATTCGTTCTCAAGTTATATCAAACTATCAAAGTGTTGTTTTCTGCCTTTCTGGAGCACATTTTGACTTGTTGTTGAATGTTCCTATAATGTAACTCTAAATGACAATCAGAGTATGTTGAATTACGTGTGTGCAGTCTTTTGCTCAAAAGTTATCAATGTTTCGTTTTCAGAGTCTCTTTTGACAATCTCTTAAAGAGCTGATTTCAGTCATTAACAGAGCTGTTCTGAAAGTGTCCAAGCAGCCTGTTCTGAGAGTGGACTGTTTTTTGCATTCGTTCTCAAGTTATATCAAAGTGTTGTTTTCTGCCTTTCTCGAGCACATTTGTGACTGCTCCTGGTGTTTCTGGACACCTCTCGGAAATGAGAAAGACGTCAAATTCGTCTTTAAAGTTTTTTTTGTTTTTTTTCAGATTTTCGTTTTTTTAGCTAACATTCAACTCGAAGATGTGAAGTATCCACTCGTTATTTTTCCGAACAGTTTTACGTTCATTAAATAAGTGTAATCTATAACACAATGACTTCGTTTCTTGTTGTTTGATGGGGATTCATTATCTTTGATGGGGATTTTCTGTGCTTAGTGATTTCCGGTATAGCAACTTTCAAATACTCATGTCGTCTTCAATTTGTTTCCGATTTCAATGTATGATGCATCATTTGAAAGCTTACAATCTGTAGTTTAAGCACATGTAAAAAACAGAAAAATGATTTCGCCAACAGGTAGCCCTTTTCATTGGGCTGTGTCACATTTTGACTTGTTGTTGAATGCTCCTATAATGTAACTCTAAATGACAATCAGAGCAACTTGAATTGCGTGTGTGCAGCCTTTTGCTCAAAAGTGATCAACGTTTCGTTTTCGGAGTCTCTTTTGACAATCTCTTCGAGAGCTGTTTTCAGTCATTAACAGAGCTGTTCTGAAAGTGTCCAAGCGGCCTGTTCTTAGAGTGGACTGTTTTTTGCATTCGTTCTCAAGTTATATCAAACTATCAAAGTGTTGTTTTCTGCCTTTCTCGAGCACATTTTGACTTGTTGTTGAATGCTCCTATAATGTAACTCTAAATGACAATCAGAGCAACTTGAATTGCGTGTGTGCAGCCTTTTGCTCAAAAGTGATCAACGTTTCGTTTTCAGAGTCTCTTTTGACAATCTCTTCGAGAGCTGTTTTCAGTCATTAACAGAGCTGTTCTGAAAGTGTCCAAGCGGCCTGTTCTGAGAGTGGACTGTTTTTTGCATTCGTTCTCAAGTTCTATCAGTGTTGTTTTCTGCTTTTCTGGAGCACATTTTGAATTGTTGCTGAATGCTCCTATAATGTAACTCTAAATGACAATCAGAGCAACTTGAATTGCGTGTGTGCAGCCTTTTGCTCAAAAGTGATCAACGTTTCGTTTTCGGAGTCTCTTTTGACAATCTCTTCGAGAGCTGTTTTCAGTCATTAACAGAGCTGTTCTGAAAGTGTCCAAGCGGCCTGTTCTTAGAGTGGACTGTTTTTTGCATTCGTTCTCAAGTTATATCAAACTATCAAAGTGTTGTTTTCTGCCTTTCTGGAGCACATTTTGACTTGTTGTTGAATGCTCCTATACTGTAACTCTAAATGACAATCAGAGTATGTTGAATTACGTGTGTGCAGCCTTTTGCTCAAAAGTTATCAATGTTTCGTTTTCAGAGTTTCTTTTGACAATCTCTTAAAGAGCTGATTTCAGTCATTAACAGAGCTGTTCTGAAAGTGTCCAAGCAGCCTGTTCTGAGAGTAGACTGTTTTTTGCATTCGTTCTCAAGTTATATCAAAGTGTTGTTTTCTGCCTTTCTCGAGCACATTTTGACTTGTTGTTGAATGCTCCTATAATGTAACTCTAAATGACAATCAGAGCAACTTGAATTGCGTGTGTGCAGCCTTTTGCTCAAAAGTGATCAACGTTTCGTTTTCAGAGTCTCTTTTGACAATCTCTTCGAGAGCTGTTTTCAGTCATTAACAGAGCTGTTCTGAAAGTGTCCAAGCGGCCTGTTCTTAGAGTGGACTGTTTTTTGCATTCGTTCTCAAGTTATATCAAACTATCAAAGTGTTGTTTTCTGCCTTTCTCGAGCACATTTTGACTTGTTGAATGCTCCTATAATGTAACTCTAAACGACAATCAGAGTATGTTGAATTACGTGTGTGCAGCCTTTTGCTCAAAAGTTATCAATGTTTCGTTTTCAGAGTCTCTTTTGACAATCTCTTAAAGAGCTGATTTCAGTCATTAACAGAGCTGTTCTGAAAGTGTCCAAGCAGCCTGTTCTGAGAGTGGACTGTTTTTTGCATTTGTTCTCAAGTTATATCAAAGTGTTGTTTTGTGCCTTTCTCGAGCACATTTTGACTTGTTGTTGAATACTCCTATAATGTAACTTTAAATGACAATCAGAGCAACTTGAATTGCGTGTGTGCAGCCTTTTGCTCAAAAGTGATCAACGTTTCGTTTTCGGAGTCTCTTTTGACAATCTCTTCGAGAGCTGTTTTCAGTCATTAACAGAGCTGTTCTGAAAGTGTCCAAGCGGCCTGTTCTGAGAGTGGACTGTTTTTTGCATTCGTTCTCAAGTTCTATCAGTGTTGTTTTCTGCTTTTCTGGAGCACATTTTGACTTGTTGCTGAATGCTCCTATAATGTAACTCTAAATGACAATCAGAGCAACTTGAATTGCGTGTGTGCAGCCTTTTGCTCAAAATTGATCAACGTTTCGTTTTCAGATTCTCTTTTGACAATCTCTTCGAGAGCTGTTTTCAGTCATTAACAGAGCTGTTCTGAAAGTGTCCAAGCGGCCTGTTCTGAGAGTGGACTGTTTTTTGCATTCGTTCTCAAGTTCTATCAGTGTTGTTTTCTGCTTTTCTGGAGCACATTTGGACTTGTTGCTGAATGCTCCTATAATGTAACTCTAAATGACAATCAGAGCAACTTGAATTGCGTGTGTGCAGCCTTTTGCTCAAAAGTGATCAACGTTTCGTTTTCGGAGTCTCGTTTGACAATCTCTTCGAGAGCTGTTTTCAGTCATTAACAGAGCTGTTCTGAAAGTGTCCAAGCGGCCTGTTCTTAGAGTGGACTGTTTTTTGCATTCGTTCTCAAGTTATATCAAACTATCAAAGTGTTGTTTTCTGCCTTTCTCGAGCACATTTTGACTTGTTGTTGAATGCTCCTATAATGTAACTCTAAATGACAATCAGAGCAACTTGAATTGCGTGTGTGCAGCCTTTTGCTCAAAAGTGATCAACGTTTCGTTTTCAGAGTCTCTTTTGACAATCTCTTAAAGAGCTGATTTCAGTCATTAACAGAGCTGTTCTGAAAGTGTCCAAGCAGCCTGTTCTGAGAGTGGACTGTTTTTTACATTCGTTCTCAAGTTATATCAAAGTGTTGTTTTCTGCTTTTCTGGAGCACATTTTGACTTGTTGCTGAATGCTCCTATAATGTAACTCTAAATGACAATCAGAGCAACTTGAATTGCGTGTGTGCAGCCTTTTGCTCAAAATTGATCAACGTTTCGTTTTCAGATTCTCTTTTGACAATCTCTTCGAGAGCTGTTTTCAGTCATTAACAGAGCTGTTCTGAAAGTGTCCAAGCGGCCTGTTCTGAGAGTGGACTGTTTTTTGCATTCGTTCTCAAGTTCTATCAGTGTTGTTTTCTGCTTTCCTGGAGCACATTTTGACTTGTTGCTGAATGCTCCTATAATGTAACTCTAAATGACAATCAGAGCAACTTGAATTGCGTGTGTGCAGCCTTTTGCTCAAAAGTGATCAACGTTTCGTTTTCGGAGTCTCTTTTGACAATCTCTTCGAGAGCTGTTTTCAGTCATTAACAGAGCTGTTCTGAAAGTGTCCAAGCGGCCTGTTCTTAGAGTGGACTGTTTTTTGCATTCGTTCTCAAGTTATATCAAACTATCAAAGTGTTGTTTTCTGCCTTTCTGGAGCACATTTTGACTTGTTGTTGAATGCTCCTATAATGTAACTCTAAATGACAATCAGAGTATGTTGAATTACGTGTGTGCAGCCTTTTGATCAAAAGTGATCAACGTTTCGTTTTCGGAGTCTCTTTTGACAATCTCTTCGAGAGCTGTTTTCAGTCATTAACAGAGCTGTTCTGAAAGTGTCCAAGCGGCCTGTTCTTAGAGTGGACTGTTTTTTGCATTCGTTCTCAAGTTATATCAAACTATCAAAGTGTTGTTTTCTGCCATTCTCGAGCACATTTTGACTTGTTGAATGCTCCTATAATGTAACTCTAAACGACAATCAGAGTATGTTGAATTACGTGTGTGCAGCCTTTTGCTCAAAAGTTATCAATGTTTCGTTTTCAGAGTCTCTTTTGACAATCTCTTAAAGAGCTGATTTCAGTCATTAACAGAGCTGTTCTGAAAGTGTCCAAGCAGCCTGTTCTGAGAGTGGACTGTTTTTTGCATTTGTTCTCAAGTTATATCAAAGTGTTGTTTTGTGCCTTTCTCGAGCACATTTTGACTTGTTGTTGAATACTCCTATAATGTAACTTTAAATGACAATCAGAGCAACTTGAATTGCGTGTGTGCAGCCTTTTGCTCAAAAGTGATCAACGTTTCGTTTTCGGAGTCTCTTTTGACAATCTCTTCGAGAGCTGTTTTCAGTCATTAACAGAGCTGTTCTGAAAGTGTCCAAGCGGCCTGTTCTGAGAGTGGACTGTTTTTTGCATTCGTTCTCAAGTTCTATCAGTGTTGTTTTCTGCTTTTCTGGAGCACATTTTGACTTGTTGCTGAATGCTCCTATAATGTAACTCTAAATGACAATCAGAGCAACTTGAATTGCGTGTGTGCAGCCTTTTGCTCAAAATAGATCAACGTTTCGTTTTCAGATTCTCTTTTGACAATCTCTTCGAGAGCTGTTTTCAGTCATTAACAGAGCTGTTCTGAAAGTGTCCAAGCGGCCTGTTCTGAGAGTGGACTGTTTTTTGCATTCGTTCTCAAGTTCTATCAGTGTTGTTTTCTGCTTTTCTGGAGCACATTTGGACTTGTTGCTGAATGCTCCTATAATGTAACTCTAAATGACAATCAGAGCAACTTGAATTGCGTGTGTGCAGCCTTTTGCTCAAAAGTGATCAACGTTTCGTTTTCGGAGTCTCGTTTGACAATCTCTTCGAGAGCTGTTTTCAGTCATTAACAGAGCTGTTCTGAAAGTGTCCAAGCGGCCTGTTCTTAGAGTGGACTGTTTTTTGCATTCGTTCTCAAGTTATATCAAACTATCAAAGTGTTGTTTTCTGCCTTTCTCGAGCACATTTTGACTTGTTGTTGAATGCTCCTATAATGTAACTCTAAATGACAATCAGAGCAACTTGAATTGCGTGTGTGCAGCCTTTTGCTCAAAAGTGATCAACGTTTCGTTTTCAGAGTCTCTTTTGACAATCTCTTAAAGAGCTGATTTCAGTCATTAACAGAGCTGTTCTGAAAGTGTCCAAGCAGCCTGTTCTGAGAGTGGACTGTTTTTTACATTCGTTCTCAAGTTATATCAAAGTGTTGTTTTCTGCTTTTCTGGAGCACATTTTGACTTGTTGCTGAATGCTCCTATAATGTAACTCTAAATGACAATCAGAGCAACTTGAATTGCGTGTGTGCAGACTTTTGCTCAAAATTGATCAACGTTTCGTTTTCAGATTCTCTTTTGACAATCTCTTCGAGAGCTGTTTTCAGTCATTAACAGAGCTGTTCTGAAAGTGTCCAAGCGGCCTGTTCTGAGAGTGGACTGTTTTTTGCATTCGTTCTCAAGTTCTATCAGTGTTGTTTTCTGCTTTCCTGGAGCACATTTTGACTTGTTGCTGAATGCTCCTATAATGTAACTCTAAATGACAATCAGAGCAACTTGAATTGCGTGTGTGCAGCCTTTTGCTCAAAAGTGATCAACGTTTCGTTTTCGGAGTCTCTTTTGACAATCTCTTCGAGAGCTGTTTTCAGTCATTAACAGAGCTGTTCTGAAAGTGTCCAATCGGCCTGTTCTTAGAGTGGACTGTTTTTTGCATTCGTTCTCAAGTTATATCAAACTATCAAAGTGTTGTTTTCTGCCTTTCTGGAGCACATTTTGACTTGTTGTTGAATGCTCCTATAATGTAACTAAATGACAATCAGAGTATGTTGAATTACGTGTGTGCAGCCTTTTGATCAAAAGTGATCAACGTTTCGTTTTCGGAGTCTCTTTTGACAATCTCTTCGAGAGCTGTTTTCAGTCATTAACAGAGCTGTTCTGAAAGTGTCCAAGCGGCCTGTTCTTAGAGTGGACTGTTTTTTGCATTCGTTCTCAAGTTATATCAAACTATCAAAGTGTTGTTTTCTGCCTTTCTCGAGCACATTTTGACTTGTTGTTGAATGCTCCTATAATGTAACTCTAAATGACAATCAGAGTATGTTGAATTACGTGTGTGCAGCCTTTTGCTCAAAAGTGATCAATGTTTCGTTTTCAGAGGCTCTTTTGACAATCTCTTAAAGAGCTGATTTCAGTCATTAACAGAGCTGTTCTGAAAGTGTCCAAGCAGCCTGTTCTGAGAGTGGACTGTTTTTTGCATTCGTTCTCAAGTTATATCAAAGTGTTGTTTTGTGCCTTTCTCGAGCACATTTTGACTTGTTGTTGAATGCTCCTATAATGTAACTCTAAATGACAATCAGAGCAACTTGAATTGCGTGTGTGCAGCCTTTTGCTCAAAAGTGATCAACGTTTCGTTTTCAGAGTCTCTTTTGACAATCTCTTCGAGAGCAGTTTTCAGTCATTAACAGAGCTGTTCTGAAAGTGTCCAAGCGGCCTGTTCTGAGAGTGGACTGTTTTTTGCATTCGTTCTCAAGTTCTATCAGTGTTGTTTTCTGCTTTTCTGGAGCACATTTTGACTTGTTGCTGAATGCTCCTATAATGTAACTCTAAATGACAATCAGAGCAACTTGAATTGCGTGTGTGCAGCCTTTTGCTCAAAAGTGATCAACGTTTCGTTTTCGGAGTCTCTTTTGACAATCTCTTCGAGAGCTGTTTTCAGTCATTAACAGAGCTGTTCTGAAAGTGTCCAAGCGGCCTGTTCTGAGAGTGGACTGTTTTTTGCATTCGTTCTCAAGTTCTATCAGTGTTGTTTTCTGCTTTTCTGGAGCACATTTTGACTTGTTGCTGAATGCTCCTATAATGTAACTCTAAATGACAATCAGAGCAACTTGAATTGCGTGTGTGCAGCCTTTTGCTCAAAATTGATCAACGTTTCGTTTTCAGATTCTCTTTTGACAATCTCTTCGAGAGCTGTTTTCAGTCATTAACAGAGCTGTTCTGAAAGTGTCCAAGCGGCCTGTTCTGAGAGTGGACTGTTTTTTGCATTCGTTCTCAAGTTCTATCAGTGTTGTTTTCTGCTTTTCTGGAGCACATTTGGACTTGTTGCTGAATGCTCCTATAATGTAACTCTAAATGACAATCAGAGCAACTTGAATTGCGTGTGTGCAACCTTTTGCTCAAAAGTGATCAACGTTTCGTTTTCGGAGTCTCGTTTGACAATCTCTTCGAGAGCTGTTTTCAGTCATTAACAGAGCTGTTCTGAAAGTGTCCAAGCGGCCTGTTCTTAGAGTGGACTGTTTTTTGCATTCGTTCTCAAGTTATATCAAACTATCAAAGTGTTGTTTTCTGCCTTTCTCGAGCACATTTTGACTTGTTGTTGAATGCTCCTATAATGTAACTCTAAATGACAATCAGAGCAACTTGAATTGCGTGTGTGCAGCCTTTTGCTCAAAAGTGATCAACGTTTCGTTTTCAGAGTCTCTTTTGACAATCTCTTAAAGAGCTGATTTCAGTCATTAACAGAGCTGTTCTGAAAGTGTCCAAGCAGCCTGTTCTGAGAGTGGACTGTTTTTTGCATTCGTTCTCAAGTTATATCAAAGTGTTGTTTTCTGCCTTTCTCGAGCACATTTTGACTTGTTGTTGAATGCTCCTATAATGTAACTCTAAATGACAATCAGAGCAACTTGAATTGCGTGTGTGCAGCCTTTTGCTCAAAAGTGATCAACGTTTCGTTTTCAGAGTCTCTTTTGACAATCTCTTCGAGAGCTGTTTTCAGTCATTAACAGAGCTGTTCTGAAAGTGTCCAAGCGGCCTCTTCTGAGAGTGGACTGTTTTTTGCATTCGTTCTCAAGTTCTATCAGTGTTGTTTTCTGCTTTTCTGGAGCACATTTTGACTTGTTGCTGAATGCTCCTATAATGTAACTCTAAATGACAATCAGAGCAACTTGAATTGCGTGTGTGCAGCCTTTTGCTCAAAAGTGATCAACGTTTCGTTTTCGGAGTCTCTTTTGACAATCTCTTCGAGAGCTGTTTTCAGTCATTAACAGAGCTGTTCTGAAAGTGTCCAAGCGGCCTGTTCTTAGAGTGGACTGTTTTTTGCATTCGTTCTCAAGTTATATCAAACTATCAAAGTGTTGTTTTCTGCCTTTCTGGAGCACATTTTGACTTGTTGTTGAATGCTCCTATAATATAACTCTAAATGACAATCAGAGTATGTTGAATTACGTGTGTGCAGCCTTTTGCTCAAAAGTTATCAATGTTTCGTTTTCAGAGTCTCTTTTGACAATCTCTTAAAGAGCTGATTTCAGTCATTAACAGAGCTGTTCTGAAAGTGTCCAAGCAGCCTGTTCTGAGAGTGGACTGTTTTTTGCATTTGTTCTCAAGTTATATCAAAGTGTTGTTTTGTGCCTTTCTCGAGCACATTTTGACTTGTTGTTGAATACTCCTATAATGTAACTTTAAATGACAATCAGAGCAACTTGAATTGCGTGTGTGCAGCCTTTTGCTCAAAAGTGATCAACGTTTCGTTTTCGGAGTCTCTTTTGACAATCTCTTCGAGAGCTGTTTTCAGTCATTAACAGAGCTGTTCTGAAAGTGTCCAAGCGGCCTGTTCTGAGAGTGGACTGTTTTTTGCATTCGTTCTCAAGTTCTATCAGTGTTGTGTTATGTTCAATAACGGAGTCGAACTCAGAGCTTATAGTCGGAGCTGGCGACTCCATTTAATCAAACACGAGTGTCACACAAAACGTAATACGGCACATGTCGTAAAGCCCAAACTGTCGTAAACACAGACGTAACATTTCCCCCCCCCTCACACAACCTAGGTGTGATACTCAGTCATGTAATCACGCAAGTGCTCGGGCCTGTTGCGTGCTCGAACCAGACGTGGCTCTGGTGCAGCCACAGCCACTGGTGGCGGCTCCACGCCTTGGGGCTGAGCCTGGTAGGCCGGGGTTGCTGCTTCATCCAACCGTGCGGCTGGCAAGACTGTGGAAGAGGCCACACTCAGCGCTGGGCCAGGGGGAGGCTGCACCTTACGCAGGCGGGTAGCATGCCAGCGAGTGCCGTCGGCGAGCCTAAACGAGGCCGGGCCAAGCTGTTTGCTGACCTGGACAGGGTCAGACCAAAACGACTGGAGTTTGTTGTCCCGATGAGGTCGTCGGATCCTGACCCAGTCCGACACAGCGATGACAGGTGGCCTAGCACGTCTGGCCCTGTCGAAACGATCCTTCATCAAGCGCTGGTGTTTGGTGACTGTGGCTTGAACTGGATGGACCGGGGGCTGAGCTAGTATAGGGCGGAGCCTATCGAGAGGCAGCTGGAGCTCCCACCCCAGCATGAGGGAGGCTGGGGAGACTCCTGTAGTGGCGTGTCGCGTGGCCCGATAATGCAACAGCGTCTGGAGGAGGCTGGTGGTGAGCGTGCACCCTTGTGCCAGGTGGGCCCTGATGCCATTCTTCAGTGTTTGGTTCAGCCGTTCCACCCCCCCGTTCGCAGCAGGGTGGTAGAACGCTGTGCGGATGTGGTGGATCCCTTTACCCACTAGATAGGAGGACAGTTCATGGGAAACCATTTGAGGACCGTTGTCAGTCGTGATCCTCTTGGGCAGGCCCCAACGCGCAAACAGAGCGTCGAGAATGTCGATCAGCACCTTTGCTGTGACCGAGCCCACAGGTGTCACCTCTGGCCACTTAGAGTGGAGGTCGTAGGTCACAACGAGAAAACGCTGGTGATGTGGTACCCCATGCAGCTCGCCGCAGATATCCAGTTGCAGGTGCTCCCAGGGTTGAGATGGCCAGTCCAACGGCTGCATGGGCGGGGGTGGAGCTGGAGCCCTGGTCTTACCACTAAGGAGACAGGCAGTGCAATCCTTGACCAGGGTTTCGAGTTCCCTGTCGATGCCTGGCCACCACACAACCTCACGACAGCGCTGTTTGAGCCTGACTATGCCCAGGTGACCCTCGTGCGCCATAGCAAGGATACGCGCCCGAAGGACACCTGGGACCACAGTGCAGAACCCGCGAGCGACACAGGTGTCATTCCAAACCGACAACTCCTCCCTGATCCTGGAGTAAGTGAGTAGCTCGTCAGGTACTCTTACCGGCCACCCCTGCGTGATGTAGGTTGAGAGTGTAGAGAGGGTGGGGTCATCGGCTGAGGCATCCCGGAGCTCCTTCAGCGACACCGTCTCCTGAAGGGGTGTGTGGAGGAGCTGGACGAGGTCATGCTCAGCCTGGTCCAGTCCGGGGGTCAAGGTTGGGGCTGTGGGTGGGCTGGGGATTGCGCGTGAAAGCAAGTCGGCTACCACGTTGTCTCGTCCTGGCGTGAACTGTAGCCGATAGTTGTACTGCTGCAGGCGGTCGGCCCAGCGGTGGAGGCGGAGTGGCTTGTGACCGGTGCCAGACGTGGCCAGGAGGGTGATGAGGGCCTGGTGGTCTGTCCTCAGTGTGAATAAACGTCCATAGAGGTACATGTGCCAGCGCTCACATGCCCAGAGGCATGCTAGGGCCTCCCGCTCCCCCACCGAGTACTTCTGTTCCGTGGGGCTGAGAGCACGGGAGGCGAAGGCGATCGGTCTCTCCACCCCCCCTTGCAGCTGGGACATCACCGCACCAATGGCTGTGGCAGAGGCGTCGCACGTGACAAGAGTGGGGCTGGCCAGGTCGAAATGCGCCAGGACCGGTGGCGAGGTGAGTTGGGCCTTCAGGAGGCGTACGGCGTCTGAGCAGGCAGACGTCCAGAGCCAGGGCTCGTCATGCTTCAACAGCTTCCGCAGTGGTGTGGTTGTGGCCGAGTACTGTGGCAGGAAACGGAGGTAGTACGCCGTCATGCCTAGAAAGGAGGCCACCTGAGCGGCTGTGGTGGGCTCCGGGACATGATGGATGGCCTCGGTGTTCGAGTGCAGCGGGTACGTGCCATCAGCTGAGAGGCGGAACCCCACAAAGTCAATGGCTGGGGCGGCGAATACACACTTCTCACCATTGAGTGTGAGGTGATGCTTGGCCAATGCACTGAACACACTGTGGAGACGCTTGTCGTGGCTCTCGACGGTGGCCCCGTGAACCACGATGTCATCAAGATAGATGGCCACACCTGGGATCCCAGCGAAGATGGAGGCCATGATCTTTTGGAAGCAGCTGGGGGCGGAGCTTAAACCGAAAGCCATGCGTTTGTAGCGGAAAACCCCTCTGTGAGTGATGAACGCTGTGAGGTTGCGGCTCTCGGGGTGTAGTGGCACTTGGAGGTAACCCTGACGGAGGTCCAGTTTAGAGAACACGCTGGACCCGTAGAACTGGGCGGTGAGCTCCTCTATCGTTGGCAGGGGGTATTTGTCAGGGATGATGGCCTTGTTTACCGCTCTCAGATCCACGCAGATGCGCAGCCCCCCAGACTTCTTCTTCGCCACCACCAGGTTAGAGATCCAAGGCGATGCATTCACCTGCTCAATGATGTCGCTCTCGAGCATGCTCTGTAGTTGAGAGGAGATGTCATCGCGGAGAGCCAGGGGGGAGCGGCGGAGGGGCTGTATAACAGGCATCACTGTAGGATCTAACAGAGGCTGGTGGGCAAAAGTGTCGAGGCAGCCTACACCGCTGAACAGCGCAGGCCACTGTTGCTGCCAGGGGATGGAAACGGTGTGAATCTCTGAGCCAGCTGTGTCTAGCAGGGTGAAACCGAGGGCGTTGAACAGGTCGAGGCCTAACAAGTTGGTCCCGTGGCGTGCAACGTTGAACCTGAAAGCCGGCAGTGTCCTCTCCCCGTACTTCACAGGCAGCTGAAAAGAGCCCACAATGTCAATCTTAGAGTTGGCATAGCCACGCAGGGTGGTGGAGGGCAACCCCAGGGGCACATGGGAGAAGAACTGTGTATAGGTCGTCAAGTTCACAAGGGACACTGTGGCTCCAGTGTCTAGGAGGAGCGGCAGAGTGACATCACCAACCATCAACGAGCATGTTTTGAATGGCGCTCGTCCTGAGCTGACATTATGGATGACTGTGGTAGGTGACTGGGAAGCTCTAGCTGGGGCAGACCTGCAGACCTTGTGAAAGTGGTTTAGTCTCCCGCAGTTGGAGCAGGTTTTACCACGGGCTAGGCATGTCTGAGCTCTTGAATTGTGTGCAGAAGAGCCGCAATTCCCACACGGCTGGTGTGGCTGGTCGCGTGACCGAGAGGCCAGTAAAATGCTCTCCCCGCCGCTGGTTGCACTCACGTGGAGGAGGGGCACCTGTAGGCTGTGCGCGCCCTCTGCCGGTGAGCTGGGAGAGGCTGAAAAACTAACTGCACATTCTAAAGCTGTTTCAACCTGGGCCGCCATGTTCAGAGCTGCTGATAATGTAAGTTCATCATTTTCCAGTAACAGTTTTTCCCTAATCTTGTCACAGTTCGTGTGTAAGATGAGTTGGTCTCTTATCATTTCGTTCTGTAATGTCCCGAACTTGCATACGCTCGCCAAACCCCGCAGATCAGCCACATACTGTGTCACTGTCTCACCTGTTCGTTGGTGTCTTCGTCTGAATATGACGCGGCGGAGAAGAGCGCTTTGTGGAGGGGCGAAGTGTTGCTTCAATAGTTCCACAGCGTCTGTGTATCTCGCCGCAGGGCCGATAGTTTCAAACACGCGCTGACCCTCCGTTCCCAGGCAGTGCCGCAACAGCGCATATTTCCTCTTGTCTGATACATCCTCCAAACCGGCAGCTAGGATGTATGTTTCGAAAGAGGAAATCCAGCGGCCCCACGGAATCGGTGGTTCTGCCGGGACTGCTAGGAAAGGAGGGGGTGTTGGTAGAGAACAATCAGCCATCGCTCGTCGCCAATGTTATGTTCAATAACGGAGTCGAACTCAGAGCTTATAGTCGGAGCTGGCGACTCCATTTAATCAAACACGAGTGTCACACAAAACGTAATACGGCACATGTCGTAAAGCCCAAACTGTCGTAAACACAGACGTAACATGTTGTTTTCTGCTTTTCTGGAGCACATTTTGACTTGTTGCTGAATGCTCCTATAATGTAACTCTAAATGACAATCAGAGCAACTTGAATTGCGTGTGTGCAGCCTTTTGCTCAAAATTGATCAACGTTTCGTTTTCAGATTCTCTTTTGACAATCTCTTCGAGAGCTGTTTTCAGTCATTAACAGAGCTGTTCTGAAAGTGTCCAAGCGGCCTGTTCTGAGAGTGGACTGTTTTTTGCATTCGTTCTCAAGTTCTATCAGTGTTGTTTTCTGCTTTTCTGGAGCACATTTGGACTTGTTGCTGAATGCTCCTATAATGTAACTCTAAATGACAATCAGAGCAACTTGAATTGCGTGTGTGCAGCCTTTTGCTCAAAAGTGATCAACGTTTCGTTTTCGGAGTCTCGTTTGACAATCTCTTCGAGAGCTGTTTTCAGTCATTAACAGAGCTGTTCTGAAAGTGTCCAAGCGGCCTGTTCTTAGAGTGGACTGTTTTTTGCATTCGTTCTCAAGTTATATCAAACTATCAAAGTGTTGTTTTCTGCCTTTCTCGAGCACATTTTGACTTGTTGTTGAATGCTCCTATAATGTAACTCTAAATGACAATCAGAGCAACTTGAATTGCGTGTGTGCAGCCTTTTGCTCAAAAGTGATCAACGTTTCGTTTTCAGAGTCTCTTTTGACAATCTCTTAAAGAGCTGATTTCAGTCATTAACAGAGCTGTTCTGAAAGTGTCCAAGCAGCCTGTTCTGAGAGTGGACCATTTTTTACATTCGTTCTCAAGTTATATCAAAGTGTTGTTTTCTGCTTTTCTGGAGCACATTTTGACTTGTTGCTGAATGCTCCTATAATGTAACTCTAAATGACAATCAGAGCAACTTGAATTGCGTGTGTGCAGCCTTTTGCTCAAAATTGATCAACGTTTCGTTTTCAGATTCTCTTTTGACAATCTCTTCGAGAGCTGTTTTCAGTCATTAACAGAGCTGTTCTGAAAGTGTCCAAGCGGCCTGTTCTGAGAGTGGACTGTTTTTTGCATTCGTTCTCAAGTTCTATCAGTGTTGTTTTCTGCTTTCCTGGAGCACATTTTGACTTGTTGCTGAATGCTCCTATAATGTAACTCTAAATGACAATCAGAGCAACTTGAATTGCGTGTGTGCAGCCTTTTGCTCAAAAGTGATCAACGTTTCGTTTTCGGAGTCTCTTTTGACAATCTCTTCGAGAGCTGTTTTCAGTCATTAACAGAGCTGTTCTGAAAGTGTCCAAGCGGCCTGTTCTTAGAGTGGACTGTTTTTTGCATTCGTTCTCAAGTTATATCAAACTATCAAAGTGTTGTTTTCTGCCTTTCTGGAGCACATTTTGACTTGTTGTTGAATGCTCCTATAATGTAACTCTAAATGACAATCAGAGTATGTTGAATTACGTGTGTGCAGCCTTTTGATCAAAAGTGATCAACGTTTCGTTTTCGGAGTCTCTTTTGACAATCTCTTCGAGAGCTGTTTTCAGTCATTAACAGAGCTGTTCTGAAAGTGTCCAAGCGGCCTGTTCTTAGAGTGGACTGTTTTTTGCATTCGTTCTCAAGTTATATCAAACTATCAAAGTGTTGTTTTCTGCCTTTCTCGAGCACATTTTGACTTGTTGAATGCTCCTATAATGTAACTCTAAACGACAATCAGAGTATGTTGAATTACGTGTGTGCAGCCTTTTGCTCAAAAGTTATCAATGTTTCGTTTTCAGAGTCTCTTTTGACAATCTCTTAAAGAGCTGATTTCAGTCATTAACAGAGCTGTTCTGAAAGTGTCCAAGCAGCCTGTTCTGAGAGTGGACTGTTTTTTGCATTTGTTCTCAAGTTATATCAAAGTGTTGTTTTGTGCCTTTCTCGAGCACATTTTGACTTGTTGTTGAATACTCCTATAATGTAACTTTAAATGACAATCAGAGCAACTTGAATTGCGTGTGTGCAGCCTTTTGCTCAAAAGTGATCAACGTTTCGTTTTCGGAGTCTCTTTTGACAATCTCTTCGAGAGCTGTTTTCAGTCATTAACAGAGCTGTTCTGAAAGTGTCCAAGCGGCCTGTTCTGAGAGTGGACTGTTTTTTGCATTCGTTCTCAAGTTCTATCAGTGTTGTTTTCTGCTTTTCTGGAGCACATTTTGACTTGTTGCTGAATGCTCCTATAATGTAACTCTAAATGACAATCAGAGCAACTTGAATTGCGTGTGTGCAGCCTTTTGCTCAAAATTGATCAACGTTTCGTTTTCAGATTCTCTTTTGACAATCTCTTCGAGAGCTGTTTTCAGTCATTAACAGAGCTGTTCTGAAAGTGTCCAAGCGGCCTGTTCTGAGAGTGGACTGTTTTTTGCATTCGTTCTCAAGTTCTATCAGTGTTGTTTTCTGCTTTTCTGGAGCACATTTGGACTTGTTGCTGAATGCTCCTATAATGTAACTCTAAATGACAATCAGAGCAACTTGAATTGCGTGTGTGCAGCCTTTTGCTCAAAAGTGATCAACGTTTCGTTTTCGGAGTCTCGTTTGACAATCTCTTCGAGAGCTGTTTTCAGTCATTAACAGAGCTGTTCTGAAAGTGTCCAAGCGGCCTGTTCTTAGAGTGGACTGTTTTTTGCATTCGTTCTCAAGTTATATCAAACTATCAAAGTGTTGTTTTCTGCCTTTCTCGAGCACATTTTGACTTGTTGTTGAATGCTCCTATAATGTAACTCTAAATGACAATCAGAGCAACTTGAATTGCGTGTGTGCAGCCTTTTGCTCAAAAGTGATCAACGTTTCGTTTTCAGAGTCTCTTTTGACAATCTCTTAAAGAGCTGATTTCAGTCATTAACAGAGCTGTTCTGAAAGTGTCCAAGCAGCCTGTTCTGAGAGTGGACTGTTTTTTTACATTCGTTCTCAAGTTATATCAAAGTGTTGTTTTCTGCTTTTCTGGAGCACATTTTGACTTGTTGCTGAATGCTCCTATAATGTAACTCTAAATGACAATCAGAGCAACTTGAATTGCGTGTGTGCAGACTTTTGCTCAAAATTGATCAACGTTTCGTTTTCAGATTCTCTTTTGACAATCTCTTCGAGAGCTGTTTTCAGTCATTAACAGAGCTGTTCTGAAAGTGTCCAAGCAGCCTGTTCTGAGAGTGGACTGTTTTTTGCATTCGTTCTCAAGTTCTATCAGTGTTGTTTTCTGCTTTCCTGGAGCACATTTTGACTTGTTGCTGAATGCTCCTATAATGTAACTCTAAATGACAATCAGAGCAACTTGAATTGCGTGTGTGCAGCCTTTTGCTCAAAAGTGATCAACGTTTCGTTTTCGGAGTCTCTTTTGACAATCTCTTCGAGAGCTGTTTTCAGTCATTAACAGAGCTGTTCTGAAAGTTTCCAATCGGCCTGTTCTTAGAGTGGACTGTTTTTTGCATTCGTTCTCAAGTTATATCAAACTATCAAAGTGTTGTTTTCTGCCTTTCTGGAGCACATTTTGACTTGTTGTTGAATGCTCCTATAATGTAACTAAATGACAATCAGAGTATGTTGAATTACGTGTGTGCAGCCTTTTGATCAAAAGTGATCAACGTTTCGTTTTCGGAGTCTCTTTTGACAATCTCTTCGAGAGCTGTTTTCAGTCATTAACAGAGCTGTTCTGAAAGTGTCCAAGCGGCCTGTTCTTAGAGTGGACTGTTTTTTGCATTCGTTCTCAAGTTATATCAAACTATCAAAGTGTTGTTTTCTGCCTTTCTCGAGCACATTTTGACTTGTTGTTGAATGCTCCTATAATGTAACTCTAAATGACAATCAGAGTATGTTGAATTACGTGTGTGCAGCCTTTTGCTCAAAAGTTATCAATGTTTCGTTTTCAGAGTCTCTTTTGACAATCTCTTAAAGAGCTGATTTCAGTCATTAACAGAGCTGTTCTGAAAGTGTCCAAGCAGCCTGTTCTGAGAGTGGACTGTTTTTTGCATTCGTTCTCAAGTTATATCAAAGTGTTGTTTTGTGCCTTTCTCGAGCACATTTTGACTTGTTGTTGAATGCTCCTATAATGTAACTCTAAATGACAATCAGAGCAACTTGAATTGCGTGTGTGCAGCCTTTTGCTCAAAAGTGATCAACGTTTCGTTTTCAGAGTCTCTTTTGACAATCTCTTCGAGAGCAGTTTTCAGTCATTAACAGAGCTGTTCTGAAAGTGTCCAAGCGGCCTGTTCTGAGAGTGGACTGTTTTTTGCATTCGTTCTCAAGTTCTATCAGTGTTGTTTTCTGCTTTTCTGGAGCACATTTTGACTTGTTGCTGAATGCTCCTATAATGTAACTCTAAATGACAATCAGAGCAACTTGAATTGCGTGTGTGCAGCCTTTTGCTCAAAAGTGATCAACGTTTCGTTTTCGGAGTCTCTTTTGACAATCTCTTCGAGAGCTGTTTTCAGTCATTAACAGAGCTGTTCTGAAAGTGTCCAAGCGGCCTGTTCTGAGAGTGGACTGTTTTTTGCATTCGTTCTCAAGTTCTATCAGTGTTGTTTTCTGCTTTTCTGGAGCACATTTTGACTTGTTGCTGAATGCTCCTATAATGTAACTCTAAATGACAATCAGAGCAACTTGAATTGCGTGTGTGCAGCCTTTTGCTCAAAATTGATCAACGTTTCGTTTTCAGATTCTCTTTTGACAATCTCTTCGAGAGCTGTTTTCAGTCATTAACAGAGCTGTTCTGAAAGTGTCCAAGCGGCCTGTTCTGAGAGTGGACTGTTTTTTGCATTCGTTCTCAAGTTCTATCAGTGTTGTTTTCTGCTTTTCTGGAGCACATTTGGACTTGTTGCTGAATGCTCCTATAATGTAACTCTAAATGACAATCAGAGCAACTTGAATTGCGTGTGTGCAACCTTTTGCTCAAAAGTGATCAACGTTTCGTTTTCGGAGTCTCGTTTGACAATCTCTTCGAGAGCTGTTTTCAGTCATTAACAGAGCTGTTCTGAAAGTGTCCAAGCGGCCTGTTCTTAGAGTGGACTGTTTTTTGCATTCGTTCTCAAGTTATATCAAACTATCAAAGTGTTGTTTTCTGCCTTTCTCGAGCACATTTTGACTTGTTGTTGAATGCTCCTATAATGTAACTCTAAATGACAATCAGAGCAACTTGAATTGCGTGTGTGCAGCCTTTTGCTCAAAAGTGATCAACGTTTCGTTTTCAGAGTCTCTTTTGACAATCTCTTAAAGAGCTGATTTCAGTCATTAACAGAGCTGTTCTGAAAGTGTCCAAGCAGCCTGTTCTGAGAGTGGACTGTTTTTTGCATTCGTTCTCAAGTTATATCAAAGTGTTGTTTTCTGCCTTTCTCGAGCACATTTTGACTTGTTGTTGAATGCTCCTATAATGTAACTCTAAATGACAATCAGAGCAACTTGAATTGCGTGTGTGCAGCCTTTTGCTCAAAAGTGATCAACGTTTCGTTTTCAGAGTCTCTTTTGACAATCTCTTCGAGAGCTGTTTTCAGTCATTAACAGAGCTGTTCTGAAAGTGTCCAAGCGGCCTCTTCTGAGAGTGGACTGTTTTTTGCATTCGTTCTCAAGTTCTATCAGTGTTGTTTTCTGCTTTTCTGGAGCACATTTTGACTTGTTGCTGAATGCTCCTATAATGTAACTCTAAATGACAATCAGAGCAACTTGAATTGCGTGTGTGCAGCCTTTTGCTCAAAAGTGATCAACGTTTCGTTTTCGGAGTCTCTTTTGACAATCTCTTCGAGAGCTGTTTTCAGTCATTAACAGAGCTGTTCTGAAAGTGTCCAAGCGGCCTGTTCTTAGAGTGGACTGTTTTTTGCATTCGTTCTCAAGTTATATCAAACTATCAAAGTGTTGTTTTCTGCCTTTCTGGAGCACATTTTGACTTGTTGTTGAATGCTCCTATAATATAACTCTAAATGACAATCAGAGTATGTTGAATTACGTGTGTGCAGCCTTTTGCTCAAACGTTATCAATGTGTCGTTTTCAGAGTCTCTTTTGACAATCTCTTAAAGAGCTGATTTCAGTCATTAACAGAGCTGTTCTGAAAGTGTCCAAGCAGCCTGTTCTGAGAGTGGACTGTTTTTTGCATTCGTTCTCAAGTTATATCAAAGTGTTGTTTTCTGCCTTTCTCAAGCACATTTTGACTTGTTGTTGAATGCTCCTATAATGTAACTCTAAATGACAATCAGAGCAACTTGAATTGCGTGTGTGCAGCCTTTTGCTCAAAGGTGATCAACGTTTCGTTTTCAGAGTCTCTTTTGACAATCTCTTCGAGAGCTGTTTTCAGTCATTAACAGAGCTGTTCTGAAAGTGTCCAAGCGGCCTGTTCTTAGAGTGGACTGTTTTTTGCAATCGTTCTCAAGTTATATCAAACTATCAAAGTGTTGTTTTCTGCCTTTCTGGAGCACATTTTGACTTGTTGTTGAATGCTCCTATAATGTAACTCTAAATGACAATCAGAGTATGTTGAATTACGTGTGTGCAGCCTTTTGCTCAAAAGTTATCAATGTTTCATTTTCAGAGTTTCTTTTGACAATCTCATAAAGAGCTGATTTCAGTCATTAACAGAGCTGTTCTGAAAGTGTCCAAGCAGCCTGTTCTGAGAGTGTCCAAGCGGCCTGTTCTGAGAGTGGACTGTTTTTTGCATTCGTTCTCAAGTTCTATCAGTGTTGTTTTCTGCTTTTCTGGAGCACATTTTGACTTGTTGCTGAATGCTCCTATAATGTAACTCTAAATGACAATCAGAGCAACTTGAATTGCGTGTGTGCAGCCTTTTGCTCAAAGGTGATCAACGTTTCGTTTTCAGAGTCTCTTTTGACAATCTCTTCGAGAGCTGTTTTCAGTCATTAACAGAGCTGTTCTGAAAGTGTCCAAGCGGCCTGTTCTTAGAGTGGACTGTTTTTTGCATTCGTTCTCAAGTTATATCAAACTATCAAAGTGTTGTTTTCTGCCTTTCTCGAGCACATTTTGACTTGTTGTTGAATGCTCCTATAATGTAACTCTAAATAACAATCAGAGCAACTTGAATTGCGTGTGTGCAGCCTTTTGCTCAAAAGTGATCAACGTTTCGTTTTTGGAGTCTCTTTTGACAATCTCTTCGAGAGCTGTTTTCAGTCATTAACAGAGCTGTTCTGAAAGTGTCCAAGCGGCCTGTTCTGAGAGTGGACTGTTTTTTGCATTCGTTCTCAAGTTCTATCAGTGTTGTTTTCTGCTTTTCTGGAGCACATTTTGACTTGTTGCTGAATGCTCCTATAATGTAACTCTAAATGACAATCAGAGCAACTTGAATTGCGTGTGTGCAGCCTTTTGCTCAAAAGTGATCAACGTTTCGTTTTCAGAGTCTCTTTTGACAATCTCTTCGAGAGCTGTTTTCAGTCATTAACAGAGCTGTTCTGAAAGTGTCCAAGCGGCCTGTTCTTAGAGTGGACTGTTTTTTGCATTCGTTCTCAAGTTATATCAAACTATCAAAGTGTTGTTTTCTGCCTTTCTGGAGCACATTTTGACTTGTTGTTGAATGCTCCTATAATGTAACTCTAAATGACAATCAGAGTATGTTGAATTACGTGTGTGCAGCCTTTTGCTCAAAAGTTATCAATGTTTCGTTTTCAGAGTTTCTTTTGACAATCTCATAAAGAGCTGATTTCAGTCATTAACAGAGCTGTTCTGAAAGTGTCCAAGCAGCCTGTTCTGAGAGTGTCCAAGCGGCCTGTTCTGAGAGTGGACTGTTTTTTGCATTCGTTCTCAAGTTCTATCAGTGTTGTTTTCTGCTTTTCTGGAGCACATTTTGACTTGTTGCTGAATGCTCCTATAATGTAACTCTAAATCGCAATCAGAGCAACTTGAATTGCGTGTGTGCAGCCTTTTGCTCAAAAGTGATCAACGTTTCGTTTTCGGAGTCTCTTTTGACAATCTCTTCGAGAGCTGTTTTCAGTCATTAACAGAGCTGTTCTGAAAGTGTCCAAGCGGCCTGTTCTTAGAGTGGACTGTTTTTTGCATTCGTTCTCAAGTTATATCAAACTATCAAAGTGTTGTTTTCTGCTTTTCTGGAGCACATTTTGACTTGTTGCTGAATGCTCCTATAATGTAACTCTAAATGACAATCAGAGCAACTTGAATTGCGTGTGTGCAGCCTTTTGCTCAAAAGTTATCAACGTTTCGTTTTCGGAGTCTCTTTTGACAATCTCTTCGAGAGCTGTTTTCAGTCATTAACAGAGCTGTTCTGAAAGTGTCCAAGCGGCCTGTTCTGAGAGTGGACTGTTTTTTGCATTCGTTCTCAAGTTCTATCAGTGTTGTTTTCTGCTTTTCTGGAGCACATTTGGACTTGTTGCTGAATGCTCCTATAATGTAACTCTAAATGACAATCAGAGCAACTTGAATTGCGTGTGTGCAACCTTTTGCTCAAAAGTGATCAACGTTTCGTTTTCGGAGTCTCGTTTGACAATCTCTTCGAGAGCTGTTTTCAGTCATTAACAGAGCTGTTCTGAAAGTGTCCAAGCGGCCTGTTCTTAGAGTGGACTGTTTTTTGCATTCGTTCTCAAGTTATATCAAACTATCAAAGTGTTGTTTTCTGCCTTTCTCGAGCACATTTTGACTTGTTGTTGAATGCTCCTGTAATGTAACTCTAAATGACAATCAGAGCAACTTGAATTGCGTGTGTGCAGCCTTTTGCTCAAAAGTGATCAACGTTTCGTTTTCAGAGTCTCTTTTGACAATCTCTTAAAGAGCTGATTTCAGTCATTAACAGAGCTGTTCTGAAAGTGTCCAAGCAGCCTGTTCTGAGAGTGGACTGTTTTTTGCATTCGTTCTCAAGTTATATCAAAGTGTTGTTTTCTGCCTTTCTCGAGCACATTTTGACTTGTTGTTGAATGCTCCTATAATGTAACTCTAAATGACAATCAGAGCAACTTGAATTGCGTGTGTGCAGCCTTTTGCTCAAAAGTGATCAACGTTTCGTTTTCAGAGTCTCTTTTGACAATCTCTTCGAGAGCTGTTTTCAGTCATTAACAGAGCTGTTCTGAAAGTGTCCAAGCGGCCTCTTCTGAGAGTGGACTGTTTTTTGCATTCGTTCTCAAGTTCTATCAGTGTTGTTTTCTGCTTTTCTGGAGCACATTTTGACTTGTTGCTGAATGCTCCTATAATGTAACTCTAAATGACAATCAGAGCAACTTGAATTGCGTGTGTGCAGCCTTTTGCTCAAAGGTGATCAACGTTTCGTTTTCAGAGTCTCTTTTGACAATCTCTTCGAGAGCTGTTTTCAGTCATTAACAGAGCTGTTCTGAAAGTGTCCAAGCGGCCTGTTCTTAGAGTGGACTGTTTTTTGCATTCGTTCTCAAGTTATATCAAACTATCAAAGTGTTGTTTTCTGCCTTTCTCGAGCACATTTTGACTTGTTGTTGAATGCTCCTATAATGTAACTCTAAATAACAATCAGAGCAACTTGAATTGCGTGTGTGCAGCCTTTTGCTCAAAAGTGATCAACGTTTCGTTTTTGGAGTCTCTTTTGACAATCTCTTCGAGAGCTGTTTTCAGTCATTAACAGAGCTGTTCTGAAAGTGTCCAAGCGGCCTGTTCTGAGAGTGGACTGTTTTTTGCATTCGTTCTCAAGTTCTATCAGTGTTGTTTTCTGCTTTTCTGGAGCACATTTTGACTTGTTGCTGAATGCTCCTATAATGTAACTCTAAATGACAATCAGAGCAACTTGAATTGCGTGTGTGCAGCCTTTTGCTCAAAAGTGATCAACGTTTCGTTTTCGGAGTCTCTTTTGACAATCTCTTCGAGAGCTGTTTTCAGTCATTAACAGAGCTGTTCTGAAAGTGTCCAAGCGGCCTGTTCTTAGAGTGGACTGTTTTTTGCATTCGTTCTCAAGTTATATCAAACTATCAAAGTGTTGTTTTCTGCCTTTCTGGAGCACATTTTGACTTGTTGTTGAATGCTCCTATAATGTAACTCTAAATGACAATCAGAGTATGTTGAATTACGTGTGTGCAGCCTTTTGCTCAAAAGTTATCAATGTTTCGTTTTCAGAGTCTCTTTTGACAATCTCTTAAAGAGCTGATTTCAGTCATTAACAGAGCTGTTCTGAAAGTGTCCAAGCAGCCTGTTCTGAGAGTGGACTGTTTTTTGCATTCGTTCTCAAGTTATATCAAAGTGTTGTTTTCTGCCTTTCTCGAGCACATTTTGACTTGTTGTTGAATGCTCCTATAATGTAACTCTAAATGACAATCAGAGCAACTTGAATTGCGTGTGTGCAGCCTTTTGCTCAAAAGTGATCAACGTTTCGTTTTCAGAGTCTCTTTTGACAATCTCTTCGAGAGCTGTTTTCAGTCATTAACAGAGCTGTTCTGAAAGTGTCCAAGCGGCCTGTTCTTAGAGTGGACTGTTTTTTGCATTCGTTCTCAAGTTATATCAAACTATCAAAGTGTTGTTTTCTGCCTTTCTGGAGCACATTTTGACTTGTTGTTGAATGCTCCTATAATGTAACTCTAAATGACAATCAGAGTATGTTGAATTACGTGTGTGCAGCCTTTTGCTCAAAAGTTATCAATGTTTCGTTTTCAGAGTTTCTTTTGACAATCTCATAAAGAGCTGATTTCAGTCATTAACAGAGCTGTTCTGAAAGTGTCCAAGCAGCCTGTTCTGAGAGTGTCCAAGCGGCCTGTTCTGAGAGTGGACTGTTTTTTGCATTCGTTCTCAAGTTCTATCAGTGTTGTTTTCTGCTTTTCTGGAGCACATTTTGACTTGTTGCTGAATGCTCCTATAATGTAACTCTAAATCGCAATCAGAGCAACTTGAATTGCGTGTGTGCAGTCTTTTGCTCAAAAGTGATCAACGTTTCGTTTTCGGAGTCTCTTTTGACAATCTCTTCGAGAGCTGTTTTCAGTCATTAACAGAGCTGTTCTGAAAGTGTCCAAGCGGCCTGTTCTTAGAGTGGACTGTTTTTTGCATTCGTTCTCAAGTTATATCAAACTATCAAAGTGTTGTTTTCTGCTTTTCTGGAGCACATTTTGACTTGTTGCTGAATGCTCCTATAATGTAACTCTAAATGACAATCAGAGCAACTTGAATTGCGTGTGTGCAGCCTTTTGCTCAAAAGTTATCAACGTTTCGTTTTCGGAGTCTCTTTTGACAATCTCTTCGAGAGCTGTTTTCAGTCATTAACAGAGCTGTTCTGAAAGTGTCCAAGCGGCCTGTTCTGAGAGTGGACTGTTTTTTGCATTCGTTCTCAAGTTCTATCAGTGTTGTTTTCTGCTTTTCTGGAGCACATTTTGACTTGTTGCTGAATGCTCCTATAATGTAACTCTAAATGACAATCAGAGCAACTTGAATTGCGTGTGTGCAGCCTTTTGCTCAAAAGTGATCAACGTTTCGTTTTCGGAGTCTCTTTTGACAATCTCTTCGAGAGCTGTTTTCAGTCATTAACAGAGCTGTTCTGAAAGTGTCCAAGCGGCCTGTTCTTAGAGTGGACTGTTTTTTGCATTCGTTCTCAAGTTATATCAAACTATCAAAGTGTTGTTTTCTGCCTTTCTGGAGCACATTTTGACTTGTTGTTGAATGTTCCTATAATGTAACTCTAAATGACAATCAGAGTATGTTGAATTACGTGTGTGCAGTCTTTTGCTCAAAAGTTATCAATGTTTCGTTTTCAGAGTCTCTTTTGACAATCTCTTAAAGAGCTGATTTCAGTCATTAACAGAGCTGTTCTGAAAGTGTCCAAGCAGCCTGTTCTGAGAGTGGACTGTTTTTTGCATTCGTTCTCAAGTTATATCAAAGTGTTGTTTTCTGCCTTTCTCGAGCACATTTTGACTTGTTGTTGAATGCTCCTATAATGTAACTCTAAATGACAATCAGAGCAACTTGAATTGCGTGTGTGCAGCCTTTTGCTCAAAAGTGATCAACGTTTCGTTTTCGGAATCTCTTTTGACAATCTCTTCGAGAGCTGTTTTCAGTCATTAACAGAGCTGTTCTGAAAGTGTCCAAGCGGCCTGTTCTGAGAGTGGACTGTTTTTTGCATTCGTTCTCAAGTTATATCAAAGTGTTGTTTTCTGCCTTTCTCAAGCACATTTTGACTTGTTGTTGAATGCTCCTATAATGTAACTCTAAATGACAATCAGAGCAACTTGAATTGCGTGTGTGCAGCCTTTTGCTCAAAAGTGATCAACGTTTCGTTTTCAGAGTCTCTTTTGACAATCTCTTCGAGAGCTGTTTTCAGTCATTAACAGAGCTGTTCTGAAAGTGTCCAAGCGGCCTGTTCTGAGAGTGGACTGTTTTTTGCATTCGTTCTCAAGTTCTATCAGTGTTGTTTTCTGCTTTTCTGGAGCACATTTTGACTTGTTGCTGAATGCTCCTATAATGTAACTCTAAATGACAATCAGAGCAACTTGAATTGCGTGTGTGCAGCCTTTTGCTCAAAAGTGATCAACGTTTCGTTTTCGGAGTCTCTTTTGACAATCTCTTCGAGGGCTGTTTTCAGTCATTAACAGAGCTGTTCTGAAAGTGTCCAAGCGGCCTGTTCTTAGAGTGGACTGTTTTTTGCATTCGTTCTCAAGTTATATCAAACTATCAAAGTGTTGTTTTCTGCCTTTCTGGAGCACATTTTGACTTGTTGTTGAATGTTCCTATAATGTAACTCTAAATGACAATCAGAGTATGTTGAATTACGTGTGTGCAGTCTTTTGCTCAAAAGTTATCAATGTTTCGTTTTCAGAGTCTCTTTTGACAATCTCTTAAAGAGCTGATTTCAGTCATTAACAGAGCTGTTCTGAAAGTGTCCAAGCAGCCTGTTCTGAGAGTGGACTGTTTTTTGCATTCGTTCTCAAGTTATATCAAAGTGTTGTTTTCTGCCTTTCTCGAGCACATTTGTGACTGCTCCTGGTGTTTCTGGACACCTCTCGGAAATGAGAAAGACGTCAAATTCGTCTTTAAAGTTTTTTTTGTTTTTTTTCAGATTTTCGTTTTTTTAGCTAACATTCAACTCGAAGATGTGAAGTATCCACTCGTTATTTTTCCGAACAGTTTTACGTTCATTAAATAAGTGTAATCTATAACACAATGACTTCGTTTCTTGTTGTTTGATGGGGATTCATTATCTTTGATGGGGATTTTCTGTGCTTAGTGATTTCCGGTATAGCAACTTTCAAATACTCATGTCGTCTTCAATTTGTTTCCGATTTCAATGTATGATGCATCATTTGAAAGCTTACAATCTGTAGTTTAAGCACATGTAAAAAACAGAAAAATGATTTCGCCAACAGGTAGCCCTTTTCATTGGGCTGTGTCACATTTTGACTTGTTGTTGAATGCTCCTATAATGTAACTCTAAATGACAATCAGAGCAACTTGAATTGCGTGTGTGCAGCCTTTTGCTCAAAAGTGATCAACGTTTCGTTTTCGGAGTCTCTTTTGACAATCTCTTCGAGAGCTGTTTTCAGTCATTAACAGAGCTGTTCTGAAAGTGTCCAAGCGGCCAGTTCTTAGAGTGGACTGTTTTTTGCATTCGTTCTCAAGTTATATCAAACTATCAAAGTGTTGTTTTCTGCCTTTCTCGAGCACATTTTGACTTGTTGTTGAATGCTCCTATAATGTAACTCTAAATGACAATCAGAGCAACTTGAATTGCGTGTGTGCAGCCTTTTGCTCAAAAGTGATCAACGTTTCGTTTTCAGAGTCTCTTTTGACAATCTCTTCGAGAGCTGTTTTCAGTCATTAACAGAGCTGTTCTGAAAGTGTCCAAGCGGCCTGTTCTGAGAGTGGACTGTTTTTTGCATTCGTTCTCAAGTTCTATCAGTGTTGTTTTCTGCTTTTCTGGAGCACATTTTGAATTGTTGCTGAATGCTCCTATAATGTAACTCTAAATGACAATCAGAGCAACTTGAATTGCGTGTGTGCAGCCTTTTGCTCAAAAGTGATCAACGTTTCGTTTTCGGAGTCTCTTTTGACAATCTCTTCGAGAGCTGTTTTCAGTCATTAACAGAGCTGTTCTGAAAGTGTCCAAGCGGCCTGTTCTTAGAGTGGACTGTTTTTTGCATTCGTTCTCAAGTTATATCAAACTATCAAAGTGTTGTTTTCTGCCTTTCTGGAGCACATTTTGACTTGTTGTTGAATGCTCCTATACTGTAACTCTAAATGACAATCAGAGCAACTTGAATTGCGTGTGTGCAGCCTTTTGCTCAAAAGTGATCAACGTTTCGTTTTCGGAGTCTCTTTTGACAATCTCTTCGAGAGCTGATTTCAGTCATTAACAGAGCTGTTCTGAAAGTGTCCAAGCAGCCTGTTCTGAGAGTGGACTGTTTTTTGCATTCGTTCTCAAGTTATATCAAAGTGTTGTTTTCTGCCTTTCTCGAGCACATTTTGACTTGTTGTTGAATGCTCCTATAATGTAACTCTAAATGACAATCAGAGCAACTTGAATTGCGTGTGTGCAGCCTTTTGCTCAAAAGTGATCAACGTTTCGTTTTCGGAATCTCTTTTGACAATCTCTTCGAGAGCTGTTTTCAGTCATTAACAGAGCTGTTCTGAAAGTGTCCTAGCGGCCTGTTCTGAGAGTGGACTGTTTTTTGCATTCGTTCTCAAGTTATATCAAAGTGTTGTTTTCTGCCTTTCTCAAGCACATTTTGACTTGTTGTTGAATGCTCCTATAATGTAACTCTAAATGACAATCAGAGCAACTTGAATTGCGTGTGTGCAGCCTTTTGCTCAAAAGTGATCAACGTTTCGTTTTCAGAGTCTCTTTTGACAATCTCTTCGAGAGCTGTTTTCAGTCATTAACAGAGCTGTTCTGAAAGTGTCCAAGCGGCCTGTTCTGAGAGTGGACTGTTTTTTGCATTCGTTCTCAAGTTCTATCAGTGTTGTTTTCTGCTTTTCTGGAGCACATTTTGACTTGTTGCTGAATGCTCCTATAATGTAACTCTAAATGACAATCAGAGCAACTTGAATTGCGTGTGTGCAGCCTTTTGCTCAAAAGTGATCAACGTTTCGTTTTCGGAGTCTCTTTTGACAATCTCTTCGAGAGCTGTTTTCAGTCATTAACAGAGCTGTTCTGAAAGTGTCCAAGCGGCCTGTTCTTAGAGTGGACTGTTTTTTGCATTCGTTCTCAAGTTATATCAAACTATCAAAGTGTTGTTTTCTGCCTTTCTGGAGCACATTTTGACTTGTTGTTGAATGTTCCTATAATGTAACTCTAAATGACAATCAGAGTATGTTGAATTACGTGTGTGCAGTCTTTTGCTCAAAAGTTATCAATGTTTCGTTTTCAGAGTCTCTTTTGACAATCTCTTAAAGAGCTGATTTCAGTCATTAACAGAGCTGTTCTGAAAGTGTCCAAGCAGCCTGTTCTGAGAGTGGACTGTTTTTTGCATTCGTTCTCAAGTTATATCAAAGTGTTGTTTTCTGCCTTTCTCGAGCACATTTGTGACTGCTCCTGGTGTTTCTGGACACCTCTCGGAAATGAGAAAGACGTCAAATTCGTCTTTAAAGTTTTTTTTGTTTTTTTTCAGATTTTCGTTTTTTTAGCTAACATTCAACTCGAAGATGTGAAGTATCCACTCGTTATTTTTCCGAACAGTTTTACGTTCATTAAATAAGTGTAATCTATAACACAATGACTTCGTTTCTTGTTGTTTGATGGGGATTCATTATCTTTGATGGGGATTTTCTGTGCTTAGTGATTTCCGGTATAGCAACTTTCAAATACTCATGTCGTCTTCAATTTGTTTCCGATTTCAATGTATGATGCATCATTTGAAAGCTTACAATCTGTAGTTTAAGCACATGTAAAAAACAGAAAAATGATTTCGCCAACAGGTAGCCCTTTTCATTGGGCTGTGTCACATTTTGACTTGTTGTTGAATGCTCCTATAATGTAACTCTAAATGACAATCAGAGCAACTTGAATTGCGTGTGTGCAGCCTTTTGCTCAAAAGTGATCAACGTTTCGTTTTCGGAGTCTCTTTTGACAATCTCTTCGAGAGCTGTTTTCAGTCATTAACAGAGCTGTTCTGAAAGTGTCCAAGCGGCCTGTTCTTAGAGTGGACTGTTTTTTGCATTCGTTCTCAAGTTATATCAAACTATCAAAGTGTTGTTTTCTGCCTTTCTCGAGCACATTTTGACTTGTTGTTGAATGCTCCTATAATGTAACTCTAAATGACAATCAGAGCAACTTGAATTGCGTGTGTGCAGCCTTTTGCTCAAAAGTGATCAACGTTTCGTTTTCAGAGTCTCTTTTGACAATCTCTTCGAGAGCTGTTTTCAGTCATTAACAGAGCTGTTCTGAAAGTGTCCAAGCGGCCTGTTCTGAGAGTGGACTGTTTTTTGCATTCGTTCTCAAGTTCTATCAGTGTTGTTTTCTGCTTTTCTGGAGCACATTTTGAATTGTTGCTGAATGCTCCTATAATGTAACTCTAAATGACAATCAGAGCAACTTGAATTGCGTGTGTGCAGCCTTTTGCTCAAAAGTGATCAACGTTTCGTTTTCGGAGTCTCTTTTGACAATCTCTTCGAGAGCTGTTTTCAGTCATTAACAGAGCTGTTCTGAAAGTGTCCAAGCGGCCTGTTCTTAGAGTGGACTGTTTTTTGCATTCGTTCTCAAGTTATATCAAACTATCAAAGTGTTGTTTTCTGCCTTTCTGGAGCACATTTTGACTTGTTGTTGAATGCTCCTATACTGTAACTCTAAATGACAATCAGAGTATGTTGAATTACGTGTGTGCAGCCTTTTGCTCAAAAGTTATCAATGTTTCGTTTTCAGAGTTTCTTTTGACAATCTCTTAAAGAGCTGATTTCAGTCATTAACAGAGCTGTTCTGAAAGTGTCCAAGCAGCCTGTTCTGAGAGTAGACTGTTTTTTGCATTCGTTCTCAAGTTATATCAAAGTGTTGTTTTCTGCCTTTCTCGAGCACATTTTGACTTGTTGTTGAATGCTCCTATAATGTAACTCTAAATGACAATCAGAGCAACTTGAATTGCGTGTGTGCAGCCTTTTGCTCAAAAGTGATCAACGTTTCGTTTTCAGAGTCTCTTTTGACAATCTCTTCGAGAGCTGTTTTCAGTCATTAACAGAGCTGTTCTGAAAGTGTCCAAGCGGCCTGTTCTTAGAGTGGACTGTTTTTTGCATTCGTTCTCAAGTTATATCAAACTATCAAAGTGTTGTTTTCTGCCTTTCTCGAGCACATTTTGACTTGTTGAATGCTCCTATAATGTAACTCTAAACGACAATCAGAGTATGTTGAATTACGTGTGTGCAGCCTTTTGCTCAAAAGTTATCAATGTTTCGTTTTCAGAGTCTCTTTTGACAATCTCTTAAAGAGCTGATTTCAGTCATTAACAGAGCTGTTCTGAAAGTGTCCAAGCAGCCTGTTCTGAGAGTGGACTGTTTTTTGCATTTGTTCTCAAGTTATATCAAAGTGTTGTTTTGTGCCTTTCTCGAGCACATTTTGACTTGTTGTTGAATACTCCTATAATGTAACTTTAAATGACAATCAGAGCAACTTGAATTGCGTGTGTGCAGCCTTTTGCTCAAAAGTGATCAACGTTTCGTTTTCGGAGTCTCTTTTGACAATCTCTTCGAGAGCTGTTTTCAGTCATTAACAGAGCTGTTCTGAAAGTGTCCAAGCGGCCTGTTCTGAGAGTGGACTGTTTTTTGCATTCGTTCTCAAGTTCTATCAGTGTTGTTTTCTGCTTTTCTGGAGCACATTTTGACTTGTTGCTGAATGCTCCTATAATGTAACTCTAAATGACAATCAGAGCAACTTGAATTGCGTGTGTGCAGCCTTTTGCTCAAAATTGATCAACGTTTCGTTTTCAGATTCTCTTTTGACAATCTCTTCGAGAGCTGTTTTCAGTCATTAACAGAGCTGTTCTGAAAGTGTCCAAGCGGCCTGTTCTGAGAGTGGACTGTTTTTTGCATTCGTTCTCAAGTTCTATCAGTGTTGTTTTCTGCTTTTCTGGAGCACATTTGGACTTGTTGCTGAATGCTCCTATAATGTAACTCTAAATGACAATCAGAGCAACTTGAATTGCGTGTGTGCAGCCTTTTGCTCAAAAGTGATCAACGTTTCGTTTTCGGAGTCTCGTTTGACAATCTCTTCGAGAGCTGTTTTCAGTCATTAACAGAGCTGTTCTGAAAGTGTCCAAGCGGCCTGTTCTTAGAGTGGACTGTTTTTTGCATTCGTTCTCAAGTTATATCAAACTATCAAAGTGTTGTTTTCTGCCTTTCTCGAGCACATTTTGACTTGTTGTTGAATGCTCCTATAATGTAACTCTAAATGACAATCAGAGCAACTTGAATTGCGTGTGTGCAGCCTTTTGCTCAAAAGTGATCAACGTTTCGTTTTCAGAGTCTCTTTTGACAATCTCTTAAAGAGCTGATTTCAGTCATTAACAGAGCTGTTCTGAAAGTGTCCAAGCAGCCTGTTCTGAGAGTGGACTGTTGACTTGTGGAGAGTTGACTTGTTGTTGAATGCTCCTATACTGTAACTCTAAATGACAATCAGAGTATGTTGAATTACGTGTGTGCAGCCTTTTGCTCAAAAGTTATCAATGTTTCGTTTTCAGAGTTTCTTTTGACAATCTCTTAAAGAGCTGATTTCAGTCATTAACAGAGCTGTTCTGAAAGTGTCCAAGCAGCCTGTTCTGAGAGTAGACTGTTTTTTGCATTCGTTCTCAAGTTATATCAAAGTGTTGTTTTCTGCCTTTCTCGAGCACATTTTGACTTGTTGTTGAATGCTCCTATAATGTAACTCTAAATGACAATCAGAGCAACTTGAATTGCGTGTGTGCAGCCTTTTGCTCAAAAGTGATCAACGTTTCGTTTTCAGAGTCTCTTTTGACAATCTCTTCGAGAGCTGTTTTCAGTCATTAACAGAGCTGTTCTGAAAGTGTCCAAGCGGCCTGTTCTTAGAGTGGACTGTTTTTTGCATTCGTTCTCAAGTTATATCAAACTATCAAAGTGTTGTTTTCTGCCTTTCTCGAGCACATTTTGACTTGTTGAATGCTCCTATAATGTAACTCTAAACGACAATCAGAGTATGTTGAATTACGTGTGTGCAGCCTTTTGCTCAAAAGTTATCAATGTTTCGTTTTCAGAGTCTCTTTTGACAATCTCTTAAAGAGCTGATTTCAGTCATTAACAGAGCTGTTCTGAAAGTGTCCAAGCAGCCTGTTCTGAGAGTGGACTGTTTTTTGCATTTGTTCTCAAGTTATATCAAAGTGTTGTTTTGTGCCTTTCTCGAGCACATTTTGACTTGTTGTTGAATACTCCTATAATGTAACTTTAAATGACAATCAGAGCAACTTGAATTGCGTGTGTGCAGCCTTTTGCTCAAAAGTGATCAACGTTTCGTTTTCGGAGTCTCTTTTGACAATCTCTTCGAGAGCTGTTTTCAGTCATTAACAGAGCTGTTCTGAAAGTGTCCAAGCGGCCTGTTCTGAGAGTGGACTGTTTTTTGCATTCGTTCTCAAGTTCTATCAGTGTTGTTTTCTGCTTTTCTGGAGCACATTTTGACTTGTTGCTGAATGCTCCTATAATGTAACTCTAAATGACAATCAGAGCAACTTGAATTGCGTGTGTGCAGCCTTTTGCTCAAAATTGATCAACGTTTCGTTTTCAGATTCTCTTTTGACAATCTCTTCGAGAGCTGTTTTCAGTCATTAACAGAGCTGTTCTGAAAGTGTCCAAGCGGCCTGTTCTGAGAGTGGACTGTTTTTTGCATTCGTTCTCAAGTTCTATCAGTGTTGTTTTCTGCTTTTCTGGAGCACATTTGGACTTGTTGCTGAATGCTCCTATAATGTAACTCTAAATGACAATCAGAGCAACTTGAATTGCGTGTGTGCAGCCTTTTGCTCAAAAGTGATCAACGTTTCGTTTTCGGAGTCTCGTTTGACAATCTCTTCGAGAGCTGTTTTCAGTCATTAACAGAGCTGTTCTGAAAGTGTCCAAGCGGCCTGTTCTTAGAGTGGACTGTTTTTTGCATTCGTTCTCAAGTTATATCAAACTATCAAAGTGTTGTTTTCTGCCTTTCTCGAGCACATTTTGACTTGTTGTTGAATGCTCCTATAATGTAACTCTAAATGACAATCAGAGCAACTTGAATTGCGTGTGTGCAGCCTTTTGCTCAAAAGTGATCAACGTTTCGTTTTCAGAGTCTCTTTTGACAATCTCTTAAAGAGCTGATTTCAGTCATTAACAGAGCTGTTCTGAAAGTGTCCAAGCAGCCTGTTCTGAGAGTGGACTGTTTTTTACATTCGTTCTCAAGTTATATCAAAGTGTTGTTTTCTGCTTTTCTGGAGCACATTTTGACTTGTTGCTGAATGCTCCTATAATGTAACTCTAAATGACAATCAGAGCAACTTGAATTGCGTGTGTGCAGCCTTTTGCTCAAAATTGATCAACGTTTCGTTTTCAGATTCTCTTTTGACAATCTCTTCGAGAGCTGTTTTCAGTCATTAACAGAGCTGTTCTGAAAGTGTCCAAGCGGCCTGTTCTGAGAGTGGACTGTTTTTTGCATTCGTTCTCAAGTTCTATCAGTGTTGTTTTCTGCTTTCCTGGAGCACATTTTGACTTGTTGCTGAATGCTCCTATAATGTAACTCTAAATGACAATCAGAGCAACTTGAATTGCGTGTGTGCAGCCTTTTGCTCAAAAGTGATCAACGTTTCGTTTTCGGAGTCTCTTTTGACAATCTCTTCGAGAGCTGTTTTCAGTCATTAACAGAGCTGTTCTGAAAGTGTCCAAGCGGCCTGTTCTTAGAGTGGACTGTTTTTTGCATTCGTTCTCAAGTTATATCAAACTATCAAAGTGTTGTTTTCTGCCTTTCTGGAGCACATTTTGACTTGTTGTTGAATGCTCCTATAATGTAACTCTAAATGACAATCAGAGTATGTTGAATTACGTGTGTGCAGCCTTTTGATCAAAAGTGATCAACGTTTCGTTTTCGGAGTCTCTTTTGACAATCTCTTCGAGAGCTGTTTTCAGTCATTAACAGAGCTGTTCTGAAAGTGTCCAAGCGGCCTGTTCTTAGAGTGGACTGTTTTTTGCATTCGTTCTCAAGTTATATCAAACTATCAAAGTGTTGTTTTCTGCCATTCTCGAGCACATTTTGACTTGTTGAATGCTCCTATAATGTAACTCTAAACGACAATCAGAGTATGTTGAATTACGTGTGTGCAGCCTTTTGCTCAAAAGTTATCAATGTTTCGTTTTCAGAGTCTCTTTTGACAATCTCTTAAAGAGCTGATTTCAGTCATTAACAGAGCTGTTCTGAAAGTGTCCAAGCAGCCTGTTCTGAGAGTGGACTGTTTTTTGCATTTGTTCTCAAGTTATATCAAAGTGTTGTTTTGTGCCTTTCTCGAGCACATTTTGACTTGTTGTTGAATACTCCTATAATGTAACTTTAAATGACAATCAGAGCAACTTGAATTGCGTGTGTGCAGCCTTTTGCTCAAAAGTGATCAACGTTTCGTTTTCGGAGTCTCTTTTGACAATCTCTTCGAGAGCTGTTTTCAGTCATTAACAGAGCTGTTCTGAAAGTGTCCAAGCGGCCTGTTCTGAGAGTGGACTGTTTTTTGCATTCGTTCTCAAGTTCTATCAGTGTTGTTTTCTGCTTTTCTGGAGCACATTTTGACTTGTTGTTGAATGCTCCTATAATGTAACTCTAAATGACAATCAGAGCAACTTGAATTGCGTGTGTGCAGCCTTTTGCTCAAAATAGATCAACGTTTCGTTTTCAGATTCTCTTTTGACAATCTCTTCGAGAGCTGTTTTCAGTCATTAACAGAGCTGTTCTGAAAGTGTCCAAGCGGCCTGTTCTGAGAGTGGACTGTTTTTTGCATTCGTTCTCAAGTTCTATCAGTGTTGTTTTCTGCTTTTCTGGAGCACATTTGGACTTGTTGCTGAATGCTCCTATAATGTAACTCTAAATGACAATCAGAGCAACTTGAATTGCGTGTGTGCAGCCTTTTGCTCAAAAGTGATCAACGTTTCGTTTTCGGAGTCTCGTTTGACAATCTCTTCGAGAGCTGTTTTCAGTCATTAACAGAGCTGTTCTGAAAGTGTCCAAGCGGCCTGTTCTTAGAGTGGACTGTTTTTTGCATTCGTTCTCAAGTTATATCAAACTATCAAAGTGTTGTTTTCTGCCTTTCTCGAGCACATTTTGACTTGTTGTTGAATGCTCCTATAATGTAACTCTAAATGACAATCAGAGCAACTTGAATTGCGTGTGTGCAGCCTTTTGCTCAAAAGTGATCAACGTTTCGTTTTCAGAGTCTCTTTTGACAATCTCTTAAAGAGCTGATTTCAGTCATTAACAGAGCTGTTCTGAAAGTGTCCAAGCAGCCTGTTCTGAGAGTGGACTGTTTTTTACATTCGTTCTCAAGTTATATCAAAGTGTTGTTTTCTGCTTTTCTGGAGCACATTTTGACTTGTTGCTGAATGCTCCTATAATGTAACTCTAAATGACAATCAGAGCAACTTGAATTGCGTGTGTGCAGACTTTTGCTCAAAATTGATCAACGTTTCGTTTTCAGATTCTCTTTTGACAATCTCTTCGAGAGCTGTTTTCAGTCATTAACAGAGCTGTTCTGAAAGTGTCCAAGCGGCCTGTTCTGAGAGTGGACTGTTTTTTGCATTCGTTCTCAAGTTCTATCAGTGTTGTTTTCTGCTTTCCTGGAGCACATTTTGACTTGTTGCTGAATGCTCCTATAATGTAACTCTAAATGACAATCAGAGCAACTTGAATTGCGTGTGTGCAGCCTTTTGCTCAAAAGTGATCAACGTTTCGTTTTCGGAGTCTCTTTTGACAATCTCTTCGAGAGCTGTTTTCAGTCATTAACAGAGCTGTTCTGAAAGTGTCCAATCGGCCTGTTCTTAGAGTGGACTGTTTTTTGCATTCGTTCTCAAGTTATATCAAACTATCAAAGTGTTGTTTTCTGCCTTTCTGGAGCACATTTTGACTTGTTGTTGAATGCTCCTATAATGTAACTAAATGACAATCAGAGTATGTTGAATTACGTGTGTGCAGCCTTTTGATCAAAAGTGATCAACGTTTCGTTTTCGGAGTCTCTTTTGACAATCTCTTCGAGAGCTGTTTTCAGTCATTAACAGAGCTGTTCTGAAAGTGTCCAAGCGGCCTGTTCTTAGAGTGGACTGTTTTTTGCATTCGTTCTCAAGTTATATCAAACTATCAAAGTGTTGTTTTCTGCCTTTCTCGAGCACATTTTGACTTGTTGTTGAATGCTCCTATAATGTAACTCTAAATGACAATCAGAGTATGTTGAATTACGTGTGTGCAGCCTTTTGCTCAAAAGTGATCAATGTTTCGTTTTCAGAGGCTCTTTTGACAATCTCTTAAAGAGCTGATTTCAGTCATTAACAGAGCTGTTCTGAAAGTGTCCAAGCAGCCTGTTCTGAGAGTGGACTGTTTTTTGCATTCGTTCTCAAGTTATATCAAAGTGTTGTTTTGTGCCTTTCTCGAGCACATTTTGACTTGTTGTTGAATGCTCCTATAATGTAACTCTAAATGACAATCAGAGCAACTTGAATTGCGTGTGTGCAGCCTTTTGCTCAAAAGTGATCAACGTTTCGTTTTCAGAGTCTCTTTTGACAATCTCTTCGAGAGCAGTTTTCAGTCATTAACAGAGCTGTTCTGAAAGTGTCCAAGCGGCCTGTTCTGAGAGTGGACTGTTTTTTGCATTCGTTCTCAAGTTCTATCAGTGTTGTTTTCTGCTTTTCTGGAGCACATTTTGACTTGTTGCTGAATGCTCCTATAATGTAACTCTAAATGACAATCAGAGCAACTTGAATTGCGTGTGTGCAGCCTTTTGCTCAAAAGTGATCAACGTTTCGTTTTCGGAGTCTCTTTTGACAATCTCTTCGAGAGCTGTTTTCAGTCATTAACAGAGCTGTTCTGAAAGTGTCCAAGCGGCCTGTTCTGAGAGTGGACTGTTTTTTGCATTCGTTCTCAAGTTCTATCAGTGTTGTTTTCTGCTTTTCTGGAGCACATTTTGACTTGTTGCTGAATGCTCCTATAATGTAACTCTAAATGACAATCAGAGCAACTTGAATTGCGTGTGTGCAGCCTTTTGCTCAAAATTGATCAACGTTTCGTTTTCAGATTCTCTTTTGACAATCTCTCCGAGAGCTGTTTTCAGTCATTAACAGAGCTGTTCTGAAAGTGTCCAAGCGGCCTGTTCTGAGAGTGGACTGTTTTTTGCATTCGTTCTCAAGTTCTATCAGTGTTGTTTTCTGCTTTTCTGGAGCACATTTGGACTTGTTGCTGAATGCTCCTATAATGTAACTCTAAATGACAATCAGAGCAACTTGAATTGCGTGTGTGCAACCTTTTGCTCAAAAGTGATCAACGTTTCGTTTTCGGAGTCTCGTTTGACAATCTCTTCGAGAGCTGTTTTCAGTCATTAACAGAGCTGTTCTGAAAGTGTCCAAGCGGCCTGTTCTTAGAGTGGACTGTTTTTTGCATTCGTTCTCAAGTTATATCAAACTATCAAAGTGTTGTTTTCTGCCTTTCTCGAGCACATTTTGACTTGTTGTTGAATGCTCCTATAATGTAACTCTAAATGACAATCAGAGCAACTTGAATTGCGTGTGTGCAGCCTTTTGCTCAAAAGTGATCAACGTTTCGTTTTCAGAGTCTCTTTTGACAATCTCTTAAAGAGCTGATTTCAGTCATTAACAGAGCTGTTCTGAAAGTGTCCAAGCAGCCTGTTCTGAGAGTGGACTGTTTTTTGCATTCGTTCTCAAGTTATATCAAAGTGTTGTTTTCTGCCTTTCTCGAGCACATTTTGACTTGTTGTTGAATGCTCCTATAATGTAACTCTAAATGACAATCAGAGCAACTTGAATTGCGTGTGTGCAGCCTTTTGCTCAAAAGTGATCAACGTTTCGTTTTCAGAGTCTCTTTTGACAATCTCTTCGAGAGCTGTTTTCAGTCATTAACAGAGCTGTTCTGAAAGTGTCCAAGCGGCCTCTTCTGAGAGTGGACTGTTTTTTGCATTCGTTCTCAAGTTCTATCAGTGTTGTTTTCTGCTTTTCTGGAGCACATTTTGACTTGTTGCTGAATGCTCCTATAATGTAACTCTAAATGACAATCAGAGCAACTTGAATTGCGTGTGTGCAGCCTTTTGCTCAAAAGTGATCAACGTTTCGTTTTCGGAGTCTCTTTTGACAATCTCTTCGAGAGCTGTTTTCAGTCATTAACAGAGCTGTTCTGAAAGTGTCCAAGCGGCCTGTTCTTAGAGTGGACTGTTTTTTGCATTCGTTCTCAAGTTATATCAAACTATCAAAGTGTTGTTTTCTGCCTTTCTGGAGCACATTTTGACTTGTTGTTGAATGCTCCTATAATATAACTCTAAATGACAATCAGAGTATGTTGAATTACGTGTGTGCAGCCTTTTGCTCAAAAGTTATCAATGTTTCGTTTTCAGAGTCTCTTTTGACAATCTCTTAAAGAGCTGATTTCAGTCATTAACAGAGCTGTTCTGAAAGTGTCCAAGCAGCCTGTTCTGAGAGTGGACTGTTTTTTGCATTTGTTCTCAAGTTATATCAAAGTGTTGTTTTGTGCCTTTCTCGAGCACATTTTGACTTGTTGTTGAATACTCCTATAATGTAACTTTAAATGACAATCAGAGCAACTTGAATTGCGTGTGTGCAGCCTTTTGCTCAAAAGTGATCAACGTTTCGTTTTCGGAGTCTCTTTTGACAATCTCTTCGAGAGCTGTTTTCAGTCATTAACAGAGCTGTTCTGAAAGTGTCCAAGCGGCCTGTTCTGAGAGTGGACTGTTTTTTGCATTCGTTCTCAAGTTCTATCAGTGTTGTTTTCTGCTTTTCTGGAGCACATTTTGACTTGTTGCTGAATGCTCCTATAATGTAACTCTAAATGACAATCAGAGCAACTTGAATTGCGTGTGTGCAGCCTTTTGCTCAAAATTGATCAACGTTTCGTTTTCAGATTCTCTTTTGACAATCTCTTCGAGAGCTGTTTTCAGTCATTAACAGAGCTGTTCTGAAAGTGTCCAAGCGGCCTGTTCTGAGAGTGGACTGTTTTTTGCATTCGTTCTCAAGTTCTATCAGTGTTGTTTTCTGCTTTTCTGGAGCACATTTGGACTTGTTGCTGAATGCTCCTATAATGTAACTCTAAATGACAATCAGAGCAACTTGAATTGCGTGTGTGCAGCCTTTTGCTCAAAAGTGATCAACGTTTCGTTTTCGGAGTCTCGTTTGACAATCTCTTCGAGAGCTGTTTTCAGTCATTAACAGAGCTGTTCTGAAAGTGTCCAAGCGGCCTGTTCTTAGAGTGGACTGTTTTTTGCATTCGTTCTCAAGTTATATCAAACTATCAAAGTGTTGTTTTCTGCCTTTCTCGAGCACATTTTGACTTGTTGTTGAATGCTCCTATAATGTAACTCTAAATGACAATCAGAGCAACTTGAATTGCGTGTGTGCAGCCTTTTGCTCAAAAGTGATCAACGTTTCGTTTTCAGAGTCTCTTTTGACAATCTCTTAAAGAGCTGATTTCAGTCATTAACAGAGCTGTTCTGAAAGTGTCCAAGCAGCCTGTTCTGAGAGTGGACCATTTTTTACATTCGTTCTCAAGTTATATCAAAGTGTTGTTTTCTGCTTTTCTGGAGCACATTTTGACTTGTTGCTGAATGCTCCTATAATGTAACTCTAAATGACAATCAGAGCAACTTGAATTGCGTGTGTGCAGCCTTTTGCTCAAAATTGATCAACGTTTCGTTTTCAGATTCTCTTTTGACAATCTCTTCGAGAGCTGTTTTCAGTCATTAACAGAGCTGTTCTGAAAGTGTCCAAGCGGCCTGTTCTGAGAGTGGACTGTTTTTTGCATTCGTTCTCAAGTTCTATCAGTGTTGTTTTCTGCTTTCCTGGAGCACATTTTGACTTGTTGCTGAATGCTCCTATAATGTAACTCTAAATGACAATCAGAGCAACTTGAATTGCGTGTGTGCAGCCTTTTGCTCAAAAGTGATCAACGTTTCGTTTTCGGAGTCTCTTTTGACAATCTCTTCGAGAGCTGTTTTCAGTCATTAACAGAGCTGTTCTGAAAGTGTCCAAGCGGCCTGTTCTTAGAGTGGACTGTTTTTTGCATTCGTTCTCAAGTTATATCAAACTATCAAAGTGTTGTTTTCTGCCTTTCTGGAGCACATTTTGACTTGTTGTTGAATGCTCCTATAATGTAACTCTAAATGACAATCAGAGTATGTTGAATTACGTGTGTGCAGCCTTTTGATCAAAAGTGATCAACGTTTCGTTTTCGGAGTCTCTTTTGACAATCTCTTCGAGAGCTGTTTTCAGTCATTAACAGAGCTGTTCTGAAAGTGTCCAAGCGGCCTGTTCTTAGAGTGGACTGTTTTTTGCATTCGTTCTCAAGTTATATCAAACTATCAAAGTGTTGTTTTCTGCCTTTCTCGAGCACATTTTGACTTGTTGAATGCTCCTATAATGTAACTCTAAACGACAATCAGAGTATGTTGAATTACGTGTGTGCAGCCTTTTGCTCAAAAGTTATCAATGTTTCGTTTTCAGAGTCTCTTTTGACAATCTCTTAAAGAGCTGATTTCAGTCATTAACAGAGCTGTTCTGAAAGTGTCCAAGCAGCCTGTTCTGAGAGTGGACTGTTTTTTGCATTTGTTCTCAAGTTATATCAAAGTGTTGTTTTGTGCCTTTCTCGAGCACATTTTGACTTGTTGTTGAATACTCCTATAATGTAACTTTAAATGACAATCAGAGCAACTTGAATTGCGTGTGTGCAGCCTTTTGCTCAAAAGTGATCAACGTTTCGTTTTCGGAGTCTCTTTTGACAATCTCTTCGAGAGCTGTTTTCAGTCATTAACAGAGCTGTTCTGAAAGTGTCCAAGCGGCCTGTTCTGAGAGTGGACTGTTTTTTGCATTCGTTCTCAAGTTCTATCAGTGTTGTTTTCTGCTTTTCTGGAGCACATTTTGACTTGTTGCTGAATGCTCCTATAATGTAACTCTAAATGACAATCAGAGCAACTTGAATTGCGTGTGTGCAGCCTTTTGCTCAAAATTGATCAACGTTTCGTTTTCAGATTCTCTTTTGACAATCTCTTCGAGAGCTGTTTTCAGTCATTAACAGAGCTGTTCTGAAAGTGTCCAAGCGGCCTGTTCTGAGAGTGGACTGTTTTTTGCATTCGTTCTCAAGTTCTATCAGTGTTGTTTTCTGCTTTTCTGGAGCACATTTGGACTTGTTGCTGAATGCTCCTATAATGTAACTCTAAATGACAATCAGAGCAACTTGAATTGCGTGTGTGCAGCCTTTTGCTCAAAAGTGATCAACGTTTCGTTTTCGGAGTCTCGTTTGACAATCTCTTCGAGAGCTGTTTTCAGTCATTAACAGAGCTGTTCTGAAAGTGTCCAAGCGGCCTGTTCTTAGAGTGGACTGTTTTTTGCATTCGTTCTCAAGTTATATCAAACTATCAAAGTGTTGTTTTCTGCCTTTCTCGAGCACATTTTGACTTGTTGTTGAATGCTCCTATAATGTAACTCTAAATGACAATCAGAGCAACTTGAATTGCGTGTGTGCAGCCTTTTGCTCAAAAGTGATCAACGTTTCGTTTTCAGAGTCTCTTTTGACAATCTCTTAAAGAGCTGATTTCAGTCATTAACAGAGCTGTTCTGAAAGTGTCCAAGCAGCCTGTTCTGAGAGTGGACTGTTTTTTTACATTCGTTCTCAAGTTATATCAAAGTGTTGTTTTCTGCTTTTCTGGAGCACATTTTGACTTGTTGCTGAATGCTCCTATAATGTAACTCTAAATGACAATCAGAGCAACTTGAATTGCGTGTGTGCAGACTTTTGCTCAAAATTGATCAACGTTTCGTTTTCAGATTCTCTTTTGACAATCTCTTCGAGAGCTGTTTTCAGTCATTAACAGAGCTGTTCTGAAAGTGTCCAAGCGGCCTGTTCTGAGAGTGGACTGTTTTTTGCATTCGTTCTCAAGTTCTATCAGTGTTGTTTTCTGCTTTCCTGGAGCACATTTTGACTTGTTGCTGAATGCTCCTATAATGTAACTCTAAATGACAATCAGAGCAACTTGAATTGCGTGTGTGCAGCCTTTTGCTCAAAAGTGATCAACGTTTCGTTTTCGGAGTCTCTTTTGACAATCTCTTCGAGAGCTGTTTTCAGTCATTAACAGAGCTGTTCTGAAAGTGTCCAATCGGCCTGTTCTTAGAGTGGACTGTTTTTTGCATTCGTTCTCAAGTTATATCAAACTATCAAAGTGTTGTTTTCTGCCTTTCTGGAGCACATTTTGACTTGTTGTTGAATGCTCCTATAATGTAACTAAATGACAATCAGAGTATGTTGAATTACGTGTGTGCAGCCTTTTGATCAAAAGTGATCAACGTTTCGTTTTCGGAGTCTCTTTTGACAATCTCTTCGAGAGCTGTTTTCAGTCATTAACAGAGCTGTTCTGAAAGTGTCCAAGCGGCCTGTTCTTAGAGTGGACTGTTTTTTGCATTCGTTCTCAAGTTATATCAAACTATCAAAGTGTTGTTTTCTGCCTTTCTCGAGCACATTTTGACTTGTTGTTGAATGCTCCTATAATGTAACTCTAAATGACAATCAGAGTATGTTGAATTACGTGTGTGCAGCCTTTTGCTCAAAAGTTATCAATGTTTCGTTTTCAGAGTCTCTTTTGACAATCTCTTAAAGAGCTGATTTCAGTCATTAACAGAGCTGTTCTGAAAGTGTCCAAGCAGCCTGTTCTGAGAGTGGACTGTTTTTTGCATTCGTTCTCAAGTTATATCAAAGTGTTGTTTTGTGCCTTTCTCGAGCACATTTTGACTTGTTGTTGAATGCTCCTATAATGTAACTCTAAATGACAATCAGAGCAACTTGAATTGCGTGTGTGCAGCCTTTTGCTCAAAAGTGATCAACGTTTCGTTTTCAGAGTCTCTTTTGACAATCTCTTCGAGAGCAGTTTTCAGTCATTAACAGAGCTGTTCTGAAAGTGTCCAAGCGGCCTGTTCTGAGAGTGGACTGTTTTTTGCATTCGTTCTCAAGTTCTATCAGTGTTGTTTTCTGCTTTTCTGGAGCACATTTTGACTTGTTGCTGAATGCTCCTATAATGTAACTCTAAATGACAATCAGAGCAACTTGAATTGCGTGTGTGCAGCCTTTTGCTCAAAAGTGATCAACGTTTCGTTTTCGGAGTCTCTTTTGACAATCTCTTCGAGAGCTGTTTTCAGTCATTAACAGAGCTGTTCTGAAAGTGTCCAAGCGGCCTGTTCTGAGAGTGGACTGTTTTTTGCATTCGTTCTCAAGTTCTATCAGTGTTGTTTTCTGCTTTTCTGGAGCACATTTTGACTTGTTGCTGAATGCTCCTATAATGTAACTCTAAATGACAATCAGAGCAACTTGAATTGCGTGTGTGCAGCCTTTTGCTCAAAATTGATCAACGTTTCGTTTTCAGATTCTCTTTTGACAATCTCTTCGAGAGCTGTTTTCAGTCATTAACAGAGCTGTTCTGAAAGTGTCCAAGCGGCCTGTTCTGAGAGTGGACTGTTTTTTGCATTCGTTCTCAAGTTCTATCAGTGTTGTTTTCTGCTTTTCTGGAGCACATTTGGACTTGTTGCTGAATGCTCCTATAATGTAACTCTAAATGACAATCAGAGCAACTTGAATTGCGTGTGTGCAACCTTTTGCTCAAAAGTGATCAACGTTTCGTTTTCGGAGTCTCGTTTGACAATCTCTTCGAGAGCTGTTTTCAGTCATTAACAGAGCTGTTCTGAAAGTGTCCAAGCGGCCTGTTCTTAGAGTGGACTGTTTTTTGCATTCGTTCTCAAGTTATATCAAACTATCAAAGTGTTGTTTTCTGCCTTTCTCGAGCACATTTTGACTTGTTGTTGAATGCTCCTATAATGTAACTCTAAATGACAATCAGAGCAACTTGAATTGCGTGTGTGCAGCCTTTTGCTCAAAAGTGATCAACGTTTCGTTTTCAGAGTCTCTTTTGACAATCTCTTAAAGAGCTGATTTCAGTCATTAACAGAGCTGTTCTGAAAGTGTCCAAGCAGCCTGTTCTGAGAGTGGACTGTTTTTTGCATTCGTTCTCAAGTTATATCAAAGTGTTGTTTTCTGCCTTTCTCGAGCACATTTTGACTTGTTGTTGAATGCTCCTATAATGTAACTCTAAATGACAATCAGAGCAACTTGAATTGCGTGTGTGCAGCCTTTTGCTCAAAAGTGATCAACGTTTCGTTTTCAGAGTCTCTTTTGACAATCTCTTCGAGAGCTGTTTTCAGTCATTAACAGAGCTGTTCTGAAAGTGTCCAAGCGGCCTCTTCTGAGAGTGGACTGTTTTTTGCATTCGTTCTCAAGTTCTATCAGTGTTGTTTTCTGCTTTTCTGGAGCACATTTTGACTTGTTGCTGAATGCTCCTATAATGTAACTCTAAATGACAATCAGAGCAACTTGAATTGCGTGTGTGCAGCCTTTTGTTCAAAAGTGATCAACGTTTCGTTTTCGGAGTCTCTTTTGACAATCTCTTCGAGAGCTGTTTTCAGTCATTAACAGAGCTGTTCTGAAAGTGTCCAAGCGGCCTGTTCTTAGAGTGGACTGTTTTTTGCATTCGTTCTCAAGTTATATCAAACTATCAAAGTGTTGTTTTCTGCCTTTCTGGAGCACATTTTGACTTGTTGTTGAATGCTCCTATAATATAACTCTAAATGACAATCAGAGTATGTTGAATTACGTGTGTGCAGCCTTTTGCTCAAACGTTATCAATGTGTCGTTTTCAGAGTCTCTTTTGACAATCTCTTAAAGAGCTGATTTCAGTCATTAACAGAGCTGTTCTGAAAGTGTCCAAGCAGCCTGTTCTGAGAGTGGACTGTTTTTTGCATTCGTTCTCAAGTTATATCAAAGTGTTGTTTTCTGCCTTTCTCAAGCACATTTTGACTTGTTGTTGAATGCTCCTATAATGTAACTCTAAATGACAATCAGAGCAACTTGAATTGCGTGTGTGCAGCCTTTTGCTCAAAGGTGATCAACGTTTCGTTTTCAGAGTCTCTTTTGACAATCTCTTCGAGAGCTGTTTTCAGTCATTAACAGAGCTGTTCTGAAAGTGTCCAAGCGGCCTGTTCTTAGAGTGGACTGTTTTTTGCAATCGTTCTCAAGTTATATCAAACTATCAAAGTGTTGTTTTCTGCCTTTCTGGAGCACATTTTGACTTGTTGTTGAATGCTCCTATAATGTAACTCTAAATGACAATCAGAGTATGTTGAATTACGTGTGTGCAGCCTTTTGCTCAAAAGTTATCAATGTTTCATTTTCAGAGTTTCTTTTGACAATCTCATAAAGAGCTGATTTCAGTCATTAACAGAGCTGTTCTGAAAGTGTCCAAGCAGCCTGTTCTGAGAGTGTCCAAGCGGCCTGTTCTGAGAGTGGACTGTTTTTTGCATTCGTTCTCAAGTTCTATCAGTGTTGTTTTCTGCTTTTCTGGAGCACATTTTGACTTGTTGCTGAATGCTCCTATAATGTAACTCTAAATCGCAATCAGAGCAACTTGAATTGCGTGTGTGCAGCCTTTTGCTCAAAAGTGATCAACGTTTCGTTTTCGGAGTCTCTTTTGACAATCTCTTCGAGAGCTGTTTTCAGTCATTAACAGAGCTGTTCTGAAAGTGTTCAAGCGGCCTGTTCTTAGAGTGGACTGTTTTTTGCATTCGTTCTCAAGTTATATCAAACTATCAAAGTGTTGTTTTCTGCTTTTCTGGAGCACATTTTGACTTGTTGCTGAATGCTCCTATAATGTAACTCTAAATGACAATCAGAGCAACTTGAATTGCGTGTGTGCAGCCTTTTGCTCAAAAGTTATCAACGTTTCGTTTTCGGAGTCTCTTTTGACAATCTCTTCGAGAGCTGTTTTCAGTCATTAACAGAGCTGTTCTGAAAGTGTCCAAGCGGCCTGTTCTGAGAGTGGACTGTTTTTTGCATTCGTTCTCAAGTTCTATCAGTGTTGTTTTCTGCTTTTCTGGAGCACATTTTGACTTGTTGCTGAATGCTCCTATAATGTAACTCTAAATGACAATCAGAGCAACTTGAATTGCGTGTGTGCAGCCTTTTGCTCAAAAGTGATCAACGTTTCGTTTTCGGAGTCTCTTTTGACAATCTCTTCGAGAGCTGTTTTCAGTCATTAACAGAGCTGTTCTGAAAGTGTCCAAGCGGCCTGTTCTTAGAGTGGACTGTTTTTTGCATTCGTTCTCAAGTTATATCAAACTATCAAAGTGTTGTTTTCTGCCTTTCTGGAGCACATTTTGACTTGTTGTTGAATGTTCCTATAATGTAACTCTAAATGACAATCAGAGTATGTTGAATTACGTGTGTGCAGTCTTTTGCTCAAAAGTTATCAATGTTTCGTTTTCAGAGTCTCTTTTGACAATCTCTTAAAGAGCTGATTTCAGTCATTAACAGAGCTGTTCTGAAAGTGTCCAAGCAGCCTGTTCTGAGAGTGGACTGTTTTTTGCATTCGTTCTCAAGTTATATCAAAGTGTTGTTTTCTGCCTTTCTCGAGCACATTTTGACTTGTTGTTGAATGCTCCTATAATGTAACTCTAAATGACAATCAGAGCAACTTGAATTGCGTGTGTGCAGCCTTTTGCTCAAAAGTGATCAACGTTTCGTTTTCGGAATCTCTTTTGACAATCTCTTCGAGAGCTGTTTTCAGTCATTAACAGAGCTGTTCTGAAAGTGTCCAAGCGGCCTGTTCTGAGAGTGGACTGTTTTTTGCATTCGTTCTCAAGTTATATCAAAGTGTTGTTTTCTGCCTTTCTCAAGCACATTTTGACTTGTTGTTGAATGCTCCTATAATGTAACTCTAAATGACAATCAGAGCAACTTGAATTGCGTGTGTGCAGCCTTTTGCTCAAAAGTGATCAACGTTTCGTTTTCAGAGTCTCTTTTGACAATCTCTTCGAGAGCTGTTTTCAGTCATTAACAGAGCTGTTCTGAAAGTGTCCAAGCGGCCTGTTCTGAGAGTGGACTGTTTTTTGCATTCGTTCTCAAGTTCTATCAGTGTTGTTTTCTGCTTTTCTGGAGCACATTTTGACTTGTTGCTGAATGCTCCTATAATGTAACTCTAAATGACAATCAGAGCAACTTGAATTGCGTGTGTGCAGCCTTTTGCTCAAAAGTGATCAACGTTTCGTTTTCGGAGTCTCTTTTGACAATCTCTTCGAGAGCTGTTTTCAGTCATTAACAGAGCTGTTCTGAAAGTGTCCAAGCGGCCTGTTCTTAGAGTGGACTGTTTTTTGCATTCGTTCTCAAGTTATATCAAACTATCAAAGTGTTGTTTTCTGCCTTTCTGGAGCACATTTTGACTTGTTGTTGAATGTTCCTATAATGTAACTCTAAATGACAATCAGAGTATGTTGAATTACGTGTGTGCAGTCTTTTGCTCAAAAGTTATCAATGTTTCGTTTTCAGAGTCTCTTTTGACAATCTCTTAAAGAGCTGATTTCAGTCATTAACAGAGCTGTTCTGAAAGTGTCCAAGCAGCCTGTTCTGAGAGTGGACTGTTTTTTGCATTCGTTCTCAAGTTATATCAAAGTGTTGTTTTCTGCCTTTCTCGAGCACATTTGTGACTGCTCCTGGTGTTTCTGGACACCTCTCGGAAATGAGAAAGACGTCAAATTCGTCTTTAAAGTTTTTTTTGTTTTTTTTCAGATTTTCGTTTTTTTAGCTAACATTCAACTCGAAGATGTGAAGTATCCACTCGTTATTTTTCCGAACAGTTTTACGTTCATTAAATAAGTGTAATCTATAACACAATGACTTCGTTTCTTGTTGTTTGATGGGGATTCATTATCTTTGATGGGGATTTTCTGTGCTTAGTGATTTCCGGTATAGCAACTTTCAAATACTCATGTCGTCTTCAATTTGTTTCCGATTTCAATGTATGATGCATCATTTGAAAGCTTACAATCTGTAGTTTAAGCACATGTAAAAAACAGAAAAATGATTTCGCCAACAGGTAGCCCTTTTCATTGGGCTGTGTCACATTTTGACTTGTTGTTGAATGCTCCTATAATGTAACTCTAAATGACAATCAGAGCAACTTGAATTGCGTGTGTGCAGCCTTTTGCTCAAAAGTGATCAACGTTTCGTTTTCGGAGTCTCTTTTGACAATCTCTTCGAGAGCTGTTTTCAGTCATTAACAGAGCTGTTCTGAAAGTGTCCAAGCGGCCTGTTCTTAGAGTGGACTGTTTTTTGCATTCGTTCTCAAGTTATATCAAACTATCAAAGTGTTGTTTTCTGCCTTTCTCGAGCACATTTTGACTTGTTGTTGAATGCTCCTATAATGTAACTCTAAATGACAATCAGAGCAACTTGAATTGCGTGTGTGCAGCCTTTTGCTCAAAAGTGATCAACGTTTCGTTTTCAGAGTCTCTTTTGACAATCTCTTCGAGAGCTGTTTTCAGTCATTAACAGAGCTGTTCTGAAAGTGTCCAAGCGGCCTGTTCTGAGAGTGGACTGTTTTTTGCATTCGTTCTCAAGTTCTATCAGTGTTGTTTTCTGCTTTTCTGGAGCACATTTTGAATTGTTGCTGAATGCTCCTATAATGTAACTCTAAATGACAATCAGAGCAACTTGAATTGCGTGTGTGCAGCCTTTTGCTCAAAAGTGATCAACGTTTCGTTTTCGGAGTCTCTTTTGACAATCTCTTCGAGAGCTGTTTTCAGTCATTAACAGAGCTGTTCTGAAAGTGTCCAAGCGGCCTGTTCTTAGAGTGGACTGTTTTTTGCATTCGTTCTCAAGTTATATCAAACTATCAAAGTGTTGTTTTCTGCCTTTCTGGAGCACATTTTGACTTGTTGTTGAATGCTCCTATACTGTAACTCTAAATGACAATCAGAGTATGTTGAATTACGTGTGTGCAGCCTTTTGCTCAAAAGTTATCAATGTTTCGTTTTCAGAGTTTCTTTTGACAATCTCTTAAAGAGCTGATTTCAGTCATTAACAGAGCTGTTCTGAAAGTGTCCAAGCAGCCTGTTCTGAGAGTAGACTGTTTTTTGCATTCGTTCTCAAGTTATATCAAAGTGTTGTTTTCTGCCTTTCTCGAGCACATTTTGACTTGTTGTTGAATGCTCCTATAATGTAACTCTAAATGACAATCAGAGCAACTTGAATTGCGTGTGTGCAGCCTTTTGCTCAAAAGTGATCAACGTTTCGTTTTCAGAGTCTCTTTTGACAATCTCTTCGAGAGCTGTTTTCAGTCATTAACAGAGCTGTTCTGAAAGTGTCCAAGCGGCCTGTTCTGAGAGTGGACTGTTTTTTGCATTCGTTCTCAAGTTCTATCAGTGTTGTTTTCTGCTTTTCTGGAGCACATTTTGACTTGTTGCTGAATGCTCCTATAATGTAACTCTAAATGACAATCAGAGCAACTTGAATTGCGTGTGTGCAGCCTTTTGCTCAAAAGTGATCAACGTTTCGTTTTCGGAGTCTCTTTTGACAATCTCTTCGAGAGCTGTTTTCAGTCATTAACAGAGCTGTTCTGAAAGTGTCCAAGCGGCCTGTTCTTAGAGTGGACTGTTTTTTGCATTCGTTCTCAAGTTATATCAAACTATCAAAGTGTTGTTTTCTGCCTTTCTGGAGCACATTTTGACTTGTTGTTGAATGCTCCTATAATGTAACTCTAAATGACAATCAGAGTATGTTGAATTACGTGTGTGCAGCCTTTTGCTCAAAAGTTATCAATGTTTCGTTTTCAGAGTCTCTTTTGACAATCTCTTAAAGAGCTGATTTCAGTCATTAACAGAGCTGTTCTGAAAGTGTCCAAGCAGCCTGTTCTGAGAGTGGAATGTTTTTTGCATTCGTTCTCAAGTTATATCAAAGTGTTGTTTTCTGCCTTTCTCGAGCACATTTTGACTTGTTGTTGAATGCTCCTATAATGTAACTCTAAATGACAATCAGAGCAACTTGAATTGCGTGTGTGCAGCCTTTTGCTCAAAAGTGATCAACGTTTCGTTTTCAGAGTCTCTTTTGACAATCTCTTCGAGAGCTGTTTTCAGTCATTAACAGAGCTGTTCTGAAAGTGTCCAAGCGGCCTGTTCTGAGAGTGGACTGTTTTTTGCATTCGTTCTCAAGTTCTATCAGTGTTGTTTTCTGCTTTTCTGGAGCACATTTTGACTTGTTGCTGAATGCTCCTATAATGTAACTCTAAATGACAATCAGAGCAACTTGAATTGCGTGTGTGCAGCCTTTTGCTCAAAAGTGATCAACGTTTCGTTTTCGGAGTCTCTTTTGACAATCTCTTCGAGAGCTGTTTTCAGTCATTAACAGAGCTGTTCTGAAAGTGTCCAAGAGGCCTGTTCTTAGAGTGGACTGTTTTTTGCATTCGTTCTCAAGTTATATCAAACTATCAAAGTGTTGTTTTCTGCCTTTCTGGAGCACATTTTGACTTGTTGTTGAATGCTCCTATAATGTAACTCTAAATGACAATCAGAGTATGTTGAATTACGTGTGTGCAGCCTTTTGCTCAAAAGTTATCAATGTTTCGTTTTCAGAGTCTCTTTTGACAATCTCTTAAAGAGCTGATTTCAGTCATTAACAGAGCTGTTCTGAAAGTGTCCAAGCAGCCTGTTCTGAGAGTGGAATGTTTTTTGCATTCGTTCTCAAGTTATATCAAAGTGTTGTTTTCTGCCTTTCTCGAGCACATTTTGACTTGTTGTTGAATGCTCCTATAATGTAACTCTAAATGACAATCAGAGCAACTTGAATTGCGTGTGTGCAGCCTTTTGCTCAAAAGTGATCAACGTTTCGTTTTCAGAGTCTCTTTTGACAATCTCTTCGAGAGCTGTTTTCAGTCATTAACAGAGCTGTTCTGAAAGTGTCCAAGCGGCCTGTTCTGAGAGTGGACTGTTTTTTGCATTCGTTCTCAAGTTCTATCAGTGTTGTTTTCTGCTTTTCTGGAGCACATTTTGACTTGTTGCTGAATGCTCCTATAATGTAACTCTAAATGACAATCAGAGCAACTTGAATTGCGTGTGTGCAGCCTTTTGCTCAAAAGTGATCAACGTTTCGTTTTCGGAGTCTCTTTTGACAATCTCTTCGAGAGCTGTTTTCAGTCATTAACAGAGCTGTTCTGAAAGTGTCCAAGAGGCCTGTTCTTAGAGTGGACTGTTTTTTGCATTCGTTCTCAAGTTATATCAAACTATCAAAGTGTTGTTTTCTGCCTTTCTGGAGCACATTTTGACTTGTTGTTGAATGCTCCTATAATGTAACTCTAAATGACAATCAGAGTATGTTGAATTACGTGTGTGCAGCCTTTTGCTCAAAAGTTATCAATGTTTCGTTTTCAGAGTCTCTTTTGACAATCTCTTAAAGAGCTGATTTCAGTCATTAACAGAGCTGTTCTGAAAGTGTCCAAGCAGCCTGTTCTGAGAGTGGAATGTTTTTTGCATTCGTTCTCAAGTTATATCAAAGTGTTGTTTTCTGCCTTTCTCGAGCACATTTTGACTTGTTGTTGAATGCTCCTATAATGTAACTCTAAATGACAATCAGAGCAACTTGAATTGCGTGTTTGCAGCCTTTTGCTCAAAAGTGATCAACGTTTCGTTTTCAGAGTCTCTTTTGACAATCTCTTCGAGAGCTGTTTTCAGTCATTAACAGAGCTGTTCTGAAAGTGTCCAAGCGGCCTGTTCTGAGAGTGGACTGTTTTTTGCATTCGTTCTCAAGTTCTATCAGTGTTGTTTTCTGCTTTTCTGGAGCACATTTTGACTTGTTGCTGAATGCTCCTATAATGTAACTCTAAATGACAATCAGAGCAACTTGAATTGCGTGTGTGCAGCCTTTTGCTCAAAAGTGATCAACGTTTCGTTTTCGGAGTCTCTTTTGACAATCTCTTCGAGAGCTGTTTTCAGTCATTAACAGAGCTGTTCTGAAAGTGTCCAAGCAGCCTGTTCTGAGAGTGGAATGTTTTTTGCATTCGTTCTCAAGTTATATCAAAGTGTTGTTTTCTGCCTTTCTCGAGCACATTTTGACTTGTTGTTAAATGCTCCTATAATGTAACTCTAAATGACAATCAGAGCAACTTGAATTGCGTGTGTGCAGCCTTTTGCTCAAAAGTGATCAACGTTTCGTTTTCAGAGTCTCTTTTGACAATCTCTTCGAGAGCTGTTTTCAGTCATTAACAGAGCTGTTCTGAAAGTGTCCAAGCGGCCTGTTCTGAGAGTGGACTGTTTTTTGCATTCGTTCTCAAGTTCTATCAGTGTTGTTTTCTGCTTTTCTGGAGCACATTTTGACTTGTTGCTGAATGCCCCTATAATGTAACTCTAAATGACAATCAGAGCAACTTGAATTGCGTGTGTGCAGCCTTTTGCTCAAAAGTGATCAACGTTTCGTTTTCGGAGTCTCTTTTGACAATCTCTTCGAGAGCTGTTTTCAGTCATTAACAGAGCTGTTCTGAAAGTGTCCAAGCAGCCTGTTCTGAGAGTGGACTGTTTTTTGCATTCGTTCTCAAGTTATATCAAAGTGTTGTTTTCTGCTTTTCTGGAGCACATTTTGACTTGTTGCTGAATGCTCCTATAATGTAACTCTAAATGACAATCAGAGCAACTTGAATTGCGTGTGTGCAGCCTTTTGCTCAAAAGTGATCAACGTTTCGTTTTCAGAGTCTCTTTTGACAATCTCTTCGAGAGCTGTTTTCAGTTATTAACAGAGCTGTTCTGAAAGTGTCCAAGCGGCCTGTTCTGAGAGTGGACTGTTTTTTGCATTCGTTCTCAAGTTCTATCAGTGTTGTTTTCTGCTTTTCTGGAGCACATTTTGACTTGTTGCTGAATGCACCTATAATGTAACTCTAAATGACAATCAGAGCAACTTGAATTGCGTGTGTGCAGCCTTTTGCTCAAAAGTGATCAACGTTTCGTTTTCGGAGTCTCTTTTGACAATCTCTTCGAGAGCTGTTTTCAGTCATTAACAGAGCTGTTCTGAAAGTGTCCAAGCGGCCTGTTCTTAGAGTGGACTGTTTTTTGCATTCGTTCTCAAGTTATATCAAACTATCAAAGTGTTGTTTTCTGCCTTTCTGGAGCACATTTTGACTTGTTGTTGAATGCTCCTATAATGAAACTCTAAATGACAATCAGAGTATGTTGAATTACGTGTGTGCAGCCTTTTGCTCAAAAGTTATCAATGTTTCGTTTTCAGAGTCTCTTTTGACAATCTCTTAAAGAGCTGATTTCAGTCATTAACAGAGCTGTTCTGAAAGTGTCCAAGCAGCCTGTTCTGAGAGTGGAATGTTTTTTGCATTCGTTCTCAAGTTATATCAAAGTGTTGTTTTCTGCCTTTCTCGAGCACATTTTGACTTGTTGTTGAATGCTCCTATAATGTAACTCTAAATGACAATCAGAGCAACTTGAATTGCGTGTGTGCAGCCTTTTGCTCAAAAGTGATCAACGTTTCGTTTTCAGAGTCTCTTTTGACAATCTCTTCGAGAGCTGTTTTCAGTCATTAACAGAGCTGTTCTGAAAGTGTCCAAGCGGCCTGTTCTGAGAGTGGACTGTTTTTTGCATTCGTTCTCAAGTTCTATCAGTGTTGTTTTCTGCTTTTCTGGAGCACATTTTGACTTGTTGCTGAATGCCCCTATAATGTAACTCTAAATGACAATCAGAGCAACTTGAATTGCGTGTTTGCAGCCTTTTGCTCAAAAGTGATCAACGTTTCGTTTTCGGAGTCTCTTTAGACAATCTCTTCGAGAGCTGTTTTCAGTCATTAACAGAGCTGTTCTGAAAGTGTCCAAGCAGCCTGTTCTGAGAGTGGACTGTTTTTTGCATTCGTTCTCAAGTTATATCAAAGTGTTGTTTTCTGCTTTTCTGGAGCACATTTTGACTTGTTGCTGAATGCTCCTATAATGTAACTCTAAATGACAATCAGAGCAACTTGAATTGCGTGTGTGCAGCCTTTTGCTCAAAAGTGATCAACGTTTCGTTTTCAGAGTCTCTTTTGACAATCTCTTCGAGAGCTGTTTTCAGTTATTAACAGAGCTGTTCTGAAAGTGTCCAAGCGGCCTGTTCTGAGAGTGGACAGTTTTTTGCATTCGTTCTCAAGTTCTATCAGTGTTGTTTTCTGCTTTTCTGGAGCACATTTTGACTTGTTGCTGAATGCTCCTATAATGTAACTCTAAATGACAATCAGAGCAACTTGAATTGCGTGTGTGCAGCCTTTTGCTCAAAAGTGATCAACGTTTCGTTTTCAGAGTCTCTTTTGACAATCTCTTCGAGAGCTGTTTTCAGTTATTAACAGAGCTGTTCTGAAAGTGTCCAAGCGGCCTGTTCTGAGAGTGGACTGTTTTTTGCATTCGTTCTCAAGTTCTATCAGTGTTGTTTTCTGCTTTTCTGGAGCACATTTTGACTTGTTGCTGAATGCACCTATAATGTAACTCTAAATGACAATCAGAGCAACTTGAATTGCGTGTGTGCAGCCTTTTGCTCAAAAGTGATCAACGTTTCGTTTTCGGAGTCTCTTTTGACAATCTCTTCGAGAGCTGTTTTCAGTCATTAACAGAGCTGTTCTGAAAGTGTCCAAGCGGCCTGTTCTTAGAGTGGACTGTTTTTTGCATTCGTTCTCAAGTTATATCAAACTATCAAAGTGTTGTTTTCTGCCTTTCTGGAGCACATTTTGACTTGTTGTTGAATGCTCCTATAATGAAACTCTAAATGACAATCAGAGTATGTTGAATTACGTGTGTGCAGCCTTTTGCTCAAAAGTTATCAATGTTTCGTTTTCAGAGTCTCTTTTGACAATCTCTTAAAGAGCTGATTTCAGTCATTAACAGAGCTGTTCTGAAAGTGTCCAAGCAGCCTGTTCTGAGAGTGGAATGTTTTTTGCATTCGTTCTCAAGTTATATCAAAGTGTTGTTTTCTGCCTTTCTCGAGCACATTTTGACTTGTTGCTGAATGCTCCTATAATGTAACTCTAAATGACAATCAGAGCAACTTGAATTGCGTGTGTGCAGCCTTTTGCTCAAAAGTGATCAACGTTTCGTTTTCAGAGTCTCTTTTGACAATCTCTTCGAGAGCTGTTTTCAGTTATTAACAGAGCTGTTCTGAAAGTGTCCAAGCGGCCTGTTCTGAGAGTGGACAGTTTTTTGCATTCGTTCTCAAGTTCTATCAGTGTTGTTTTCTGCTTTTCTGGAGCACATTTTGACTTGTTGCTGAATGCTCCTATAATGTAACTCTAAATGACAATCAGAGCAACTTGAATTGCGTGTGTGCAGCCTTTTGCTCAAAAGTGATCAACGTTTCGTTTTCAGAGTCTCTTTTGACAATCTCTTCGAGAGCTGTTTTCAGTTATTAACAGAGCTGTTCTGAAAGTGTCCAAGCGGCCTGTTCTGAGAGTGGACTGTTTTTTGCATTCGTTCTCAAGTTCTATCAGTGTTGTTTTCTGCTTTTCTGGAGCACATTTTGACTTGTTGCTGAATGCACCTATAATGTAACTCTAAATGACAATCAGAGCAACTTGAATTGCGTGTGTGCAGCCTTTTGCTCAAAAGTGATCAACGTTTCGTTTTCGGAGTCTCTTTTGACAATCTCTTCGAGAGCTGTTTTCAGTCATTAACAGAGCTGTTCTGAAAGTGTCCAAGCGGCCTGTTCTTAGAGTGGACTGTTTTTTGCATTCGTTCTCAAGTTATATCAAACTATCAAAGTGTTGTTTTCTGCCTTTCTGGAGCACATTTTGACTTGTTGTTGAATGCTCCTATAATGAAACTCTAAATGACAATCAGAGTATGTTGAATTACGTGTGTGCAGCCTTTTGCTCAAAAGTTATCAATGTTTCGTTTTCAGAGTCTCTTTTGACAATCTCTTAAAGAGCTGATTTCAGTCATTAACAGAGCTGTTCTGAAAGTGTCCAAGCAGCCTGTTCTGAGAGTGGAATGTTTTTTGCATTCGTTCTCAAGTTATATCAAAGTGTTGTTTTCTGCCTTTCTCGAGCACATTTTGACTTGTTGTTGAATGCTCCTATAATGTAACTCTAAATGACAATCAGAGCAACTTGAATTGCGTGTGTGCAGCCTTTTGCTCAAAAGTGATCAACGTTTCGTTTTCAGAGTCTCTTTTGACAATCTCTTCGAGAGCTGTTTTCAGTCATTAACAGAGCTGTTCTGAAAGTGTCCAAGCGGCCTGTTCTGAGAGTGGACTGTTTTTTGCATTCGTTCTCAAGTTCTATCAGTGTTGTTTTCTGCTTTTCTGGAGCACATTTTGACTTGTTGCTGAATGCCCCTATAATGTAACTCTAAATGACAATCAGAGCAACTTGAATTGCGTGTTTGCAGCCTTTTGCTCAAAAGTGATCAACGTTTCGTTTTCGGAGTCTCTTTAGACAATCTCTTCGAGAGCTGTTTTCAGTCATTAACAGAGCTGTTCTGAAAGTGTCCAAGCAGCCTGTTCTGAGAGTGGACTGTTTTTTGCATTCGTTCTCAAGTTATATCAAAGTGTTGTTTTCTGCCTTTCTCGAGCACATTTTGACTTGTTGTTGAATGCTCCTATAATGTAACTCTAAATGACAATCAGAGCAACTTGAATTGCGTGTGTGCAGCCTTTTGCTCAAAAGTGATCAACGTTTCGTTTTCAGAGTCTCTTTTGACAATCTCTTCGAGAGCTGTTTTCAGTCATTAACAGAGCTGTTCTGAAAGTGTCCAAGCGGCCTGTTCTTAGAGTGGACTGTTTTTTGCATTTGTTCTCCAGTTATATCAAACTATCAAAGTGTTGTTTTCTGCCTTTCTGGAGCACATTTTGACTTGTTGTTGAATGCTCCTATAATGTAACTCTAAATGACAATCAGAGTATGTTGATTTACGTGTGTGCAGCCTTTTGCTCAAAAGTTATCAATGTTTCGTTTTCAGAGTCTCTTTTGACAATCTCTTAAAGAGCTGATTTCAGTCATTAACAGAGCTGTTCTGAAAGTGTCCAAGCAGCCTGTTCTGAGAGTGGACTGTTTTTTGCATTCGTTCTCAAGTTATATCAAAGTGTTGTTTTCTGCCTTTCTCGAGCACATTTTGACTTGTTGTTGAATGCTCCTATAATGTAACTCTAAATGACAATCAGAGCAACTTGAATTGCGTGTGTGCAGCCTTTTGCTCAAAAGTGATCAACGTTTCGTTTTCAGAGTCTCTTTTGACAATCTCTTCGAGAGCTGTTTTCAGGCATTAACAGAGCTGTTCTGAAAGTGTCCAAGCGGCCTGTTCTGAGAGTGGACTGTTTTTTGCATTCGTTCTCAAGTTCTATCAGTGTTGTGTTCTGCTTTTCTGGAGCACATTTTGACTTGTTGCTGAATGCTCCTATAATGTAACTCTAAATGACAATCAGAGCAACTTGAATTGCGTGTGTGCAGCCTTTTGCTAAAAAGTGATCAACGTTTCGTTTTCGGAGTCTCTTTTGACAATCTCTTCGAGAGCTGTTTTCAGTCATTAACAGAGCTGTTCTGAAAGTGTCCAAGCGGCCTGTTCTTAGAGTGGACTGTTTTTTGCATTCGTTCTCAAGTTATATCAAACTATCAAAGTGTTGTTTTCTGCCTTTCTGGAGCGCACATTTTGACTTGTTGAATGCTCCTATAATGTAACTCTAAATGACAATCAGAGTATGTTGAATTACGTGTGTGCAGCCTTTTGCTCAAAAGTTATCAATGTTTCGTTTTCAGAGTCTCTTTTGACAATCTCTTAAAGAGCTGATTTCAGTCATTAACAGAGCTGTTCTGAAAGTGTCCAAGCAGCCTGTTCTGAGAGTTGACTGTTTTTTGCATTCGTTCTCAAGTTATATCAAAGTGTTGTTTTCTGCCTTTCTCGAGCACATTTTGACTTGTTGTTGAATGCTCCTATAATGTAACTCTAAATTACAATAAGAGCAACTTGAATTGCGTTTGTGCAGCCTTTTGCTCAAAAGTGATCAACGTTTCGTTTTCAGAGTCTCTTTTGACAATCTCTTCGAGAGCTGATTTCAGTCATTAACAGAGCTGTTCTGAAAGTGTCCAAGCAGCCTGTTCTGAGAGTGGACTGTTTTTTGCATTCGTTCTCAAGTTATATCAAAGTGTTGTTTTCTGCTTTTCTCGAGCACATTTTGACTTGTTGTTGAATGCTCCTATAATGTAACTCTAAATGACAATCAGAGCAACTTGAATTGCGTGTGTGCAGCCTTTTGCTCAAAAGTGATCAACGTTTCGTTTTCAGAGTCTCTTTTGACAATCTCTTCGAGAGCTGTTTTCAGTCATTAACAGAGCTGTTCTGAAAGTGTCCAAGCGGCCTGTTCTGAGAGTGGACTGTTTTTTGCATTCGTTCTCAAGTTCTATCAGTGTTGTTTTCTGCTTTTCTGGAGCACATTTTGACTTGTTGCTGAATGCTCCTATAATGTAACTCTAAATGACAATCAGAGCAACTTGATTTGCGTGTGTGCAGCCTTTTGCTCAAAAGTGATCAACGTTTCGTTTTCAGAGTCTCTTTTGACAATCTCTTCGAGAGCTGTTTTCAGTCATTAACAGAGCTGTTCTGAAAGTGTCCAAGCGGCCTGTTCTGAGAGTGGACTGTTTTTTGCATTCGTTCTCAAGTTATATCAGTGTTGTTTTCTGCTTTTCTGGAGCACATTTTGACTTGTTGCTGAATGCTCCTATAATGTAACTCTAAATGACAATCAGAGCAACTTGAATTGCGTGTGTGCAGCCTTTTGCTCAAAAGTGATCAACGTTTCGTTTTCGGAGTCTCTTTTGACAATCTCTTCGAGAGCTGTTTTCAGTCATTAACAGAGCTGTTCTGAAAGTGTCCAAGCGGCCTGTTCTTAGAGTGGACTGTTTTTTGCATTCGTTCTCAAGTTATATCAAACTATCAAAGTGTTGTTTTCTGCCTTTCTGGAGCACATTTTGACTTGTTGTTGAATGCTCCTATAATGTAACTCTAAATGACAATCAGAGTATGTTGAATTACGTGTGTGCAGCCTTTTGCTCAAAAGTTATCAATGTTTCGTTTTCAGAGTCTCTTTTGACAATCTCTTAAAGAGCTGATTTCAGTCATTAACAGAGCTGTTCTGAAAGTGTCCAAGCAGCCTGTTCTGAGAGTGGAATGTTTTTTGCATTCGTTCTCAAGTTATATCAAAGTGTTGTTTTCTGCCTTTCTCAAGCACATTTTGACTTGTTGTTGAATGCTCCTATAATGTAACTCTAAATGACAATCAGAGCAACTTGAATTGCGTGTGTGCAGCCTTTTGCTAAAAAGTGATCAACGTTTCGTTTTCGGAGTCTCTTTTGACAATCTCTTCGAGAGCTGTTTTCAGTCATTAACAGAGCTGTTCTGAAAGTGTCCAAGCGGCCTGTTCTTAGAGTGGACTGTTTTTTGCATTCGTTCTCAAGTTATATCAAACTATCAAAGTGTTGTTTTCTGCCTTTCTGGAGCACATTTTGACTTGTTGTTGAATGCTCCTATAATGTAACTCTAAATGACAATCAGAGCAACTTGAATTGCGTGTGTGCAGCCTTTTGCTCAAAAGTGATCAATGTTTCGTTTTCAGAGTCTCTTTTGACAATCTCTTCGAGAGCTGTTTTCAGTTATTAACAGAGCAGTTCTGAAAGTGTCCAAGCGGCCTGTTCTGAGAGTGGACTGTTTTTTGCATTCGTTCTCAAGTTCTATCAGTGTTGTTTTCTGCTTTTCTGGAGCACATTTTGACTTGTTGCTGAATGCTCCTATAATGTAACTCTAAATGACAATCAGAGCAACTTGAATTGCGTGTGTGCAACCTTTTGCTCAAAAGTGATCAACGTTTCGTTTTCGGAGTCTCTTTTGACAATCTCTTCGAGAGCTGTTTTCAGTCATTAACAGAGCTGTTCTGAAAGTGTCCAAGCGGCCTGTTCTTAGAGTGGACTGTTTTTTGCATTCGTTCTCAAGTTATATCAAACTATCAAAGTGTTGTTTTCTGCCTTTCTCGAGCACATTTTGACTTGTTGTTGAATGCTCCTATAATGTAACTCTAAATGACAATCAGAGCAACTTGAATTGCGTGGGTGCAGCCTTTTGCTCAAAAGTGATCAACGTTTCGTTTTCGGAGTCTCTTTTGACAATCTCTTCGAGAGCTGTTTTCAGTCATTAACAGAGCTGTTCTGAAAGTGTCCAAGCGGCCTGTTCTTAGAGTGGACTGTTTTTTGCATTCGTTCTCAAGTTTTATCAAACTATCAAAGTGTTGTTTTCTGCCTTTCTGGAGCACATTTTGACTTGTTGTTGAATGCTCCTATAATGTAACTCTAAATGACAATCAGAGTATGTTGAATTACGTGTGTGCAGCCTTTTGCTCAAAAGTTATCAATGTTTCGTTTTCAGAGTCTCTTTTGACAATCTCTTAAAGAGCTGATTTCAGTCATTAACAGAGCTGTTCTGAAAGTGTCCAAGCAGCCTGTTCTGAGAGTGGACTGTTTTTTGCATTCGTTCTCAAGTTATATCAAAGTGTTGTTTTCTGCCTTTCTCGAGCACATTTTGACTTGTTGTTGAATGCTCCTATAATGTAACTCTAAATGACAATCAGAGCAACTTGAATTGCATGTGTGCAGCCTTTTGCTCAAAAGTGATCAACGTTTCGTTTTCAGAGTCTCTTTTGACAATCTCTTCGAGAGCTGTTTTCAGTCATTAACAGAGCTGTTCTGAAAGTGTCCAAGCGGCCTGTTCTGAGAGTGGACTGTTTTTTGCATTCGTTCTCAAGTTCTATCAGTGTTGTTTTCTGCTTTTCTGGAGCACATTTTGACTTGTTGCTGAATGCTCCTATAATGTAACTCTAAATGACAATCAGAGCAACTTGAATTGCGTGGGTGCAGCCTTTTGCTCAAAAGTGATCAACGTTTCGTTTTCGGAGTCTCTTTTGACAATCTCTTCGAGAGCTGTTTTCAGTCATTAACAGAGCTGTTCTGAAAGTGTCCAAGCGGCCTGTTCTTAGAGTGGACTGTTTTTTGCATTCGTTCTCAAGTTTTATCAAACTATCAAAGTGTTGTTTTCTGCCTTTCTGGAGCACATTTTGACTTGTTGTTGAATGCTCCTATAATGTAACTCTAAATGACAATCAGAGTATGTTGAATTACGTGTGTGCAGCCTTTTGCTCAAAAGTTATCAATGTTTCATTTTCAGAGTCTCTTTTGACAATCTCTTAAAGAGCTGATTTCAGTCATTAACAGAGCTGTTCTGAAAGTGTCCAAGCAGCCTGTTCTGAGAGTGGACTGTTTTTTGCATTCGTTCTCAAGTTATATCAAAGTGTTGTTTTCTGCCTTTCTCGAGCACATTTTGACTTGTTGTTGAATGCTCCTATAATGTAACTCTAAATGACAATCAGAGCAACTTGAATTGCGTGTGTGCAGCCTTTTGCTCAAAAGTGATCAACGTTTCGTTTTCGGAGTCTCTTTTGACAATCTCTTCGAGAGCTGTTTTCAGTCATTAACAGAGCTGTTCTGAAAGTGTCCAAGCGGCCTGTTCTTAGAGTGGACTGTTTTTTGCATTCGTTCTCAAGTTATATCAAACTATCAAAGTGTTGTTTTCTGCCTTTCTGGAGCACATTTTGACTTGTTGTTGAATGCTCCTATAATGTAACTCTAAATGACAATCAGAGTATGTTGAATTACGTGTGTGCAGCCTTTTGCTCAAAAGTTATCAATGTTTCGTTTTCAGAGTCTCTTTTGACAATCTCTTAAAGAGCTGATTTCAGTCATTAACAGAGCTGTTCTGAAAGTGTCCAAGCAGCCTGTTCTGAGAGTGGAATGTTTTTTGCATTCGTTCTCAAGTTATATCAAAGTGTTGTTTTCTGCCTTTCTCGAGCACATTTTGACTTGTTGTTGAATGCTCCTATAATGTAACTCTAAATGACAATCAGAGCAACTTGAATTGCGTGTGTGCAGCCTTTTGCTCAAAAGTGATCAACGTTTCGTTTTCAGAGTCTCTTTTGACAATCTCTTCGAGAGCTGTTTTCAGTCATTAACAGAGCTGTTCTGAAAGTGTCCAAGCGGCCTGTTCTGAGAGTGGACTGTTTTTTGCATTCGTTCTCAAGTTCTATCAGTGTTGTTTTCTGCTTTTCTGGAGCACATTTTGACTTGTTGCTGAATGCTCCTATAATGTAACTCTAAATGACAATCAGAGCAACTTGAATTGCGTGTGTGCAGCCTTTTGCTCAAAAGTGATCAACGTTTCGTTTTCGGAGTCTCTTTTGACAATCTCTTCGAGAGCTGTTTTCAGTCATTAACAGAGCTGTTCTGAAAGTGTCCAAGCGGCCTGTTCTTAGAGTGGACTGTTTTTTGCATTCGTTCTCAAGTTATATCAAACTATCAAAGTGTTGTTTTCTGCCTTTCTGGAGCACATTTTGACTTGTTGTTGAATGCTCCTATAATGTAACTCTAAATGACAATCAGAGTATGTTGAATTACGTGTGTGCAGCCTTTTGCTCAAAAGTTATCAATGTTTCGTTTTCAGAGTCTCTTTTGACAATCTCTTAAAGAGCTGATTTCAGTCATTAACAGAGCTGTTCTGAAAGTGTCCAAGCAGCCTGTTCTGAGAGTGGAATGTTTTTTGCATTCGTTCTCAAGTTATATCAAAGTGTTGTTTTCTGCCTTTCTCGAGCACATTTTGACTTGTTGTTGAATGCTCCTATAATGTAACTCTAAATGACAATCAGAGCAACTTGAATTGCGTGTGTGCAGCCTTTTGCTCAAAAGTGATCAACGTTTCGTTTTCAGAGTCTCTTTTGACAATCTCTTCGAGAGCTGTTTTCAGTCATTAACAGAGCTGTTCTGAAAGTGTCCAAGCGGCCTGTTCTGAGAGTGGACTGTTTTTTGCATTCGTTCTCAAGTTATATCAAACTATCAAAGTGTTGTTTTCTGCCTTTCTGGAGCACATTTTGACTTGTTGTTGAATGCTCCTATAATGTAACTCTAAATGACAATCAGAGTATGTTGAATTACGTGTGTGCAGCCTTTTGCTCAAAAGTTATCAATGTTTCGTTTTCAGAGTCTCTTTTGACAATCTCTTAAAGAGCTGATTTCAGTCATTAACAGAGCTGTTCTGAAAGTGTCCAAGCAGCCTGTTCTGAGAGTGGAATGTTTTTTGCATTCGTTCTCAAGTTATATCAAAGTGTTGTTTTCTGCCTTTCTCGAGCACATTTTGACTTGTTGTTGAATGCTCCTATAATGTAACTCTAAATGACAATCAGAGCAACTTGAATTGCGTGTGTGCAGCCTTTTGCTCAAAAGTGATCAACGTTTCGTTTTCAGAGTCTCTTTTGACAATCTCTTCGAGAGCTGTTTTCAGTCATTAACAGAGCTGTTCTGAAAGTGTCCAAGCGGCCTGTTCTGAGAGTGGACTGTTTTTTGCATTCGTTCTCAAGTTCTATCAGTGTTGTTTTCTGCTTTTCTGGAGCACATTTTGACTTGTTGCTGAATGCTCCTATAATGTAACTCTAAATGACAATCAGAGCAACTTGAATTGCGTGTGTGCAGCCTTTTGCTCAAAAGTGATCAACGTTTCGTTTTCGGAGTCTCTTTTGACAATCTCTTCGAGAGCTGTTTTCAGTCATTAACAGAGCTGTTCTGAAAGTGTCCAAGAGGCCTGTTCTTAGAGTGGACTGTTTTTTGCATTCGTTCTCAAGTTATATCAAACTATCAAAGTGTTGTTTTCTGCCTTTCTGGAGCACATTTTGACTTGTTGTTGAATGCTCCTATAATGTAACTCTAAATGACAATCAGAGTATGTTGAATTACGTGTGTGCAGCCTTTTGCTCAAAAGTTATCAATGTTTCGTTTTCAGAGTCTCTTTTGACAATCTCTTAAAGAGCTGATTTCAGTCATTAACAGAGCTGTTCTGAAAGTGTCCAAGCAGCCTGTTCTGAGAGTGGAATGTTTTTTGCATTCGTTCTCAAGTTATATCAAAGTGTTGTTTTCTGCCTTTCTCGAGCACATTTTGACTTGTTGTTGAATGCTCCTATAATGTAACTCTAAATGACAATCAGAGCAACTTGAATTGCGTGTGTGCAGCCTTTTGCTCAAAAGTGATCAACGTTTCGTTTTCAGAGTCTCTTTTGACAATCTCTTCGAGAGCTGTTTTCAGTCATTAACAGAGCTGTTCTGAAAGTGTCCAAGCGGCCTGTTCTGAGAGTGGACTGTTTTTTGCATTCGTTCTCAAGTTCTATCAGTGTTGTTTTCTGCTTTTCTGGAGCACATTTTGACTTGTTGCTGAATGCTCCTATAATGTAACTCTAAATGACAATCAGAGCAACTTGAATTGCGTGTGTGCAGCCTTTTGCTCAAAAGTGATCAACGTTTCGTTTTCGGAGTCTCTTTTGACAATCTCTTCGAGAGCTGTTTTCAGTCATTAACAGAGCTGTTCTGAAAGTGTCCAAGCAGCCTGTTCTGAGAGTGGAATGTTTTTTGCATTCGTTCTCAAGTTATATCAAAGTGTTGTTTTCTGCCTTTCTCGAGCACATTTTGACTTGTTGTTAAATGCTCCTATAATGTAACTCTAAATGACAATCAGAGCAACTTGAATTGCGTGTGTGCAGCCTTTTGCTCAAAAGTGATCAACGTTTCGTTTTCAGAGTCTCTTTTGACAATCTCTTCGAGAGCTGTTTTCAGTCATTAACAGAGCTGTTCTGAAAGTGTCCAAGCGGCCTGTTCTGAGAGTGGACTGTTTTTTGCATTCGTTCTCAAGTTCTATCAGTGTTGTTTTCTGCTTTTCTGGAGCACATTTTGACTTGTTGCTGAATGCCCCTATAATGTAACTCTAAATGACAATCAGAGCAACTTGAATTGCGTGTGTGCAGCCTTTTGCTCAAAAGTGATCAACGTTTCGTTTTCGGAGTCTCTTTTGACAATCTCTTCGAGAGCTGTTTTCAGTCATTAACAGAGCTGTTCTGAAAGTGTCCAAGCAGCCTGTTCTGAGAGTGGACTGTTTTTTGCATTCGTTCTCAAGTTATATCAAAGTGTTGTTTTCTGCTTTTCTGGAGCACATTTTGACTTGTTGCTGAATGCTCCTATAATGTAACTCTAAATGACAATCAGAGCAACTTGAATTGCGTGTGTGCAGCCTTTTGCTCAAAAGTGATCAACGTTTCGTTTTCAGAGTCTCTTTTGACAATCTCTTCGAGAGCTGTTTTCAGTTATTAACAGAGCTGTTCTGAAAGTGTCCAAGCGGCCTGTTCTGAGAGTGGACTGTTTTTTGCATTCGTTCTCAAGTTCTATCAGTGTTGTTTTCTGCTTTTCTGGAGCACATTTTGACTTGTTGCTGAATGCACCTATAATGTAACTCTAAATGACAATCAGAGCAACTTGAATTGCGTGTGTGCAGCCTTTTGCTCAAAAGTGATCAACGTTTCGTTTTCGGAGTCTCTTTTGACAATCTCTTCGAGAGCTGTTTTCAGTCATTAACAGAGCTGTTCTGAAAGTGTCCAAGCGGCCTGTTCTTAGAGTGGACTGTTTTTTGCATTCGTTCTCAAGTTATATCAAACTATCAAAGTGTTGTTTTCTGCCTTTCTGGAGCACATTTTGACTTGTTGTTGAATGCTCCTATAATGAAACTCTAAATGACAATCAGAGTATGTTGAATTACGTGTGTGCAGCCTTTTGCTCAAAAGTTATCAATGTTTCGTTTTCAGAGTCTCTTTTGACAATCTCTTAAAGAGCTGATTTCAGTCATTAACAGAGCTGTTCTGAAAGTGTCCAAGCAGCCTGTTCTGAGAGTGGAATGTTTTTTGCATTCGTTCTCAAGTTATATCAAAGTGTTGTTTTCTGCCTTTCTCGAGCACATTTTGACTTGTTGTTGAATGCTCCTATAATGTAACTCTAAATGACAATCAGAGCAACTTGAATTGCGTGTGTGCAGCCTTTTGCTCAAAAGTGATCAACGTTTCGTTTTCAGAGTCTCTTTTGACAATCTCTTCGAGAGCTGTTTTCAGTCATTAACAGAGCTGTTCTGAAAGTGTCCAAGCGGCCTGTTCTGAGAGTGGACTGTTTTTTGCATTCGTTCTCAAGTTCTATCAGTGTTGTTTTCTGCTTTTCTGGAGCACATTTTGACTTGTTGCTGAATGCCCCTATAATGTAACTCTAAATGACAATCAGAGCAACTTGAATTGCGTGTTTGCAGCCTTTTGCTCAAAAGTGATCAACGTTTCGTTTTCGGAGTCTCTTTAGACAATCTCTTCGAGAGCTGTTTTCAGTCATTAACAGAGCTGTTCTGAAAGTGTCCAAGCAGCCTGTTCTGAGAGTGGACTGTTTTTTGCATTCGTTCTCAAGTTATATCAAAGTGTTGTTTTCTGCTTTTCTGGAGCACATTTTGACTTGTTGCTGAATGCTCCTATAATGTAACTCTAAATGACAATCAGAGCAACTTGAATTGCGTGTGTGCAGCCTTTTGCTCAAAAGTGATCAACGTTTCGTTTTCAGAGTCTCTTTTGACAATCTCTTCGAGAGCTGTTTTCAGTTATTAACAGAGCTGTTCTGAAAGTGTCCAAGCGGCCTGTTCTGAGAGTGGACAGTTTTTTGCATTCGTTCTCAAGTTCTATCAGTGTTGTTTTCTGCTTTTCTGGAGCACATTTTGACTTGTTGCTGAATGCTCCTATAATGTAACTCTAAATGACAATCAGAGCAACTTGAATTGCGTGTGTGCAGCCTTTTGCTCAAAAGTGATCAACGTTTCGTTTTCAGAGTCTCTTTTGACAATCTCTTCGAGAGCTGTTTTCAGTTATTAACAGAGCTGTTCTGAAAGTGTCCAAGCGGCCTGTTCTGAGAGTGGACTGTTTTTTGCATTCGTTCTCAAGTTCTATCAGTGTTGTTTTCTGCTTTTCTGGAGCACATTTTGACTTGTTGCTGAATGCACCTATAATGTAACTCTAAATGACAATCAGAGCAACTTGAATTGCGTGTGTGCAGCCTTTTGCTCAAAAGTGATCAACGTTTCGTTTTCGGAGTCTCTTTTGACAATCTCTTCGAGAGCTGTTTTCAGTCATTAACAGAGCTGTTCTGAAAGTGTCCAAGCGGCCTGTTCTTAGAGTGGACTGTTTTTTGCATTCGTTCTCAAGTTATATCAAACTATCAAAGTGTTGTTTTCTGCCTTTCTGGAGCACATTTTGACTTGTTGTTGAATGCTCCTATAATGAAACTCTAAATGACAATCAGAGTATGTTGAATTACGTGTGTGCAGCCTTTTGCTCAAAAGTTATCAATGTTTCGTTTTCAGAGTCTCTTTTGACAATCTCTTAAAGAGCTGATTTCAGTCATTAACAGAGCTGTTCTGAAAGTGTCCAAGCAGCCTGTTCTGAGAGTGGAATGTTTTTTGCATTCGTTCTCAAGTTATATCAAAGTGTTGTTTTCTGCCTTTCTCAAGCACATTTTGACTTGTTGTTGAATGCTCCTATAATGTAACTCTAAATGACAATCAGAGCAACTTGAATTGCGTGTGTGCAGCCTTTTGCTCAAAAGTGATCAACGTTTCGTTTTCAGAGTCTCTTTTGACAATCTCTTCGAGAGCTGTTTTCAGTCATTAACAGAGCTGTTCTGAAAGTGTCCAAGCGGCCTGTTCTGAGAGTGGACTGTTTTTTGCATTCGTTCTCAAGTTCTATCAGTGTTGTTTTCTGCTTTTCTGGAGCACATTTTGACTTGTTGCTGAATGCCCCTATAATGTAACTCTAAATGACAATCAGAGCAACTTGAATTGCGTGTTTGCAGCCTTTTGCTCAAAAGTGATCAACGTTTCGTTTTCGGAGTCTCTTTAGACAATCTCTTCGAGAGCTGTTTTCAGTCATTAACAGAGCTGTTCTGAAAGTGTCCAAGCAGCCTGTTCTGAGAGTGGACTGTTTTTTGCATTCGTTCTCAAGTTATATCAAAGTGTTGTTTTCTGCTTTTCTGGAGCACATTTTGACTTGTTGCTGAATGCTCCTATAATGTAACTCTAAATGACAATCAGAGCAACTTGAATTGCGTGTGTGCAGCCTTTTGCTCAAAAGTGATCAACGTTTCGTTTTCAGAGTCTCTTTTGACAATCTCTTCGAGAGCTGTTTTCAGTTATTAACAGAGCTGTTCTGAAAGTGTCCAAGCGGCCTGTTCTGAGAGTGGACAGTTTTTTGCATTCGTTCTCAAGTTCTATCAGTGTTGTTTTCTGCTTTTCTGGAGCACATTTTGACTTGTTGCTGAATGCTCCTATAATGTAACTCTAAATGACAATCAGAGCAACTTGAATTGCGTGTGTGCAGCCTTTTGCTCAAAAGTGATCAACGTTTCGTTTTCGGAGTCTCTTTTGACAATCTCTTCGAGAGCTGTTTTCAGTCATTAACAGAGCTGTTCTGAAAGTGTCCAAGCGGCCTGTTCTTAGAGTGGACTGTTTTTTGCATTCGTTCTCAAGTTATATCAAACTATCAAAGTGTTGTTTTCTGCCTTTCTGGAGCACATTTTGACTTGTTGTTGAATGCTCCTATAATGTAACTCTAAATGACAATCAGAGCAACTTGAATTGCGTGTGTGCAGCCTTTTGCTCAAAAGTGATCAACGTTTCGTTTTCAGAGTCTCTTTTGACAATCTCTTCGAGAGCTGTTTTCAGTTATTAACAGAGCTGTTCTGAAAGTGTCCAAGCGGCCTGTTCTGAGAGTGGACTGTTTTTTGCATTCGTTCTCAAGTTCTATCAGTGTTGTTTTCTGCTTTTCTGGAGCACATTTTGACTTGTTGCTGAATGCTCCTATAATGTAACTCTAAATGACAATCAGAGCAACTTGAATTGCGTGTGTGCAACCTTTTGCTCAAAAGTGATCAACGTTTCGTTTTCGGAGTCTCTTTTGACAATCTCTTCGAGAGCTGTTTTCAGTCATTAACAGAGCTGTTCTGAAAGTGTCCAAGCGGCCTGTTCTTAGAGTGGACTGTTTTTTGCATTCGTTCTCAAGTTATATCAAACTATCAAAGTGTTGTTTTCTGCCTTTCTCGAGCACATTTTGACTTGTTGTTGAATGCTCCTATAATGTAACTCTAAATGACAATCAGAGCAACTTGAATTGCGTGGGTGCAGCCTTTTGCTCAAAAGTGATCAACGTTTCGTTTTCGGAGTCTCTTTTGACAATCTCTTCGAGAGCTGTTTTCAGTCATTAACAGAGCTGTTCTGAAAGTGTCCAAGCGGCCTGTTCTTAGAGTGGACTGTTTTTTGCATTCGTTCTCAAGTTTTATCAAACTATCAAAGTGTTGTTTTCTGCCTTTCTGGAGCACATTTTGACTTGTTGTTGAATGCTCCTATAATGTAACTCTAAATGACAATCAGAGTATGTTGAATTACGTGTGTGCAGCCTTTTGCTCAAAAGTTATCAATGTTTCGTTTTCAGAGTCACTTTTGACAATCTCTTAAAGAGCTGATTTCAGTCATTAACAGAGCTGTTCTGAAAGTGTCCAAGCAGCCTGTTCTGAGAGTGGACTGTTTTTTGCATTCGTTCTCAAGTTATATCAAAGTGTTGTTTTCTGCCTTTCTCGAGCACATTTTGACTTGTTGTTGAATGCTCCTATAATGTAACTCTAAATGACAATCAGAGCAACTTGAATTGCGTGTGTGCAGCCTTTTGCTCAAAAGTGATCAACGTTTCGTTTTCAGAGTCTCTTTTGACAATCTCTTCGAGAGCTGTTTTCAGTCATTAACAGAGCTGTTCTGAAAGTGTCCAAGCGGCCTGTTCTTAGAGTGGACTGTTTTTTGCATTTGTTCTCCAGTTATATCAAACTATCAAAGTGTTGTTTTCTGCCTTTCTGGAGCACATTTTGACTTGTTGTTGAATGCTCCTATAATGTAACTCTAAATGACAATCAGAGTATGTTGATTTACGTGTGTGCAGCCTTTTGCTCAAAAGTTATCAATGTTTCGTTTTCAGAGTCTCTTTTGACAATCTCTTAAAGAGCTGATTTCAGTCATTAACAGAGCTGTTCTGAAAGTGTCCAAGCAGCCTGTTCTGAGAGTGGACTGTTTTTTGCATTCGTTCTCAAGTTATATCAAAGTGTTGTTTTCTGCCTTTCTCGAGCACATTTTGACTTGTTGTTGAATGCTCCTATAATGTAACTCTAAATGACAATCAGAGCAACTTGAATTGCGTGTGTGCAGCCTTTTGCTCAAAAGTGATCAACGTTTCGTTTTCAGAGTCTCTTTTGACAATCTCTTCGAGAGCTGTTTTCAGGCATTAACAGAGCTGTTCTGAAAGTGTCCAAGCGGCCTGTTCTGAGAGTGGACTGTTTTTTGCATTCGTTCTCAAGTTCTATCAGTGTTGTGTTCTGCTTTTCTGGAGCACATTTTGACTTGTTGCTGAATGCTCCTATAATGTAACTCTAAATGACAATCAGAGCAACTTGAATTGCGTGTGTGCAGCCTTTTGCTAAAAAGTGATCAACGTTTCGTTTTCGGAGTCTCTTTTGACAATCTCTTCGAGAGCTGTTTTCAGTCATTAACAGAGCTGTTCTGAAAGTGTCCAAGCGGCCTGTTCTTAGAGTGGACTGTTTTTTGCATTCGTTCTCAAGTTATATCAAACTATCAAAGTGTTGTTTTCTGCCTTTCTGGAGCGCACATTTTGACTTGTTGAATGCTCCTATAATGTAACTCTAAATGACAATCAGAGTATGTTGAATTACGTGTGTGCAGCCTTTTGCTCAAAAGTTATCAATGTTTCGTTTTCAGAGTCTCTTTTGACAATCTCTTAAAGAGCTGATTTCAGTCATTAACAGAGCTGTTCTGAAAGTGTCCAAGCAGCCTGTTCTGAGAGTGGACTGTTTTTTGCATTAGTTCTCAAGTTATATCAAAGTGTTGTTTTCTGCCTTTCTCGAGCACATTTTGACTTGTTGCTGAATGCTCCTATAATGTAACTCTAAATGACAATCAGAGCAACTTGAATTGCGTGTGTGCAGCCTTTTGCTCAAAAGTGATCAACGTTTCGTTTTCTGAGTCTCTTTTGACAATCTCTTCGAGAGCTGTTTTCAGTCATTAACAGAGCTGTTCTGAAAGTGTCCAAGCGGCCTGTTCTTAGAGTGGACTGTTTTTTGCATTCGTTCTCAAGTTATATCAAACTATCAAAGTGTTGTTTTCTGCCTTTCTGGAGCACATTTTGACTTGTTGTTGAATGATCCTATAATGTAACTCTAAATGACAATCAGAGTATGTTGAATTACGTGTGTGCAGCCTTCTGCTCAAAAGTTATCAATATTTCATTTTCAGAGTCTCTTTTGACAATCTCTTAAAGAGCTGATTTCAGTCATTAACAGAGCTGTTCTGAAAGTGTCCAAGCAGCCTGTTCTGAGAGTTGACTGTTTTTTGCATTCGTTCTCAAGTTATATCAAAGTGTTGTTTTCTGCCTTTCTCGAGCACATTTTGACTTGTTGTTGAATGCTCCTATAATGTAACTCTAAATTACAATAAGAGCAACTTGAATTGCGTTTGTGCAGCCTTTTGCTCAAAAGTGATCAACGTTTCGTTTTCAGAGTCTCTTTTGACAATCTCTTCGAGAGCTGATTTCAGTCATTAACAGAGCTGTTCTGAAAGTGTCCAAGCAGCCTGTTCTGAGAGTGGACTGTTTTTTGCATTCGTTCTCAAGTTATATCAAAGTGTTGTTTTCTGCTTTTCTCGAGCACATTTTGACTTGTTGTTGAATGCTCCTATAATGTAACTCTAAATGACAATCAGAGCAACTTGAATTGCGTGTGTGCAGCCTTTTGCTCAAAAGTGATCAACGTTTCGTTTTCAGAGTCTCTTTTGACAATCTCTTCGAGAGCTGTTTTCAGTCATTAACAGAGCTGTTCTGAAAGTGTCCAAGCGGCCTGTTCTGAGAGTGGACTGTTTTTTGCATTCGTTCTCAAGTTCTATCAGTGTTGTTTTCTGCTTTTCTGGAGCACATTTTGACTTGTTGCTGAATGCTCCTATAATGTAACTCTAAATGACAATCAGAGCAACTTGATTTGCGTGTGTGCAGCCTTTTGCTCAAAAGTGATCAACGTTTCGTTTTCAGAGTCTCTTTTGACAATCTCTTCGAGAGCTGTTTTCAGTCATTAACAGAGCTGTTCTGAAAGTGTCCAAGCGGCCTGTTCTGAGAGTGGACTGTTTTTTGCATTCGTTCTCAAGTTATATCAGTGTTGTTTTCTGCTTTTCTGGAGCACATTTTGACTTGTTGCTGAATGCTCCTATAATGTAACTCTAAATGACAATCAGAGCAACTTGAATTGCGTGTGTGCAGCCTTTTGCTCAAAAGTGATCAACGTTTCGTTTTCGGAGTCTCTTTTGACAATCTCTTCGAGAGCTGTTTTCAGTCATTAACAGAGCTGTTCTGAAAGTGTCCAAGCGGCCTGTTCTTAGAGTGGACTGTTTTTTGCATTCGTTCTCAAGTTATATCAAACTATCAAAGTGTTGTTTTCTGCCTTTCTGGAGCACATTTTGACTTGTTGTTGAATGCTCCTATAATGTAACTCTAAATGACAATCAGAGTATGTTGAATTACGTGTGTGCAGCCTTTTGCTCAAAAGTTATCAATGTTTCGTTTTCAGAGTCTCTTTTGACAATCTCTTAAAGAGCTGATTTCAGTCATTAACAGAGCTGTTCTGAAAGTGTCCAAGCAGCCTGTTCTGAGAGTGGAATGTTTTTTGCATTCGTTCTCAAGTTATATCAAAGTGTTGTTTTCTGCCTTTCTCAAGCACATTTTGACTTGTTGTTGAATGCTCCTATAATGTAACTCTAAATGACAATCAGAGCAACTTGAATTGCGTGTGTGCAGCCTTTTGCTAAAAAGTGATCAACGTTTCGTTTTCGGAGTCTCTTTTGACAATCTCTTCGAGAGCTGTTTTCAGTCATTAACAGAGCTGTTCTGAAAGTGTCCAAGCGGCCTGTTCTTAGAGTGGACTGTTTTTTGCATTCGTTCTCAAGTTATATCAAACTATCAAAGTGTTGTTTTCTGCCTTTCTGGAGCACATTTTGACTTGTTGTTGAATGCTCCTATAATGTAACTCTAAATGACAATCAGAGCAACTTGAATTGCGTGTGTGCAGCCTTTTGCTCAAAAGTGATCAATGTTTCGTTTTCAGAGTCTCTTTTGACAATCTCTTCGAGAGCTGTTTTCAGTTATTAACAGAGCAGTTCTGAAAGTGTCCAAGCGGCCTGTTCTGAGAGTGGACTGTTTTTTGCATTCGTTCTCAAGTTCTATCAGTGTTGTTTTCTGCTTTTCTGGAGCACATTTTGACTTGTTGCTGAATGCTCCTATAATGTAACTCTAAATGACAATCAGAGCAACTTGAATTGCGTGTGTGCAACCTTTTGCTCAAAAGTGATCAACGTTTCGTTTTCGGAGTCTCTTTTGACAATCTCTTCGAGAGCTGTTTTCAGTCATTAACAGAGCTGTTCTGAAAGTGTCCAAGCGGCCTGTTCTTAGAGTGGACTGTTTTTTGCATTCGTTCTCAAGTTATATCAAACTATCAAAGTGTTGTTTTCTGCCTTTCTCGAGCACATTTTGACTTGTTGTTGAATGCTCCTATAATGTAACTCTAAATGACAATCAGAGCAACTTGAATTGCGTGGGTGCAGCCTTTTGCTCAAAAGTGATCAACGTTTCGTTTTCGGAGTCTCTTTTGACAATCTCTTCGAGAGCTGTTTTCAGTCATTAACAGAGCTGTTCTGAAAGTGTCCAAGCGGCCTGTTCTTAGAGTGGACTGTTTTTTGCATTCGTTCTCAAGTTTTATCAAACTATCAAAGTGTTGTTTTCTGCCTTTCTGGAGCACATTTTGACTTGTTGTTGAATGCTCCTATAATGTAACTCTAAATGACAATCAGAGTATGTTGAATTACGTGTGTGCAGCCTTTTGCTCAAAAGTTATCAATGTTTCGTTTTCAGAGTCTCTTTTGACAATCTCTTAAAGAGCTGATTTCAGTCATTAACAGAGCTGTTCTGAAAGTGTCCAAGCAGCCTGTTCTGAGAGTGGACTGTTTTTTGCATTCGTTCTCAAGTTATATCAAAGTGTTGTTTTCTGCCTTTCTCGAGCACATTTTGACTTGTTGTTGAATGCTCCTATAATGTAACTCTAAATGACAATCAGAGCAACTTGAATTGCATGTGTGCAGCCTTTTGCTCAAAAGTGATCAACGTTTCGTTTTCAGAGTCTCTTTTGACAATCTCTTCGAGAGCTGTTTTCAGTCATTAACAGAGCTGTTCTGAAAGTGTCCAAGCGGCCTGTTCTGAGAGTGGACTGTTTTTTGCATTCGTTCTCAAGTTCTATCAGTGTTGTTTTCTGCTTTTCTGGAGCACATTTTGACTTGTTGCTGAATGCTCCTATAATGTAACTCTAAATGACAATCAGAGCAACTTGAATTGCGTGGGTGCAGCCTTTTGCTCAAAAGTGATCAACGTTTCGTTTTCGGAGTCTCTTTTGACAATCTCTTCGAGAGCTGTTTTCAGTCATTAACAGAGCTGTTCTGAAAGTGTCCAAGCGGCCTGTTCTTAGAGTGGACTGTTTTTTGCATTCGTTCTCAAGTTTTATCAAACTATCAAAGTGTTGTTTTCTGCCTTTCTGGAGCACATTTTGACTTGTTGTTGAATGCTCCTATAATGTAACTCTAAATGACAATCAGAGTATGTTGAATTACGTGTGTGCAGCCTTTTGCTCAAAAGTTATCAATGTTTCATTTTCAGAGTCTCTTTTGACAATCTCTTAAAGAGCTGATTTCAGTCATTAACAGAGCTGTTCTGAAAGTGTCCAAGCAGCCTGTTCTGAGAGTGGACTGTTTTTTGCATTCGTTCTCAAGTTATATCAAAGTGTTGTTTTCTGCCTTTCTCGAGCACATTTTGACTTGTTGTTGAATGCTCCTATAATGTAACTCTAAATGACAATCAGAGCAACTTGAATTGCGTGTGTGCAGCCTTTTGCTCAAAAGTGATCAACGTTTCGTTTTCGGAGTCTCTTTTGACAATCTCTTCGAGAGCTGTTTTCAGTCATTAACAGAGCTGTTCTGAAAGTGTCCAAGCGGCCTGTTCTTAGAGTGGACTGTTTTTTGCATTCGTTCTCAAGTTATATCAAACTATCAAAGTGTTGTTTTCTGCCTTTCTGGAGCACATTTTGACTTGTTGTTGAATGCTCCTATAATGTAACTCTAAATGACAATCAGAGTATGTTGAATTACGTGTGTGCAGCCTTTTGCTCAAAAGTTATCAATGTTTCGTTTTCAGAGTCTCTTTTGACAATCTCTTAAAGAGCTGATTTCAGTCATTAACAGAGCTGTTCTGAAAGTGTCCAAGCAGCCTGTTCTGAGAGTGGAATGTTTTTTGCATTCGTTCTCAAGTTATATCAAAGTGTTGTTTTCTGCCTTTCTCAAGCACATTTTGACTTTTTGTTAAATGCTCCTATAATGTAACTCTAAATGACAATCAGAGCAACTTGAATTGAGTGTGTGCAGCCTTTTGCTCAAAAGTGATCAACGTTTCGTTTTCAGAGTCTCTTTTGACAATCTCTTCGAGAGCTGTTTTCAGTCATTAACAGAGCTGTTCTGAAAGTGTCCAAGCGGCCTGTTCTGAGAGTGGACTGTTTTTTGCATTCGTTCTCAAGTTCTATCAGTGTTGTTTTCTGCTTTTCTGGAGCACATTTTGACTTGTTGCTGAATGCCCCTATAATGTAACTCTAAATGACAATCAGAGCAACTTGAATTGCGTGTGTGCAGCCTTTTGCTCAAAAGTGATCAACGTTTCGTTTTCGGAGTCTCTTTTGACAATCTCTTCGAGAGCTGTTTTCAGTCATTAACAGAGCTGTTCTGAAAGTGTCCAAGCAGCCTGTTCTGAGAGTGGACTGTTTTTTGCATTCGTTCTCAAGTTATATCAAAGTGTTGTTTTCTGCTTTTCTGGAGCACATTTTGACTTGTTGCTGAATGCTCCTATAATGTAACTCTAAATGACAATCAGAGCAACTTGAATTGCGTGTGTGCAGCCTTTTGCTCAAAAGTGATCAACGTTTCGTTTTCAGAGTCTCTTTTGACAATCTCTTCGAGAGCTGTTTTCAGTTATTAACAGAGCTGTTCTGAAAGTGTCCAAGCGGCCTGTTCTGAGAGTGGACTGTTTTTTGCATTCGTTCTCAAGTTCTATCAGTGTTGTTTTCTGCTTTTCTGGAGCACATTTTGACTTGTTGCTGAATGCTCCTATAATGTAACTCTAAATGACAATCAGAGCAACTTGAATTGCGTGTGTGCAGCCTTTTGCTCAAAAGTGATCAACGTTTCGTTTTCGGAGTCTCTTTTGACAATCTCTTCGAGAGCTGTTTTCAGTCATTAACAGAGCTGTTCTGAAAGTGTCCAAGCGGCCTGTTCTTAGAGTGGACTGTTTTTTGCATTCGTTCTCAAGTTATATCAAACTATCAAAGTGTTGTTTTCTGCCTTTCTGGAGCACATTTTGACTTGTTGTTGAATGCTCCTATAATGAAACTCTAAATGACAATCAGAGTATGTTGAATTACGTGTGTGCAGCCTTTTGCTCAAAAGTTATCAATGTTTCGTTTTCAGAGTCTCTTTTGACAATCTCTTAAAGAGCTGATTTCAGTCATTAACAGAGCTGTTCTGAAAGTGTCCAAGCAGCCTGTTCTGAGAGTGGAATGTTTTTTGCATTCGTTCTCAAGTTATATCAAAGTGTTGTTTTCTGCCTTTCTCGAGCACATTTTGACTTGTTGTTGAATGCTCCTATAATGTAACTCTAAATGACAATCAGAGCAACTTGAATTGCGTGTGTGCAGCCTTTTGCTCAAAAGTGATCAACGTTTCGTTTTCAGAGTCTCTTTTGACAATCTCTTCGAGAGCTGTTTTCAGTTATTAACAGAGCTGTTCTGAAAGTGTCCAAGCGGCCTGTTCTGAGAGTGGACAGTTTTTTGCATTCGTTCTCAAGTTCTATCAGTGTTGTTTTCTGCTTTTCTGGAGCACATTTTGACTTGTTGCTGAATGCTCCTATAATGTAACTCTAAATGACAATCAGAGCAACTTGAATTGCGTGTGTGCAGCCTTTTGCTCAAAAGTGATCAACGTTTCGTTTTCGGAGTCTCTTTTGACAATCTCTTCGAGAGCTGTTTTCAGTCATTAACAGAGCTGTTCTGAAAGTGTCCAAGCGGCCTGTTCTTAGAGTGGACTGTTTTTTGCATTCGTTCTCAAGTTATATCAAACTATCAAAGTGTTGTTTTCTGCCTTTCTGGAGCACATTTTGACTTGTTGTTGAATGCTCCTATAATGTAACTCTAAATGACAATCAGAGCAACTTGAATTGCGTGTGTGCAGCCTTTTGCTCAAAAGTGATCAACGTTTCGTTTTCAGAGTCTCTTTTGACAATCTCTTCGAGAGCTGTTTTCAGTTATTAACAGAGCTGTTCTGAAAGTGTCCAAGCGGCCTGTTCTGAGAGTGGACTGTTTTTTGCATTCGTTCTCAAGTTCTATCAGTGTTGTTTTCTGCTTTTCTGGAGCACATTTTGACTTGTTGCTGAATGCTCCTATAATGTAACTCTAAATGACAATCAGAGCAACTTGAATTGCGTGTGTGCAGCCTTTTGCTCAAAAGTGATCAACGTTTCGTTTTCGGAGTCTCTTTTGACAATCTCTTCGAGAGCTGTTTTCAGTCATTAACAGAGCTGTTCTGAAAGTGTCCAAGCGGCCTGTTCTTAGAGTGGACTGTTTTTTGCATTCGTTCTCAAGTTATATCAAACTATCAAAGTGTTGTTTTCTGCCTTTCTGGAGCACATTTTGACTTGTTGTTGAATGCTCCTATAATGAAACTCTAAATGACAATCAGAGTATGTTGAATTACGTGTGTGCAGCCTTTTGCTCAAAAGTTATCAATGTTTCGTTTTCAGAGTCTCTTTTGACAATCTCTTAAAGAGCTGATTTCAGTCATTAACAGAGCTGTTCTGAAAGTGTCCAAGCAGCCTGTTCTGAGAGTGGAATGTTTTTTGCATTCGTTCTCAAGTTATATCAAAGTGTTGTTTTCTGCCTTTCTCGAGCACATTTTGACTTGTTGTTGAATGCTCCTATAATGTAACTCTAAATGACAATCAGAGCAACTTGAATTGCGTGTGTGCAGCCTTTTGCTCAAAAGTGATCAACGTTTCGTTTTCAGAGTCTCTTTTGACAATCTCTTCGAGAGCTGTTTTCAGTTATTAACAGAGCTGTTCTGAAAGTGTCCAAGCGGCCTGTTCTGAGAGTGGACAGTTTTTTGCATTCGTTCTCAAGTTCTATCAGTGTTGTTTTCTGCTTTTCTGGAGCACATTTTGACTTGTTGCTGAATGCTCCTATAATGTAACTCTAAATGACAATCAGAGCAACTTGAATTGCGTGTGTGCAGCCTTTTGCTCAAAAGTGATCAACGTTTCGTTTTCGGAGTCTCTTTTGACAATCTCTTCGAGAGCTGTTTTCAGTCATTAACAGAGCTGTTCTGAAAGTGTCCAAGCGGCCTGTTCTTAGAGTGGACTGTTTTTTGCATTCGTTCTCAAGTTATATCAAACTATCAAAGTGTTGTTTTCTGCCTTTCTGGAGCACATTTTGACTTGTTGTTGAATGCTCCTATAATGTAACTCTAAATGACAATCAGAGCAACTTGAATTGCGTGTGTGCAGCCTTTTGCTCAAAAGTGATCAACGTTTCGTTTTCAGAGTCTCTTTTGACAATCTCTTCGAGAGCTGTTTTCAGTTATTAACAGAGCTGTTCTGAAAGTGTCCAAGCGGCCTGTTCTGAGAGTGGACTGTTTTTTGCATTCGTTCTCAAGTTCTATCAGTGTTGTTTTCTGCTTTTCTGGAGCACATTTTGACTTGTTGCTGAATGCTCCTATAATGTAACTCTAAATGACAATCAGAGCAACTTGAATTGCGTGTGTGCAACCTTTTGCTCAAAAGTGATCAACGTTTCGTTTTCGGAGTCTCTTTTGACAATCTCTTCGAGAGCTGTTTTCAGTCATTAACAGAGCTGTTCTGAAAGTGTCCAAGCGGCCTGTTCTTAGAGTGGACTGTTTTTTGCATTCGTTCTCAAGTTATATCAAACTATCAAAGTGTTGTTTTCTGCCTTTCTCGAGCACATTTTGACTTGTTGTTGAATGCTCCTATAATGTAACTCTAAATGACAATCAGAGCAACTTGAATTGCGTGGGTGCAGCCTTTTGCTCAAAAGTGATCAACGTTTCGTTTTCGGAGTCTCTTTTGACAATCTCTTCGAGAGCTGTTTTCAGTCATTAACAGAGCTGTTCTGAAAGTGTCCAAGCGGCCTGTTCTTAGAGTGGACTGTTTTTTGCATTCGTTCTCAAGTTTTATCAAACTATCAAAGTGTTGTTTTCTGCCTTTCTGGAGCACATTTTGACTTGTTGTTGAATGCTCCTATAATGTAACTCTAAATGACAATCAGAGTATGTTGAATTACGTGTGTGCAGCCTTTTGCTCAAAAGTTATCAATGTTTCGTTTTCAGAGTCACTTTTGACAATCTCTTAAAGAGCTGATTTCAGTCATTAACAGAGCTGTTCTGAAAGTGTCCAAGCAGCCTGTTCTGAGAGTGGACTGTTTTTTGCATTCGTTCTCAAGTTATATCAAAGTGTTGTTTTCTGCCTTTCTCGAGCACATTTTGACTTGTTGTTGAATGCTCCTATAATGTAACTCTAAATGACAATCAGAGCAACTTGAATTGCGTGTGTGCAGCCTTTTGCTCAAAAGTGATCAACGTTTCGTTTTCAGAGTCTCTTTTGACAATCTCTTCGAGAGCTGTTTTCAGTCATTAACAGAGCTGTTCTGAAAGTGTCCAAGCGGCCTGTTCTTAGAGTGGACTGTTTTTTGCATTTGTTCTCCAGTTATATCAAACTATCAAAGTGTTGTTTTCTGCCTTTCTGGAGCACATTTTGACTTGTTGTTGAATGCTCCTATAATGTAACTCTAAATGACAATCAGAGTATGTTGATTTACGTGTGTGCAGCCTTTTGCTCAAAAGTTATCAATGTTTCGTTTTCAGAGTCTCTTTTGACAATCTCTTAAAGAGCTGATTTCAGTCATTAACAGAGCTGTTCTGAAAGTGTCCAAGCAGCCTGTTCTGAGAGTGGACTGTTTTTTGCATTCGTTCTCAAGTTATATCAAAGTGTTGTTTTCTGCCTTTCTCGAGCACATTTTGACTTGTTGTTGAATGCTCCTATAATGTAACTCTAAATGACAATCAGAGCAACTTGAATTGCGTGTGTGCAGCCTTTTGCTCAAAAGTGATCAACGTTTCGTTTTCAGAGTCTCTTTTGACAATCTCTTCGAGAGCTGTTTTCAGGCATTAACAGAGCTGTTCTGAAAGTGTCCAAGCGGCCTGTTCTGAGAGTGGACTGTTTTTTGCATTCGTTCTCAAGTTCTATCAGTGTTGTGTTCTGCTTTTCTGGAGCACATTTTGACTTGTTGCTGAATGCTCCTATAATGTAACTCTAAATGACAATCAGAGCAACTTTAATTGCGTGTGTGCAGCCTTTTGCTAAAAAGTGATCAACGTTTCGTTTTCGGAGTCTCTTTTGACAATCTCTTCGAGAGCTGTTTTCAGTCATTAACAGAGCTGTTCTGAAAGTGTCCAAGCGGCCTGTTCTTAGAGTGGACTGTTTTTTGCATTCGTTCTCAAGTTATATCAAACTATCAAAGTGTTGTTTTCTGCCTTTCTGGAGCACATTTTGACTTGTTGAATGCTCCTATAATGTAACTCTAAATGACAATCAGAGTATGTTGAATTACGTGTGTGCAGCCTTTTGCTCAAAAGTTATCAATGTTTCGTTTTCAGAGTCTCTTTTGACAATCTCTTAAAGAGCTGATTTCAGTCATTAACAGAGCTGTTCTGAAAGTGTCCAAGCAGCCTGTTCTGAGAGTGGACTGTTTTTTGCATTAGTTCTCAAGTTATATCAAAGTGTTGTTTTCTGCCTTTCTCGAGCACATTTTGACTTGTTGCTGAATGCTCCTATAATGTAACTCTAAATGACAATCAGAGCAACTTGAATTGCGTGTGTGCAGCCTTTTGCTCAAAAGTGATCAACGTTTCGTTTTCTGAGTCTCTTTTGACAATCTCTTCGAGAGCTGTTTTCAGTCATTAACAGAGCTGTTCTGAAAGTGTCCAAGCGGCCTGTTCTTAGAGTGGACTGTTTTTTGCATTCGTTCTCAAGTTATATCAAACTATCAAAGTGTTGTTTTCTGCCTTTCTGGAGCACATTTTGACTTGTTGTTGAATGATCCTATAATGTAACTCTAAATGACAATCAGAGTATGTTGAATTACGTGTGTGCAGCCTTCTGCTCAAAAGTTATCAATATTTCATTTTCAGAGTCTCTTTTGACAATCTCTTAAAGAGCTGATTTCAGTCATTAACAGAGCTGTTCTGAAAGTGTCCAAGCAGCCTGTTCTGAGAGTTGACTGTTTTTTGCATTCGTTCTCAAGTTATATCAAAGTGTTGTTTTCTGCCTTTCTCGAGCACATTTTGACTTGTTGTTGAATGCTCCTATAATGTAACTCTAAATTACAATAAGAGCAACTTGAATTGCGTTTGTGCAGCCTTTTGCTCAAAAGTGATCAACGTTTCGTTTTCAGAGTCTCTTTTGACAATCTCTTCGAGAGCTGATTTCAGTCATTAACAGAGCTGTTCTGAAAGTGTCCAAGCAGCCTGTTCTGAGAGTGGACTGTTTTTTGCATTCGTTCTCAAGTTATATCAAAGTGTTGTTTTCTGCTTTTCTCGAGCACATTTTGACTTGTTGTTGAATGCTCCTATAATGTAACTCTAAATGACAATCAGAGCAACTTGAATTGCGTGTGTGCAGCCTTTTGCTCAAAAGTGATCAACGTTTCGTTTTCAGAGTCTCTTTTGACAATCTCTTCGAGAGCTGTTTTCAGTCATTAACAGAGCTGTTCTGAAAGTGTCCAAGCGGCCTGTTCTGAGAGTGGACTGTTTTTTGCATTCGTTCTCAAGTTCTATCAGTGTTGTTTTCTGCTTTTCTGGAGCACATTTTGACTTGTTGCTGAATGCTCCTATAATGTAACTCTAAATGACAATCAGAGCAACTTGATTTGCGTGTGTGCAGCCTTTTGCTCAAAAGTGATCAACGTTTCGTTTTCGGAGTCTCTTTTGACAATCTCTTCGAGAGCTGTTTTCAGTCATTAACAGAGCTGTTCTGAAAGTGTCCAAGCGGCCTGTTCTTAGAGTGGACTGTTTTTTGCATTCGTTCTCAAGTTATATCAAACTATCAAAGTGTTGTTTTCTGCCTTTCTCGAGCACATTTTGACTTGTTGTTGAATGCTCCTATAAGGTAACTCTAAATGACAATCAGAGTATGTTGAATTACGTGTGTGCAGCCTTTTGCTCAAAAGTTATCAATGTTTCGTTTTCAGAGTCTCTTTTGACAATCTCTTAAAGAGCTGATTTCAGTCATTAACAGAGCTGTTCTGAAAGTGTCCAAGCAGCCTGTTCTGAGAGTGGACTGTTTTTTGCATTCGTTCTCAAGTTCTATCAGTGTTGTTTTCTGCCTTTCTGGAGCACATTTTGACTTGTTGTTGAATGCTCCTATAATGTAACTCTAAATGACAATCAGAGTATGTTGAATTACGTGTGTGCAGCCTTTTGCTCAAAAGTGATCAACGTTTCGTTTTCAGAGTCTCTTTTGACAATCTCTTCGAGAGCTGTTTTCAGTCATTAACAGAGCTGTTCTGAAAGTGTCCAAGCGGCCTGTTCTGAGAGTGGACTGTTTTTTGCATTCGTTCTCAAGTTCTATCAGTGTTGTTTTCTGCTTTTCTGGAGCACATTTTGACTTGTTGCTGAATGCTCCTATAATGTAACTCTAAATGACAATCAGAGCAACTTGATTTGCGTGTGTGCAGCCTTTTGCTCAAAAGTGATCAACGTTTCGTTTTCGGAGTCTCTTTTGACAATCTCTTCGAGAGCTGTTTTCAGTCATTAACAGAGCTGTTCTGAAAGTGTCCAAGCGGCCTGTTCTTAGAGTGGACTGTTTTTTGCATTCGTTCTCAAGTTATATCAAACTATCAAAGTGTTGTTTTCTGCCTTTCTCGAGCACATTTTGACTTGTTGTTGAATGCTCCTATAAGGTAACTCTAAATGACAATCAGAGTATGTTGAATTACGTGTGTGCAGCCTTTTGCTCAAAAGTTATCAATGTTTCGTTTTCAGAGTCTCTTTTGACAATCTCTTAAAGAGCTGATTTCAGTCATTAACAGAGCTGTTCTGAAAGTGTCCAAGCAGCCTGTTCTGAGAGTGGACTGTTTTTTGCATTCGTTCTCAAGTTCTATCAGTGTTGTTTTCTGCCTTTCTGGAGCACATTTTGACTTGTTGTTGAATGCTCCTATAATGTAACTCTAAATGACAATCAGAGTATGTTGAATTACGTGTGTGCAGCCTTTTGCTCAAAAGTTATCAATGTTTCGTTTTCAGAGTCTCTTTTGACAATCTCTTAAAGAGCTGATTTCAGTCATTAACAGAGCTGTTCTGAAAGTGTCCAAGCAGCCTGTTCTGAGAGTGGACTGTTTTTTGCATTCGTTCTCAAGTTATATCAAAGTGTTGTTTTCTGCCTTTCTCGAGCACATTTTGACTTGTTGTTGAATGCTCCTATAATGTAACTCTAAATGACAATCAGAGCAACTTGAATTGCGTGTGTGCAGCCTTTTGCTCAAAAGTGATCAACGTTTCGTTTTCAGAGTCTCTTTTGACAATCTCTTCGAGAGCTGTTTTCAGTCATTAACAGAGCTGTTCTGAAAGTGTCCAAGCGGCCTGTTCTGAGAGTGGACTGTTTTTTGCATTCGTTCTCAAGTTCTATCAGTGTTGTTTTCTGCTTTTCTGGAGCACATTTTGACTTGTTGCTGAATGCTCCTATAATGTAACTCTAAATGACAATCAGAGCAACTTGAATTGCGTGTGTGCAGCCTTTTGCTCAAAAGTGATCAACGTTTCGTTTTCGGAGTCTCTTTTGACAATCTCTTCGAGAGCTGTTTTCAGTCATTAACAGAGCTGTTCTGAAAGTGTCCAAGCGGCCTGTTCTTAGAGTGGACTGTTTTTTGCATTCGTTCTCAAGTTATATCAAACTATCAAAGTGTTGTTTTCTGCCTTTCTGGAGCACATTTTGACTTGTTGTTGAATGCTCCTATAATGTAACTCTAAATGACAATCAGAGTATGTTGAATTACGTGTGTGCAGCCTTTTGCTCAAAAGTTATCAATGTTTCGTTTTCAGAGTCTCTTTTGACAATCTCTTAAAGAGCTGATTTCAGTCATTAACAGAGCTGTTCTGAAAGTGTCCAAGCAGCCTGTTCTGAGAGTGGACTGTTTTTTGCATTCGTTCTCAAGTTCTATCAGTGTTGTTTTCTGCCTTTCTGGAGCACATTTTGACTTGTTGTTGAATGCTCCTATAATGTAACTCTAAATGACAATCAGAGTATGTTGAATTACGTGTGTGCAGCCTTTTGCTCAAAAGTTATCAATGTTTCGTTTTCAGAGTCTCTTTTGACAATCTCTTAAAGAGCTGATTTCAGTCATTAACAGAGCTGTTCTGAAAGTGTCCAAGCAGCCTGTTCTGAGAGTGGACTGTTTTTTGCATTCGTTCTCAAGTTATATCAAAGTGTTGTTTTCTGCCTTTCTCGAGCACATTTTGACTTGTTGTTGAATGCTCCTATAATGTAACTCTAAATGACAATCAGAGCAACTTGAATTGCGTGTGTGCAGCCTTTTGCTCAAAAGTGATCAACGTTTCGTTTTCAGAGTCTCTTTTGACAATCTCTTCGAGAGCTGTTTTCAGTCATTAACAGAGCTGTTCTGAAAGTGTCCAAGCGGCCTGTTCTGAGAGTGGACTGTTTTTTGCATTCGTTCTCAAGTTCTATTAGTGTTGTTTTCTGCTTTTCTGGAGCACATTTTGACTTGTTGCTTGAATGCTCCTATAATGTAACTCTAAATGACAATCAGAGTATGTTGAATTACGTGTGTGCAGCCTTTTGCTCAAAAGTTATCAATGTTTCGTTTTCAGAGTCTCTTTTGACAATCTCTTAAAGAGCTGATTTCAGTCATTAACAGAGCTGTTCTGAAAGTGTCCAAGCAGCCTGTTCTGAGAGTGGACTGTTTTTTGCATTCGTTCTCAAGTTATATCAAAGTGTTGTTTTCTGCCTTTCTCGAGCACATTTTGACTTGTTGTTGAATGCTCCTATAATGTAACTCTAAATGACAATCAGAGCAACTTGAATTGCGTGTGTGCAGCCTTTTGCTCAAAAGTGATCAACGTTTCGTTTTCGGAGTCTCTTTTGACAATCTCTTCGAGAGCTGTTTTCAGTCATTAACAGAGCTGTTCTGAAAGTGTCCAAGCGGCCTGTTCTTAGAGTGGACTGTTTTTTGCATTCGTTCTCAAGTTATATCAAACTATCAAAGTGTTGTTTTCTGCCTTTCTGGAGCACATTTTGACTTGTTGTTGAATGCTCCTATAATGTAACTCTAAATGAAAATCAGAGTATGTTGAATTACGTGTGTGCAGCCTTTTGCTCAAAAGTTATCAATGTTTCGTTTTCAGAGTCTCTTTTGACAATCTCTTAAAGAGCTGATTTCAGTCATTAACAGAGCTGTTCTGAAAGTGTCCAAGCAGCCTGTTCTGAGAGTGGAATGTTTTTTGCATTCGTTCTCAAGTTATATCAAAGTGTTGTTTTCTGCCTTTCTCGAGCCCATTTTGACTTGTTGTTGAATGCTCCTATAATGTAACTCTAAATGACAATCAGAGCAACTTGAATTGCATGTGTGCAGCCTTTTGCTCAAAAGTGATCAACGTTTCGTTTTCAGAGTCTCTTTTGACAATCTATTCGAGAGCTGTTTTCAGTCATTAACAGAGCTGTTCTGAAAGTGTCCAAGCGGCCTGTTCTGAGAGTGGACTGTTTTTTGCATTCGTTCTCAAGTTCTATCAGTGTTGTTTTCTGCTTTTCTGGAGCACATTTTGACTTGTTGCTGAATGCTCCTATAATGTAACTCTAAATGACAATCAGAGCAACTTGAATTGCGTGTGTGCAGCCTTTTGCTCAAAAGTGATCAAAGTTTCGTTTTCGGAGTCTCTTTTGACAATCTCTTCGAGAGCTGTTTTCAGTCATTAACAGAGCTGTTCTGAAAGTGTCCAAGCGGCCTGTTCTTAGAGTGGACTGTTTTTTGCATTCGTTCTCAAGTTATATCAAACTATCAAAGTGTTGTTTTCTGCCTTTCTGGAGCACATTTTGACTTGTTGTTGAATGCTCCTATAATGTAACTCTAAATGACAATCAGAGTATGTTGAATTACGTGTGTGCAGCCTTTTGCTCAAAAGTTATCAATGTTTCGTTTTCAGAGTCTCTTTTGACAATCTCTTAAAGAGCTGATTTCAGTCATTAACAGAGCTGTTCTGAAAGTGTCCAAGCAGCCTGTTCTGAGAGTGGAATGTTTTTTGCATTCGTTCTCAAGTTATATCAAAGTGTTGTTTTCTGCCTTTCTCGAGCACATTTTGACTTGTTGTTGAATGCTCCTATAATGTAACTCTAAATGACAATCAGAGCAACTTGAATTGCGTGTGTGCAGCCTTTTGCTCAAAAGTGATCAACGTTTCATTTTCAGAGTCTCTTTTGACAATCTCTTCGAGAGCTGTTTTCAGTCATTAACAGAGCTGTTCTGAAAGTGTCCAAGCGGCCTGTTCTGAGAGTGGACTGTTTTTTGCATTCGTTCTCAAGTTCTATCAGTGTTGTTTTCTGCTTTTCTGGAGCACATTTTGACTTGTTGCTGAATGCCCCTATAATGTAACTCTAAATGACAATCAGAGCAACTTGAATTGCGTGTGTGCAGCCTTTTGCTCAAAAGTGATCAACGTTTCGTTTTCGGAGTCTCTTTTGACAATCTCTTCGAGAGCTGTTTTCAGTCATTAACAGAGCTGTTCTGAAAGTGTCCAAGCAGCCTGTTCTGAGAGTGGACTGTTTTTTGCATTCGTTCTCAAGTTATATCAAAGTGTTGTTTTCTGCCTTTCTCGAGCACATTTTGACTTGTTGTTGAATGCTCCTATAATGTAACTCTAAATGACAATCAGAGCAACTTGAATTGCGTGTGTGCAGCCTTTTGCTCAAAAGTGATCAACGTTTCGTTTTCAGAGTCTCTTTTGACAATCTCTTCGAGAGCTGTTTTCAGTCATTAACAGAGCTGTTCTGAAAGTGTCCAAGCGGCCTGTTCTTAGAGTGGACTGTTTTTTGCATTCGTTCTCAAGTTATATCAAACTATCAAAGTGTTGTTTTCTGCCTTTCTGGAGCACATTTTGACTTGTTGTTGAATGCTCCTATAATGTAACTCTAAATGACAATCAGAGTATGTTGAATTACGTGTGTGCAGCCTTTTGCTCAAAAGTTATCAATGTTTCGTTTTCAGAGTCTCTTTTGACAATCTCTTAAAGAGCTGATTTCAGTCATTAACAGAGCTGTTCTGAAAGTGTCCAAGCAGCCTGTTCTGAGAGTGGACTGTTTTTTGCATTCGTTCTCAAGTTCTATCAGTGTTGTTTTCTGCCTTTCTGGAGCACATTTTGACTTGTTGTTGAATGCTCCTATAATGTAACTCTAAATGACAATCAGAGTATGTTGAATTACGTGTGTGCAGCCTTTTGCTCAAAAGTTATCAATGTTTCGTTTTCAGAGTCTCTTTTGACAATCTCTTAAAGAGCTGATTTCAGTCATTAACAGAGCTGTTCTGAAAGTGTCCAAGCAGCCTGTTCTGAGAGTGGACTGTTTTTTGCATTCGTTCTCAAGTTATATCAAAGTGTTGTTTTCTGCCTTTCTCGAGCACATTTTGACTTGTTGTTGAATGCTCCTATAATGTAACTCTAAATGACAATCAGAGCAACTTGAATTGCGTGTGTGCAGCCTTTTGCTCAAAAGTGATCAACGTTTCGTTTTCAGAGTCTCTTTTGACAATCTCTTCGAGAGCTGTTTTCAGTCATTAACAGAGCTGTTCTGAAAGTGTCCAAGCGGCCTGTTCTGAGAGTGGACTGTTTTTTGCATTCGTTCTCAAGTTCTATCAGTGTTGTTTTCTGCTTTTCTGGAGCACATTTTGACTTGTTGCTGAATGCTCCTATAATGTAACTCTAAATGACAATCAGAGCAACTTGAATTGCGTGTGTGCAGCCTTTTGCTCAAAAGTGATCAACGTTTCGTTTTCGGAGTCTCTTTTGACAATCTCTTCGAGAGCTGTTTTCAGTCATTAACAGAGCTGTTCTGAAAGTGTCCAAGCGGCCTGTTCTTAGAGTGGACTGTTTTTTGCATTCGTTCTCAAGTTATATCAAACTATCAAAGTGTTGTTTTCTGCCTTTCTGGAGCACATTTTGACTTGTTGTTGAATGCTCCTATAATGTAACTCTAAATGACAATCAGAGTATGTTGAATTACGTGTGTGCAGCCTTTTGCTCAAAAGTTATCAATGTTTCGTTTTCAGAGTCTCTTTTGACAATCTCTTAAAGAGCTGATTTCAGTCATTAACAGAGCTGTTCTGAAAGTGTCCAAGCAGCCTGTTCTGAGAGTGGAATGTTTTTTGCATTCGTTCTCAAGTTATATCAAAGTGTTGTTTTCTGCCTTTCTCGAGCACATTTTGACTTGTTGTTGAATGCTCCTATAATGTAACTCTAAATGACAATCAGAGCAACTTGAATTGCGTGTGTGCAGCCTTTTGCTCAAAAGTGATCAACGTTTCGTTTTCAGAGTCTCTTTTGACAATCTCTTCGAGAGCTGTTTTCAGTCATTAACAGAGCTGTTCTGAAAGTGTCCAAGCGGCCTGTTCTGAGAGTGGACTGTTTTTTGCATTCGTTCTCAAGTTCTATCAGTGTTGTTTTCTGCTTTTCTGGAGCACATTTTGACTTGTTGCTGAATGCCCCTATAATGTAACTCTAAATGACAATCAGAGCAACTTGAATTGCGTGTGTGCAGCCTTTTGCTCAAAAGTGATCAACGTTTCGTTTTCGGAGTCTCTTTTGACAATCTCTTCGAGAGCTGTTTTCAGTCATTAACAGAGCTGTTCTGAAAGTGTCCAAGCAGCCTGTTCTGAGAGTGGACTGTTTTTTGCATTCGTTCTCAAGTTATATCAAAGTGTTGTTTTCTGCCTTTCTCGAGCACATTTTGACTTGTTGTTGAATGCTCCTATAATGTAACTCTAAATGACAATCAGAGCAACTTGAATTGCGTGTGTGCAGCCTTTTGCTCAAAAGTGATCAACATTTCGTTTTCAGAGTCTCTTTTGACAATCTCTTCGAGAGCTGTTTTCAGTCATTAACAGAGCTGTTCTGAAAGTGTCCAAGCGGCCTGTTCTGAGAGTGGACTGTTTTTTGCATTCGTTCTCAAGTTCTATCAGTGTTGTTTTCTGCTTTTCTGGAGCACATTTTGACTTGTTGCTGAATGCTCCTATAATGTAACTCTAAATGACAATCAGAGTATGTTGAATTACGTGTGTGTAGCCTTTTGCTCAAAAGTTATCAATGTTTCGTTTTCAGAGTCTCTTTTGACAATCTCTTAAAGAGCTGATTTCAGTCATTAACAGAGCTGTTCTGAAAGTGTCCAAGCAGCCTGTTCTGAGAGTGGACTGTTTTTTGCATTCGTTCTCAAGTTATATCAAAGTGTTGTTTTCTGCCTTTCTCGAGCACATTTTGACTTGTTGTTGAATGCTCCTATAATGTAACTCTAAATGACAATCAGAGCAACTTGAATTGCGTGTGTGCAGCCTTTTGCTCAAAAGTGATCAACGTTTCGTTTTCAGAGTCTCTTTTGACAATCTCTTCGAGAGCTGTTTTCAGTCATTAACAGAGCTGTTCTGAAAGTGTCCAAGCGGCCTGTTCTGAGAGTGGACTGTTTTTTGCATTCGTTCTCAAGTTCTATCAGTGTTGTTTTCTGCTTTTCTGGAGCACATTTTGACTTGTTGCTGAATGCTCCTATAATGTTACTCTAAATGACAATCAGAGCAACTTGAATTGCGTGTGTGCAGCCTTTTGCTCAAAAGTGATCAACGTTTCGTTTTCGGAGTCTCTTTTGACAATCTCTTCGAGAGCTGTTTTCAGTCATTAACAGAGCTGTTCTGAAAGTGTCCAAGCGGCCTGTTCTTAGAGTGGACTGTTTTTTGCATTCGTTCTCAAGTTATATCAAAGTGTTGTTTTCTGCCTTTCTCGAGCACATTTTGACTTGTTGTTGAATGCTCCTATAATGTAACTCTAAATGACAATCAGAGCAACTTGAATTGCGTGTGTGCAGCCTTTTGCTCAAAAGTGATCAACATTTCGTTTTCAGAGTCTCTTTTGACAATCTCTTCGAGAGCTGTTTTCAGTCATTAACAGAGCTGTTTTTTGCATTAGTTCTCAAGTTATATCAAAGTGTTGTTTTCTGCCTTTCTCAAGCACATTTTGACTTGTTGTTGAATGCTCCTATAATGTAACTCTAAATGACAATCAGAGTATGTTGAATTACGTGTGTGCAGCCTTTTGCTCAAAAGTTATCAATGTTTCGTTTTCAGAGCCTCTTTTGACAATCTCTTAAAGAGCTGATTTCAGTCATTAACAGAGCTGTTCTGAAAGTGTCCAAGCAGCCTGTTCTGAGAGTGGACTGTTTTTTGCATTCGTTCTCAAGTTATATCAAAGTGTTGTTTTCTGCCTTTCTCGAGCACATTTTGACTTGTTGTTGAATGCTCCTATAATGTAACTCTAAATGACAATCAGAGCAACTTGAATTGCGTGTGTGCAGCCTTTTGCTCAAAAGTGATCAACGTTTCGTTTTCAGAGTCTCTTTTGACAATCTCTTCGAGAGCTGTTTTCAGTCATTAACAGAGCTGTTCTGAAAGTGTCCAAGCGGCCTGTTCTGAGAGTGGACTGTTTTTTGCATTCGTTCTCAAGTTCTATCAGTGTTGTTTTCTGCTTTTCTGGAGCACATTTTGACTTGTTGCTGAATGCTCCTATAATGTTACTCTAAATGACAATCAGAGCAACTTGAATTGCGTGTGTGCAGCCTTTTGCTCAAAAGTGATCAACGTTTCGTTTTCGGAGTCTCTTTTGACAATCTCTTCGAGAGCTGTTTTCAGTCATTAACAGAGCTGTTCTGAAAGTGTCCAAGCGGCCTGTTCTTAGAGTGGACTGTTTTTTGCTCAAGTTATATCAAACTATCAAAGTGTTGTTTTCTGCCTTTCTCGAGCACATTTTGACTTGTTGTTGAATGCTCCTATAATGTAACTCTAAATGACAATCAGAGTATGTTGAATTACGTGTGTGCAGCCTTTTGCTCAAAAGTTATCAATGTTTCGTTTTCAGAGTCTCTTTTGACAATCTCTTAAAGAGCTGATTTCAGTGATTAACAGAGCTGTTCTGAAAGTGTCCAAGCAGCCTGTTCTGAGAGTGGACTGTTTTTTGCATTCGTTCTCAAGTTATATCAAAGTGTTGTTTTCTGCTTTTCTGGAGCACATTTTGACTTGTTGCTGAATGCTCCTATAATGTAACTCTAAATGACAATCAGAGCAACTTGAATTGCGTGTGTGCAGCCTTTTGCTCAAAAGTGATCAACGTTTCGTTTTCAGAGTCTCTTTTGACAATCTCTTCGAGAGCTGTTTTCAGTCATTAACAGAGCTGTTCTGAAAGTGTCCAAGCGGCCTGTTCTTAGAGTGGACTGTTTTTTGCATTCGTTCTCAAGTTATATCAAACTATCAAAGTGTTGTTTTCTGCCTTTCTCGAGCACATTTTGACTTGTTGTTGAATGCTCCTATAATGTAACTCTAAATGACAATCAGAGTATGTTGAATTACGTGTGTGCAGCCTTTTGCTCAAAAGTTATCAATGTTTCGTTTTCAGAGTCTCTTTTGACAATCTCTTAAAGAGCTGATTTCAGTCATTTACAGAGCTGTTCTGAAAGTGTCCAAGCAGCCTGTTCTGAGAGTGGACTGTTTTTTGCATTAGTTCTCAAGTTATATCAAAGTGTTGTTTTCTGCCTTTCTCGAGCACATTTTGACTTGTTGTTGAATGCTCCTATAATGTAACTCTAAATGACAATCAGAGTATGTTGAATTACGTGTGTGCAGCCTTTTGCTCAAAAGTTATCAATGTTTCGTTTTCAGAGCCTCTTTTGACAATCTCTTAAAGAGCTGATTTCAGTCATTAACAGAGCTGTTCTGAAAGTGTCCAAGCAGCCTGTTCTGAGAGTGGACTGTTTTTTGCATTCGTTCTCAAGTTATATCAAAGTGTTGTTTTCTGCCTTTCTCGAGCACATTTTGACTTGTTGTTGAATGCTCCTATAATGTAACTCTAAATGACAATCAGAGCAACTTGAATTGCGTGTGTGCAGCCTTTTGCTCAAAAGTGATCAACGTTTCGTTTTCAGAGTCTCTTTTGACAATCTCTTCGAGAGCTGTTTTCAGTCATTAACAGAGCTGTTCTGAAAGTGTCCAAGCGGCCTGTTCTGAGAGTGGACTGTTTTTTGCATTCGTTCTCAAGTTCTATCAGTGTTGTTTTCTGCTTTTCTGGAGCACATTTTGACTTGTTGCTGAATGCTCCTATAATGTAACTCTAAATGACAATCAGAGCAACTTGAATTGCGTGTGTGCAGCCTTTTGCTCAAAAGTGATCAACGTTTCGTTTTCGGAGTCTCTTTTGACAATCTCTTCGAGAGCTGTTTTCAGTCATTAACAGAGCTGTTCTGAAAGTGTCCAAGCGGCCTGTTCTTATAGTGGACTGTTTTTTGCATTTGTTCTCAAGTTATATCAAACTATCAAAGTGTTGTTTTCTGCCTTTCTGGAGCACATTTTGACTTGTTGTTGAATGCTCCTATAATGTAACTCTAAATGACAATCAGAGTATGTTGAATTACGTGTGTGCAGCCTTTTGCTCAAAAGTTATCAATGTTTCGTTTTCAGAGTCTCTTTTGACAATCTCTTAAAGAGCTGATTTCAGTCATTTACAGAGCTGTTCTGAAAGTGTCCAAGCAGCCTGTTCTGAGAGTGGACTGTTTTTTGCATTAGTTCTCAAGTTATATCAAAGTGTTGTTTTCTGCCTTTCTCAAGCACATTTTGACTTGTTGTTGAATGCTCCTATAATGTAACTCTAAATGACAATCAGAGTATGTTGAATTACGTGTGTGCAGCCTTTTGCTCAAAAGTTATCAATGTTTCGTTTTCAGAGCCTCTTTTGACAATCTCTTAAAGAGCTGATTTCAGTCATTAACAGAGCTGTTCTGAAAGTGTCCAAGCAGCCTGTTCTGAGAGTGGACTGTTTTTTGCATTCGTTCTCAAGTTATATCAAAGTGTTGTTTTCTGCCTTTCTCGAGCACATTTTGACTTGTTGTTGAATGCTCCTATAATGTAACTCTAAATGACAATCAGAGCAACTTGAATTGCGTGTGTGCAGCCTTTTGCTCAAAAGTGATCAACGTTTCGTTTTCAGAGTCTCTTTTGACAATCTCTTCGAGAGCTGTTTTCAGTCATTAACAGAGCTGTTCTGAAAGTGTCCAAGCGGCCTGTTCTGAGAGTGGACTGTTTTTTGCATTCGTTCTCAAGTTCTATCAGTGTTGTTTTCTGCTTTTCTGGAGCACATTTTGACTTGTTGCTGAATGCTCCTATAATGTTACTCTAAATGACAATCAGAGCAACTTGAATTGCGTGTGTGCAGCCTTTTGCTCAAAAGTGATCAACGTTTCGTTTTCGGAGTCTCTTTTGACAATCTCTTCGAGAGCTGTTTTCAGTCATTAACAGAGCTGTTCTGAAAGTGTCCAAGCGGCCTGTTCTTAGAGTGGACTGTTTTTTGCTCAAGTTATATCAAACTATCAAAGTGTTGTTTTCTGCCTTTCTCGAGCACATTTTGACTTGTTGTTGAATGCTCCTATAATGTAACTCTAAATGACAATCAGAGTATGTTGAATTACGTGTGTGCAGCCTTTTGCTCAAAAGTTATCAATGTTTCGTTTTCAGAGTCTCTTTTGACAATCTCTTAAAGAGCTGATTTCAGTGATTAACAGAGCTGTTCTGAAAGTGTCCAAGCAGCCTGTTCTGAGAGTGGACTGTTTTTTGCATTCGTTCTCAAGTTATATCAAAGTGTTGTTTTCTGCCTTTCTCGAGCACATTTTGACTTGTTGTTGAATGCTCCTATAATGTAACTCTAAATGACAATCAGAGCAACTTGAATTGCGTGTGTGCAGCCTTTTGCTCAAAAGTGATCAACGTTTCGTTTTCAGAGTCTCTTTTGACAATCTCTTCGAGAGCTGTTTTCAGTCATTAACAGAGCTGTTCTGAAAGTGTCCAAGCGGCCTGTTCTGAGAGTGGACTGTTTTTTGCATTCGTTCTCAAGTTCTATCAGTGTTGTTTTCTGCTTTTCTGGAGCACATTTTGACTTGTTGCTGAATGCTCCTATAATGTAACTCTAAATGACAATCAGAGCAACTTGAATTGCGTGTGTGCAGCCTTTTGCTCAAAAGTGATCAACGTTTCGTTTTCGGAGTCTCTTTTGACAATCTCTTCTAGAGCTGTTTTCAGTCATTAACAGAGCTGTTCTGAAAGTGTCCAAGCGCCCTGTTCTTAGAGTGGACTGTTTTTTGCATTCGTTCTCAAGTTATATCAAACTATCAAAGTGTTGTTTTCTGCCTTTCTCGAGCACATTTTGACTTGTTGTTGAATGCTCCTATAATGTAACTCTAAATGACAATCAGAGTATGTTGAATTACGTGTGTGCAGCCTTTTGCTCAAAAGTTATCAATGTTTCGTTTTCAGAGTCTCTTTTGACAATCTCTTAAAGAGCTGATTTCAGTCATTTACAGAGCTGTTCTGAAAGTGTCCAAGCAGCCTGTTCTGAGAGTGGACTGTTTTTTGCATTAGTTCTCAAGTTATATCAAAGTGTTGTTTTCTGCCTTTCTCGAGCACATTTTGACTTGTTGTTGAATGCTCCTATAATGTAACTCTAAATGACAATCAGAGTATGTTGAATTACGTGTGTGCAGCCTTTTGCTCAAAAGTTATCAATGTTTCGTTTTCAGAGCCTCTTTTGACAATCTCTTAAAGAGCTGATTTCAGTCATTAACAGAGCTGTTCTGAAAGTGTCCAAGCAGCCTGTTCTGAGAGTGGACTGTTTTTTGCATTCGTTCTCAAGTTATATCAAAGTGTTGTTTTCTGCCTTTCTCGAGCACATTTTGACTTGTTGTTGAATGCTCCTATAATGTAACTCTAAATGACAATCAGAGCAACTTGAATTGCGTGTGTGCAGCCTTTTGCTCAAAAGTGATCAACGTTTCGTTTTCAGAGTCTCTTTTGACAATCTCTTCGAGAGCTGTTTTCAGTCATTAACAGAGCTGTTCTGAAAGTGTCCAAGCGGCCTGTTCTGAGAGTGGACTGTTTTTTGCATTCGTTCTCAAGTTCTATCAGTGTTGTTTTCTGCTTTTCTGGAGCACATTTTGACTTGTTGCTGAATGCTCCTATAATGTAACTCTAAATGACAATCAGAGCAACTTGAATTGCGTGTGTGCAGCCTTTTGCTCAAAAGTGATCAACGTTTCGTTTTCGGAGTCTCTTTTGACAATCTCTTCGAGAGCTGTTTTCAGTCATTAACAGAGCTGTTCTGAAAGTGTCCAAGCGGCCTGTTCTTAGAGTGGACTGTTTTTTGCATTTGTTCTCAAGTTATATCAAACTATCAAAGTGTTGTTTTCTGCCTTTCTGGAGCACATTTTGACTTGTTGTTGAATGCTCCTATAATGTAACTCTAAATGACAATCAGAGTATGTTGAATTACGTGTGTGCAGCCTTTTGCTCAAAAGTTATCAATGTTTCGTTTTCAGAGTCTCTTTTGACAATCTCTTAAAGAGCTGATTTCAGTCATTAACAGAGCTGTTCTGAAAGTGTCCAAGCAGCCTGTTCTGAGAGTGGACTGTTTTTTGCATTAGTTCTCAAGTTATATCAAAGTGTTGTTTTCTGCCTTTCTCGAGCACATTTTGACTTGTTGTTGAATGCTCCTATAATGTAACTCTAAATGACAATCAGAGTATGTTGAATTACGTGTGTGCAGCCTTTTGCTCAAAAGTTATCAATGTTTCGTTTTCAGAGTCTCTTTTGACAATCTCTTAAAGAGCTGATTTCAGTCATTAACAGAGCTGTTCTGAAAGTGTCCAAGCAGCCTGTTCTGAGAGTGGACTGTTTTTTGCATTCGTTCTCAAGTTATATCAAAGTGTTGTTTTCTGCCTTTCTCGAGCACATTTTGACTTGTTGTTGAATGCTCCTATAATGTAACTCTAAATGACAATCAGAGCAACTTGAATTGCGTGTGTGCAGCCTTTTGCTCAAAAGTGATCAACGTTTCGTTTTCAGAGTCTCTTTTGACAATCTCTTCGAGAGCTGTTTTCAGTCATTAACAGAGCTGTTCTGAAAGTGTCCAAGCGGCCTGTTCTGAGAGTGGACTGTTTTTTGCATTCGTTCTCAAGTTCTATCAGTGTTGTTTTCTGCTTTTCTGGAGCACATTTTGACTTGTTGCTGAATGCTCCTATAATGTAACTCTAAATGACAATCAGAGCAACTTGAATTGTGTGTGTGCAGGCTTTTGCTCAAAAGTGATCAACGTTTCGTTTTCGGAGTCTCTTTTGACAATCTCTCCGAGAGCTGTTTTCAGTCATTAACAGAGCTGTTCTGAAAGTGTCCAAGCAGCCTGTTCTTAGAGTGGACTGTTTTTTGCATTCGTTCTCAAGTTATATCAAACTATCAAAGTGTTGTTTTCTGCCTTTCTCGAGCACATTTTGACTTGTTGTTGAATGCTCCTATAATGTAACTCTAAATGACAATCAGAGCAACTTGAATTGCGTGTGTGCAGCCTTTTGCTCAAAAGTGATCAACGTTTCGTTTTCAGAGTCTCTTTTGACAATCTCTTCGAGAGCTGTTTTCAGTCATTAACAGAGCTGTTCTGAAAGTGTCCAAGCGGCCTGTTCTGAGAGTGGACTGTTTTTGGCATTCGTTCTCAAGTTCTATCAGTGTTGTTTTCTGCTTTTCTGGAGCACATTTTGACTTGTTGCTGAATGCTCCTATAATGTACCTCTAAATGACAATCAGAGCAACTTGAATTGCGTGTGTGCAGCCTTTTGCTCAAAAGTGATCAACGTTTCGTTTTCGGAGTCTCTTTTGACAATCTCTTCGAGAGCTGTTTTCAGTCATTAACAGAGCTGTTCTGAAAGTGTCCAAGCGGCCTGTTCTTAGAGTGGATTGTTTTTTGCATTCGTTCTCAAGTTATATCAAACTATCAAAGTGTTGTTTTCTGCCTTTCTGGAGCACATTTTGACTTGTTGTTGAATGCTCCTATAATGTAACTCTAAATGACAATCAGAGTATGTTGAATTACGTGTGTGCAGCCTTTTGCTCAAAAGTTATCAATGTTTCGTTTTCAGAGTCTCTTTTGACAATCTCTTAAAGAGCTGATTTCAGTCATTAACAGAGCTGTTCTGAAAGTGTCCAAGCAGCCTGTTCTTAGAGTGGACTGTTTTTTGCATTCGTTCTCAAGTTATATCAAACTATCAAAGTGTTGTTTTCTGCCTTTCTGGAGCACATTTTGACTTGTTGTTGAATGCTCCTATAATGTAACTCTAAATGACAATCAGAGTATGTTGAATTACGTGTGTGCAGCCTTTTGCTCAAAAGTTATCAATGTTTCGTTTTCAGAGTCTCTTTTGACAATCTCTTAAAGAGCTGATTTCAGTCATTAACAGAGCTGTTCTGAAAGTGTCCAAGCAGCCTGTTCTGAGAGTGGAATGTTTTTTGCATTCGTTCTCAAGTTATATCAAAGTGTTGTTTTCTGCCTTTCTCGAGCACATTTTGACTTGTTGTTGAATGCTCCTATAATGTAACTCTAAATGACAATCAGAGCAACTTGAATTGCGTGTGTGCAGCCTTTTGCTCAAAAGTGATCAACGTTTCGTTTTCAGAGTCTCTTTTGACAATCTCTTCGAGAGCTGTTTTCAGTCATTAACAGAGCTGTTCTCAAAGTGTCCAAGCGGCCTATTCTGAGAGTGGACTGTTTTTTGCATTCGTTCTCAAGTTCTATCAGTGTTGTTTTCTGCTTTTCTGGAGCACATTTTGACTTGTTGCTGAATGCTCCTATAATGTAACTCTAAATGACAATCAGAGCAACTTGAATTGCGTGTGTGCAGCCTTTTGCTCAAAAGTGATCAACGTTTCGTTTTCGGAGTCTCTTTTGACAATCTCTTCGAGAGCTGTTTTCAGTCATTAACAGAGCTGTTCTGAAAGTGTCCAAGCGGCCTGTTCTTAGAGTGGACTGTTTTTTGCATTCGTTCTAAAGTTATATCAAACTATCAAAGTGTTGTTTTCTGCCTTTCTGGAGCACATTTTGACTTGTTGTTGAATGCTCCTATAATGTAACTCTAAATGACAATCAGAGTATGTTGAATTACGTGTGTGCAGCCTTTTGCTCAAAAGTTATCAATGTTTCGTTTTCAGAGTCTCTTTTGACAATCTCTTAAAGAGCTGATTTCAGTCATTAACAGAGCTGTTCTGAAAGTGTCCAAGCAGCCTGTTCTTAGAGTGGACTGTTTTTTGCATTCGTTCTCAAGTTATATCAAACTATCAAAGTGTTGTTTTCTGCCTTTCTGGAGCACATTTTGACTTGTTGTTGAATGCTCCTATAATGTAACTCTAAATGACAATCAGAGTATGTTGAATTACGTGTGTGCAGCCTTTTGCTCAAAAGTTATCAATGTTTCGTTTTCAGAGTCTCTTTTGACAATCTCTTAAAGAGCTGATTTCAGTCATTAACAGAGCTGTTCTGAAAGTGTCCAAGCAGCCTGTTCTGAGAGTGGAATGTTTTTTGCATTCGTTCTCAAGTTATATCAAAGTGTTGTTTTCTGCCTTTCTCGAGCACATTTTGACTTGTTGTTGAATGCTCCTATAATGTAACTCTAAATGACAATCAGAGCAACTTGAATTGCGTGTGTGCAGCCTTTTGCTCAAAAGTGATCAACGTTTCGTTTTCAGAGTCTCTTTTGACAATCTCTTCGAGAGCTGTTTTCAGTCATTAACAGAGCTGTTCTGAAAGTGTCCAAGCGGCCTGTTCTGAGAGTGGACTGTTTTTTGCATTCGTTCTCAAGTTCTATCAGTGTTGTTTTCTGCTTTTCTGGAGCACATTTTGACTTGTTGCTGAATGCTCCTATAATGTAACTCTAAATGACAATCAGAGCAACTTGAATTGCGTGTGTGCAGCCTTTTGCTCAAAAGTGATCAACGTTTCGTTTTCAGAGTCTCTTTTGACAATCTCTTCGAGAGCTGTTTTCAGTCATTAACAGAGCTGTTCTGAAAGTGTCCAAGCGGCCTGTTCTGAGAGTGGACTGTTTTTTGCATTCGTTCTCAAGTTCTATCAGTGTTGTTTTCTGCTTTTCTGGAGCACATTTTGACTTGTTGCTGAATGCTCCTATAATGTAACTCTAAATGACAATCAGAGCAACTTGAATTGCGTGTGTGCAGCCTTTTGCTCAAAAGTGATCAACGTTTCGTTTTCGGAGTCTCTTTTGACAATCTCTTCGAGAGCTGTTTTCAGTCATTAACAGAGCTGTTCTGAAAGTGTCCAAGCGGCCTGTTCTTAGAGTGGACTGTTTTTTGCATTCGTTCTCAAGTTATATCAAACTATCAAAGTGTTGTTTTCTGCCTTTCTGCAGCACATTTTGACTTGTTGTTGAATGCTCCTATAATGTAACTCTAAATGACAATCAGAGTATGTTGAATTACGTGTGTGCAGCCTTTTGCTCAAAAGTTATCAATGTTTCGTTTTCAGAGTCTCTTTTGACAATCTCTTCGAGAGCTGTTTTCAGTCATTAACAGAGCTGTTCTGAAAGTGTCCAAGCGGCCTGTTCTGAGAGTGGACTGTTTTTTGCATTCGTTCTCAAGTTCTATCAGTGTTGTTTTCTGCTTTTCTGGAGCACATTTTGACTTGTTGCTGAATGCTCCTATAATGTAACTCTAAATGACAATCAGAGTATGTTGAATTACGTGTGTGCAGCCTTTTGCTCAAAAGTTATCAATGTTTCGTTTTCAGAGTCTCTTTTGACAATCTCTGAAAGAGCTGATTTCAGTCATTAACAGAGCTGTTCTGAAAGTGTCCAAGCAGCCTGTTCTGAGAGTGGACTGTTTTTTTCCATTCGTTCTCAAGTTATATCAAAGTGTTGTTTTCTGCCTTTCTCGAGCACATTTTGACTTGTTGTTGAATGCTCCTATAATGTAACTCTAAATGACAATCAGAGCAACTTGAATTGCGTGTGTGCAGCCTTTTGCTCAAAAGTGATCAACGTTTCGTTTTCGGAGTCTCTTTTGACAATCTCTTCGAGAGCTGTTTTCAGTCATTAACAGAGCTGTTCTGAAAGTGTCCAAGCGGCCTGTTCTGAGAGTGGACTGTTTTTTGCATTCGTTCTCAAGTTATATCAAACTATCAAAGTGTTGTTTTCTGCCTTTCTGGAGCACATTTTGACTTGTTGTTGAATGCTCCTATAATGTAACTCTAAATGACAATCAGAGTATGTTGAATTACGTGTGTGCAGCCTTTTGCTCAAAAGTTATCAATGTTTCGTTTTCAGAGTCTCTTTTGACAATCTCTTAAAGAGCTGATTTCAGTCATTAACAGAGCTGTTCTGAAAGTGTCCAAGCAGCCTGTTCTGAGAGTGGACTGTTTTTTGCATTCGTTCTCAAGTTATATCAAAGTGTTGTTTTCTGCCTTTCTCAAGCACATTTTGACTTGTTGTTGAATGCTCCTATAATGTAACTCTAAATGACAATCAGAGCAACTTGAATTGCGTGTGTGCAGCCTTTTGCTCAAAAGTGATCAACGTTTCGTTTTCAGAGTCTCTTTTGACAATCTCTTCGAGAGCTGTTTTCAGTCATTAACAGAGCTGTTCTGAAAGTGTCCAAGCGGCCTGTTCTGAGAGTGGACTGTTTTTTGCATTCGTTCTCAAGTTCTATCAGTGTTGTTTTCTGCTTTTCTGGAGCACATTTTGACTTGTTGCTGAATGCTCCTATAATGTAACTCTAAATGACAATCAGAGTATGTTGAATTACGTGTGTGCAGCCTTTTGCTCAAAAGTTATCAATGTTTCGTTTTCAGAGTCTCTTTTGACAATCTCTTAAAGAGCTGATTTCAGTCATTAACAGAGCTGTTCTGAAAGTGTCCAAGCAGCCTGTTCTGAGAGTGGACTGTTTTTTGCATTTGTTCTCAAGTTATATCAAAGTGTTGTTTTCTGCCTTTCTCGAGCACATTTTGACTTGTTGTTGAATGCTCCTATAATGTAACTCTAAATGACAATCAGAGCAACTTGAATTGCGTGTGTGCAGCCTTTTGCTCAAAAGTGATCAACGTTTCGTTTTCAGAGTCTCTTTTGACAATCTCTTCGAGAGCTGTTTTCAGTCATTAACAGAGCTGTTCTGAAAGTGTCCAAGCGGCCTGTTCTGAGAGTGGACTGTTTTTTGCATTCGTTCTCAAGTTCTATCAGTGTTGTTTTCTGCTTTTCTGGAGCACATTTTGACTTGTTGCTGATTGCTCCTATAATGTAACTCTAAATGACAATCAGAGCAACTTGAATTGCGTGTGTGCAGCCTTTTGCTCAAAAGTGATCAACGTTTCGTTTTCGGAGTCTCTTTTGACAATCTCTTCGAGAGCTGTTTTCAGTCATTAACAGAGCTGTTCTGAAAGTGTCCAAGCGGCCTGTTCTTAGAGTGGACTGTTTTTTGCTCAAGTTATATCAAACTATCAAAGTGTTGTTTTCTGCCTTTCTCGAGGACATTTTGACTTGTTGTTGAATGCTCCTATAATGTAACTCTAAATGACAATCAGAGTATGTTGAATTACGTGTGTGCAGCCTTTTGCTCAAAAGTTATCAATGTTTCGTTTTCAGAGTCTCTTTTGACAATCTCTTAAAGAGCTGATTTCAGTGATTAACAGAGCTGTTCTGAAAGTGTCCAAGCAGCCTGTTCTGAGAGTGGACTGTTTTTTGCATTCGTTCTCAAGTTATATCAAAGTGTTGTTTTCTGCTTTTCTGGAGCACATTTTGACTTGTTGCTGAATGCTCCTATAATGTAACTCTAAATGACAATCAGAGCAACTTGAATTGCGTGTGTGCAGCCTTTTGCTCAAAAGTGATCAACGTTTCGTTTTCAGAGTCTCTTTTGACAATCTCTTCGAGAGCTGTTTTCAGTCATTAACAGAGCTGTTCTGAAAGTGTCCAAGCGGCCTGTTCTGAGAGTGGACTGTTTTTTGCATTCGTTCTCAAGTTCTATCAGTGTTGTTTTCTGCTTTTCTGGAGCACATTTTGACTTGTTGCTGAATGCTCCTATAATGTAACTCTAAATGACAATCAGAGCAACTTGAATTGCGTGTGTGCAACCTTTTGCTCAAAAGTGATCAACGTTTCGTTTTCGGAGTCTCTTTTGACAATCTCTTCGAGAGCTGTTTTCAGTCATTAACAGAGCTGTTCTGAAAGTGTCCAAGCGGCCTGTTCTTAGAGTGGACTGTTTTTTGCATTCGTTCTCAAGTTATATCAAACTATCAAAGTGTTGTTTTCTGCCTTTCTCGAGCACATTTTGACTTGTTGTTGAATGCTCCTATAATGTAACTCTAAATGACAATCAGAGTATGTTGAATTACGTGTGTGCAGCCTTTTGCTCAAAAGTTATCAATGTTTCGTTTTCAGAGTCTCTTTTGACAATCTCTTAAAGAGCTGATTTCAGTCATTAACAGAGCTGTTCTGAAAGTGTCCAAGCAGCCTGTTCTGAGAGTGGACTGTTTTTTGCATTCGTTCTCAAGTTATATCAAACTATCAAAGTGTTGTTTTCTGCCTTTCTCGAGCACATTTTGACTTGTTGTTGAATGCTCCTATAATGTAACTCTAAATGACAATCAGAGCAACTTGAATTGCGTGTGTGCAGCCTTTTGCTCAAAAGTGATCAACGTTTCGTTTTCAGAGTCTCTTTTGACAATCTCTTCGAGAGCTGTTTTCAGTCATTAACAGAGCTGTTCTGAAAGTGTCCAAGCGGCCTGTTCTGAGAGTGGACTGTTTTTTGCATTCGTTCTCAAGTTGTCTAAAGAGATCCAGGAGTTCAGAGACGACTCCAAAACCTTTCAACAACGCACGGAAAAAGACATTAAAACAATTATGGACCAAACAGCAGATCTGCGTGAGGACGTGGAGAAAACAGGAAAACGTGTGGATTGTATGGAGACAAGGGTGAGCTACCTGGACGATGCCGAGGCAGCAGCCCAGAAGCAGCTGAAGCAGACAAAGGATCGAATTGATGAGCTTTCAGATCAGGTGGATTATTTAGAAAATAAATCCAGACAGAACAATATGTGTATATATAATGTCAAGGAAACAAACGGAGCTAGCAATAATAGAGTTTCTAAAAAAGCTAATTGCAGAGACTCTGGAGGTGCCAGGTGATATCAATCTAATCAGAGCGCACCGCATGGGCAACCAACAAACACACTCCACTCGACCGATTATTGCAGCCTTCTTAAACTTTGACACAAAGAAAAGGGTGCTTAAAGCAGCCTGGGATAAGAAGCAAGTGCTGCTTGACGGAGAGCGCATCTTTTTTGATCAGGACTACACATACAAAACAAGAAAACAGAGAGCCCTCTACAAACCGATCCGGGACTACCTGAGAAATCAAAGGAACATCAAGACGCACATCCTTGCGCCAGCAAAACTGAAAGTTTTCAACCTGGATGGAACATTTACAACCTACTCAAACCCAACAGAGGCAGCCACAGACCTGGAGAAGAGAGGATTGTTCAAAGCAGGAGTATATGGAAAGGACAAACACTCAGCTACAGGCCTGGAGAAGCCATGAGAGGAAGATTGGATCATAAACAGACATTAAACCAAGGTACCAAGACTTTCAAACACTAACATTCTAGTTGCTGTGCTATAGCTATAGGCTATTGTTTCGTAATTAGGTATTTAATTTAAATTTAAGGTATATATATATATATATTTCTCTTTACTTTTCTTTTTCTTTAAACCGTTTATTTAAATTGAAATTACTTTGCCTTTTTGTTTTGCTTTTTGTTTTCCCCGAACATACATATGTGTGTGTGTGTGTGTGTGTGTGTGTGTGTGTGTGTGTGTGTGTGTGTGTGTGTGTGTGTGTGTGTGTGTGTGTGTGTGTGTGTGTGTGTGTTCTGATGTGTGTGTGTGTGTGTGTGTGTGGTGTCTGTGTATGTGTATGTGTATGTGTATGTGTGTGTGTGTGTGTATGTGTATGTGTATGTGTATGTATGTGTATGTGTATGTGTATGTGTGTGTGTGTGTGTGTGTGTGTGTGTGGGTGTGTGGGTGTGTGTGTGCGCGTGGGTGCATGTTTGGGGGGGTAACTGTGCGCCTGGGGATATGTATGAATGAGGGTGGGATGGGAGGAAGTGGGTGGGCAGCTGGTGTGGGAGGGATGGGGTGTAAAAGTTGTCTTCGTCCTATTGTGATGATAAATGTTATTATGATTACCATTACATTATTATTGTATGTGTGTGTGTGTGTGTGTGTGTGTGTGTGTGTGAGTGCGTGTGCATGTGCGTGTGCATGTTGAGTTGGGGTGCGCGTGCGTGGGGGTATCTGTATGTTTGAGGGTATTTTGGTGTCTGGGGCGTGTATGATTTTGTGTGTGAGGGTGGGATGGGGAGGAAGGCGAGGTGGTTACCTTATTGGGAGGGATGGAGGTGTAAAAACTGTCTTTGTGCTATTGTGGTGATAAATGCTATTATGATTATTATTGAGTAGAGATGAGGCTTGTAATATATAACACCCCCCCCCCCCTCTATTATTTTGACTGTGCCCATGCTTTTTTGCTAAATTAAACATTAAATTACTAATTATAGATTGGAGCTGTTTTGAATAAGGTATTAATTTATTTCGTTTATTATCATTATGATTATAATTACCAATACTGTTTTATCTTTTATTTACTTCTTCAATGTTATAAAAACGGAAAGTTTACTTTAAAGCTTGGTGTAGCAGGATTACACCCCCCCCCCCCTATTACTTTAATTTTGTCCACACTTTTTTGATAAATGAAACCTTAAATTACAAATATGAATTGGAGCTATTTTGAATAATTAAGAGAAAATAAGTAGGGGAATAGAGAGACTGTTACGTTGATGCCAATGCAAAGTTTGCTGAGTAACTATATTTTGGCGGCCGACACAGACCGCCCCAAGGACCACTTTGGCTCCTCCAATAAAGGTCACTGATACTTACTACCTGATTAAGGTGGTACAATTGAACCTGTCAATGTATTCTTTCTTTTGTCTTTTTCTTGTCTTTTTCTTCTTTTTACTTTTCTTTTCTTCTTGTTCTTGTTCCTCTTCCTCTTTCCCTCTGTCTCCTTTCCCTACGGTCCTTCCTCCTCCTACTGTTTTCCTAGTCCCGATAATATGCCTACTCCATGAAATACTTGTAATGTTAGTTTAAAATGAAGCCCTTAAACGGAGATATGAAAAAGTTGAAAATAATATCATTAAATGTTAATGGCTTGAATAACATAATTAAGAGGAAAAAGATTATCCTCCAACTGAGGAGAGCTGGAGGAGATGTCCTCTTTTTACAAGAAACCCATTTAAAGAAAAAAGAACATGACAAATTGAGTAGGGGACACATTTACTCCAGTTCATATGGAACACAGAAGAGGGGTGTTGCTATAATTATACAACCACACATACCATTTAAAGAAGAACAACATATATACGACAAAGAGGGCAGGTTTGTTTAAGTAATTGGTAAAATAGAGTCAATTACTGTCTCATTCTTAAATGTATACTATCCACCGGAATTAGGCCCAGAATTCATGTCAGAAATAATTGAAATGTTAATGACAAAATGTAAAGGAATCACCCTAATGGGAGGAGATATGAATCTTACAATAAATTCTAGGCTAGATTCCTCAAATAATAAACCACACAGAGCTGATAAAACATCATCAATTTTAAGAAGTGCAATGTCAGAATTTGGATTAGTAGACATATGGAGGATGCTAAATCCAACTAAAAAAACATATACATATTATTCTGGACGATTTTCAACTTCCAATAGACTGGATTATTTCTTCATGTTTAAAAAAGACGTAGAGAGGCTGGAAACATGCACAATAGGCACAAGGGACTTATCAGATCATGCTACGCTATCTATAACTATACATTTGGATATAAAGCAGGGAGAAAAAATATGGAGATTAAACAATTCACTTCTTCAAGATAAGATCTTTGTTGAAAAAATCAATAAAGCCATAAAAGAATATGTAGAGATAAATGACAATGGAGATACTAATCCAACTATTATATGGGAGGGCCTTAAAGCGGTACTACGAGGACAGATAATAGCATATTGTGCATTTAAGAAAAGACAAACACAACAAAAACAGAAAATGCTTGAACAACAAATACAACACTTGGAAGACAAATTTAAAAATACAAATGAAATAATAGTAAAAAATGAATTAAAAAAGAAGTATAAGGAGTTGGATAAAATTCGTACAGAGGAAGTGGAGAAATTAATGACATACACCAAACAGAAATATTACGATGGAGGACCTAAGTCTTTAAAACTCCTAGCATATCGACTTAAGACACAGACTAAAAAAGCACACATTTCGAAATTGAAGACTGTAGAAGGCTCTGGAACAATAACGGAAAAGGATAAAATAGCTGAAGAATTTGTAAAATATTATGAGAACCTCTATAAAAACACAGAAAATATTGACCTGGGACTAATGAAAGATTTCTTACATAAGTTAAACTTAAAGCAGGTAACAAGATCAAAAAATGAACAGCTCATTAAGGACATCACAGTAAATGAAATACAACAACAAATAAATAACCTTAAAATGGGGAAAACACCAGGTGATGATGGATATACTAATGAATTTTATAAAACTTTTAAAAAACAATTGATACCACTACTTTTACAAGCATATAAGTATGTATTACAAACGGGAAATTGGGCAACTACTTGGAATTCATCTATAATAACGGTTATACATAAAGAAGGTAAGGACGCTACTGAATGTTCGTCTTACAGGCCAATATCGCTACTGAATACGGACCATAAAATAGTAACAGCTATTATTGCCAATAGGTTAAGGACATCGTGCCAGATATAATAGACAGCGACCAATGTGGTTTTATACCAGGTAGGCTGCTGTCAGATAATATAAGGAGGACGTTAAATATAATGGACTATGCACAAAATAACGGTGCAAACCTTCTACTCTTGACACTGGATGCAGAAAAAGCATTTGACAGAGTGCTATGGCCATTCATGTTTGAAATTGTAAGAAGCTTTGGATTTCATGAGAATTTTAATAAATGGCTTCAAGGAATGTATAAAAATCCAGTGTCAAGAGTAAAAGTAAATGGCACAATATCCAGAAGATTTCCAATCTATAAAGGTACAAGACAAGGAGACCCACTCTCAGCAGTTATATTTGCTATATGCATGGAAGGACTAGCAGAAAGTGTAAGGAAAAATAATACCATCAAAGGCATAACGATAAAAGAGGAACAGCATAAACTGGCATTATATGCAGATGACGTGGTCGTTTATTTAACATCACCAACCCAATCCTTACCAAGCCTAATGGAAGCAATTACATAATATAGTAAACACTCTGGTTATAAACTAAATGAAAGTAAGTGTGAAGTATTAACAATTGGAGAACAGATAGATTCGGAAATTAAGGAAAAATATAAGTTGAAATGGGATGCAAAGAAAATCAAATATTTAGGAATCTACCTCACCGGAGATATAACAACATTATACACTGACAACTATCAAGCCCTTGAAAATAAAATACGAGAAGATCTTAATAGATGGAAGATAACACCTGAATCCTTGATGAGTAGAGTAGAAAGCGTCAAAATGATGATCCTCCCACAGTTTCTGTTTTTATTTCAAACATTACCAGTTCCCATTCCACATGGTAGCTTCAGAAAATGGAATACAATGCTCTCAAATTTAATTTGGAACTACAAAAGTAAACGGAAAAAACTTAGTATACTAACTCAAACCAGAGAAAAAGGAGGGTTTAATTTCCCTGATCTAAAGTCCTATTTCCATGCAACTCAAATAGATACAATAATGAAATGGATGAATAACTCGGTTCAAACCAAATGGAAAGACATAGAAAAACAAGTAATATAAATATCAATAGGAACACTACCTTTTCTGAGTCTAAAGGATATTCAAAAATATAGTGGAAATAACAGATGCATAGAAAATACCCTCATAAATTGGAAAACTATTCGTAAAATGTATAAATGTGATGACAAATGTATTTATTTGAGAGAGATAGCCAGTGATCCAGACTTTTTACCTAATAAAACAGACAACATATTAGAAGAATGGGCTAGGAAGGGACTACAGGTGTACTCACAGATGGTTACAAATGACATGATAGACTCATTTGAAACCTTAGTTAATAAATTTCATATAAGTAATAGCCATTTCTTTAAGTACTTACAAATTAGAAGCTACCTTATAACACAACAGAGGAGACAGGAACAAAGATCACATATACTGATGGAATATCTGAGCAAAAATAGAAACAGCGAAAAGACAAAAATCTCAAAACTTTACAAAATCATGCAAGAAATCAAGATACAAGAAGATAACACTAAAGAAAAATGGGAAAACGAATTAGCAATAACAATTACGGAAGAAGATTGGAAAGAAGCATGCAAAAGAATTTTTAAGACAACACAATCAAAATTCTGGAAAGAATTTGCTTGGAAAATAAATATGAAGATCTTCCTAACACCGAAAATGTTGTCAAAATATAGGCCAACAGGCAATGCAGAATGCTGGAGGAAATGTACGGAACAAGAAGCCAATCACACACACATTTTTTATACATGCCCTAAATTGAAAAGGTTTTGGGAGGCAGTTCAAGTAAAAATAAAAAATACATTTACCTTACAAAATCCTATACATCCAGTCAATATTATACTCGGTCTTATTCCATTAGATATACACAGGGAGGGAGATAAATATTTGTACACTATATTACGTATTGCAGCTTTAAACCAAATTACACGTAAATGGTTGGACTTAAACCCACCATCTGTTAATAATTGGAAAAAAACTGTTGAAGAGATAAAATAAATGGAAAGAATTACTTATAAAGTGGTAAACCGTGAAGAGCAATTCACTATGAACTGGAGTAAATGGACCGAATGAATGAGAAGGAAGAACCCCCCCCCCCTCACCGATCCCACCCCTCCCACCCCCCTCCTTTTATCTCTTACTTTTCTATCTCTATCCTTATAATTTCTCTCTTCTTTTTCTGTATTTTCTCTCTATTTTTATTCTTTATCCTTTTATTTTTTGTTCTCTTTCAAAAAAAAAATGATGCAGGATGAACTTAGACAAGTGAAGAAAACTTGTAAAATGTATGAAATGAACTTGAAATGTAATGTACAACCCTGCAATAAAGTATACATAAAAAAAGTTATATCAAACTATCAAAGTGTTGTTTTCTGCCTTTCTGGAGCACATTTTGACTTGTTGTTAAATGCTCCTATAATGTAACTCTAAATGACAATCAGAGTATGTTGAATTACGTGTGTGCAGCCTTTTGCTCAAAAGTTATCAATGTTTCGTTTTCAGAGTCTCTTTTGACAATCTCTTAAAGAGCTGATTTCAGTCATTAACAGAGCTGTTCTGAAAGTGTCCAAGCAGCCTGTTCTGAGAGTGGACTGTTTTTTGCATTCGTTCTCAAGTTATATCAAAGTGTTGTTTTCTGCCTTTCTGGAGCACATTTTGACTTGTTGCTGAATGCTCCTATAATGTAACTCTAAATGACAATCAGAACTACTTGAATTACGTGTGTGCAGCCTTTTGCTTAAAAGTTATCAACGTTTCGTTTTCAGTGGACAAGCAACTGTGTTACTAACATAAACAAGCACCTGTGTTAATATAGACAAGCTACTGTGTTACTAATATAGACAATCTACTGTGTTACTAACATAAACAAGCACCTGTGTTAACGTAGACAAGCTACTGTGTTACTACAAGCACCTGTGTTAACAATGACAAGCTACTGTGTTACTAACATAGACAAGCTACTGTGTTATTAACATAAACAAGCACCTGTGTTAACATTGACAAGCTACTGTGTTACTAACATAGACAAGCTACTGTGTTATTAACTTTAACAAGCAGCTGTGTTAACAAAGACAAGCTACTGTGTTACTAACATAGACAAGCTACCAGGGTTCGAGTTATGTGGGAGCCAATGGGAGCTGAGCTCCCATAGAAAGGGTCTGAGGCTCTCTGAGCTCCCATGAAGGCAGTAAAATCAAAAATCTGTGGGGGTCGCTAATAATACATTACCACAACTATTATTTGATCAAAATGTCAATGTAATGAATATTATTTAATTTATATTATAAATATTGTAAAATAAACACGTTTTCCAATAGAACTACGCGCACCATTAATCTCCTGTGAATGACAGTATGCCTTTGACTGCCTGCACTTCACCACCAAGACACCATGGGGCGCAGTAGAATATTGTGCAACAGCAAAAGGTTGATTAATCAGCTGTGCGGTAAACCGTTGGAACACACAGCTGATTAATCAATTAAACCAATAGAGTGAGACACCAGTTGCCTTTCAGGAAGTAGTGAGATCGTGCACCTAGCCTATTATTGAGAAGCAAACATTCATTCATTAGCTATACAGGAGTATATACATACAGTAGCTACCATGCCGCCCAAAAAAAGGCCACTGCTGCCGACCGGGTCATCAAGCCTAGAAAATTTCGGGTTTTTATCAAAGAAACCTGCTATGACACCTAACGTTAGCCCTGCTGCTACTACTGCTGCTTTTACTGAGGACTCTGCTACCAGGCCTGAACGCGCAACACCCACACACAGTTCAGATGAGGGGCAGAATGAAGAGGTAGGGGAGGCAACGCCACAGAACTGGGGAGAAGATCAGTGGAGATCCTGGAAAAAAAGAAACCCCTGGCTATTTGCAAATGAGGATGGCCTTGGATGCCTTGCCTGTAAAGAGGCAAAGACTCTTTTACTTTCAGAGAAAAAGTGGGGAGTGCATTTGGCGGATGCCTGGATCAATGGGACAGTAAGTAGCCCCGTTCAAAAGCAGTTGCGGAAAAATATTTATATACACCAGACAGTCATGCTCATAAACGAGCTGTTGAAATAGCAGAGCTTAAACAAAAGGAAGTGCTTCCTAAGAAAGTAGCAGCACTCACTTCTATTATGTACAAGGAGACAGCAAGTTCGTTCAGGGCAGCCTATACTGTGGCTAAAGAAAGGATGCCATATACAAAACTGAATCCAATCATGAAGCTTAATGAGATGAATGGCGCGATAGTCGGCCCTACTCACCGATCAGATCATTCATGTGCACAGATTGTAGAGCACATTGCACAGGAGATGAAAAAGAAATTCATTTCTAATGTCAAATCAATTATTTATTTGTTTATTTATTAGTTATTGTGTTATTAAAGTGTTTAAGTGTTTTATGGTAAAGCATTATGAGTGGTGTGTGTGTGCAGGGTGCTCGTGAGTTGTATATTTTGGGGAGGGGGGAGGCTTGTGTATGGGGGCGGGGGGTCCTCACACAAAGGAGTAGCCTAGGGCCACTGACCACCTTAATCCGCTACTGCCTATAGCTAATTAAAACTTGTAAGTCCCATCGCTGTGTGGGCATGATTCGCGCGTGCATGAGAACATTTCGCACTGTTATTTTGGAGACCCCCACAGAGCTCAGCTTATAACTCGAACCCTGACTACCGTAGTTACTTTACTGAAGCTTCTCATTGTCATCCGACCTCAGTCACAGCTGCAAAGGTGTTTTTGATTGTTGGGGAGGGGAGGGGCGAGACAGCCGCTTAAGTGATCATGATTGGGTATGGTAGAGCCAACCATAGTTCAGTGTTGTGCGGATGTTTCTACACACAAACCAGACGCGGGCACAGCACCACACTAATATCCAAGTATATCCAGCTGCAGGCATCAAATCCATCACCCGGAAATGTGATGTACCATTTGGTTGGAGCGCGTCATCGTAAGCGCGTCGGTAAGTAACCGCGAGAAACCGCGAGATTTTGAAGGATCTTAAATGGCCGCGAATTTTTAAGGATTACATACTGTAACGATCCTGTATGAGGCACTACCAGTCTCCGTTCGCTACAATACGAAGCAAGACGAAGAGGAAGAAGAAGACGAAGAAGAAGAAGAATTACAAGTACAATGGCAAATGCAGCTCAGGTGAGAATTTCGAAATATTATTAATGAACATGTTATAGTTTTCATATATGTATTTATTATTTAGGTTGTTGCATGTGTTACGCATTTGGCTGTAGTTTTGTTCATCTGGCTTGGCTAATTGGGTAATTCTATGTGGTTTAGCGTTATCAGATATGAGATTAGATTCAACTTTATTGTCATTGCTGAGTACAAGTACCAACAACAAAATGCAGTTATGCATATAACCAGAAGTGCAAATAGTGACAAAACAAAGATAAACATGTACAGCCGGCAGGGCTAAAAAACGCTGCGTTGTCTTCAACCACTTAATGTAATTTAAAAGTTCACATAATAGATACATTCTCAGATGTCTACCGATTACTTATCCCCCTATTTTTATTTATATCCCCATCTATTTATGTCTAATTCTTATTATCTGGGGGGGGAGGGAGTGTCTCGAACAAAGGAGTTTTCTCAGGTCTCTCAGGGGTCTCTCAGGTGGGGGAAGGTCAGTGTCTCGAACAAAGGGTCTCAGGTGGGGGGAAGGTGGGGGGAAGGGAATGGCTTTCACATGGTCATTTTTAAACATGGTCATTATTACAAGTAACACTAAGTTAAAGATGAACTATATGCTATTTTCGAACTTTGGTAGTGTATTCAAAAAGTTGTATGTAGGTTGCACATATAATATTTTGAGCTCAGGTCACATATTTTCAAGCAAGATGAATTAAAGGAATGAAATATTCAATTTAAAGGAAATGAAAGTTATTTGGAGTCACATTCGATACATTCACCTAATTATATTTTATTCTTCCATAGACCAACATGATGTTTCCAGATGGACAATATCCTGCGCTTAAGAGATTGGACTCGGACACATTCCAGTGTCCATGTTGTCACAAGGCAGGGATGTACCGTGCTCTTCAATCTCATTTGCAGTTCCACCATAGTTCTGCTGTGAAATATGGAGGTAAGTCCACCTATATATTATCATGTCATCATTTGAATTTTGAATGGTGTTAATGTGTTATTTCTGTGGCCCAGGACATCCTTGGTGTAAATTATTTTTAGATCAGACATTGTGGGCTCATTTGATGTTTGTGTGAGCTTTCACATTCCACATTAGATTTATATTACGGTTCTGACCTGTTAGCAACGCTGAATTAATTACCTAATGTGGCTTTAATTATTAATTCAAATGCAAAAGTTCAAGTTATAGGCATGGACCCTATGTTATCGAATTTTTATTTAATAAAAGTTTGGGCATTTAGCAGACGCCTGTTTCCAAAGCGACTTTTAATCAATACATTTTACTAAGCAAGTGAATCATCAATTCACCAGTCGTAGCAGGAAGAGTAATCTACCTCCGACCAGGGGTCTATTATTGTTAGTGACATGATTATGTATTGTTCTCACAAACACCTTTTTTCAAATTATGTATTTACAAAAATACAACTTATTGGTATGTTTCTAGTAGGCCTATCTTCTAAATCACTTTCTTTATTTCTTTTAGGATATGCTTTTTATAAATGCCACTGTGACTGTGTGGCCAACAGCCATTATCACTGTGGCTTTTGCCCCCGAGTCATTACGCGTAAGGAGTATTTTCTTAATCACTTAAAAAAGTGTTGCACTCAACTCCCAGCTGCTGTGGGGACGACGGCTCCAGCAATTACGTCTCAGACAGCCCCCCAGATATCGAGGTCAAAGCGCAAATCAACAACATGTTGTTTTTGTAACTTAGTACTCAACAGGAAGAACATCAAGAAGCACATCGAAAGGCACCACTCATCAAATCCATTAGACATTACAGCAAATCACCATCTACAATCATTCTGCATAGATAACAAAAAGGGAATGTTTGCTGTTTCCAAGACCTTTATGGGTCCTGTGCACTGGATTCATGTCCAAAAATGTTCCTGGGGTAATAACCAGGTAACCTGTCAATTAGAGACATGCAGCAAGGCATATGACTATGCACGTCGAAGTAGCCTATCGGGTTTTGACTGCAACCATGTTCGGTCCTTGGTGTACTTGGGCTGGAAGGGTATGCTGCAGTGCTACAAAAATAATAATTGTATTTGTACATTTATTATCAAGAGGACTTTGGGGTAACACCTGGCCCTACAATTCAACCTTCCGGTGAAGATAATGTGTGTTAATTTCAGATTTGGAAGGAAGTTTGCTCACTTTAGTGAGGAAGGCAGAGCGACCCTTCACGACAGTGTCCCACCTGTATTCAGGACCTATTCAAGTGTTAAAAGGAGTCATGCAAGCAACACCATGGTCAGTGCATCTCTCACTAAGTATCTATGACCGTGTGCCTGTTTCTGAATGGGCTACTGCTCCTAAAACACATACTCCATGCAACTTTATGGCACATGCAATATGTTTAGTGGTACTGTGTCATTCTGAATCCAGCCTGGATCTCTTTTTGAAGTAGTTAACCCTTTCATGTAAAACATACTGGCAATAATGGTGGACTCTGTACAGATGCCACTGGACACTGACGAGGACCACACTTACTTCAAGAGGCCTTACAGCTTTCCTCCTAAAGAATTGGTTAGTGTGAATGAAGTTTATTGCATACAAACATACTATCCACCATTCACAGCTGTACACATAGTCATGCTTATGTGTGTATCCATTTAGGAAAGTGATGTTACCATGGACAAAGATGTCAGAAGCCTGGAAAGTGAAACCACACTTTCTATCAGGACACTTGAGGTAAGTAAGGAAGTGCAAATGATCAAGGAAAGAAAGTGACTAATTCAGTACTTAACTGCACTTTTTCATTGTAACATGGTTAAGCACTGTATTATTATTTTAGGAAAGGGCTCAACAAGCCCAACACCAACAAAGAGTGACCAATGACTTGTTAGTGGATTTCATCACTCAGGACAAAGGCTTACTGCAACATCTTGAAGTGAGTTTGCAACTGAAATGTGCAAGTGACACATTTAAACATAATATAAATAATGAAAGTGAAATGTTTTATATTTGTGTAGTGATTGTACATTTACATAGAGCATCCTCCCAACAAACTATATATTTGCAGGCAATCATGGCAGGACAAGTCAAGTCTCTTTGGGCAAAAAAGAAGGCCACAGGCGTCATCTTCTTTGACGATGATGACCAAATGGACAGACTAGTTAACTTCCTCTCAGGAGTGTTAAAAAAAACACAGACAACATTGGCTGATCCGGTGGCATTCGTCATTGATGTGCTTCTGCCAGAGGTGACAATTCACTGACACTTTTTATTTATTTATAGACTACATATTTCATATTATAACATATGTCACACTTTAACTCATGGTCAATATCCAGTAGGATCTTATAATGCCATTTGCTCATATCAGGTCTTGCTTAGTTGTCACCTGCAACATGGCACAACCTTCTTAGATGTCTACATTTGACTATAACTGGTTAACGTGTGGCTTTAATCACTTCATGACACAGGCAACAGTCCACGCCATTGCAGCTGTAAACTGTGTTTCCAATGAGAAAGCCATGGAAATGTATACATGTGGACCACAGTATGACTTGAGGTAAGCTGGAAACATGAGGAGAGTGCTAATACAATTTCCATGACAGTTTGCAACCACTGATGAATGTGAGTTTCTTAAATTAATTATTAATCACTTCTTTATAACATTTTGTCTCAACAGTGAGAAGCAGCTGTCTCACCATTATATGGTCGAAAATGTGAGCGAAGAACAGAAAAGGAAGCTGAAAGACCATAGAGACAATATTGAAAGAGCACTTGTGCTAAAGTGCAATCAGCAATGATGTCTTGATTGAAGCGCATTGAGTCGCATCTTGTGAGATGCGCTATTCAAATAAAGCTTGAATTGATTTGATCCCTTGTACACTTTTTTTTGGCATTTGTGTTGCAACACACCTGTACATTCTGCACTCTACCCTGTTAGGCCCTTATTTTACTCTAGACAGAAGGGTTGTAACACTTGTTATTAATTCCATTTGGTATACCTCATAAACTTTCTTGCATTTCTGGTGTTTGCATTTTACATATTCTAAATATATGTGACAGCGTCTGATTAATAGGTCCCCATCTCGGCCATTTTGAAACCTCGCAATCGAGCCAAACAAGCAGTGGCGTAGCGGACGGGCCCGCAAGCGACGCACCGCGGGGGGCCCCCAGCCACTAGGGGGCCCCCTAACATTGGATCCACATTTTTTTTTTTTTTTTTTTATAATTTAAAAATATATAAAACAAAGAAAATAAGTGGCCCTTCATTGTGTCAACCTTAATTTTAATATATAGGCCTATATTAAAAAATATATACATGGTTAGCCGTATCCAATAGCAACATGACTTTGACGTCACACGTAGGCAGCGAGACACAAGGAAAATGAGCAAGCGAAAATACAATACAAAGTACAATAAGCATTCTTTAGGTGGTGATAGATTCTCTATTCGGACATTATAGCCGCTATATGTGGGACTGTCGGTCCGATATTGTAAAAAAATCCAATAAAAAATGTATGTTTACGGAAGTACATGTCTCAAGTATTATCTCGGCGGTTAGTCGAGTGAAAGAAAAACAACATACAGATGATAATTCACACATTATAATACCACGAAAGCGTACAGCACTAAACAATAACATTTATTTGGGCAGCATCATACTCAAACTCAGGCAGAAAGGCAGGGTCCGGCCAGGTTCACAGTCACAGGCTGTCAGTGCATCATACAGGTACATAATTCAGCATGGTTAGGCTATATATAGCTGTTTCTTTTTCTATTCTACTATTCTATTCTACTTCTGCTGTCTGCGTCTCCCTGGGTATTCCTAGACCAGATGGCAAACAGTAAAGAAATGCCACAATATACCAGGACTTAAGAAACGAGATGTCCAACAAAGGATTTGACTAACCCTGGCCAATTTTACGCAACAAGTAGACTCTGATGCAGCGGAGACAGGGTTGCCAGATTGGCTGGTTTTTGGTGGATTTAGAAGTTTTTAGATTGATTAGGTTGGAAATTCTCAATCCCATCTGGCAACCCTTAGCGGAGAGTCTACAGATATGTTTACAGATATCACACTGCTGTGCACACCACACTTTGTTAAAATAAATAAAGCTTGTACTATTCTACTTATAATACATTCTACTGATGTAGTGTAGTCTACCATTTGGTTTTAGTTATAGGCTATTGCTCTCACTTGTTTGTACCTTTTGCTAAGTCAAGCATTTAGAATGTAGAGTGCATATTGCGAAATTTCGCAACGTCAATAACGCATCGGCCTCTAAAAAACGCACTTTTTTTTACTCCGTTGCGAAAGGGCCCCCGCCGCCACCTTGCGGGGGGGGGCCCCGGGATTTTGCGCTACGCCACTGCAAACAAGTCTTGGAAAAATTTGTGAAAAAATTTGTTTTCCGGTTTTTGGCATAGGACGACAAACGAAGCGATGAAGAACCCACTCGATATCATATCCAACAGTTTTACATTCACTAAATACCTACATTTAGTTAGCAAAGTCGGGTGGGGGGTATTATTCGTTTTAGTGTGACAGTGTGTGTAGCCACGCCCACCCCAGCTGTATGTAAGGATCCACCTGCGTTTGTTTACAAGTTTACAAGATGGATGCTGAACCTCTCGCTAACGCTATCAACTGAATTTCAAAAGCAGGCAGAAATATCGACAGTGGGCAATTAATGAACTCCTTCATATTGGACTATACATAACGGGAACTCCGAACTCCGAATCTGACGATGACAGATGACAACGGAATGTCAGACATTGATCTCCACATCAGTTCACTATTCTTGGGACAGTCGTCTGCACATACCTTCTGCTGTGTTCTTGGGTAAGTTTTAGTGAGTTACATGTGTTGTTTACTAGGATTTTGTGTTGTTTACTTTGGATAGCCAAACAGTTATTTGTTGTTTTGTGAGTAAGGTAGTAGCATCAGCCCCGTTGTTAGCATCAGTTATCAGACCACCTCCCACCATCACTAATGAGATGGTGGGAGGAAGAAATACGTTGTCAAAGATAAAACATAATGAATAAATACATTTGTTGCAGACCTACTAAACATGCAACATAGTGTAATATGTGTCATGCACCATTTTAGTGTGTTTGTGTGTGTGTACCAGCTAGCCAAACAAGTGTTAGCTTGTTAGCTAGCTAGCTTTGTTAGAGATGTAATAGATTATAGAAAAAGTAAATGCTTTTGTAATGAACGCTAATGTTATGTGGAATCAAAAATAATGATTCATTCATTGATATGTAGATTTGCTGTAGAATAATACTGTGAATTGAAATGATTTCACTAGCCTACTCCTTACAGTACAACAATAGTACACTGAGTCTATGGAAAACCTACACTAGAGAAGTGTCCACACCTCTGACCTGAAATGTGTGTTACAGAGAATGAGGAGGTGAGAGGTTCTGAGAGATGACACCTTGATGAGAGTCACCAGCACTTCAGGTATTTGTCATTGTCATTGTATGCAATTCTATTTTATGAAGATAGTAGTAGGCTATTTTGTAAAAGTGGTGTTGGTCACAGTGGGCAATCATTTTAAATGTACTGTCTTCTTTTTTTATTACAGCTTTGATGCCCAGATGGGATGGGAAGGAACTACACCGAAGTCCCACTAGATGCTTTATGGACTATAATGATAAATGCATACACACAGACACAACATTATACTTTTTTACCAATCTATTATTGTATTGCTCAATTGTATCTTGCCAAATTTTTTCCATTGCCATGAATTTTACTGTTGTACTTGTAATGGGACGTAATAAACTTTTGGAACACATGGCAATAAAATGATGATGAATCATGAATCTTGAATTATTATTATTATTATTATTATTATTTAGCTATTTAAACATGTCAGCCCTGCAATTTTGCTTCCTGAGGGTTAGCTGACAACCCCACTGACAGATGACAGGTAGGTAATGACAGGTAGTGTAATGAGGGAGTGGTTGTCTTGAGGGTGTGGTTGTCTTGAGGGAGTGATTAGGGTGGAGTTAACCAGCTATTGTTCCCACTCATTACCTCTGTGAAAAACGTCTCTGAAGAAGTTTGAGGCTAGATATCTCAGTACGGTGGTTCAGGGTGTATCACCATTAAACTATCCATGACTTATTCAACTTGTTTCAGATTTCAATGTATGACACATCATTTTAAAGCTTACAATCTACCCTTTCATAATCTGGAAAAAACAGAAAAAAGATTTTGCCCTAGTTGAGGACTTTTTAACCATGCCCTGTCACATATGCTATCTACATGTCGCACTGGATGGGGTTATTGCTGTTGACTCATCAGAAAGTAAAGACTAATTCACAGAGTGTATGAATATTCCAGTAAGGGTTTTGTGAAGGAGCCCTAGTGCTGTTGACTCATCAGAAATAGAATGTTTTATTTAGCTCATCAGTGTGCACTCAGCACCATGGACACCTCCAGCCCAGCACCTTGCACCACGGTTCCTGCCCTGCTCCATGGATTACAACGATGATCGCCTGACCCTTGCCTGACTCCACCAAGTCCTTTGCCTGACCCCTCAAACCTGTTTGACCTAATAAAGTCCCACACCTGGGGTCATTGACATTCTTTTATTTATATACAGTTAGGTCTGGAAGTATTTGGACACTGACACAATTTCCATAATTTTGTCTCTGTATGCCACCACAAAGGATTTGAAATGAAACAATCAAGATGTAATTGAAGTGCATACTTTCAGCTTTAATTCAAGGGGTTGAACAAAAATATTGTATGAAACATTTAGGAATTGCAACCATTTTTATACACAGTCTCAAAAGTAATTGGACAAATTAACAATCATACAGTACAGGCTAAAAGTTTGGACACACCTTCTCATTCAATGCGTTTCCTTTATTTTCATGACTATTTGGTACATTGTAGATTCTCACTGAAGGCATCAAAACTATGAATGAACACATAGGAATTATGTATTTAACAATAAAGTGTGAAATAACTCTGAAAAATATGTCTTATATTTTAGATTCCTCAAAGTAGCCACCCTTTGCTTTTTTGTTGTTAATAAAATATATAATAATAATATTTAATATAATATGTGTTAATAATAATATGTTATTATATATATATTTAATATTATTATTATATATTTTATTAACAACAACAAAAATATATTTTATTAACAACAAAAAAGCAAAGGGTGGCTACTTTGAGGAATCTAAAATATAAGACATATCATAGTTATTTCACACTTTTTTGTTAAGTACATCATTCCACATGTGTTCATTCATAGTTTTGATGCCTTCAGTGAGAATCTACAATGTAAATAGTCATGAAAATAAAGGAAACACATTGAATGAGAAGGTGTGTCCAAACTTTTGGCCTGTACTGTAAGTAAAATGTTCATTTTTAATACTTAGTCGAGAATCCTTTGCAGGCAATGACTGCCTGAAGTCTGGAACACATGGACATCACCAAATGCTGGGTTTCCTCCTTTGTGATGCTTTGTCAGGCCTTTACTGCAGCAGTCTTCAGTTGTTGTTTGTTCGTGGGTCTTTCTGCCTTTAGTTTTGTCTTCAGCAAGTGAAATGCATGCTTGATTGGGTTGAGATCAGGTGATTGACTCTGGCCATTGCAGAATATTCCACTTCTTTGCCTTAAAAAAGTCCTGGGTTGCTTACACACTATATTTTGGGTCATTGTCCATCTGTATTGTGAAGCACCATCCAATCAACTTTGCTGAATTTGTCTGAATCTGAGCAGACAGAATATCCCTAAACACTTCAGAATTCATCTGTCTGCTTCTGTCTTCACATCATCAATAAACACTAGTGACCCAGTGCCATTGGAAGCCATGCATGTCCATGTCATCACACTCACCAGTGCATTCTTTTTTTCTCAGAATGTACCAAACAGTTAATTTGGCCAGTATTAATGTTCTCACTATCTCTCTGATGGATTTTTGTTTTGTTTTTACAGCCTAAGGATGGCCTGTTTCAGTTGCATTGAGAGCTCTGTTGACTGCATGTTGTGCGTATACAGCAACAGCCTCCAAATGCAAATGCCACACTTGGAATCAACTCAGACCTTTTACCTGCTTAATTGATAAAGAAATAATGAAGGAATAAATAGCCCACACTGGCCCATGAAACAGCTTTTGAGTCAATTGTCTAATTACTTTTGGTTATTATATATAAGAGCTATAATTCATAAACCCTTCCTTCAATTTGGATTGTGAATACCCTTGTGAATACCCTTAACCTAAAGCTGAGAGTCTGCACTTTAAGCCCAGTAAATTCTGTTGGAAATCTCATATAAGATACGTTAGATCCAAAGTATCAAGGAGTATTGCAGTATTGTGCAGGGCAAAACATATTCTGGAACAGAGGATGTTGTATACTCTATATTGTTGTCTTGTCTTACCCTATTTGAGTTACTGTGTGGAGATATGGGGAAATGAATATAAAAGCACTTTAAACCCATTGATTACACTACAGAAAAAAGCTATGAGGATTGTACATGAGGTCGGATATCGTGATCACACTAATAACTTGTTCCTAATGTCAAAAATATGAAGAAAATATGAAGGAAAGCAGAAATATTGCTCTATTGCTCTATTTAAAAAAAGGTTTAAATTATTTTTAATGAAAAAGTATTAGAACGGATGATACTGAAATATATGTATTAATTAATTGGATTATATAATGTAAGCATAATTGTTAAGTATAAACAGGGGTAGGACAGGCTTCTTCCTACTCCTTTTCGAACAATTGATAGGACTGTACTCTACATATTATTATTATTATTATATATATATTTTTTTAAATCATGTTCGAAATAAAGATTCATTCATTCATATGCATTATATGACTGTAACTTGTGTATGACTGTAACTAAGATGTTTTGGTAAACAGCTAAAATAACACAAATTCTGTCTGTGACCAAATCCATTGCTGGAAATGTGTTCATGGTTTCCACCGTAGTTTCCACCGTAGTAAGGCGATTCATGGTTTCCACCGTAGTTTCCACCGTAGTAAGGCGATGACGTAGTCTATGCAAATATGCAGGCGCGGTATGATGACGTATGGTACATCACATTTCCGGGTGATGGATTTGATGCCTGCAGCTGGACCCTTCTCCTAATATGGAAAGCCCTCTCCGCTAAAATGGACTCGCGTATCATAGCCAATGAGGGACCTTGAATCAAGGCACTCATACATATTAATGAGGAGTGTCGCGTCATTGCTGTCGACAACAGCGTAGGGGGTACGTTGCGCATAAATTACTATGACGTTCTCCCTACGCAGTCGCTACGTATGGAAGGCCACACCCTGCAGGCAGGCCAGGCGGCGAGCCGATTTGAAAACTTCTCGCGGGGGAGTAAAGTTTCACAAGCAGACCAACTTCGTGAGGATGGCATTGCGGGCTTTTCTTTCGAATTGCAACCGCACATTTAGTGAATGTGTGAGACTAGCAATGTCGGACGATGAGGAAGTAGTCCAAGCAGCTTTGGCAAGGTAAGATCAATCCTAGCTTTATGCATAGGTAATTAGGATATGATACAGTGGCTGGTCTGAATCTTATAGCCTGCTGTTTTACTGTGTTTATTTAACCTAGAATGGAGACAATGGAAACAAGTCTCTGATGGGCTAGAGGAAGGCTTGTTGAATCGGATTTTGTTGATCAGTTGTTGGGGTTCATCGATGAATTTCGTCAGGAGATTGGGCAAGAGCAACAACGGCCTCGTAAGTTCCCTCAATTTGACCAGAGTTCCCTCAATTTGACCACTCCTATTATCCTACAATGTTCTAATAAGCCGCACATTAATCACTGACGTTGGGATATGCTCAGTGGGGCTCCAGTTGTATACAACCTGTCTAACGTGGCAGAATGAAGTAGGCTTGAAGGCTGGCGACTTTTTCTTTGGACTGCCTGTGTGCTCAAATTTGAGACTGAATTATTAGCCTATTGTGGCGTGGATTTTGTTTATCGACAGGATGCAACGAGAAGCCTATCTGAGACTCTGTTGCCCTGCTTCTTATGATTTTCTGGTTATGGATCACCGGTAGCGATGTTCTTTTTGGATGTTTACTGACTGCCGGTGTGGCCACCTGTAGCGATGTTTTTTTGGGGGGATGTTTACTGACTGCCGGTGTGGCCACCTGTAGCGATGTTTTTTTTAATGTTTACTGACTGCCGGTGTGACCACCTTTTGAGACTGATTTATTAGCCTACTGCTGCGTGGACTTTGTCTGATTGACTTTGAAGCATAGGCTATCTGAGACTCTGTTGCCCTGCTGTTTATGTTTCTTTCTGTTATGGTTCACTTGTGTAGCTATATCACGTGTCTGAACTATTAGCCGACTACTTTGTTCACCGATAGGATGGAACGCTACGTAGGCATATCTGAGCCTTTGTAGCTGTTATACGAAGCTGATACGCGACTTCACGTTAACACTAGAACAGCCATGGGATCGCCATTCATTCCACCGCAATCAGGTGTGAAACAGCACCAGCAGATTTTAACATGGAGAAGAGTGTACTGACGGACAAGGATCGCTGGAGGGCGATGTCACACAAGGCCGTCTGCCAGGTTCTTGACACCTTTTTTCCCAGATCTAGTGAAGACAGACAGGAAAGGCCACCAGTATATCATGTATTGATAATGTATTATTTCACTGCCTCAGAAAGTCTACTTTTTACTTAGAATTAACGTGAACATTGCAAGTCAATAAAAATGTTACTTGAATTATCTGTCTCTCTGTCTGTGTTCGTTTGTAGTAGAAATATCACATCTGATATATCAATGTAAAGACATTTCACTGCAACATGAACATATATATTTTCACTTTTCACAACAGCTATTTTCATTTCATTTATAATGTGCAGTAAACAAACAAAATAATTTATACTCTCTGCAATTGGCTACTATACAATGGTGCCAAAATCAACTATCCAAATATGACGGGGTGACACAGACGGGGTGAATTGTATGAATGAAAGTCACGTCCTACACCACTGAAATAAACAAGAATAACTAGTTTCTAAAGAGAATGGATCATGCGAGGGGGAGCGTAATCTTATTCATGATGATTGCTTGCCGATCAGCAAACAAAGCATTCTACCATCCCCCCCTCACCTCCCACCAGATAGGCTACTCAACTCTCTCTGTTGTGCGGAGCAAAGTAATTGTTGTAGCCTACATTTGATTATGTAATCATCAACTAATATTATATAACGAACGGATATTTATAATAGGCCTACAGTATATAATGTATTATAATTTTTTTTGAGCAGTCCCACTCATAATTTTTCATTTTATTGGACAGATCTAGTGAAGACAGACAGGAAAGGCCACCAGTATATCATGTATTGATAATGTATTATTTCACTGCCTCAGAAAGTCTACTTTTTACTTGGAAGAATTGACATGAACATTGCAAGTAAATAAAAATGTTACTTGAATTATTTGTCTCTCTGTCTGTGTTCGTTTGTAGTAGAAATATCACATCTGATATATCAATGTAAAGACATTTCACTGCAACATGAACACACTATATTTTCACTTTTCACAACAGCTATTTTCATTTCATTTATAATGTGCAGTAAACAAACAAAATAATTTATACTCTCTGCAATTGGCTACTATACAATGGTGCCAAAATCAACTATCCAAATATGACGGGGTGACACAGATGGGGTGAATTGTATGAATGAAAGTCACGTCCTACACCACTGAAATAAACAAGAATAACTAGTTTCTAAAGAGAATGGATCATGCGAGGGGGAGCGTAATCTTATTCATGATGATTGCTTGCCGATCAGCAAACAAAGCATTCTACCATCCCCCCCTCACCTCCCACCAGAAAGGCTGTAGGCTACTCAACTCTCTCTGTTGTGCGGAGCAAAGTAATTGAAGTAGCCTACATTTGATTATGTAATCATCAACTAATATTATATAACGAACGGATATTTATAATAGGCCTACAGTATATAATGTATTATTATTTTTTCTGAGCAGTCCCACTCATAATTTTTCATTTTATTGGACAGATCTAGTGAAGACAGACAGGAAAGGCCACCAGTATATCATGTATTGATAATGTATTATTTCACTGCCTCAGAAAGTCTACTTTTTACTTGGAAGAATTGACGTGAACATTGCAAGTAAATAAAAATGTTACTTGAATTATCTGTCTCTCTGTCTGTGTTCGTTTGTAGTAGAAATATCACATCTGATATATCAATGTAAAGACATTTCACTGCAACATGAACACACTATATTTTCACTTTTCACAACAGCTATTTTCATTTCATTTATAATGTGCAGTAAACAAACAAAATAATTTATACTCTCTGCAATTGGCTACTATACAATGGTGCCAAAATCAACTATCCAAATATGACGGGGTGACACAGATGGGGTGAATTGTATGAATGAAAGTCACGTCCTACACCACTGAAATAAACAAGAATAACTAGTTTCTAAAGAGAATGGATCATGCGAGGGGGAGCGTAATCTTAGTGTTAGTAGGCTTTGGATGCTGCCTTTGAATAACAACCTTTTGAAGTGGGGTTTTAGGCACTGTTCCTATATTAGCATATTCAACCGGTGATTGTTCAAGATTCATAGACACAGATTGTCCCTTTTGCATATCATCATAATAGGCATTCGTGTCATCATGTTCTTTACACATTACATAACCAAGATTTATTTTGCAATCACAACAATGTCAACACAATCACAACAGAATCTTATTTAATCCAATCAGGTTGTATATATAATCTATATATATAATCTATATATTGGTTTCAATATACCTCCATAGCAGTCTACAGTCTAATTTATATATCTATAATTACATTATGAGAACATCAGTATTTTTACGCCTTTGGTTGTATTGTCTGAACGAACATTGATTGGGAGACATACTGTACAGTTTATCATTTTCATAACTGTCTGCACATATACATATCTTATTTTGATTGTTATTGTAGCCTATATATAAACACAAATATCAGTCTTATGCACTGTGTCTCATTCAGCACTGAAGCCTGAATTTGAGCACAGTGTGTGCCCCCTTGCTACCTCTGCTGATATAAAAGAGAATTGCAGGCTTGGAGAAAAAGATGGCAGCCACAAATACACAGACACACACAGAAATACTGCTAAAACGCTTTATACTAACTCGATTTTGAAAATGTAAAAATGCTGGGTGGTAGAACGCACATATCTAGGAAAAGTCATGAAAGGAGGGTCCTGAAATGTGATCGAGTGCAAAGGTAGAATTTTTTTTGTACTCACTGGTGCTGTTTAACACCTCACGGCTGTTCTAGTGTTAAGTAGGCTATAAGGAGTGCCTATTACTTTTCTTTCCTTTTTTCCCCCTTTTTTTTGTTGGGTTATCATTTTGTTATTAGTCGCAATGGTTAGTATTATTATTTTGATAATAACTCAACGTATACTATGACGTTCCTGGAATATGGTAGTCTACACAATTTAGGTATTCTAAGATAGCCCACAATTGGTTTGGTACACAATAGACTTGCCTCTTCCATTATGAAATGCCTCAATTGTTTTATGGAGAGACGCTATACAAAGATTTACTTTAATGTAAAACCAGGTTTCCCCCGAGTGCTGAGGATTAGCCTCTCAGAGTAATTTGTGTTTATATGGTGTGCTTACTTGACACCATAATATACTGTGTGTCTGTGTGTTTGTGTTGTACATGTTGCTTTTTTGTGTTTGTCCTGTATGTTTTTTTTCACTACCCTGAATGTGTTTTTTGTATTAAATGTTTTATGTTCTCTTTCTTTTGTCTTTTTCTTTTCTTTTTCTTCTTTTTACTTTTCTTTTCTTCTCGTTTCTATTCCTCTTCCTCTTTCCCTCTTTCTCCTTTCATTACTGTCCTTCCTCCTCCTACTGTTTTCCTAGTCCCGATAATATGCTTACTTTATGAAATACACGCAATGTTAATTTAAAATGAAGCCCTTAAACGGAGATATGAAAAAGTTGAAAATAATATCATTAAATGTTAATGGCTTGAATAACATAATTAAGAGGAAAAAGATTATCCTCCAGCTGAGGAGAGCTGGAGGAGATGTCCTCTTTTTACAAGAAACCCATTTAAAAAAAAAAGAACATGACAAATTGAGTAGGGGACAAATTTACTCCAGTTCATATGGAACACAGAAGAGGGGTGTTGCTATAATCATCAGTGGTGTGCCGTCAGGGCCAGCAAGGCCTTCTCTGCTGGCCTAAACATCATCAGAATATACATTTTATTTTAATATATTTTTTCCACAAATATGTATTAATGATTCCCCATAGTCTATTCTCTTCATTTCATAGCTTTCCTCTTGGTTGCGCTGCTTCCAGTCTCCGATTGAGATTTGGAGGGCTGGCCTTTATGTTAGAGCTTTTATCCAATCAAAATGTGTTGCTAGGGGGCTCCAAAATCTGCCTGCCTGCACGTTAAACGGTGCCGCCAATTCGACCTGTAACTTAACGTTGGAACGAGAAAACCTGTGGCGTTCCTAGTAAACCTACGTAGATGCGAGCAAAAGCAACAACGGCGCCTGCTGTAAGGCTCAATGATGTCAGCACCCAGCACGTCTTTTGATTGGATACGCACTATTGATACGCACTATTGATACGCACTATTGATATTCACTATTGAGATGCGTATATGCCGGTAGATGTGAAACTTTTGAAAGTGCGCAGGGAAACGGAGCATCACAACGAAAGCTTTCGTTGACTGATCGATAATACTGATCGATTGTGTCCTGTTTTTGGGTAAACAATAACTTTCATTTAGGGGACACGATGAAAGCACCGAGTCCACAAACAGAGGAAAGAGCTTCTTTCTTTTCTGGCTGAAAACAACCCAGATTTACATTACCACCTGTCCACAAACAAAGTGTTTACTGGGACGTCAGGCAAAATACAAAACGACCTGATTTTTGCTATTGCTTAAGTGATGGGAGAAGAGATCAAAATGGAGATTAAAAAGGCACCCTTTGTCGCTATTATGGTGGACGAGACGACAGACGTGGGTAATGTAGCGATCTTAAAGATGTTAGTTTAACACTCTTCATTGTAAATGCGGATTTATTGATTAAAAATGCTTCGGAAATATTAATATAACTCTGTTGTACTTGTCTGACTATGTTAAGGTGATGCAACGCCCGGTTATACTGTGTTTCTGTCTAGTTTCTAGAGCCATGGCGTCATAACGATGGTATTAAGAGGTAGAATAATTCAGGTAGGAATGTGTCGGACATCACTGAAGGCCTAGGTGTGAAATGCACCGCCCGCCACTGATAATCATACAACCACACATACCATTTAAAGAAGAACAACATATATACGATAAAGAGGGCAGGTTTGTTTTAGTAATTGGTAAAATAGAGTCAATTACTGTCTCATTTTTAAATGTATACTATCCACCGGAATTAGGCCCAGAATTCATGTCAGAAATAATCGAAATGTTAATGACAAAATGTAAAGGAATCACCCTAATGGGAGGAGATATGAATCTTACAATAAATTCTAGGCTAGATTCCTCAAATAATAAACCACACAGAGCTGATAAAACATCATCAATTTTAAGAAGTGCAATGTCAGAATTTGGATTAGTAGACATATGGAGGATGCTAAATCCAACTAAAAAAACATATACATATTATTCTGGACGATTTCCAACTTCCAATTCATAGCTTTCAGTCACGTGGTTTCTTCCCTAGCAACCACCAACCTGACGGGCAAAAAGTATCATAGCAACATCGCTCAACATGGCTGCTTACTATTTAGACCACCTCACTCATGAAGAACTATCAAGATACACGACGGTGATAGGAGTGGAGGATTGACACCATTCAAATAGTGTTGGATTCCCTGTCTTCTACTCTATCCGGACACGTTGGAATTATTTTCCTAACCCCCGGAGAATCAAAGTTATTGACCTGCAAAGGGTGCCTCCTTGACCGGCTTTTCCCGTGAATAACACCGGTTATGGAGGTGGTACAAACATAAGACTATTATTGCTAAATTCACCATCAGTATACGGTCATTTTGAGCCCTTAACCACCGCGCTGACACCCCGAGAAGATATACTTTTAATATGAAACTCGATCAACCGGGCGTTCACTGGCTGCTGGACGAAACTCCCAACTCCCGCTGTCAGCGAGGCGAGGGAATATTTATATCCGGGAATTCGCTCCTTGCTGTGTCCACGGTGATAGGAGTGGAGGATCGACTCCATTCAAATAGTGTTGGATTCCCTGTCTTCTACTCTATCCGGACACGTTGGAATTATTTTCCTAACCCACGGGAAATCAAAGTTATTAACCCGCAAAAAGTGGGTTTTGCCCGTGGGTTTTGCCTGCAAAAAGTGCCTTTTGCCCGTCAGGTGGGCGTTTCCACTATGCTGTGACGTCACATGAAAGCTATGAATAGACTGGATTATTTCTTCATGTTTAAAAAAGACGTAGAGAGGATGGAAACATGCACAATAGGCACAAGGGATCTATCAGATCATGCTATGCTATCTATAACTATACATTTGGATATAAAGCAAGGAGAAAAAATATGGAGATTAAACAATTCACTTCTCCAAGATAAGATCTTTGTTGAAAAAATCAATAAAGCCATAAAAGAATACGTAGAGATAAATGACAATGGAGATACTAATCCAACTATTATATGGGAGGGCCTTAAAGCGGTACTACGAGGACAGATAATATCATATTGTGCATGGAAGAAAAGACAAACACAACAAAAACAGAAAATACTTGAACAACAAATACAACACTTGGAAGACAAATTAAAAAATACAAATGAAATAATAGTAAAAAATGAATTAAAAAAGAAGTATAAGGAGTTGGATAAAATTCGTACAGAGGAAGTGGAGAAATTAATGACATATGTGACAGCGTCTGATTAATAGGTCCCCATCTCGGCCATTTTGAAACCTCGCAATCAAGCCAAACAAGTCTTGTTGTGAAAAAATGTGTTTTCCGGTTTTTGGCATAGGACGACAAACGAAGCGACGAAGAACCCACTCGATATCATATCCAACAGTTTTACATTCACTAAATACCTACATTTAGTTAGCAAAGTCGGTGGGGGGTATTATTCGTTTTAGTGTGACAGTGTGTGTAGCCACGCCCACCCCAGCTCTATGTAAGGATCCACCTGCGTTTGTTTACAAGTTTACAAGATGGATGCTGAACCTCTCGCTAACGCTATCAACTGAATTTCAAAAGCAGGCAGAAATATCGACAGTGGGCAATTAATGAACTCCTTCATATTGGACTATACATAACGGGAACTCCGAACTCCGAATCTGACGATGACAGATGACAACGGAATGTCAGACATTGATCTCCACATCAGTTCACTATTCTTGGGACAGTCGTCTGCAGACAGACCTTCTGCTGTGTTCTTGGGTAAGTTTTAGTGAGTTACATGTGTTGTTTACTAGGATTTTGTGTTGTTTACTTAGGATAGCCAAACAGTTATTTGTTGTTTTGTGAGTAAGGTAGCATCAGCCCCGTTGTTAGCATCAGTTATCAGACCACCTCCCACCATCACTAATGAGATGGTGGGAGGAAGAAATACGTTGTCAAAGATAAAACATAATGAATAAATACATTTGTTGCAGACCTACTAAACATGCAACATAGTGTAATATGTGTCATGCACCATTTTAGTGTGTTTGTGTGTGTGTACCAGCTAGCCAAACAAGTGTTAGCTTGTTAGCTAGCTAGCTAGCTTTGTTAGAGATGTAATAGATTATAGAAAAAGTAAATGCTTTTGTAATGAACGCTAATGTTATGTGGAATCAAAAATAATGATTCATTCATTGATATGTAGATTTGCTGTAGAATAATACTGTGAATTGAAATGATTTCACTAGCCTACTCCTTACACTACAACAATAGTACACTGAGTCTATGGAAAACCTATACTAGAGAAGAGTCCACAGTTCTGACCTGAAATGTGTGTTACAGAGAAGGAGGAGGTGAGAGGTTCTGAGAGATTACACCTTGATGAGAGTCACCAGCACTTCAGGTATTTGTCATTGTCATTGTATGCAATTCTATTTTATGAAGATAGTAGTAGGCTATTTTGTAAAAGTGGTGTTGGTCACAGTGGGCAATCATTTTAAATGTACTGTCTTCTTTTTTTATTACAGCTTTGATGCCCAGATGGGATGGGAAGGAACTACACCGAAGTCCCACTAGATGCTTTATGGACTATAATGATAAATGCATACACACAGACACAACATTATAATTTTTAACCATTCTATTATTGTATTGCTCAATTGTATCTTGCCAAATGTTTTCCATTGCCATGAATTTCACTGTTGTACTTGTAATGGGACGTAATAAACTTTTGGCACACATGGCAATAAAATGATGATGAATCATGAATCTTGAATTATTATTATTATTATTATTATTATTATTATTATTATTATTATTATTTAGCTATTTAAACATGTCAGCCCTGCAATTTTGCTTCCTGAGGGTTAGCTGACAACCCCACTGACAAATGACAGGTAGGTAATGACAGGTAGTGTAATGAGGGAGTGGTTGTCTTGAGGTGTGGTTGTCTTGAGGGAGTGATTAGGGTGGAGTTAACCAGCTATTGTTCCCACTCATTACCTCTGTGAAAAACGTCTCTGAAGAAGTTTGAGACTAGATATCTCAGTACGGTGGTTCAGGGGGTATCACCATTAAACTATCCATGACTTCTTCAACTTGTTTCAGATTTCAATGTATGACACATCATTTTAAAGCTTACAATCTACCCTTTCATAATCTGGAAAAAACAGAAAAAAGATTTTGCCCTAGTTGAGGACTTTTTAACCATGCCCTGTCACATATACCAAACAGAAATATTACGATGGAGGACCTAAGTCTTTAAAACTCCTAGCATATCGACTTAAGACACAGACTAAAAAAGCACACATTTCGAAATTGAAGACTGTAGAAGGCTCTGGAACAATAACGGAAAAGGATAAAATAAGCTGAAGAATTCGTAAAATATTATGAGAACCTTTATAAAAACACAGAAAACATTGACCTGGGACTAATGAAAGATTTCTTACATAAGTTAAACTTAAAGCAAGTAACAAGATCAAAAAATGAACAGCTCATTAAGGACATCACAGTAAATGAAATACAACAACAAATAAATAATCTTAAAATGGGGAAAACACCAGGTGATGATGGATATACTAATGAATTGTATAAAACTTTTCAAAAACAATTGATACCACTACTTTTACAAGCATATAAGTTTGTATTACAAACAGGAAACTACTTGGAACTCATCTATAATAACAGTTATACATAAAGAAGGTAAGGATGCTACTGAATGTTCGTCTTACAGGCCAATATCACCACTGAATACGGACCATAAAATATTAACAGCCATTATTGCCAATAGGTTAAAAGACATCGTGCCAGATATAATAGACAGCGACCAATGTGGTTTTATACCAGGTAGGCTGTTGTCAGATAATATAAGGAGGACGTTAAATATAATGGACTACGCACAAAACAATGGTGCAAACCTTCTACTCTTGACACTGGATGCAGAAAAAGCATTTGACAGAGTGCTATGGCCATTCATGTTTGAAATTGTAAGAAGCTTTGGATTTCATGAGAATTTTAATAAATGGCTTCAAGGAATGTATAAAAATCCAGTGTCAAGAGTAAAAGTAAATGGCACAATATCCAGAAGATTTCCAATCTATAAAGGTACAAGACAAGGAGACCCACTCTCAGCAGTTATATTTGCTATATGCATGGAAGGACTAGCAGAAAGTATAAGGAAAAATAATACCATCAAAGGCATAACGATAAAAGAGGAACAGCATAAACTGGCATTATATGCAGATGACGTGGTTGTTTATTTAACATCACCAGCCCAATCCTTACCAAGCCTAATGGAAGCAATTACAGAATATAGTAAACACTCTGGTTATAAACTAAATGAAAGTAAGTGTAAAGTATTAACAATTGGAGAACAGATAGATTCGGAAATTAAGGAAAAATACAAGTTGAAATGGGATGCAAAGAAAATCAAATATTTAGGAATCTACCTCACTGGAGATATAACAACATTATACACCGACAATTATCAAGCCCTTGAAAATAAAATACGAGAAGATCTTAATAGATGGAAGATAACACCTGAATCCTTAATGAGTAGAGTAGAAAGCGTCAAAATGATGATCCTCCCACAGTTTCTGTTTTTATTTCAAACATTACCAGTTCCCATTCCACATCGTAGCTTCAAAAAATGGAATACAATGCTCTCAAATTTCATTTGGAACTACAAAAGTAAACGGAAAAAACTTAGTATACTAACTCAAACCCAGGGGAGGCTGGTTCATTAGGGGCAATGGGACAATGCCCCACCAAAGGGAGAAGAGAGAGATTTTTTTTCTATGACTTCTAGACAGTGTTGCTTCTGAATATCATAGTCCAATCAGCTAGTGTTCTGTGGAGTATATCATAGTCCAATCAGCTAGTGTTCTGTGGAGTATGTTCCAATCAGCTTCAAGTCCCGCCCCTTTCGGGGCAACTTTCAGTCTACTCGAAATTGCACTAGGCTGTTCTCGTAGACTTGCATGTAAAATCTATTTTGGTAACTTCAGGCCATTCGGTCAATTGTCTATGGGGTTTTGGGACATGCACAAAGAATCGTACGTGCTTACGTCATGTCCGGCGTAGCTCCGTTCACCTGCTTTACCATCGCTATGGCGGCTAGTAATGTGATGTAATGGGAAAATCGTATAACCGAGGATTTAGGAGGATTTCTTTCTGTAAACAAATTGAACAAATGGATTAGAAGGAGGCATCTTTTGTTCCCAACTTGAGGATATTACAACTGGACCTATTACCGAAGTCAAACTTCGTTTGTGGTCGCAATCTCCGCACCGGCTGTGTTTAGCCTGCTACTGTTGGTGTTTTGCGAAGCCAGAATACACAAACTCGACCTGAAGGTAAGAGAGTCAGCTAAGATAAAAGCTACTTCAAATATTTAGTAATATCGTCAGCATGGTACGTTTTCTATTGTCGTCTTTTAGCTTGTTTGTTTATGTATTCAGCACACGCACACACACACACACACACACACACGCACACACACACACACACACACACACACACACACACACACTCACACACTCACACACTCACTAGAGGGGATGAAGAGGTCTGTACAGGGGGGTAGGGGGGATGAAGAGGTCTGTACAGGGGGGTAGAGGGGATAAAGAGGTCTGTACAGGGGGGTAGAGGGGATGAAGAGGTCTGTACAGGGGGGTAGGGGGGATGAAGAGGTCTGTACAGGGGGGTAGGGGGGATGAGGAGGTATGTAGAGGTGGGTAGGGGGGATGAAGAGGTCTGTACAGGGGGGTAGAGGGGATGAAGAGGTCTGTAGAGGTGGGTAGGGGGGATGAAGAGGTCTGTACAGGGGGGTAGAGGGGATGAAGAGGTCTGTACAGGGGGGTAGAGGGGATGAAGAGGTCTGTACAGGGGGGTAGAGGGGATGGAGAAGTCTTTACAGGGGGGTAGGGGGGATGAGGAGGTATGTACAGGGGGGTAGAGGGGATGAAGAGGTCTGTACAGGGGGGTAGAGGGGATGGAGAGGTCTGTACAGGGGGGTAGGGGGGATGAGGAGGTATGTACAGGGGGGTAGAGGGGATGAAGAGGTCTGTAGAGGAGGGTAGAGGGGATGGAGAGGTCTGTACAGGGGGTAGAGGGGATGGAGAGGTCTGTAGAGGTGGGTAGAGGGGATGTAGAGGTGGGTAGAGGTGATGAAGAGGTCTGTAGAGGTGGGTAGAGGGGATGAAGAGGTCTGTACAGGGGGGTAGAGGGGATGAAGAGGTCTGTAGAGGTGGGTAGAGGGGATGAAGAGGTCTGTACAGGGGGGTAGAGGGGATGGCGAGGTCTGTACAGGGGGGTAGAGCTAAAAAATCGACTGTAAATCCAGATTTTAAAGTTGATATTCTTCCCCGTGGAGCATGCCCCCATAACCTGTGCCCCACCCAAAATGTTTAGCACCAGCCGCCACTGCTCAAACCAGAGAAAAAGGAGGGTTTAATTTCCCTGATCTAAAGTCCTATTTCCATGCAACTCAAATAGATACAATAATGAAATGGATGAATAACTCGGTTCAAACCAAATGGAAAGACATAGAAAAACAAGCAATATCAATATCAATAGGAACACTACCTTTTCTGAGTCTAAAGGATATTCAAAAATATAGTGGAAATAACAGATGCATAGAAAATACCCTCAAAAATTGGAAAACTATTCGTAAAATGTATAAATGTGATGACAAATGTATTTATTTGAGAGAGATAGCCAGTGACCCAGACTTTTTACCTAATAAAACAGACAAAATATTAGAAGAATGGGCTAGGAAGGGACTACAGGTGTACTCACAGATGGTTACAAATGACATGATAGACTCATTTGAAACCTTAGTTAATACATTTATTATAAGTAATAGCCATTTTTTTAAGTACTTACAAATTAGAAGCTACCTTATAACACAGCAGAGGAGACAGGAACAAAGATCACTAATGGAATATCTGAGCAAAAATAGAAACAGTGAAAAGACAAAAATCTCAAAACTTTACAAAATCATGCAAGAAATCAAGATACAAGAAGATAACACTAAAGAAAAATGGGAAAACGAATTAGCAATAACAATTACGGATGACGATTGGAAAGAAGCATGCAAAAGAATATTTGAGACAACACAATCAAAATTCTGGAAAGAATTTGCTTGGAAAATAAATATGAAGATCTTCCTAACACCGAAAATGTTGTCAAAATATAGGCCAACAGGCAATGCAGAATGCTGGAGGAAATGTACGGAACGAGAAGCCAATCACACACACATTTTCTATACATGCCCTAAATTGAAAAGGTTTTGGGAGGCAGTTCAAGTAAAAATAAAAAATACATTTACCTTACAAAATCCTATACATCCAGTCAATATTATACTCGGTCTTATTCCATTAGATATATACAGAGAGGGAGATAAATATTTGTACACCATATTACGTATCGCGGCTTTAAAGCAAATCACACGTAAATGGTTGGACTTAAACCCACCATCTGTTAATAATTGGAAAAAAACTGTAAAAGAAATGGAAAGAATTACTTGCAAAGTGGGAGGCCGTGAAGAGCAATTCACTATGAACTGGAGTAAATGGACCGAATGAATGAGTAGGAAGGAAACCCCCCCCCCCCCTCCCCGATCCCACCCCTCCCACCCCCCTCCCTTTGTCTCTTACTTTTCTATCTCTATCCCTATAATTTCTCTCTTCTTTCTCTATATTTCTCTCTAGTTTCTATTCTTTATTTTTTATTTCTTGTTCTCTTTATAAAAAAAAAAAAAAAATGATGCAGGATGAACTTAAACAAGTGAAGAAAACTTCTTGTTGTGAAGTTGTGAAATGAACTTGTGAAATGTAACGTAAAGTCCTGCAATAAAGTATAAAAAATAAAAAAATTTGACCAATAGATTAAATAATGTATTAATACTTAAGCAATATCACACAAGAGGGAGTGTGTTATACTGAATATCAGCACGGTAGGTACGAGGCCGCAGGCCGAGTGATATTCAGTATAACGGCACGACCTCGAGTGATATTGCTTTTATACAACAGTTATACAGCCATGTATTAGTTAACAGTAATACGTGACAACAGATTATGAATAGTTTGTTTATTTAATCATAAAAATAAACAAAAAAAGATTTCCACAACTGAACTTCAACTGGACTGTTGCCTAGTAACGTGAACACAAACATGTAGTCTAATTAACATGTAGTCTAGTTAACGTTCATTTAGTAGAACATCTGTGTGGCGGAGTGATACATATAGTTAAAAGTCCCAGTGCTGTTATACTGTATATCAGCACTCATGGAATGCCTCTTGTCCAATCGAGATCCAAGATGTCGGAACTAACTGTTGTATAAATGTATATATAAATTGAGTTGTCCGCACGGCATATAAGATTACCTGAGTACCTTTGTATCAAATTAAACTTACAAAATGTATCAACAACGCAATTTATCTAAATAAACTACAATATTAAACTATTCAAATATATTATATAGTACCATTTATTCACTAGCACATAGCCCAATCTAATATTAGAATATCAATAATTATTATTACACTAAAGTAATATGATTTATTTAGTTTTTACCATGAAGAGATTTCGTTACCACACCTCTCCTCAAGTTAAGGCCTCTTTTACAATACAATGCAGGCCTCTAGTCAATTGCAAATTAGCACAGGACACACTGGTGTTCACAGGTCTAGAGGAAGGTGGGACAGAAGTACTTCCACTCAACTCAATTAACATGGGTACAATGGATAACTAGACGCTGTCTGGAGGCCTGTTTTACAATACAATGCAGGCCTTTTGGCCTCTAGTCAATTGCAAATGACCACAGGCATGGGCGTCAGCAGCTTTTTGAATGTGGGGGGGACACTTATCTTTCGGGGGGTCCCCCCCCCGAATTTTTTAAAATAGTAGATTCAATTTCCTGCATTCTGGTGCGTTTTACACCCAAAATAATCTCCCTCTTTCTTTGTTTTTCCTTGGAGCTGGCATGGTCTGCAATTACTGACTACTATTATGTTTTGGTTTAACTCACAGAGGCCTGACACTGACACGTGGCACTTTTTAGGTACTTTATTAAATATGAAGATTCAAAAAGAATCAAAGAGTGAATTAGAAAAGAATGAGGTAACTTTGAGTCAACAAATTGAATAAAAAGTTATGAGGAAACATAAAATATGTACCTAGGCTACTCAGAGCCTATTACAATCAAACTTAGCCCTCTTCAGTGCATTGCAGAACATACAACTATAACAAAAAATAATAATCAAAGAGTGAATTAGAGCTGTCTCCACTGCCCCTGCCTGCTGCCCCTGCCTCTGACTCACTCTCATTCTCAACCACCTATATCAGGAGAAATGGGGATGCATTGAGCACTTGTTCATATTGTTTTTCTCTAATAGAACATTTGACATAGAAATACAATCATCAATACAAAAAATACAATCACAAGCATTTTAGAAATAGAAAAATAAATGGAACAGGTGTTTTCTTCTTATTTTTTAACCCTAGCTCAAGCAATCAGATGCAAAATTGATTCTTTGGGTGGGTGCAATGGCCAAATTAAATTGTGCAAATGCTCAGGGCAATGAACACGGGCAGGAGATGCAATAATGACAGGACAGGTAAGCACTGTGAGGTGTTTGTCGCCATTCTGTGCTTTTGATGACATTTCACCTGTGTCTGTTCTGCATTTAAACATGTCTAACCGCACTAGTAATGCCTAACAAAACTGCTAGTGCCATATAGCTGATCTAGCTCGTATTTGGTTGCTAGTAAGCTATGCTAATTCTATTGCGAATACAGAGAATGTCTCATAAGGTGCTAACATTCTTATCAGAAAAGCTGGCTGTGTTTGACCTTGGGAGAACGCAATGTTGCTGTTTGGCCACTCACGGGAAAACTTGGATGACTTTGACTTACTTTTCTCTTCTTAGAATTTTTTTTCCTTATATCCATCTTGGTGGATGATCTAAATATCGTCTTGCCTCAGTCTGAATGTTTTGAATCTGCGTGCGTGTCTGATTCTGCTGCTGCCGTGTTAAAAACAGAAGTAAAACGCGGAGTGGACTTCTGGATATGGGCAATCCCCTACTCATAAAGTGGAACGGATTTGATTGTGAAGCAATGAAAATAACGCTGACCAGTCATGCAACATATTTTTGATGGCAAATGTGGGGGGGGTCCAAACGACCTTGTTTCAAAGGTGGGGGGGACACGTCCCCCCCCAAATATATGGTGGTGACGCCCATGACCACAGGACACATGGTGTTCACAGGTCTAGAGGAACGTGAGACAGAAGTACTGAACTCAATTAACAATAGACAGGCAGAGTGGGAGATGTTGTGGATTAAAGTATGTAAAATAGCAGTGTTACTGAACCGAATGTAAACTTTTTGTTCTAATAAACCTTTTTGTTGTTTTTGTTGTTTCACCACTGCAGTGTCCCAAGGATATCGTGCTCCCCGAATTAGGGGACAGGCTGGACGGCCACGTTATTTGATCACCCAAGAGCAACTCGTGTTTTTATTATCTTTTAAGTTTGCCAGATCGCAGACATACTGGGTGTCTCAAGACGCACTGTTGAGCAACGTCTCAGGTAATTATTGATGCATTTAACCTGAGTTGTGTATAGTTGCACAGAGCCATTAGTTAATGTCAAAATGAGTGACTAATTTGCTCTCTTTTATTTTATTTTATTAAAGACTGTTTAATATCTCCATACGGCATCGCTACTCAACCATGACCGACGCAGAGTTGGATCAAAGAGTCATTGACCTGGTACAAGGAAACGATGAAATTGGCCCAGAAGCTGTGCGTGCACGTCTTTTTGGAGAGGGCGTTGTTGTGCAAAGGAGGCATGTTCGACAAAGTCTGCTCAGGACCAACCCAGGCGGGGCTGCTCTTAGAGCTATGTCTAATAGACTGCACAGGCGTACATACAGAGTGGCTGGGCCAAACTCCTTGTGGCATCTGGATGGAAACCACAAGCTCATCAGGTCAGTAACTATACCCCATGTGTAATAAAAGTGCAGCGCAAATGTATTTGCCCCCTTCCTGATTTCTTTTATGGTTACATATTAGTCTTTCTAAATAATTTCTAAATAATTCACTACATGTTTATAAGCTCACAGTATATATCTATCCATCTCTGTATATCTGATCCACCATTGTATATATGTTTATATGCTTACCTATCTATAACCAGTACTCATGATGTAGTGTTACAATAATACTAATATGCTATTTCTTTTCAAGGTGGAGAATCGTTATACATGGAGGAATCGATGGCTTCAGTCGAATGATCGTGTTCCTCCAAGCTTCACAAAACAATAGAAGCAGCACTGTGATGGAGCAGTTTGTTCAGGCGGTTGACAGATTTGGTGTCCCCTCTCGAGTGAGATGTGATCATGGTGGAGAGAATAATGCTGTTTGCCTCTTCATGGACGTCTTTCGAGGGTCAGCCAGGGGAAGTGCATTGAGAGGAAGGAGCACTCACAACCAAAGGATTGAAAGATTGTGGAGAGACGTTTGGAATGGCGTCTCTAATGTATACCACTCCCTCTTCACAATGCTGGAGCACGATGGAACACTGGACTGCAACAATGAGATGCACCTTTGGGCTCTACACTATGTGTACTTGCCAAGAATTAACCGAGACATGGGTCTCTTTGTGAACCAGTGGAACCACCATGGGCTCAGGACTGCACTGTACATGTCCCCGTATCAACTCTTTGTGCGGGGATGTCTTCGACTACAAGCAGGAAACCTCACGGGTGTTCAAGGGGTTTTCGGTGCAGATGAGCAGCCAGCAGAGGGAGTACAGAGACAACCAGCACCTGCTTTCAACTGGCCAGAGAGTGGGGTTGCTGTTCCCTCTAATCTGGTGGTCACCAACCCGTCGATCGCGATCGACTGGTAGATCTTTGAGACTTTCCCTGTAGATCTTTGATTGATATTATTCTTTTTATTTTTTTAAATAAATACACAAAGAGCCTATGTTTTGCACGCGCCTCTCTCTCTCTCTCTCTCTCTCTCTCTCTCTCTCTCTCTCTCTCTCTCTCTCTCTCTCTCAAACTGTTGTGTCGCAAATGCTGCATGAAAGTGACCAATCAGATAAGAGAATAGTACTGCTACGTGACTCGCAAAAAAAACATTTGTCAAAATGGTTTTCCAGGATTCTACAACAAAGGAGGATTTCTTCACTCTTTTGCACTTAAAGGAGAAAACGAGGGGTGTGGATATTTACAATGAGTTAAAAAAATATGTCGGTGAAAATGACATACCCATTCATAAACTAGTGGCGATTACTACTGACGAGGCCCCAGCAATGCGCGGTGCGCGCAATGAATTTATTGGACTGTGTCGTAATGACCCAGATTTTCCCTCCTTCGCCAATTATCACTGTGTGATACATCAGCAGGCCTTGGCTGGTAAGGTGTTGGACTTTTCCGATGTAATGACACTGGTGGTATAACTAGTCAACTCGATTCGAGCGAAAGCGCTTCAGCACCGCTTATTCAAAGCGTTATTGGACGAGCTCGACGCTGCGAGACCTGCTTCTCCATGCTGATGTGCGGTGGTTGAGTCGCGGCAAAGTGCTGCAGCGATTTGTCGACTTGCTGCCCGATATCAAGACGTTCCTGTCGACAAGGCAAGTGGTAGTAAATATTTTCATAGGCAAAGGACTTAAATTGGTGTGGAAAGTCAGATCTTTACCTTTTCTTTTTACTGTTTCCCCCTGCTTTTATATTCATTCTATGCTTGTATATGTTTTAATATATGTTTTTATTCACTTTATGTTCTTATTCCTGTTGTAAAGCACTTTGAGCTGCATTTCTTGTATGAAAGGTGCTATATAAATAAAGCTTTACTTACTTAGGCCTACTTACTTACAAGGAACGAGGAGCACAAGGAACTGTCAGACGATGCGTGGCTACTGGACCTGGGGTTCCTGACAGACATAACCGCAAAACTGAATGCACTCAACTACGAGCTGCAGGGAAAAGACCGACACCTTCCCCACATGATAAGCGCAGTAAATGGGTTCAAGGCCAAGCTCGGTGTTTGGACCACACACACCTAAAGAATGGGAGGCTGACACACTTTCCCAACCTGGAGAAAATGGCACAGGCCTTGGAAGACAATGATGCTTTTCACCCTGAGCAGTACTGTGCTCCCCTGGACAAACTGGCAACAGAGTTCAATCGGCGTTTTGGTGTGTTAGATGTCATGGGAGATATTGCTGCATTTGTCTCAAACCCAGTTGTGCCCATTGATATAGAGCAGGTAGCAGCCAAATTCCAGCAAGTATTTACTTTGCCAAGTGGAGTTGACATGGAGATGGTTGATTTACAAAATGACATAGAGCTGAAAGCCAGGTCAAGGGACAGTGACTTTTGGGGACTTGTCAGCAGAGAGAAGTTTCCTCTTCTCACTGCATGTGCACTAAGAGTGAGTGCCTACTTTGGATCCACATATCTCTGTGAAATGTCATTTTCACAGATGAAAATAATCAAATCAAAGTACAGGAGCCGCCTTACTGACAGACACCTCACAGACTGTCTCAGACTGGCAGTCAGTAGCTATGAGCCAAACTACAAAGCACTTGTAGACAGTATCCAGTCACAACCATCACACTGACTTGAGTGAGTAACATGACTGTTTCGATGTGAAAAGTAATGCTGCATAAGATGACTGCACTTAGCACTGACTGAGACACAAGTACACATTACAGTTCTACTTTATAAAATGCTATACTTGTAAATATGTTTGTCAATGTTAATAACATGAGAAAGTACACATTAGTTTTACTTTTGTTTTGATGTGAAAAGTGATGCTGCATAAGATGACTGCACTTAGCACTGACTGAGAAAGTACACATTACAGTTCTACTTTATAAAATGCTAATTGTAAATATGTTTGTCAATGTTAATAAGTAAGAATAATAATTAAGTCAGTCAAGTGTCAAAATGTCAAGAATGTCAGCTAACGTTACTATGAACAAAATGATTTTATCATACATTCCTCCATTCCATCATTCCATGCCTTTATTTTTTTGTGTTGTAATGAAATGACATAATCAAACTTTGAATTGAATTTCAGTTATGTACAATTCTTAAAGCAAGACAGCTGCCTGATATGCTTGATACAGTCTTTTTTTGTTGTTGTTGCATCAATTTTAATGTTGGACCAATGCATTGCATCTAATTAAAATACAGGCAAATAAACGTCATTAAGTTTAAAGTACTATCTTGGCTGTCTTTTTCTCTCAACGCTTCAATAGGTAGATCTTGCCTTCACCAAGGCCGAGGTCAGGGATCTTGGGCTTAAAAAGGTTGGTGACCACTGCTCTAATCGGTTTGTTCTTGAGCCTGGTCGCCTTCAAGAACTCCAGCAGCGAGTCGACCCTTTGGCAGGTCCAAGAGACAGTATTGGAGTCGATCTTCTGGAGGAAGTGCTTAGCTTTCTGTCATCATAAGCTGACACTGTGTGTCCTACTATAGTTTGCTACTGTGTGTTCTTCTATAGTATAGTTCTGTGTGATTGGTTCTGGTTAGCGCAAGCTACCACCATAGGGTGCTATGGTGGGTTGCTATTACATGTAGTGTGTTTTTGACTCCTTGCAGAGGGAGTGTGTGTTTGTCATTAAGTTAATTGTTTCACACTTGTTTAATTGTTAACTGTTTAATACTTGCATAGCTTTCTAATTTACTTTATTCTTTATTACTATATGATATCCATTTGCTCTTCATTCTATAGTCGTTTTTAGTTAAAGAGTTTCACGGAAACCTGTTTTCTTATCCTTTTAAAATAAATCTTATTTTATTTTTATTCTCCCATCTCTCCTGATTCTTGTTATAAAATTGTTACCCCCATATCCTAGACCATATATGGGGTCGTAACAATAGCAGACTCAGCAATATCTCAAAAAAGTACTGGATGTACAGGCACATGGCCTCAGAAGCAGGAACAGCCATGATATGTGTTTAGCTTACATGCATAGTGATAATTATGTATGAAATATACTACAATGGCTATGGAACAATTTACTTCTGTAGTATATTATAAGTGAAGAAATACTTAATCAAGGTCTGATGTTAATTGAACAATGACTTTATTATCAAGAAACCAAAGCGCTTTACAACGGCCTCTCATTCACCCATTCACACACACATTCACACACCAATGGCGGCAAGCTGCCATGCAAGGCGCCGGCCCGCTCACTGGGAGCAATTTGGGGTTCAGTGTCTTGCCCAAGGACACCTTACACATGGTGAAATTGAAGAGGTAGTACTAGTGTCCTACATGACAGATTAGGAGCATAGAGACCTTCAACAGGTGTAATACCACATTGAGCCACAGTGTGTCAGCAGGAACTTAACCTTTTAATCAAATGAGTTCTCCCAGCTTATTGTTTTAAAACTCTCAAACTCGGTTTTTCTTTCTACTTGCCTAAGAGCAATGTAGGCCAACTTTGTTATGGTTATGGTGGAATAAAAGAATAAGTGAGCAGTCAAATTCAGAATTCTCATACCTTACAGATAACCTAACCCAGATATAAATGAGTATAAATTAGAACACATCAGTGTATATGTGACTCCCCCCCCGACCCCCCCCCCCCCCCACCCCCCCCATTTCACATCCAGGAGGCAGAGGTGAGGGCCGTGTTCCGAAAAACAAACAAAAGGAAAGCAGCAGGCCCAGACAGGATCAGTTCTGCTGTCCTGAATGTCTGTGCTGAACAACTGGCTCCAATCTTCACAACAATCTTCAACACCTCCCTCCGCCAATGCACAGTTCCTCAGTGCTTCAAAGACTCCATCATAATCCCAGTACCAAAATCAACCAAGATCTCCAGCCTCAACGACTACAGGCCAATCGCTCTGACATCTGTGGCCATGAAGGCGTATGAGCGCATCGTCCTCTCCTACCTAAAAACCCACACCACCCCCCTGATGGACTCCTATCAATTTGCCTACCGTGCCAATAGATCTGTTGAGGATGCTGTCAATCTAGCCCTCCATCACACACTACTACATCTGGAATCACCCAACACCTACGCCCGCATCCTATTCATTGACTTTAGCTCAGCCTTCAACACAATAGACCCGGTCAATCTCTTCAACAAACTGGTGGACATGAACATTGACCCCTGCATCTGCCACTGGATACAGAGCTTCCTGTGGAAAATACGACAGTGGGTCAAGATGAACAGCCTTTCATCTCGACCCCTGACCCTCAGCACAGGCGCCCCCCAGGGCTGCGTCCTCTCACCCTGGCTCTTCTCCCTCTACACCAACCACCTGATATCTCTCCACAGCTCAGTCACCTTTACGAAATATGCGGATGACACTACCATAATCGGACTCATAACTAATAATAATGAAGACCATTACCGCGAGCAGATAGCCCAAGCAGTCACTTGGTGCCTCAACAACAACCTCCAGCTCAACTCATCAAAAACACAAGAAATCATCGTAGACTTCAGGCACAGCCCCCCCCCAAAAAAACCCCATCAACATCCTTGGAGAACCCATAACCATAACGGACTCCTTCAAATTCCTTGGCACTCACATCAGCAACTCCCTCAAATGGAACACCAACACAGACTTCATCACCAAAAAAGCCCACCAACGACTATTCTTTCTTAGACAGCTCAAGAAATTCAAAGTAAAACAAAAACTCCTCCTTCAGTTCTACACCGCCATCATTGAGAGCATACTCACCTCATCCATCACAGTTTGGTACGGCAGCTCGGACAGTAAATCAAAAAGGAAACTACAGCAAATAGTAAAGAAATCATCCAAGATCATCGGCACCCCTCTCCCATCAGTTGAATCACTGTATCTCAAACGCACCATAAAGAGAGCACATAAAATTATCTCTGACCCCTCCCACCCTGCTCACCACCTGTTCCAACTGTTGCCCTCTGGACGGCGCTACCGATCCCTGGCCACCAAAACATCCCCGTTCAAAAACAGTTTTTTCCCCTCTGCCATAAGGACTCTCAATACCTGACTCACTCACTGCACTGTATAAATTGTAAATTGTAAATATGTTCTGTCTTGTCTTGTGGTTATGTGTGTTTCATGTCCATGTAATAGTCATGTAAAATGTGTGTATGTTTTTTTGACACTGCTTTTTAAGCTGTACCGAAAACTAATTCCACCGACCTAGGTCGTGTGGTCATTAAACTATTCATTCATTCATTCATTCTCCCAACCCTAGATTACAATCGAGCTCAAAGACAACTGTAATGTCTGGTCACACCAATATCGGTCCCATCTAGAACAAACAGTAATTAATAACGTCATAAAACATGTCAAGACATGTGGCCAGCCGAGGCTCGAACCGCCGATCTGCAGACCTTGAGACAGACTGCCTCTTATGCCACCCCAAAGGTGACGGCACAGCCAATTCCTGTCTCCATGGCCCCCTTGAATGCGCTGTATGTTGTACATACAGGGAGCCGGAGAATGAGAGCACAGGTGTTGGCCGTGGGGAACATGGCTGGTCCATCACTTGGGTGGAGAAACTCCAGCTCAGGAGGGGATGGAAACCCCATAGCTGGGATCTTCTCCAGGCCAGTGGCAAATATTAGCACTTCTTCCAGGGTCAGCGGGGTTTCTCCACCTGTAAAAAAATAAATAAATAATTGTAATCAATGAACTTGAGGGCTAAATGATGTAAAGACAATAAACAGTTATTTTGCTCTTTAAATTATAATAATAAAATAAAAGAGGGATTATGTTGCACACTTGAATAGACTATACTACTGATTTTGGTGGGCCGAACAACTCCAGCACATAGTAGCTTCTTGTGCACGCACAAAATGCACAAAACATTTGTGTACATTGTACAGTATTAATAGTTAAGGGGTCTGCTGCTGTATGTGCCTAAATAAATGCTGGCCCGAATAATGATTTACCACAATAAACAGTAAACAATGAATTAACAGTAAGCATAACCACGGTACAAGGTACAACAGAAAACAGTTTAGGTGTCCCTTTTTTTTAACGAACACTTCACATAAACAATTAAAATGTCTTTCTATTTGGCACTTTCTTACCCTCCACCTCCAGGAGCCAGTCCCTCCAGTACACAGTGGTCCTGGTCTCATCCCTCCTCCTGTCGGACCCAGGCAGGGATAAGCCCAATGACTTAAACGCTGCCACCACATTGGCTGCAACCAATGGTCTTTGGTCCTCGAGAAAGAGGGGTTCAAAGGCCTTGTAGTGGGCCTTCATTGCCTCCAAGAGGCCGAAGACACTGAGGCCTTCTCTAAATCTGTAAATGTAAGAAGTTAAAGAAGAGACATCAATCTAAATGTGTCAGCTGCTCTGAGATAAGCACTGTAACGACTTGACTGCTTCCATTGTACAGCGTGTGAACATTATGAATATTTTGTGCAGATAAATATTATTATGAAATCAATTATGATTTGAAAGTGAAGTCTTTTTAACTGAATAACTGTTTAAGAAAGTTTTTTCTTTATCATTTCCCCAAGCTTACTGTCTCAGTCCATCAGTAGTCATTTAACACTAGAACAGCCGTGAGGTGTTAAACAGCACCAGTGAGTACAAAAAAAATTCTACCTTTGCACTCGATCACATTTCAGGACCCTCCTTTCATGACTTTTCATAGATATGTGCGTTCTACCACCCAGCATTTTTACATTTTCAAAATCGAGTTAGTATAAAGCGTTTTAGCAGTATTTCTGTGTGTGTCTGTGTATTTGTGGCTGCCATCTTTTTCTCCAAGCCTGCAATTCTCTTTTATATCAGCAGAGGTAGCAAGGGGGCACACACTGTGCTCAAATTCAGGCTTCAGTGCTGAATGAGACACAGTGCATAAGACTGATATTTGTGTTTATATATAGGCTACAATAACAATCAAAATAAGATATGTATATGTGCAGACAGTTATGAAAATGATAAACTGTACAGTATGTCTCCCAATCAATGTTCGTTCAGACAATACAACCAAAGGCGTAAAAATACTGATGTTCTCATAATGTAATTATAGATATATAAATTAGACTGTAGACTGCTATGGAGGTATATTGAAACCAATATATAGATTATATATACAACCTGATTGGATTAAATAAGATTCTGTTGTGATTGTGTTGACATTGTTGTGATTGCAAAATAAATCTTGGTTATGTAATGTGTAAAGAACATGATGACACGAATGCCTATTATGATGATATGCAAAAGGGACAATCTGTCTATGAATCTTGAACAATCACCGGTTGAATATGCTAATATAGGAACAGTGCCTAAAACCCCACTTCAAAAGGTTGTTATTCAAAGGCAGCATCCAAAGCCTACTAACACATTGCACAGTAAAAGAGAACATGATCAAATGTCAACAATGAATAATCAGTCAACAATGGATAATCTTATCAATCAAGACACCATGTCCAATGTAGAGCAAAAACATGACATCGCTGATATCCTTCTTACTCAGCAGAAACTTGCTTTACTTCCTGTGAGGGAAATGAATACATTTGATGGAGACCCAATGAATTTCCTACCCTTTATGCGTGCTTTTGAACATTGTATTGAGGACAAGACAAGTAGCAATCCAGACAGGCTTTATTTCCTGGAACAGTGCACCACTGGACAGTCACGAGACTTGGTGCGTAGCTGCATGCATATGCAACCAGACAGAGGCTATGCTGAAGCTAAGAAGCTAGTAGTAGTAATAGTAGGCAATTGTTTATCACAGATGAATCCTGACAATTGATGGTTGATGCATGGGGGAGGGTCATCTTATTCTCAATGATCTCTTTCTGATCGTTTCCGATCACCACACAAAGGATGCCTCCAACAAGCCCTTCAAACCATCCCCCACCAGAAAAGTTGTACTTACAGGAAAGTAAGGAGAAGAAGGGAGAGAGTATATTGACAATTGATAATAAGATATTGATAATGTATTTCGCTGTCGACCAAAATCGTTTGAAATGACGTGCTTGTGCATTGAATGACACTATGTACAGCGCCGTCAATTTTTAAATAATGCAATAGGCTATATATATGAATGTTCAGTTGTGATATGAAGTAGCCAACAATTCTCATGTCGACCATGATAATAATAGGCTACAACAAGGTTGTACATAGATATACGCAGATTCATATTTGGATAGTTGATTTTGGCACCATTGTATAGTAGCCAATTGCAGAGAGTATACATTATTTTGTTTGTTTACTGCACATTATAAATGAAATGATGTGTATTAATTATTTTGTTTGTTTGAATCCTCACTGTGTTCATGTGTCTGCTGATGTTAGGGCCGGCGTGAAGTTCACGACAAATAAACAGACTTTGTGAAGCTCATAACTATGATAACACAATATTGCAATATTTATTACTATTCTTTTTTAATAATGATAATCAACTTTCATTCATTAGTAAAGCTCCCGCAGTCTCAATCAATCTCCTCTCCATATATAGCATTTAATCTGTTCCATAGTTCGTTCTCAGCTGACTCAAGCTTCATATCAGATTGCTCTAATAATTTCCCCACTTCTCTGCTTTATGCATTTTAGAGAAACATGCAGAGCATGTATTTGACAAAGAAACGTGTAGGCTAAGAACTAGTTTCTAAAGTGAGTTACAATCACTTGATGGTTGATACACGGGGGAGGGTAATCTTATTGATCGTTTCCCATTAGCAAACAATAGCTGCCAATTCATGAGCGAGCCAAGCGGGTTTCAAAGCTGCCAAGCGGGTTTCAAAGCTGCCAAGCAGGTTTCAACGCTTACAAGCTTACAGCAGTCGATTGTCTGCTGATGTTACGGGCACGGCCGGCGTGAAGTTCACGACAAATAAACAGACGTTATCACTGTGAAGCTCATAACTATGATAACACAATATTGCAATATTTATTACTATTATTTTTGTATAATAATAATCAACCATCATTCGTTAGTAATGAAAACTCCCGCAGTTCCGATCAATCTCCTCTCCACTTTACACATTACATAACCAAGATCTCTTTTGACATCACAACAATGTCAACACAATCACAACAGAATCTTATTTTATCCAACCAGGTTTTATATTTTGATTATGACATCATGTCTTTCAACATTGTCACACTTTTCATTACACACATTAGCGGCATCAAAAATGATGGGCTGGGCGTGCGAGGGAGCGTGCTTATTCTGGCAGATTGTGAAATATTAAAACCAATAACATTCTGAATGATTTATCATTCTGTACTCTTTCTCTCCTTTCTTTCATGTATTTTCTTTTCTTTTTCTCAATTAGTAGTCTCCTAATCTCGCTACAGTTTGAGCGAGACTGTAACTGTCATTGTTTGAATGAATGAATGAATGGTCTTTATTTGTCATTGATATAGTACAGGTACCAAACAACGAAATTTGGGAGGGGGGGCTCCCCTGGTGCTAGGAAACTAGGTGCTAGGAACTGGTGCTATAACTGTGTTCATGTTATAATGTTTAGTGAACGAACAATTGTTAGGTGTTTGCCACAAATCGGAATGATCTTGCCGTGAAATGTGTACATCAAATAACATGATGTCGGCGATCTACTAGAACTGCGGGACGACTGCAATGTAGGCTACCATATATATCTGCCATATCATACCGTTTTATATTGGCAATAGCACGTTGTGGGTGCAATTGTGCAAGAATAACACTATTTACAGCGCTGTCATTTATTGCTATATTTATTACTGTTATATATAAATGTGAACATTACAGATACCTGGTCAACACAGCTTGGGATTCCAAGGAAATTACTTGGAACTATGTGTGAAAGGGACAACATTGCAATATATATTACAGTTATTTTTTAATAATGATAATCAACTTTCATTCGTTAGTAATGAAAACTCCCGCAGTCTCGATCAATCTCCTAGATCAATCTCCTCTCCACTTACGTTACATACATGCATACGTTATTATATATGCTCTGTCTGTCCCCACTTCTCTGGAACTGCATTTTTTTCTCTTCTTGGGTGACATCGCCATCCAGCGGTTTTTGTAGGTCAGTACACACTCCCCCATTGTGAAGAGTGGTCGTGTGATTCCACACCTCGTCGCGCTTTAGTAGGTAAAAAAACGGCGCGCCCCTAGTGTTAAATGATGAACATTGCTATACTTACTGTTGGAGGGCAGCATGGATGCGTCCCTCTGCATAAAAATAAAGAGCGGCACTGACCAATTGGTCTCGCTTCTCTAGTGACCTGAGGTACCGCAGGGAGCCCATGAGTGACAGGTCCTCCAATGCCTCATTTACTGCTTCTCTGGCCTCCTCCAGAGATTTAGCAGTGTGGATCTAAGTCATAATATTTGGAAAGCAAAAATATTTGATTACATTCTGCTTCAATAGTCATAATTCTGAGTTTTCAACACCTATAAGATTGCAAAACATGAATGTAAATGTACATAAATAGTTTACTTGCCTTCTGAAGCTTTTCTTTCAGAGTGTGGTCCATCACCTCTTCCATACTTACAGGAAGAGGTGATGAACCACAAAGCTGGTTAAAAAGCCGGGTTGATAAGAAGTGTGGGGACACTCCTCCTTGCACGAGGCAAACAGCCATCATTTGGCCCACTGTTTTGTAGACCCCATTTTGAAAAGCTAAAGGGAGAAAATAAATAAGTATTACATAAAATAATATCACTGTTTCCTGCGGAACAAGAGGTTTGCCGTGGGGGCAATGTGAACACGGGGGGGGGGGGGGGGGGGGTCACACTGAATATCATAGTCAAATATTTTCCAAAAGTTAAAAAAGCTGAAATGTTTTCAGATATAATTTAGGTGTGCAGATGATGATAACTTAGAATGTATGTTATAATATACATATTCCAACGCATTTCATTACATGTAATCTTACCAAAACTATCCAGGGCCAAGGTCCGTCTCTCCAAGGGGCCGTCAAAAATGTGGTGGCTCTGAAGTTGTTTCGCCAGAAGGCGACAAAACACCCTTCTGGGACCCCCACCATCCACAGCCCCCTCTCCTACTCCATCTCCATCAACAAACACCACATCCAGTTTTGTTTCAGGGTCAAATCTCCTCCTCTTGAAGGCTCGCAACGCACAATCTAATTCTTCCCCACGTGCCGCATTTATCAGGTTTGGGAACGTGGGTGACCTTTCTTTTATTTGGCGTTGGAGCCCTTCAAGAACGAGTGAAACACAGCTGGAAAAAATATATAAGGAACAGTCTTACATGTTGCATCTTACAAGGGAATAATGCAATTAGCAAGATTTGGTGGTAAACTGTTGTACTAATGTTAGATATTGAAGATCAGCTCTTCTGTTTGAATCCAAAGGTGTTTAGTGTATTTAGTTCTTATCAATCATAGTAACTGTTCTTAGCATATTACTCATTAAAGCCACAACATCCCTCTCAATCCTTCTTAATTATCTATGTAAAGCCAATAGTCATTACTCACAGACTGGGAGGTGGTGTTAGACTGTGAGGTGGAGGAGGAGGAGGAGGAGATGGACTGTGAGGAGGAGGAGGAGGACTGGGAGGTGGAGATGGACTGGGAGGAGGAGATGGACTGGCAGGTGGTGATGCCAGCAACTCCTGAAAAGTATGAGTTCAAGAGATCTACTGATTTGAGACTCCAGAACGTGTGTATGTGTGCATAACATTTATTATACACAATCATATAGCTGTATACAGATTATGAACACTTAAAGTTCAGGGCATTGCCTTACCTGGACTTGATTGCTCGACAGCCACGAGACATATGGTGCAGGGACCAGCGATGCCATGGTCCATGAGATCCCCTCTGCAGCTGCTGGAGATGGCTGTCGATGTCATTGCCAGCTGCAGAGTGAATATCTCGGATGCCATGGCATCGCTCCCCGCAAAGGCAACGAGATGCTGCAGGAAAATATCGGATCATTTTTCCTTCACAATGAAAGAAAAGTTAATGATTATTGGATGACTACAAATAAAAATTACCTTATCTCCTATTGTAATTTAAAAATATCACAGCTTCATTACATTAGTAAAGTTTGTTAGTAACTACAAATGTAAACGTGTACCATAATTCCTGCCAAGTAAATTAATGTTCTTACCCTCGCTCGATCAATTGAGTCCTGCTCTTCTCTCCAACCCTGCAAATTCTATAAATATAAAATGTATTATTTTTCTAAACCACCCGGTGGTATTTACACTTATAGGTTATATGGAGAATATGGTAATTAATGTATTTCATACAAATGTCTAATAATAATAACATCAATACATTTTCGATCAGATCTATCTTCATCGACCCTTTACTGACTTTGCCATAACATTTCTCATTTCTTTATTAATACCTAATAACTAGAATTTCACATAGATAAGCACAATTCTTTATCCAGTAACACTACCCCAAAAAAACTATAATATATGGTACAGTGTGGAAACTGATGTAAAACATTTCATAGCATATTTACATTGATCAACTCAACAGCTCTGGCTCTGGCTGAAGGCTGAGGCTCTTCCTGAGGCACTTTCTGGGGCTCTTCCTGTAAAATGTGGAAGTCAATTGACTGAGGGTTAGGGTTAGGGTTAGTCAACATATCTGTTATAGGAGCACAGTCTAATACTGAGCTACTGAGATGCTAACCCACGGAATGTCCGGTTGATGCGCCGTGCGTTCTAGTGTAAGTGTTGCTGCTTTCTATACAGGATCCCTAGTCGTTGATTTGCAGTATAGTAAACATTTATTGCTTTAAAATACACCACATACGCTTACTCACTTGTACAGAATTAACAATAATCAAACTCAGCGCCAAAGCGTTCAAAACCTATTTGCCCAACAACAGTACTACCTTACGGTATATACCTGCCTCAGGTAATGTGTACAGTGAATTGCATATACATATCACAGGACCATATCTGGCCCCTACAATATCATTACACCAGTCATTAGACTCCACTTCAATACATGTATAGCAAACAGAGGTCAAATCATGTTTTGTGTAGTTTACCCCTTGAAGGTAAGGACTTACGCATGGGCGTCAGCAGCTTTTTGAATGTGGGGGGGACACTTATTTTTCGGGGGGTCTGGGGGTCCTCCCCCCGAATTTTTTTAAATAGTAGATTCAATTTCCTGCATTCTGGTGCGTTTTACACCCAAAATAATCTCCCTCTTTCTTTGTTTTTCCTTGGAGCTGGCATGGTCTGCAATTACTGACTACTATTATGTTTTGGTTTAACTCACAGAGGCCTGACACTGACACGTGGCACTTTTTAGGTACTTTATTAAATATGAAGATTCAAAAAGAATCAAAGAGTGAATTAGAAAAGAATGAGGTAACTTTGAGTCAACAAATTGAATAAAAAGTTATGAGGAAACATAAAATATGTACCTAGGCTACTCAGAGCCTATTACAATCAAACTTAGCCCTCTTCAGTGCATTGCAGAACATACAACTATAACAAACAAAACAAAAATCAAAGAGTGAATTAGAGCTGTCTCCACTGCCCCTGCCTGCTGCCCCTGCCTCTGACTCACTCTCACTCTCAACCACCTATATCAGGAGAAATGGGGATGCATTGAGCACTTGTTCATATTGTTTTTCTCTAATAGAACATTTGACATAGAAATACAATCATCAATACAAAAAATACAATCACAAGCATTTTAGAAATAGAAAAATAAATGGAACAGGTGTTTTCTTCTTATTTTTTAACCCTAGCTCAAGCAATCAGATGCTAAATTGATTCTTTGGGTGGGTGCAATGGCCAAATTAAATAGTGCAAATGCTCAGGGCAATGAACACGGGCAGGAGATGCAATAATGACAGGACAGGTAAGCACTGTGAGGTGTTTGTCGCCATTCTGTGCTTTTGATGACATTTCGCCTGTGTCTGTTCTGCATTTAAACATGTCTAACCGCACTAGTAATGCCTAACAAAACTGCTAGTGCCATATAGCTGATCTAGCTCGTATTTGGTTGCTAGTAGGCTATGCTAATTCTATTGCTAATACAGAGAATGTCTCATAAGGTGCTAACATTCTTATCAGAAAAGCTGGCTGTGTTTGACCTTGGGAGAACGCAATGTTGCTGTTTGGCCACTCACGGGAAAACTTGGATGACTTTGACTTACTTTTCTCTTCTTAGAAAAAAAAATATCCTTATATCCATCTTGGTGGATGATCTAAATATCGTCTTGCCTCAGTCTGAATGTTTTGAATCTGCGTGCGTGTCTGATGCTGCGTGCCGTTAAAAACAGAAGTAAAACGCGGAGTGGATTTCTGGATATGGGCAATCCCCTACTCATAAAGTGGAACGGATTTGATTGTGAAGCAATGAAAATAACGCTGACCAGTCATGCAACATATTTTTGATGGCAAATGTGGGGGGGTCCAAACTACCTTGTTTCAAAGGTGGGGGGGACACGTCCCCCCCCAAATATATGGTGGTGACGCCCATGGACTTACGTTTTGAGCAACATCTGCAAGGACTTCCTGTAAAATGCAGAGGATGACATATTACATTTGTGTGATTTTCTCGTAAAATTCTGAGGGGAAATAGTAGTTTTCTACCTGATATATATATATATATATTTTTTTTAAAGTATTTTTTTCAGAGTGGGACAGTACCCACTCTTATTTTTATTGATAGACAGTATAAATTATGACAGGAAGGATGGGTGAGAGAGAGAGAAGGGATTGATTGATTGATTGAAAACCTTTATTGTCCCCAATGGGGAAATTTTGTTGTCAAACAGCTTAGTTAGGGCAGACAGAAAACATTCAATAAAATACATAAAACAGTGCAGGCTCAATAAGTAAAAAGTTCCAAGTTCCAAAGTTCCAGCTCCAGGTCTCCCCCACCCTGCAGGGCCTGGTTGTAGAGTCGGAGTGCAGCTGGAACAAAGGACTGTCCAAATCTTTTTGTACTTGACGGGGGAGAACAAATCTGTGGCTGAACTTGCTCCTCATCCCCGCCAGCTCGCAGTACATCGGGTGGGAGGGATTGGCCAGCATGGCCGCCAGTTTTTTCCCCATCCTCTGTTCTGCCACCACCTCTAGGCTGTCCAGCCCGGTCCCCACCACAGAGCTGGCCTTCTTCACCAGTTTGTTTAGCTTCGCAGCATCCCTGGCACAGATGTTTCCACCCCAGCAGGCCACGGCGAAGAACAGAACGCTGGCAACCACCGACTGATAAAACATTCGCAGCAGCTTGTTGCAGACACCGAAAGACCTCAGCCTTCTCAGGAAAAACAGTCTGCTCTGCCCTTTCCTGAGAAGAGCCTCGGTGTTGTCAGTCCAGTCCAGTTTGTTATTAATTTGTACTCCCAGGTACCTGTAGGAGTCCACCCTCTCGACTTCCACCCCCTTGATGGTGATGGGGGCTGGGGTCCTTCTCTTCCTCCTAAAATCCACCACCAACTCCTTTGTTTTGCTGGTGTTAAGCAAAAGGTAGTTGGTGTCGCACCACTGCACAAAGCTCTCCACCAGGGCCCTGTACTCCTCATCCCTGTCGTCTGTGATGTAACCGACGATTTGACATAAAATGTCACAAAATAAGATTGCGACAGTGCCAGAATTGAGACAGCAATCTTTTAACAATTAATTGTGTAGTCCTACATCTGTCATTACATTTAAATGCTTACATTTCATTTGCAACTTAACATTGAAATATTTAAGCTACATTTTGACTTACAGTTGGGGCCACTGGATGAGTGATGACTGACGCTGACTGCAAAAAAGGAAAACATTTTAGCTTAAGCTCTTCCAGTTAAACACTAGTTGGAAGACACAGGATTGGTATGTGAAGAAGACTCCTCAATGTCTGTTTGTGATATTTATTTAGACAAAGATGTCAACACCCTGTGGGTGAGAATACAACGTATGAGTGAATACAATTACCATAACAAGACACACATAACAAGATATAAACAAACACATCATACACAACGGACATGAGACAATACTGTTAGCATTCACAGAGAGTACTATTAACACATAACCCAGTACTCCATCGCCCCCTAGCGGTCGGGAGTACACTCCACCCTGCAGTATGGATAATTATGATTGTTAATTGATATACTTACATTTGGTCTAATATAAAATGCCGAACGCCCAACGTCCACACAGGCTCTTAGAGCGGAGGGGCACATGGAAGTCAGGGTTAAAGGAATTATCCTTCTCCTCCTGTCCACCTTGCAGATGTGGAATTCCACATTCCCTAGTTCTGGGAATTCCTCCTTTATCCTTGTTATAAATTGTGCCTCTGACCATGACAGAGGCACTATTATTGTTCGAACTGCAGTCATGGCTACATAGAAAGACAACAAGAAACACAATAGTTAAGTTAGTTATGGTATAATACTAACTAAAATGCAACACGCACGCACGCGCACGCACACACACGCGCACTTACTCTCACACACACACACACACACACACACACACACACACACACACACACACACACACACACACACACAGTAAGTGACAACAGATTATGATTTGTTCGTTTATTTAATCATTTATTTCGCAATTGGACTGTTGACTAGCAACTTTGTATTAACAGTCATTTCGGAGTGATACCTAAGTCCCAGTGCATGGAATGCCTCTTGTCCAATCAAATCCAATCAAATGACTCGGTCGGAACTAACTGTTGTATAATACAATTTAAGTATTACCGGTACATTATTGTATACAAATGTTAAATACTTACGTCTGGGAATATATAAGGTCTCCTGAGCATCTTGAATGAGGCCTACCCTAAATTGGACCTGGTGCGGTCTTCCCTGAGGTGTTCTGCCTGTCGCACCTGGCTCATTTCTAAACATCCTCAGTCTTAATTACACAAAAGAGAACAGTTTTTTGTTAAGCACCATTGACATCAAAAGAAATTCCTAGTATCTGTTTAACTTACAATGGCAATAAACTAATTTCTTATTCTGATTCTAATATTGTTCCTATAGGCTAGACAGGCTAGGCTAGAGCAGTGGCTACAATGAATGAATGAATGAATGAATGAATGAATGGTCTAACAATGGCTTACTTAACTATTAGCTAGTTAAACAAGGTTATGGTTAAGGTTAACTAACTACGGTTAACTAAAGGCTATAACCTACCTCTCCATAATCCCTGGTGGGTTAGGGTTAGGGTCCTCTTGGTTGTTGATTCTGTTGTTTATCATTGATGTAATTTGGCCAAGCAGCCTGTTCAATCTCCTTTCTCGCTCCATCTTCTCTGAATGTGCGCTCGGCAGAATGAATTTATACGTAATTTGCCGGGATTTTCACACATGCACAATTTTCACTAAAAACGAAACTTAAAAAGAAGAAAAAAAATGGCGTCCTCTGTGGACCTGTGGGCTCTGTAGGCAAAATAATTTACATGCACAATTTTCACTAAAAACGAAACTTAAAAAAAATAAAAAATAAATAAATGGCGTCCTCTGTGGACCTGTGGGCTCTGTAGGCAAAATAATGTATTGAAAATATGTGAGTGGAGCCTGTGGTGCATCTGACAACCCATGAGCTTGGAATACAGGCCCACTGTATTATGTTAGGTACTGACGTTACTGACCAACCCTAGGGAGAGCTGGGGATAAATCAGCATTGGAACCCCTGACAGAGGGGGTTGGTGGCCTAGGTTTGCCTTCCATAATCAATTGTGTCATGTTTGTTGTGCAATAGCCCACACTTTATCATAGAGAAACAATCTGTAGAGACCCAGTGTCCCAAGCCTACAAAAACCACAGCACTGTCACACAACAATGTTCAAAATAAATGTACATTCCATTTTCGAGATTTTCATCCCATATAGCCTATATTTATTGAAAAAATTAAATGACCTCAGTGTGCACTGCTATCGACAATACCAACCCCAGCAACAGGTATTCACCCTGTTGCAATCTGGCAAGAGATACAGAAGTAAGTAAGTAAGTAAGTAAAATGTATTTGGACAGCACCTTTCCCCGACCAAGGGTCACAAAGTCACAAAGAGTTTGGGAGCCACGGTTTGTAATGCTCTATCACCCTGGGTCTGTCTGTCTGTCTGTCTGTCTGAATGCTCTATCACCCTGGGTCTTCAGTCTGGCACGGGAGACAACCAGCAAACCCTGGTCAGAGGACCTGAGAGACCTGCTGGGGCTGTAAGGACCTGAGACCTACTGGGGCTGTAGGCTTAGAGACAGCTTCTTCCATCAAGCTATCAGACTACTGAACTCTGGCCACTAGCCTAGCTAGCCACTGCCAATATTGCACACTATCTCATTTAGTATTTTCTTTTTTTATTTAAAATATTATTTCTTTGCACTATGTTGTTGTCTGGTGCTGATGTAGAATGGAGCACGGACACACACACACCCACACACCCACACACACCCACACACACCCACACCCACACACACACCCACACACACCCACACCCACCCACCCACCCACACACCCACACACACACACACACACACACACACACACACACACACACACACACACACACACACACCTGAGACCTACTGGGGCTGTAAGGCCTGAGACCTACTGGGACTGTAAGGACCTGAGACCTACTGGGACTGTAAGGACTATATCTTGCATCTCATTGTGCATCCCTGTGTTATAGAATGCCAATAAATGAACCTTGTACCTTGTTGTTGTTACTAAGAGTCAGGGGATAAGATATCAGAATGTGTATTACTCAGGCAAGACCACATTTGTTTTGCACTGAACATCCGCCACCATGTAACATGACTATGAGTTTGTTTACCTTAGTTGATACCAAAATGTCAAGCAAAGTGATGTCCCCTTGCCAAAATAAATTATTAAATAAACAAACAAATCATAATCTGTTCTCGCTTATTACTGTTAAGTAATAAATGGCGCTGTAGAACTGCGGCCTCGTACCTATCACAGCCGTGCTGATATTAAGTATAACAGCACTCCCTCTCGTGTGATATTGCTTAGATGTTCATATGCCAATGGGCCATAATGTTGTCTTTCAATGTCATCCTCCCCTACTTTTCACCCCTTCATATCAATCGCTGGACAGACATTTGCTGATCTAATCTAATCTACTAATTAGTCAAATCTATATGAGCCCCAGGAAATAGGGGACAATAGAAAAATCGAATTTTCTTTTCTTTGTCTTACATGTGTAAACATACATGCTCTGTGTATATGTTTTCGATGTACTTATTGTTTTAATACTGTAATTTCAACGTTAGTATTGAAGCAGTATTGAAATGACATTAAACTAAGACAATAAGATGGTTATCATAATTTTTCAAATCTTTATTGCAGTGACCACTTGTTAGGTCTAGAATAGATTATATTGAGATCAATTCCAGTAATTGGCATGGAAAGAGGTAAACCATGATAACTTTTGAACCATACATGATAGAACCATGGGGTTTGGACCATTGTTTTTCTCATACAATTCTCTATGTATTATCTATCTCTCCTTTAATCTAAAGTGAAAGCAAAATTATATGTGTATATACATGAGAATATACATTATATATGGCATAGTGACGCCTAGTGGTAGGACTGGTAACATTACAAACATACATAGATTTCGAAATCTATGTAATGTTACCAGTCCTCGTTGCTTCTTCTTCTTTTGTTGTTTAAACAGCATCATCGTTCTAAAGGTAACTATTATAAAGTTAACTGGTAATGCACCTAAAAGCTGTTTGCCAACTGCCTTTAAACCACAAAAGGCTTCCTTTCTAACACCCAGACATCAGTAAAATGGAACAGCCCGTTGGCTATGATAGGCAACACGCAAAAAAATCGACGTGTCTACGTAGACACGTTAAAAATCGACGTGTGGAATTGACGCCTTGAGGCATTCCCAACATGCTCTGGACCAGCTCACTGTAGATGTCGAAAACATTGTGCTGAAGGTCTATGGGCACTTCTCCGTATCAGCCAAACGAAGAGAATCCCTCAAAGAGTTTTGTGAATTTTGTGATGTGGAATTCAGGGAGATTCTACGACATGTCACAACAAGGTGGCTCTCCCTCAATCCAGCCATCACCCGGCTTATGCAAACCTGGACTGCTCTCAAGTCTTACTTCATCAGCCTGGGGGATGAGTGTCCCAGACAGATCAGAGATTTGTTAAATCTCAGTGAAGACTCAACTGGGGAAGACCCTGACATTGTGGAGGTTTACCTCCTGTTCTGCAACAATATCCTCTCCCTCTTTGAGGAAGTTGTTAAGAAGCTGGAAAGCAATTCAACCACCTGTGTTGAGTTATATTCCATCATGGATAACTTCAAGCAAAAACTCACACAAAGACGAGACGACCATTTCTTAGTTTCATAAATTATTATTTGCACAACCATTGTTGCACTATATTTGAAAGTGGCAAAGCTTTGTTTAATTGTAAGTTATTGAGTTAAGTTATGGTGCATATACTGTATGCTAATGCTTTTTGTTTAATACATGTTGTATTAAGATACGTTCAGTCAGTGTTAATAAAGCACTTGAAACTTTAAGTATGAATCTAAATGCTTTATTGAAACGATGTTTAACTTATGATTTACTAGCACTGGGGCCCCCACCCCGCCCTTGGGCCCGTGGTGGTCGTGGTCCCGAGGAGCGGGGCCCCTACTGCGAGGGGTGTCCCTTATTTCTCTGACTGAAAGGTGGCAACCCTAATTGCAACTGAACTTGACTACATTCACTCATCCTATGGCATATCCCACAAAATAACATCAACTGTCACGGATAATGGCTCTAATTTCGTCAAGGCCTTCAAAATGTACCAGCCAGCCAAGGAGGATGAGGATGAGGTGACTTTCATGAACATTAATGATGTCTTGCAAAACAGTGTTGGTGATGATGATGCTGTGATTACTTTGCCGCCACATCAGAGATGTGCATCGCACACATTAAACCTGGTTTCATGTACTGATGTTGACAAGTGGCTACTGTCAAGACCAGAAGCAAAAGCAATATACAGAAGTGCTACGACAAAATGCACAGGCTTATGGAACAAGGCTAGCCGTTCAACGGTGGCCGCAGAGACCGTGGATGATGTCATCGCAAGGAAGCTGCTAGTCCCTTGCACTACAAGATGGAACTCGTTCTATGATGCCCTTGTTCGAATCTGTGAGATCCCTATAGTCGAGCTGAAGTTCGGGTTGAAAGCCATCACAGAACGAGAGCATCAGTTCATCAGGGAGTACTGTAGTGTAATGAAGCCACTAACAGTGGCCTTAGACATTCTTCAGGGAGAAGACCACTGTTTCCATGGCACACTCCTACCCACGCTCGAGACACTGATGTTCAAGACCCTGGAACTGAAGAGTGGCCTGCAAATCCTTGTTGACCTCCCAGAGGCAGTTGTCAAGGTAAGAACTAGTATTTATCTTTAAATACATTAAATGCATCCATACATTATGAACAGTTTTTAAATATGGTTAATGTGTAATGCTATTAGTGTGTGTGTGTGTGTGTGTGTGTATGTGTGTGTGTTTGTTTGTGTGTGTGTAAGACAGTCAGTATAATATGCTCTTTGCATTATGTATCATTTCAGGCAATCAAAACAAGATTTGCAGAGGTGCTGGAAAGCGACAATGCTGTCTTGGCTGCTGTGACTCTGCCCAGGTTTAAACTACTTTGGCTGCGGACACAGGACAGGAAGGATAAGGCCAAGGCAAGTCTGCTGGCAGAGTGCCGGAAAAGTGTCCAAGACGAAGACCAGCAAACAGGTACTACCAGCACACCAACACTCACTGACTCAGCCATAGAGGAGTTCTTTTCCTTTGAGGATGAGGATGACCCCTCTGCTACTGCTGAAAGTGAAGTTATGGATTATCTCAAATCAGGAGGACAAGGGATGGACACTCTTAATGGATTTCCACGGATAAAGAAAATTTCACTCAAATACAATGCAGCCACTCCATCCAGCGCCCCCGTAGAGAAACTGTTTAGCCTGGGGAAGCTCGTCTTCACTCCAAAGAGGAACAGGCTCTCTGACCAGAAGTTTGAAAAGCTTCTGCTTTTAAGATACAATCACTGGTTTAATGGCTAGGATGGTTAGATGACTGGGTTGGCTGGATGAATGAATGCATGCATGGATGGATGAGTGTTAGGAAGGAGTGTATGGATGGATTTCAGTACTACTTTAAAAGCACTTCATATTGTTTAACTGTTTACTTTTGTTGTGTTGAAAATACTTGAAGTTACAGTATGTCTACCAGTTATCTGAAGTTGTGTGGCAGTTTGATTTATTTAATTTACACTACAAAGATTTAAAAGCACTTCATATTGGCTAGGATGTTAGATGACTGGGTTGGCTGGATGAATGACTGCATGCATGGATGGATGAGTGTTAGGAAGGAGTGTACGGATGGATAGATGAATGAATGAATGTTTAGGAGCTAAAGTTGGATTTGTCCAAGAAATTCATGTCTTACTTTTTCAGTACTACTTTAAAAGCACTTCATATTGTTTAACTGTTTACTTTTGTTGTGTTGAAAATACTTGAAGTTACAGTCTGTCTACCAGTTGTCTGAAGTTGTGTGACAGTTTGATTTATTTAATTTACACAACAAAGATTTAAAAGCACTTCATATTGTTAAATGTTTACTTTTGTAATGAAGAAAATACTTGAAGTACAGTATGTACTGTATACCAGTTGTGGTCTGTTGAAGTGCAATAAATATGAAAAGTTCCCTGCAAATCCAAATTATTTTCTTCCTGATAGGGACACTTTGGTCCCCTAGAATCTAGGGCCTAGATGGCACATTTATCTTCTAATCTGGCAGTGGGTAAGCTTTTCCTTGTCACATTTGGCTGACTGACACCACGGCTAGCCCACTGCACCGTGGTAAAAAGTAACGCAATAGTTACTTTCCCTAGTAACTAGTTACTTTTATAATGAAGTAATTCAGTTACTTTTTGGGATAAGTAACTAGTAACTATAACTAATTACTTTTTTAAAGTAACGTGGCCAACACTGATAACTACACATAATTAGATGATCATTATAAGTATTTAGAGATCTTTAAACTGTTGTTTATTATATCGAGTGGGTACTTTACAACTTCAAGTTTCGTGTTATGAAAAAAAACGAGTCGGCGAGTGGTTTGCCCTAGGCTGCGTTCGTAAATTCGCTCTGGAAATCTGATCAGCAGTCATGGAATGCCTCTTGTCCAATCAAATTACTTGGTCCCTTTATGACGTTGAGCCCAGTGTGCCCTCCGGCGCTCTCAGAGCGAATTTACGAACGCTGCCCGAGACTGTCTCGCGTCCCCCTTTACCTCGCTTCTACGCTGCTTCTATAACATCAGGATCAGACACAGGGCGAGACTTTCAAAAGAAACATTTTTAATGGATTCTGTGTGCTTTAGACTTGCGTAGAAGCGATTTTTTTGCGTTTAAAAAAAAGATCTGACCGGAAAATGTATTATTGTCGCCAGACCAGGGACGTGCCGTCCATATAAGCATAGTAAGCAGTGCTTACCCAACGAAAAAATAAAAAAGGACAGTGAAAATATTAAAATAAAAGTGCATGTAACCGTTTGTTTGTTTTCATTAAAAGAGTCGTATTTTAGGTCCCAGGGCAGCAGGAGTCATTCATTTTGACGTTGCATTTTTAGCGCCACCTGTAGGAGTAAGCACTCCCTACTCTGCTTGCATTGCGTTGCATTATAAGCACTTCTCTCTCTGCTTTCCCTCGCGTACATTCGAATGCGTGAAAATGTCTTTTTTATTTTTTTCCGATGCCTCAGCCCGCTGTTTAATGTGACCAGGGTAAGCATGCTTACAGCCAATCAGTAGTTCTTTCATTCCAATAAGAGCTACTGATTGGCTCTTATCACTTTCAAGTTCACTTAACATTTCACCTCTCGCCTGGCAGAATAGCTTATGCTAGCTAGCTCAAAGGATCTAAATAATAATAATCAATAAGGATAACTTGCTTGATTTTGTGAATATGGACATTACTGTCAGCGACCTAAAGGGATTTCGTAGACTGGACTGGACTGGAAAAACACAACTACTGGCTAAATGCCGCCCGAAGCCAGCAAGCCTGGTATGAGCGGTTTATATGATTTATATGATTGGCGAGGCTGGTGGCGATCTGTGCTTGTTTATATGGTTTGAGTACTGCTGTGCTGCTGGTTAATTAATCGCTGAGATAGGCCTAATGTCGCTGTCCGTTAGGGCTGCAACAACGAATCGATTAAATCGGGAAAAAAAAAAAAAAAAAAAAAAAACTGGTTTGTTTCCATAACAAACCTACTTGCTGTTGACGCACGCCACGCTGTCTTGCGGCCGGTGTAGGCATCGCGAATCATAGCGAATCCTAGCGCTACCTATGGCCGGAAAGGGCAGAACCTATGACCGGAACCGGAAAAGTGGGAAAATCCGGTACCTACACCGGCGCGGCGGCTACATTTAAATCATGCTACTCAAAAGCCTTGAGAGTGAAGCTGTCTGCTGTCTGCTGTCAGGACATGCTAGTGAGTTAGCTAGCAGGGTTAGCTCGCTGCTGCCGCTAGCTGACTGGGGGTCATCCCTATGTTCCCCGGGTCCTATGTTCCCCGGGTCCTATGTTCCCCGGTTTCTTAGCAAAAAAAAAAAAAAGGGTTCTATGTTCCCCTCTTCCGAAAACTTCCGAAAAAGGGTTCTATGTTCCCCGCTTCCGAAAAAGGGTTCTATGTTCCCCGCTTCCGTATATTCCCCGCCTGACGTTGTGTCAAGCGACCCCAGGTGTCGTTATGTAGTACTGCATGTGTTTTTTTTTTTTTTGTTTTTTTTTAAACAACATACACAAATACATAATTATACTGTTAGTTTTTTTTTTATTGTTTTTTTTTTAAACAACATACACAAATACATAATCATACTGTGGATTACTATGTGTACAACATTATTATATGAACAAAATGTGACTGCTCCTGGTGTTTCTGGACACCTCTCGGAAATGAGAAAGACGTCAAATTCGTCTTTAAAGTTGTTGTTTTTTTTTCTTCAAATTTTCGTTTTTTTAGCTAACATTCAACTCGAAGATGTGAAGTACCCACTCGTTATTTTTCCGAACAGTTTTACGTTCATTAAATAAGTGTAATCTATAACACATTGACTTCGTTTCTTGTTGTTTGATGGGGATTCATTATCTTTGATGGGGATTTTCTGTGCTTAGTGATTTCCGGTGTAGCAACTTTCAAATACTCATGTCGTCTTCAATTTGTTTCCGATTTCAATGTATGATGCATCATTTGAAAGCTTACAATCTGTAGTTTAAGCACATGTAAAAAACTGAAAAATGATTTCGCCTACAGGTAGCCCTTTTCATTGGGCTGTGTCACAAATGATTATATGTACAAAACCTTTTGTAGGTAGGACACTATTGGACCTCGGCCCAAATCTAGTACTGAACCTGACCCCCCATGCTAAACAATTTGGAAGTACAGTATACTAGGACTCCAATTCAGACACACTGGGGGGCTGTCACAAATCTACTAACTCTAATCAGCCTGGTCTCACACGGCAGACGTCAGAATTCGACGTTGATGGACAAACATTAATCTGCTCTATTCATACATTAATCTGCTCTATTCAGACATTAATCTGCTCTATTCAGACATTAATCTGCTCTATTCATACATTAATCTGCTCTATTCAGACATTAATCTGCTCTATTCATACATTAATCTGCTCTATTCAGACATTAATCTGCTCTATTCAGACATTAATCTGCTCTATTCAGACATTAATCTGCTCTATTCAGACATTAATCTGCTCTATTCATACATTAATCTGCTATATTCAGACATTAATCTGCTCTATTCACACATTAATCTGCTCTATTCATACATTAATCTGCTCTATTCAGACATTAATCTGCTCTATTCAGACATTAATCTGCTCTATTCAGACATTAATCTGCTCTATTCATACATTAATCTGCTCTATTCAGACATTAATCTGCTCTATTCACACATTAATGTCTTCACAAATGACCCAACTCTGATAGTCTTTATATCAAATCTGAGAATGAAATTCAGTATGCTAATTATAAAAGGGGTATGCTATTGATAATATGAATGAATGAATCAATGAATGGTCTTTATTGTCATTGATATAGTACTGGTTTACATAAATAAAGGCTATGTACACTATCCACTATACTATACTGTACAAATAAAACACTGTGCTGTACTCTATGCTATGCTATACCTATTCTAACATTTCCTATTCTCGGCAACCTTATGTACCCTAGGGTTGTCATATTGCACATAGTGTTATTGCACATTCATTTAAAGTGTCGCAGTTTGCAGGCTTGAAATGTACATATCATTGTAGCATGATATGCTAAATGTAGCATATCATTTAGATTGTTTTTAATGTATTGTTTTAGATAATTCATTATTTTAAAATATTATTTTCTTTAGATAAACAACTAAAATAAAAAAATCTAAATTAGATGCTATTGATACTGCATAGAAACACATTGATATAATATACTTGTATGTTTCAGGGGACAATGTTGCACTCTGATATTTAGTGTGTCTCTGTTGCGCCCTTCTACTCCGAGTCACCAGAGGGCGTAACACCCCCTATCAATTGTTTTAAGGTCAATTGTAATTGAGCTTGAGTTACAAGACTTCCTCACATACCGGTATGTGAGGAACACATGCGTAGTGACAATGGCTCAAATAATTACTGGAGACCGAGGGGGAAAAATATTAGTTCTGGATAATTTTAGGTACCAGAAACACCGCACAAATTTACAGAATATTCGGTGGCGGTGTTGGAGAGAAGACTGCCGGACAGTTCTGGTTACAAACATCTTTGATGTAGAGGGGGTCAATCCCAACATAGAAGTTCGGGAGGTCCGCGAACATGTGCATGCCCCCGATACACAAATGGTGAACAATGCGCAATTTCGCCAAGTGATTACTGGAGAGGTGGTGAGAGAACCCACAGTACCAATCAAACGCATTTACGATGCTGAGTGCGTAGGTCTACAGCGGGGCCGTCCCATCCAGCGTGGAGGTCGCGGGCGACCTCCTCAAAGATTCTCCTCAGTTAGGTCTGTTATGGCCAGAGCCAGAGCTGCAGTAATCCCTCCCGTCCCAGCTACCGTTGATGATGTAAGGATCGACGGTCAATGGGCTGAGACATGGGGCAGAGACCATTTCCTCCTGCACCAAGACAGTGAGTGGGGCATAGCAGTGTTTTCCACAGAGGACAACCTGAGACAGCTGCGACACTGCAGGACATTATACATGGATGCTACATTCAAGTCGTGCCCACGCCCATACAACCAAGTATTTACTATACTCGGGGACATTCATGGCTTCGTTGTCCCCCTTGTACATGTCCTCATGGAGCAACGTACAATTGGACACTACCGACAAGTGTTCCAGTGTGTCAAAACGTCACTCAGGAGAATCACCCACCACCTTTGGCGTCCGCGTAAAGTCATCTGTGACTTTGAGCAAGCGCTGAAAACTGCTCTTGAAACGGAGTTGCCACAAGCCAGAATCGGAGGATGCTACTTCCATTTCAACCAAGCCTTGTGGAAGAGGGTACAGGCACTTGGATTGGCTGGTCCATTCCGTCATGACCATCCACTGGCAGCAGTCATCCGCAAGGTTTGTTGTGTTCTGTCTGCACTGCTGTCTGTCCTGTGTTGTTTTGTTTGCATTGCATTTAGAAATGCTCTTACTGTAACGCCAAATCAAATTCCTATATGTGTATGCTTAATGTGTATGCATAAATGGCAATAAACGTTATCTCATCTCTCATCTCATCTCATCTCATCTCATCTCAAGGTGATGGCCTTAGGACACCTGCCTCTGCCTCTGGTCCAGATCAATTTTGATCTTCTCCTCAACCACAGAAACACCAGGCGTGCCCTGATGAACCACCCTGAGTTACAAGACTTCCTTGCGTATGTTCGTAACACATATGTCCATCCTGGAGCGGCCTTCCCACCAGCGATGTGGAATGTGTTCGAAAGAAACATGGAGCAAAGGACCAATAATCATGTTGAATGTAAGTGTAACAATGACAGATCTGAACAAAAAAAATATAATTTCATCTAATAACTAAATCTGAAGTATTAAGTTAATTATTTTATATTGTTAATATAATATTGTCTGCTAATTATGGGTTAATTCATTCTTATCCTATCACCTCTGGGCCTGTGCGTATATCGAGGTTTAACTATGAGCCGAAAAAAAATTAACGAAACATCAAACACAGCAGAGGACAGGAGGGCTCTTTAAACAGGTGGACGAGTTGCCACGTACAGGCGCGCTAATGAGGATGGACATAACATCAGTCCAATCATGGGCGGGCACCGTGATTGAGAAAGGATTAAAGCGCGCTAATGATGATGGACGTAACATCAGTCCAATCATGGGCGGGCACCGTGATTGAGAAAGGATTAAGAAAGGATTTAAAATTGTGAAAGGAGGAGACACAGAGGGGAAAATGTTCAATGTCAAAATGTTCATGCCAAACTAATAACATTTAGGGCCTGATTTACTAAGATCCCAAATAACGAATACTAATTGAAGTTCACACACAGGGGAAGTTGAGATATACTTGTTTTCGGCTATACTTCAAATAAGGCCCGCTATCTTCTACATTGGAAAGATCAACAATCCTCACTGCACACCGTTAGTAGATCAGCCTGCAGATGTAGAACCAGTTTGCACATTAATAGGCCATTAATAGGCTAATAAGTTATAATTCTGTATTTTTGTTCTAGCTTATCATCGTACTCTGAACGATGCTGTCCAAGTGCGCCATCCTTCACTTTGGAAATTCCTTCGGCACCTGAAGGATCAGCAAACGCTTGCAGAGGGTAAGCTGGGGATGGCAGACAGAGGCCACGCTCCCCCAACAAGGAGACGGAAGTGGAGGGAGTTGGAGGCCCGTCTACTGAGGCTGAAAGGACAGTAAATGCAGGGCCTCAGAGATCTGGCTTCGTACTGGAGGGCTGTCAGCCGTAGCGTCCGTATGGGCTAGATTTCCACATTTATTTTGATAGCACTTTGGCCTATGTTATTGTTATTATTATTGTTATTGGCCTAATTGTGTTATTGTTATTATTATTATTATTGTTATTGTTATTATTATGTTATTGTTATTGTTATTGGCCTAAATATTGCTATTGTTATTATGTTTGTTGCTGTTTGTTGCTGTGCCTGACTACTAAAACACTAGAGTGAAAGAGACTACATCTCTGTATGCCAGGATCCCCCGAGGATTTGATGTGTGAAAGAGGATGTGTCACACTCTATGTGCTACGGAAACTGGCTAGTTACTTAGGGATTATATTATGGGATATGTGACACTGTAACCTAGAGACACACTGCGCTGTTACGTGACGTCCTGCCAATGGGATGTACAGTATTGTCTCAGGTTGGCATTTTGATGCTTGGTCTTGGAAACAAACACCATGTTTGCACAAACATAGTACATGCAGGGCCTCAGAGATCTGGCTTCGTACTGGAGGGCTGTCAGCCGTAGCGTCCGTATGGGCTAGATTTCCACATTTATTTTGATAGCACTTTGGCCTATGTTGTTGTTATTATTATTGTTATTGGCCTAATTGTGTTATTGTTATTATTATTATTATTGTTATTGTTATTATTATGTTATTGTTATTGTTATTGGCCTAAATATTGCTATTGTTATTATGTTTGTTGCTGTTTGTTGCTGTGCCTGACTACTAAAACACTAGAGTGAAAGAGACTACATCTCTGTATGCCAGGATCCCCCGAGGATTTGATGTGTGAAAGAGGATGTGTCACACTCTATGTGCTACGGAAACTGGCTAGTTACTTAGGGATTATATTATGGGATATGTGACACTGTAACCTAGAGACACACTGCGCTGTTACGTGACGTCCTGCCAATGGGATGTACAGTATTGTCCAATAGGTTGGCATTTTGATGCTTGGTCTTGGAAACAAACACCATGTTTGCACAAACATAGTTTTTTTTTTGTTGTTGTTGGTTGCAATAAAAGCCTATATTTTGGATTGATATCTCTACTGTATTTATTTGATTTCGTTTGACAAAAATATAGAAAAAATATTTAATAATGTGTATATATATATCACTGGTGTTCTTTTAGGAATATAAGATTTTCAATTCCATCTCGAAAATGATCTATCTAGGGAGTTATATAAAATGCTGAGACAATACTATGACATTCATTGTGTTCTTCATTATTTCCAAGTCATCTTAAGACCCCCCCCCCAAAAAAAAAAAAAAAAAAAAAAAAAATCAAACTCTCATGCAGTACCACATAACGACACATGAGGTCGCTTGACACAACGGCAGGCGGGGAACATAGGACCCTTTTTCGGAAGCGGGGAACATAGAACCCTTTTTCGGAAGCGGGGAACATAGAACCCTTTTTCGGAAGTGCGGAACCGGGGAACATAGGACCCGGGGAACATAGGACCCGGGGAACATAGGCATGCTCCCGCTGACTGTCACTACGCTGCTCGTCCAGCTGTAGTCTGCGTAGCTGTGCTGAGAACCAGAGCACTAACTATGTTTCTATTGTGGTATATTTTAAGTACTTGAAACACACACACATACCATGATATAAGACTTTGTAAAAGTCTGACCTCCTTTGGGCCTACAAGAAGCATGTTCTCTGAACAATGGGGGTTTTACGACAGCCACATGGTCGAACACACACACAGACACGCACGCACACGCGCACACACACACACACAAACACACACACTTTTTCTCAAACCAACCCAGAAGTTGGAGAAACATCGATCAGCTCCTTATTAGGGCAGAGGCCGAGGAGGAAGGAATGATTGATTGATTGAAAACTTTATTAGAAGATTTGCAGAAGTAGGTACATGAAAGTACATATTACATACAAGGTCATCTAAAAGGATATAAACCCAAGAAAGCCACTGGCTTATTTCAATTGGGGTCCTTGATTTTCAATTCATCGTTACATGTAAGACAGACAGAAAAAAAAAAAAAAAAAAAAAAACTAGTACTATCTACAAGATAATACAGACAAATAACTATTACTATCTACAAGATATCAGGGATCACGATTGGTCAAGAACTATGGACCAAGCATTGAACTGATACTGTGATGTGGTTGGCTCAAATGTGAGATAGGACAGGTATAAAACCTGAGAGAAAGCTATGTTCAGTCTCTTTGTTCCTGACCCACCCAGATACCCTGCGTTGATGACCTGATCCTGTGTAACCTGTCTTTTTTGAATAAATAGTCTTAACTTTGCTCAAGACCTTTTCCTCATTTTTGACAATCACCAGACGACGAAAATATTCCACAAACTTGGCGAGCGGACCCAGAAGAATACATAGCTACTTTTGAATCACCGCCGTTTTTCAAACCTTTCATTCAGAACGAGGTGAGTCTCGGGAGTTTCCCCCCCCCTCTTCGTTGAATTTCTGCTAGGCTTAGTGGAGGAAGCGTGTGCAAAACTGACTGTGACTCTCATAAGCTATATTCAAAAGAATCTTGATGTGTTGATTGTCTGTTGAAATATAATATCTTTAAGGATTGGGTGGGGCTGGACAATTAGCCGGATTGTGAAATCTGTATATGTAAATATAGTGATTTGATTGTTCGATACGTTAAAATATCGTGTATGTTGTACAGCAGAGAATGACCTGCTTGTAGGGCTTGTTTTGGGAACGAGCTATCAGCAGAAAACTGTGGAAAAGACATTTTTCCAGTGGGCTGATAAGTGTTTTAGATCAGAAAAGAGTCTGATGCGTGTATTAATGTGTTAATGTTTAGGGGATAAGTATTCCTAATTTGATAAAGTGTAATTGGACTGTGAAGTCTATTTTGTAACAAAGAGCATACTTGAAATAAGTTGAAATAGACGCCATTCTGAATTCGCCATTGCTCATTGTTTGTCGAACGCGGACACGCGGAGAAACAAAGGCCATTAGCCTTTAACTTCTCTTAGAAAATGTGTGTAAAAGCAATGGGCAATAGAGGATATTAGAATGAGATTAATTTGGTAAATAATAAGTTTAACTGCATTGAAAGATAATCTTGATATTGCTGTGTCGTGAAAAGTAATTTGTTTGTGAAAACAAAGTTGTGTTAAAAAGATTGTTTTAAAGCAGGCCCAACACACGGCCGTGGTTTTTCAAGAACAATAAGTTGTAAAGCCCCCTCCCCTCTTCTTGCTCTGCAAAAGCGCACACACGCACACACACAGTGGAACATTCCTTTACAAGGGAACCTGAATCTGATTAATTTCATTACTTATCCCTTACAGGTAAAGATAAATTCATTCACATAGATTGTAGTATTTATAAAGATAGAGATAAAGTGAATTGATCATCGGGGTATTTTAAATAGTTTAAAATTACGGTTAAAACATTCATAGACTCCATTACACACGGAGAAGCGGGCGCATGCGCATTAGCCGGAGCGCATTCCACGCACAAGAGGACTGAAGGGCGTAGCCCAGCAAGAGAACACGGGGTTCAAAAAGAATACTCTTTTTTCCATTTTCCTTTTCTTTCCTTTCCCCTCTCCCCGCAATAAAGTTGTGATTGCTGAATCACGGATGCTGAAGCATTGTGTTTGTTAGGAGAAAATAATAGGTTGTGACTTGAGCTCACGAAAGGGCGTTTTGAAGCAATCGATACGCGAGTCGGTTGCTTAGCTCCATCTGCTGGCCAAAACACGACAAGACATTTTTAAACACTGGTTCTCTGTAGATTGATGAAACACAGTCCTCCTTCATAGATTGATGGTTGTAAATGATTGTTCTATATTACATTACTTTAATTAATTTAATTAATTACTAATTGGTTGAATTAATTATTCAGATCATTCATTATCTGTTTCACAAAACTTTGATCAATTGTTTTGTGATAATTTAATGATAACCATTCCTTTTTGATAAATTGATAATAGCTGAATGACTTCACAGGTTTGCATCAATGAAGTGTACGATTGTACAATGACTAAGTCTAACTAATCATTCATTCCTTTCAAATAACAAGTCGATTTCTTTACAGGTTGTAATTAATATTCGTATTTTACATCGTTTATTTCAGATTAGGTCCTTTTTCACAGCTTTTGATTAAAGAATAGCAGAACAGTTCCTATCTGAGGATTGAGCAGTCAAAGGTTTTGTAAATCAGCAAAGACTTAGAGCGTGACCTGCCCTTGTAGTTTGATAATTAAGTTGACCTGAACTATAATTAGTATTGAATGAGCAATTAAGTGACACATATTCATACACAATAAGGAAAAAACATTTAAGTAAAAAACACACACATAGATTACATTTAGATTAAAACACACACATAGATTACAGTTAAGTCAATAATACACAATACCACTGAAACAATCCGTTGTTCGAGGTTGTAGTGATTCTGTGTGGACAGCTAATACAGTTAAAAGTCAGACTAGCATCTGTTTAGCAGATATGGGGGCAGAATCCAGTAAAATGGTAAAGGCTGTTAACAAAGATAGTGGAATATTGGCAACTTTATCCCCTATGGCTATAGTGGAAAAAATGAATCCTCTTGTTTGGGAAATTAGCAAAATGTCTACGAAATGGAATATTCGTTGGGCAGACATTGAACAACCGTGGCCAATAGAGGGCGCCTTTGACTTACAAGTAATTGCAACATTGGAGGTGCTTATCAAGGCACATCAGAAAGGGAAATATAGGTCAGAGAAACGCAAGTTAGAATTAGACATCTTAGACCTCTTTAAGGTAGAGGGGCAGAAATTAGCATCAGCTTGGAATAAGAAAACAGCTCAGATGGAACCAAAAGAAAAAGATGAGTTGGCCAAAGCACTGGAAGAGAAATTGAACATTCCATTCTCACACATGTCTCCAGTCTCCAGTCCTCCTCCCTATGCCAAGATACTGGAGGACAATTCCCAGCGGATCTACCCTCAGGTCCCCGTCCTAAGTACGAACGGAGACTTCACTATCCAAGATGAGTATGATAACGTACTAGAGAGGGGAAGAGCGAAAGTGACCGTGGATTTCGAACCAGAGAACAAGTCAGGTGCCAAACAAAAGAAGAAAGAGAAGGGATCAAAGGACAAGAAGAAGGGCAGAAAGGAAGACCGTGAGGAGGACAAGAGTAACAAGACAGATGACAGTGAAGATGGCAGTGGAGGTGATAGCGAAGGTTCAAGTGATGACAGCGATGCACAGGGAGGCTACAATGCTCAGGTCAGAAAAATAATAGCCAGGGCCGAAAAGCAGGGAGGGACAAGACGCTATAAAAAGGGAAAAGAGGAAAGTAGTTCTGAAGATGAGCAGAAGTCTCTGAAGGTAGAGAAGAAGAAAGAGAGCTTAAAGCAAAAACAGAAGAGGCTGCAGAAAGAGGAAGAAGAGAGGGAGGAAGAGGAGGAAGAAAGGGTGACGAAACGCCGCGGGAGATTCCTAAAAAAGGAAGAGAGAGAGGAAGAGTCAAGAGAAAGGGCGAGAAAACTCCACAGGAGAATCCTAAGAGAGGAAGAAAGCCACAGACGACAGATACAGGAACTAGAAGCAGAGGAGGAAGAGTATCGTCAAACTCAAGCGGCATCATCACATACATCCCAGTTGAACTTCCCAAGGTCCGCAGTGACACCAAAGCGGGACGAAAAAACGAAGAAACTAGTAAGCGATTATGACCTAAGGAGCACAGGGAAGGCACCGGAGGAAGAGGAAATTCTGAGGAACTTCCCGGTGCTGATTCGAGGTAACAAGATAGAATATCGTCCTTGGAATCATACAGATCTGTCCGAAGTGATAGAAAAGCTCCCAGTCCTGGAAGATGGTGGCCACCTGTGGACGACAGAGGTAGACGTGAGACTGACAGGAACGCAAGCAGCGATGGGAGACCTGAAAAGACTCTTAGCTACAATTACAGGATTGGACACCATGCAGGACATATTGATGAAGGCAGGACTTCATAGATATATCAATACATCAGTTTATGATCCAGAGCTCTTCGCAGCAAACAGAGGCAAACTGTGGAAAGCAATCAGGGAGACTTACCCTACTCACATTCACCCAGACAATATCATTGTGAAGCCACTGGGGGGAGATGAGAATCCCAGGGGTTTTGTTGCCCGTGTGCACTCTCAATGGAGAAGTGTGACAGGGAAGGACGCTGAAGATAACCCGTTAGAAAAAGCCATAATCAGGGAAAAGATACAACAAGGTCTCCCTACCCCAGTTAAGAACAAGTTAGCAGAAGTGGTGGGGCTACGACACATGAACAAGGCTGTTTATATAGACAACGTAGCACACCAAGTAGAATTATTTAGAAAGAAGATTCAGGTACAGAAGACACAAGACGAAGAGTCACTCAGAAAATTAACTCAAGTACAATTGACCGAAGGCAAGAAAACCAGAGAGAGAGTGCAGGCTATAGCCCTACAGGTCCCATCTCAGCCACAGCAAAAGCAAACTGTCCCTCCCCAGTCATACCCACAGGGGCCACAAGGGGGGTATCCATACCCACAGGGGCCACCAGGGGTGCAAGTGGTTCCATACCAGCCATACAACCAGCCTGGCCAAGGACCACCACAAGAGGGATGGACCGCAGCAGGGAAGAAGATGCTAGGACCATGTTACCAATGCGGCCAGTATGGACATCTAGCCCGTACCTGCTGGAAGAAGACCCAGGGGGGCGCAGGGGGGAAACAAAAAGGAGGATATAGGCCCCCTGCTACACCGGCTCCAGGAGTGGTGAACCCCTACGGAGGCCCAGCAGCTGGGCTATAGGGGTGCCCAGAAGATCCGAGAGGGGGGTGCCAGCTGGTGGTGACAAACAGGCCTGAAGATGAACCTACAATATGGGTGTCGGTCAACCAACGTCCATTAGAATTAATGGTGGACAGTGGAGCAGCCTATACCTGTCTGAAGCCTGAAGACGCCACGCACCTTCCTATGTCTGGGAAATATGTGAAGACAATCGGATTCGAGGGAATTAAACAGCTGATCCCTACCACTGAGCTTGTAAGCTTAGAGTACAAAGGACAGAGAGCAGATCTGTCAATACTTGTATCAGAACACACGCCAATAGGGCTGCTAGGGAGAGATGCACTATGCCAATTGAACTGTACAGTGAAATGCACACCTGACGGCTGTCAGGTGACAGTGCCACAAGAGAACAGACAGCTGTCTGTCATGATGGACAACAACGCATCTATGGTGTATTGGGTGGGAGGGCTTAGCCCAGACCTAATGGAACCAGCAAGGATGTGGGACAATTACATCCTGGCACACATGTCAGAGGCCAGAAGGCCTACTGATCCATTGCATTGTACACTCCAGTATTTTAGAGAAGTTGCAGACGCAAACCCAGATGAGTGGCTGAAGTATCAGCCAAAACAGGTACAGCTTAGCACAAGTTGTATAATCCTAGGCCCTCAGGGAGTGGCTATGAAGATAAACAGTGACACTTATCTAGATCAGGAGCATAAGGTTGAGGGTAGCATCCCTCATGTGACACTTATGATATCTGAACACTATGAACAGAAGCATTTAGGGGCAATGATGGCAGACTCAGAAAAGGCCAGATTTGTAACGACAAAAGAAAACCCTGCTATCTGGAGGAGCATTGATGGACAGTTTACAAAACTGATGATCTCTGCTCAAGGAATGGGACATCCACAGACTGTGAAGCTAATGAACCAGCTAATCCTTCCTGTACAAGCTGAAAGAGACCTCAGAGAAGAAATGATGCAGAATGTGCCAGCAGACCTGTGGGCAAAGAACAGTACAGACATTGGATTTGTGAAATCAGTTCGTCCATTGAGAGTTGAACTCATACCGGGTGCAGAACCCCCTTGGAAAAATCAATACCCATTGAAACAGGAAGCAATTGATGGAATTGAGCCACAGATCAAAGGACTGTTAGAGGCAGGAGTCCTGAAGATAGCTCAATATCCGTTAAGCAACACACCTCTTCTGCCAGTGACGAAACCTGATGGTTCATATCGTCTGGTACATGACCTACGTGCTGTGAATGAGGTTGTTGTCTGCTATCCAGCTGAAGTTCCTGATCCTCATGTGCTGTTGACTCAGATTCCATCTACAGCCAAAGTGTTTACAGTGATTGATTTATGCGGGGCTTTCTTTTCTATACCTCTTAGTGTAGAAAGTCAAGGGTTATTTGGGTTTACTTACAAAGGTCAGCATTATCAATATACCAGAATGCCACAGGGGTACAAACACAGTCCTCATGTTTTTAATCAGGTCTTGAAGGAGGACTTAGACGGGTTAGAGCAGACGATAAGTAGTACTGCCATTCAGTACATGGATGACATACTCCTTTGTGCCCCAGATGAAGAAACATGTCACAGGGATTCCGTTAAACTGTTAAAGGTTTCGGGACCTTTAAAAGCGTGTGAAGGAAGCCATGAGGTACTCTAAGCTTAGAGCAGATCTACTAGCTTTGCCTTTAAAGGAAGCTGACGTTGAGTATTGGACTGATGGATCTTGTTACCGGGTAGGAGAAAATTTACGTGCTGGGTATGCCATAGTCCGATCCCAAAATTCAGAGTTCATTGTGGAACAAGCCGAGGCTGTTCCTCAGCCTTGTTCAGCTCAGTTGGCTGAGTTGATTGCCCTCACAGAAGCATGCAACTTGGGAACCGGACGAAGAGTGACAGTATACACAGACTCTGCCTACGCCCATAATGTGTGTCACTTACATGGAGCTGTATGGAAGGGACGGGGTTTTAAGAAAACTGATGGTTCGCCTATACAGCACCACGCCCAAATCATGAAGCTGTTACAAGCCATGATGAAACCAAGGGAATTAGCCATAGTGAAGTGTGCCGCACACAGATCTGACTCATCACATGTCACACAAGGTAACAGGGCTGCAGATGATGCAGCCAAAGCCATTACAGGAGCAGACAAAGCAGGTAAAGTTCTTCTGATCACACATGAAGTACAGTTACAGGGCATGGTCACGCTTGAGGATTTGTTGAAGTTACAGAGTGGGGCAACTGCGCTAGACAAAAACCTATGGTTAACAAGGGGGGCTAGTCAGGATGACACAGCTCTATGGAGAAATCATGAGGGACTGGTTGTGGCACCCCCAGATTTAGTAGGCATGCTGATACAGGAAGCCCATGGATTAGCACATGTGGCCAGGGGGGAGGTAAGACGCAAGATCACCAAGGAATATGGTTTTTGGGCTCCATATTTACTGGAACAAATAGACCATATCCTTGGTCAATGTGTGGTCTGTTTGAAAAACAATATCAGACCTGGAATACCAGTGGGAACTGGGCATATCCCTACCCCAAACGGGCCAATGAAACATTTGGTGATTGACTATGTGGACATGATTCGTCCTGTTGCAGGATACAGGTACATGTTAGTTGTAGTGGACAGGTTCAGCAGATGGGTAGAAGCTTGCCCCACTCGAAGAAAGGATGCTCAGTCTGTAGCAAAGTTCCTATGCAGGGAATTCATACCTAGGTTTGGAATTCCAGATAGGATAGCATCAGACAATGGAAAGGAATTTGTGGATAAGACGGTAAAGCTTATACTACAAAAGTTGAGGATCAAGCAGAGATTTGGGTGTATTTACTCACCTCAAAGCCAGGGGATGGTAGAGAGGATGAACGGGGTCCTTAAGAACCGTCTTTCTAAGGTCTGTCAGCATACAGGTCTTAATTGGGTGGAAGGACTCCCTCTTGCATTGATGGCCTGTCGTTCCAGTGAGATTCGAGGGCTGCACTTGACTCCCCATGAACTGGCTATGGGGAGAGTAATGACAGCTCCCTGTGCACGAACCAGCGGGAAAGGGCCAAGTTTGGCTCTCCTGGAGAGTGACATGAAAGCCTATGTACAGTACATGACTAACCGGCAAAAGAGTATCTCTTCTTATGTGATCCACAAACAGGAACGTGAAGAGGAGGTGAACGCACAGGAGAGGAAGGACGCGTTGCAACCGGGTGACAAAGTATACGTGAAGGTATACCGACGAAAGTGGCATGAGGCTCGACGGGAAGGACCGTACGAGGTCGTTCGTTGAACTGGGACTGCCATTCAAATCAAGGGGTCCCCCACTTGGTATCATGTTCATCACTGCATCAAGGCACCCAATGAGGAAGATTAGGGAGAACCTCAGCAGGATGGTGAGGAAACCCCTGGGGACGAGGATGTCCACAGCTTGGACATCCGGGCTGATGAGGATGTTGGTGAGTATCTGCGTCATGATGCAGATGATGCCGGGGGCCTCGTCCCAGACCCTGTCCAGCCCAGAGGTGAGTGGGCCGATGGAGATCGTGAAGGATCCAGTGACTGCAACACCCCTCTTGGGGATTCTACCAAGCCTGGTGTTGCCCCTGTTGTCACCCCTTCCGACCCAGACAATGCTCCAGACGGAGATGTCAACAACCCGGGCGGCTGCCCAGACCAAGGTACCATTGAGAGACACAGACCTGTCAGTGATACACCCCAACCAGACAGACCCCGTGATAAACCAAGGCCAATTAGAAAAAAGCTCAAGCCACGCCGTTTCAGAGACTAGTATACCTCTTAGTGTTCCTACCCCATTGATGTCTTTGGACAATGTTACATCTCACTCACACACTGTTATGCCTGAACGTCAGAGAAGAATGGTCTCATCAGGGAGATCTTTTGCTTGCCCACATTCACGTTGTATTGTTGATGATTGTTTGATCTATACCGCCGAAAGGGACGAGTGGTATTTACTGGATGCGAAATATGTCAAAGTTGAGACTGGCGCAACAGAAACTTATGTGACATTAAGTAACCATGACATGAAGTTGAACCCGTATTGGTGTGCTAGACGTAATATCGGTGCTCAGGTATTTGGGTCTGATGATTTCAAGACCCTAGTTTGTAGGTCCATTCCTGACTTTCCAAAACCATGGAAAGGAGGGATGGACTGTGAGGGATTTGTTATAGAACATCTTAAAGTATATGTTATGTTACCAAAGGCTGTTAAAAGAGTTGTTGTGTTTACGCCTGTGATTACGCCTGTGATTAGGCCTGTGGTCGCTACTGAAGAAATTTTGTTATTTGATTCTAATCAACTGGGGACACGGTCCCACCCTAATTCTGCCACTAGTATCATGAAGGATTTTGCTTAAAAAATGAATTATTCTGATTGCTGGATTTGTCAACAGGTCCCTGTAAGTACGTCTGCTCCTATGTTTTTCCCCATACCGTTAACTAAAGCAGAATGGTTTCATTATAATTGGCAGGGTTTAGCCCATTTTGTTTTACAGGGCAAGGACCAGAGCTCTTCTTGTCAGCCCAGCACGATTCTGGTTCCTTTAAATTCTTCCTATGCAGGTGTCGATGATGGTGTGTTGGAACGTCTGACAGCAGAAGTCAACGAACACCATAGGCCTAGCGGTTTTGGGAGGGTTATTATTGATAGGCTTACACATTTGTCACAACCAACAGGTCCGAAGATAATGTATATTATCCAAGCTATGTTCGTTCAATTGAATGGTACAGCAGTGAGTCCTCATCTGTCATGTTCTGGGATTGTGACTACTACACAGTGGAGAGCTTCAGTTGTTATTTCTGGGTTGAAATGTAAGGTTGTTGATTGTGCTATGGTGCCTCAAATGAAATTACATGATACCAATACTACCAGACAGCAGAAAGGCACCACGCAGCTTAAAGTCATGCCTCTCGTGAATGTTACAACCTGTATTGACATTCAATCTCCGGCCAAAGGCAGCGCGATTCGTCAGCTAGGGGACGCTTCTTGTGTGAGCCCTATTTATGTTTTCTCGTATCCTGGTAAGGAGCTTCAACTCCCGGAGGGTGTGTTTCTTGTGTGTAATAATGATGCATTCTCTAAACTACCTGCTTTGAGTGAGGGTATTTGTTATTTGGCTCATCTGATACCTTTGATTAGGAAAGTTACTCGGAAGGAGATGTCTGTACTTCACAAACAAGCAACCCATCGTAGTCGTAGGGAGTTATCTACTGCTCAGAAGTTTTTTGGCCTAATATTCCCAAGTTATGGTGTCTACAACTCTCAGACTGAATTAAGTGCCCTGTCATCCGTTCTTGAAAAACACATTAATGCTTCTGATACTGTGATATCTGCCCTGGCTACTGAATTGACTGAAACTAAGAATGTTGCTCTCCAAAATAGAATGGCTTTGGACATTATTTTGGCCAGTCAGGGTGGTACTTGTGCATTGATAGGCGGTGAATGCTGCAGTTATATTTCGGATTCCGGTAAAGCTCTGTATGATTTTCATGAATCTAACAAGAAGGGTGTAGAGGATTTGCATAAAGAACACGGTAGGAATGTATTAGATTTCTTTGATTCTGCTTTTTCAGGTATTGGTAATATGATCAGGTCCATCGCTATTATTTTTGTTGTCATTATCATCTGTATTATGTTACTTGGTATTTTGATCAAATGTTGTGGAAAGTGTATTTCTGATGTTCCTGTTAATGCTTTAATGTTGACCAACATAGCTGATGAGCAAAGGCTGGATTCTGTTTTGCTTTCTGATTTTGTTTCCTCTTTTGATGATTTGTTTATTAAGTGATGTTTTGTTATTGTTTGCTTCAGTTACTGTTTGTTTATTTCTATACCGTGTGATTGATGTCGGTTGAGGAGTGATGTAATGGTTACGCGAAGCTAGGAGAGAGGTTCTGTTCCTGGCGCAACGAAAATGGAAGCTCCTGACTATGAAAGTGTTATCAATCTGAGACGGCGGTAAAGGCTGTTCTCCAACTGGGGTCACGTGCTAGTAACCTCTGACCCTGACGATTCAAGAACAAAGAAAACATCGGTCGTTGGAAGTTTTTGTATTGATTTATACATGATGTACTGTGTTTAGTTTAATTGTGATTGTTATTTTTAGGATTCTTTATATTGTTGATTGTTTTCATTTTTTTTTATATATATGATATCTTTGGTTGCTAATACTGGTGCTGGGTTGGTCTGTGTTATTGTGCTTCTTGTGTTGTGTGTTGATGTAGTTTTTCTGTCTGTTGTTGTTTATTATTATTATTTTTTTCTTTGGTTTCTTAGTTGCAGTATGTGGGGTTTTGTGTTTTTGTTTTTGTTTTATATGATCGTTTAGTTCCGAGGGGGGAATATGTGGTATATTTTAATTACTTGAAACACACACACATACCATGATATAAGACTTTGTAAAAGTCTGACCTCCTTTGGGCCTACAAGAAGCATGTTCTCTGAACAATGGGGGTTTTACGACAGCCACATGGTCGAACACACACACAGACACGCACGCACACGCGCACACACACACACACACAAACACACACACTTTTTCTCAAACCAACCCAGAAGTTGGAGAAACATCGATCAGCTCCTTATTAGGGCAGAGGCCGAGGAGGAAGGATCACGATTGGTCAAGAACTATGGACCAAGCATTGAACTGATACTGTGATGTGGTTGGCTCAAATGTGAGATAGGACAGGTATAAAACCTGAGAGAAAGTGAGGATCGCTCTCTTTGTTCCCTGACACCCACCCAGATGCCCTGTGTTGATGACCTGATCCTGTGTAACCTGTCTTTTTTGAATAAATAGTCTTAACTTTGCTCAAGACCTTTTCCTCATTTTTGACAATCACCAGACGACGAAAATATTCCACACTATAGAGGAGGGTTACACTAACTATGTTTCTATAGAGGAGGGTTACACTTACTATGTTTCTATAGAGGAGGGTTACACTAACTATGTTTCTATAGAGGAGGGTTACAGCTAACTTCCTATTGTTTTATTATATAAGTCCTGCTGGGCTCAGCCCTTCCATGGTCTCCTGCTCTCCATGCAAATGCGTTAGTGTGAGTTCTGGCGAAGCGTCAGCTAAATGACTGTAATGTAATGCGATAGCCAGTGAGTGTTTGCTCGCATTCATGAATTCAATATTGCATGACAAGTGTATTTAGCTAGCTGGCTAACGTCAGTGGTAGAGCAGAGGTGATAAGCTAAAGGCTAGCTAGTGGTAGCCTACCAAGCTACCCGTGAGTTAGAGTGAGGCACTGACTGTCGCCTAGCCTATTGTATGGAGTGAGAGGACACATTGCATTGTTTTGGAGCATATCTGTTATATAAAAACATTAGTGTCTTGTCTGTAGCCTATATTGCACTTTGGGTTACTGACCTTTACATTAAGCAAAGTTATTACCTAAAACAATGCATGTATTGAGCTAGAGTTCAACTACTTTATTGAAACAATCTACCGCCATAGTCCATGGCCTGTTGTTAAACCTATTTGATGTAGCAAAGCCTTTTTTATTTATATTATTTTTAAATTTTTATTAATACTTATTCATTTTGCACATGTATAGGCCTGGCTGATTTAGAAAACATAAAATAAAATGTGCAAAATAAATATGTTGTAATAAAATATCCGATTAATCGATTAACCGGAAAAAATAATCGACAGATTAATCGATTATCAAATTATTCGTTAGTTGCAGCCCTACTGTCCGTGCCAGAGGTTCTGGACCAAAAGTGTTTGAGAGAGATAGAGAGGGAGGGTTTGCGATGTGATGTCAAGTGCCTGTGTGACAAAGTGTGAAAAGAAAGTGTGTTGTGAGTTTACTATGGAGGATGGAAACGGTGTGTGTCTGGGTTGTGCATGTGTGCGTTTGCGATGTTGAAACTGGACTTGTAGATTTCAGCAGGCTGGCTACTTGAAAAGATCTTGGTTAAAAAAAGATTGAACAATGAGCACCCCTGATATAGTCGAAACTGGCAACTGTTTTTTTTTTTTGGGTAATCTGATCACAAAGTGACCCTACAGTTTATTAGCGGGTTCTAGGGCATCTAAATTGCATTTCCTTGAAACTGCGTTCACTGATAGCGTGTATGTGTAATTATGTGTATTTCTATATCTTATGCTTACCCAATCTAAAAGCTCACTGCACGTGCCTGCGCCAGACCCACTGCGTGGGAATACGACGCGTGCGGATAAGAGACAACATATAAAACAAAACTTGCACTTATTGCTCGTGTGACATTGGTTAAGCTGCGCCCAAAACCCCGATATTTTGCCACGTGAAATGATAAGACAAGAGGCCACGATACGATAATCGCCGTAGGAGGCGATTCGACTGTAGGCATGTGAAGTTAGAATTTCTTCAAACTTGCAGTGGTAGCAAGGGATGGACGGTTTCCAATTATTGAAACCGAAAAACCGTCAAAGACTAAAACCGCGGTTTTCCGGTTAACCGAAAAACGACCGAAAAAAAAAAAAAAAAAAAAAAAAAAAAAGAGAGCGACAATTTCAAATAATTGAGCCCTACTGCTACAATACACTCATGTCGAACACCATTAAAACACCGTAAGCACAGTCGCAACACATTTAGGCTACTTAGTTTCACAAATATAAGTGGAAAGGCAGACTTTTGTAAGCTACACCATACATGAAAACACATGAACACTTAACACACCAGCTCCGCTGATCCAGGGTGCACGCCTGCACGGAAGATCATCTCTTGGAACAGCGTCTTCATTGAATGAACTGCTTTCTCAATATCTTGGTTCTTAGACAAAGTTTCAGCTGCTGCTCAATGTATTTAAATATTTGAATACTGCTCAATAATCACTGAAATATTAGACTTTAGACTTTTAGAATTATGCAGTGAACATACTTAAAGCTTTTCATAAAAACCACATGCCGCGAGACTGACTCGTCCTGAACTGTCGTAAGTCAATCAACAAAGAATGCCCCATCAAAATAAAAGTGCCCATGGTAGAGCTGTCAAAATAGAGCTTTCAAAATAAATGTACTAATACAGATAGAGATAAATACAGAACTACCTTTGCGTCACTAAGTGACCGCGTATCTTCTGAGATTTCACTTTCAGTAGCGCCTTCACACACAGTGGTGCTGTGCACAAACACTCTTGATCCGTATAGCTCTTGTTTTATTATATTGTGGTTTAGTAAATACTGCACTTGGAGTTACATTCAATGCTTAATTTGTGCTATAGAACATAAATAAAGTTTGATTGATTGATTGATATCAAATCAAATCACATTTTATTTCTATAGCGCATTTCTCACAAAAGTGACCCAATGCGCTTTACAGAGAGCAGCGAAAATTATCTTATTAAATGTAAGCGACTAATTGTAAAAAACCTTTCCTATCTACCAATAACTGAAGGCAACTATCTTTCCCATAGAGTGATTCGTTACCCTTAAATATAATCCCAATTAGATATTAATCCTCAGTTATTCTTCACAACTGACCAAACCTCTCACTCATTGCGCGGCAGATTCAGACTGTATCATTGTTATTTTCACACACGACAAACATGTGACATGTTCCAGTTTTATTCTTTGAACAACATAGGAAAAAAAAAACGTTTCTATTTTTATAAACCCCGGTTTTCGGTTTAACCGAAAAACCGTCCATCCCTAGTAGCAACGGTGTGTGTGTTTTAGTAAATATAGCGTGTGTGTGTAGCTGTACGTGTGTGTGTGTGTGTGTGTGTGTGTGTGGACCTCCTGTGAGAGGTGTGTGTGTGTGCCATATCTCAGTATGTAGGCTATGCAGTGTAAGTAAGTGTGTGAGTTTATTCTGTTATGTATGTTATTATATCTAGTAATGTGTTGAGAAGCAATGGAAATGAATCAAGCATTGATAAAGTAGGCTAACTTACATTATCATTGTTCTATGCAACAGAACAGATCACCCAGCATTGCTAATGAAAATAATCAATGAATGTGAGTCTAATACCAATACTTGCTCAATAGGTCTTAAAATCTATTAAAAGTGTTCTTATAAAGGTCTTAAATGTAACTTGTTGAAACCTGCAGGAACCAGCATTATTATTTTGAGAACAGGTTGCTTACATTAATTATGAGGGTGTTACGGTCAGGGCCATCGCTACTTACACACGCATCATTGTTAGACCACTGTTAATGATAGAGCTAACCATCTACGGGCAAAAAAAAGTGTCACCTTTTTGGACCATCGACAGTTTGCACCCCTGGTTGCTGTAGAGCGCCATCTACTGGTGACAGTGTTGAACGTGTCTGCATGTGGCTGCTGGAATACGTTCATCAGACGTCATTAAATAAATGTGACACCAGCTGATCAAAGGATGAACCAACTGCCCAAGTCATGTTTCTGTTGTTTACAGATTGTAAGCTTTCAAATGATGTGTAATACATTGAAATCGGAAAAGAGGGTCGAGGGGGGGGTTTATGATTAACCATAACCAGGTAATAATAACACACTTTCATAGTTAAGGATTAACCCATCTATCGTCTTCTGACTTCCAGTCAGTCACCCCCCTCAGTCAACCCTGTGTGAGACAGACATGAAAACCCTGTGTGAGACAGACATGAAAACCCTGTGTGAGACAGACATGAAAACCCTGTGTGAGACAGACATGAAAACCCTGTGTGAGACAGACATGAAAATGGACCGCAGATATCAGCGTCATCTTGAAGGTATTGATCAGATCCATGTTCAAAACACTGGTGTACTGTATTGACTGAACATAGTTGTCCTTGTAGTATATCTTTTTTATCATAACTATCATGTGTATGTTTCATGTTTAGGCCTTAAGGCATGAGACAGGCAGAAAGAAAGTTCATTAAGTGAACCAGGATGAGACCAGCTGTGTGTTTAGATTGAGAGGCCAGGGAACCATAATAAGGATTTATATAAGAACTAAAACATTATGCATTATTGAAACTAAAACAAAAACCCAACTAGACCAATCAGATTAGAAATGTGTGCAGTGTCATTTGAGGTATAAAAATGGATGCAAGCAGAGAGAGAGCTCATGAAATTGGAAGAATTCGGACCATCATTGAATGTATGTTACTTGATATCAATAAAGAGAATTGTTCATTTAACATCGGTAATTAAAGTATTTCTTCACCATTCATAATCAAGAAGATTTTAGAAACAGCATCCTTTATGAGTATTTCATGAACAGGGGTTTTACTACCAAGAGTAATATCTTTTACACCTGAAACTAAACCTCTTCATTTCAGCTCTGTAGAGAAGGACGATGTCCCAGCACTTAAATGAGCCGTTGTCTGTCTAAAATAAAAAAAAGTCTTGGAAGCTATTCAAGGCTCAATGTTGTAATTATATCTGGGCCATGCCCTGTGTGTGTGTGTGTGTGTGTGTGTGTGTGTGTGTGTGTGTGTGTGTGTGTGTGTCTCTGTGTGTGTGTGTGTGTGTGTGTGTGTGTGTGTGTGTGTGTGTGTGTGTAAGGTGATGTAATAGGGTCATTTACACACATTTAACATTTTCATAATAAAGGTCAGAACATTTGTTAGGTTGCCAACTTGTTCCCTCTTTCACCAGCTGCTGTCCTAGGTGTATGTTATAGCCTAGCTCTACTGCATAATGACCCTATGGGTGGGGTTTAGACACATCTATAAGACATCTCTTTTTGCTCAAATTCAATGGGTTGCTAGGGACTGTGCTGAGTATTTCCCACCCACTGTCATTGAGACACTCAGTTGTGTTTTGTCTGTATATCCAATGTATACATGGCAGATTAGAATAATATCCAGTCTTGATAATTTGATGAAACATTTCATTTAAAATGTTTCTTTAGTTTGCAATGAATATATTGTGATTACTGCATCAATATCAGTGGAAAACGGTCCAGGAAACATGAGCGTCTCTGTAATGCAGCTGGTTCATTCACCTGAAATGTCCACGATGCTCTAAGTTACATAGCTGCTATGTGCTGAACTGTTGAGATGGAGGAAATGAACCGCTATGTGAAAGTGTCCGTGTAGGTTCTCTGGTGGAAGTTGCGCCTCGTTCATTCCGTTTGTTGACAGTAAATAAACCTCCTCAGTCTGGACTACTAGGAGAATGACTACACTTACATGACTGGAGGCTATATTATATAATAAATGTCCACGATGCTCTAAGTTAGACCAATATGTGCTGAGGTTTGATCTGAAGAGATGAACCGTGGTTCTGTCTGTATGGCTCTCTGGGGGGGCTGAGAACAAACCAGTGCTTTCCCGCCCAGAAGCTGCGCGTTTGTTTACATGAAATACAATATAATTCTATAAACAAACAATATAATAGTTAGCTTGTTTACATGAATCTCTCAGAGTGGTGTTTTAGAAGAGTGGCTAGCTTGCTACTTGTGTTTAATAGTTAGCTTGGAGTATCAGACGTTTTGAGAATAACACATGACAACGGCTCATTTAACAATAAAACATCATTCAGATTTTAAAAAAGAAACACATTCCACACAGATTTTAGGAGGGTTTTAAATGGAATAAATATATTATTGTATATAAATATATTCTCTGTTCATATTCAATACTCATCTCAATAATCCAACAGGCTACAAGCAAATCCACAGGGTACATTACATGATATCATTAATGTAGTAGAGGTTATCTGCCGGGTCAGGAAGGTCCCGTGGGGGGGGGCAGTATAGGTTCCGGGTTAGCCTAATGTGGGGAACTGCCATGCTCTGTAATGCTCTGCATTTTCATATAAACCAGTTAATGTTTACCCGCTGTCCGCTCATCATTATTATTAGGAAGATATCACATCTGGCGACGAGATAAACGGTGAACTTGGAGGAAGTTGTGGAAAAGACGAACAACTTGTGAGTTCTAGTACGCTGACAACTCGGCTAATGGACGAGGGAGCTGATAGTGATAGCCAAGACGTCGAGATGGCTACCATGATGGTCGGAACACTCACTGCTTTTGACAGTAACACCCAGACGTGGGAGGAGTATGTCGAAGTTTTGGGACATTTTTTCATTGCAAATGGGATTACGGATGCGGATAGGAAGCGGGCAATATTGCTAAGCTCTGTAGGCAGTCGGACATACAGTTTAATGAGGAACTTGTTAAGCCCGGACAAGCCTGGTGAGAAGACATATGACGTCTTGACCGCACTGCTTCAGTTGCATTATAACCCGAAGCCCAGCGAGATAGTCCAAAGATTTAAATTTAATTCAAGGATTAGAGCGGCAAATGAAACTGTGACTGAGTATGTGGCAGTACTAAGAGAGCTGGCTCAACATTGCAACTACGGTGACAAATTGAAAGAGATGCTACGCGACAGGCTCGTATGTGGCATAGCAGATGATCGCATACAGCGGAGATTGTTGGCGGAGGCGGAGCTTACGTTCGACAGAGCATTGAAAGTCGCGCAAGCCATGGAAACTGCAAATAGGGATGTGCAGGATCTGCAGTTGGGACCGAGAACGCTGGACAGTACTGTGAGTAAAGCTGTACCCCATGAGCCAGTGTATAATGTGAAGGAAAAACAGAAGTGGCAAGGACAAACAACTCCATTGTTGGCATGTTATAGATGTGGGGGTGAACATGGCAAGGGACTGTCGTTTTCTCAATGAAAAGTGCCATGGCTGTGGGAAAAATGGGCATGTGAAGAAAATGTGCAAATCCTCAACTCCGGATCAACTTAAGCTTAAGGGAGGAGGGAAGTACAAGCAAAAGAGTTTTAGAAATGATAAAAAGCAGTCTGCCCATATAAGTGAATCTCCTGAGAATGTTTCAAGCGACGAAGATGTGTTTACTATGTACAATCTAACAGAGTCCAAGTTAACAAAAGTTGATCCCATTACCACACAGCTTAACATAAATGAGAGTACTGTTAAATTTGAAGTGGATACTGGCTGCAGTGTGACAATCTTGACAAAGACTGAATATGCCAAGCTATGTACAGCAGGGGGCACACATGAGCTGCAGGATTGCTCAGTGACTCTGAAAACGTATACAGGTGAAAAAGTACCTACACTGGGAGTAGCAGAAGTGACTGTAAAGTACAGAGACCTAGTAAAACAGCTACCAGTAGTGGTCGTAGCAGGCACAGGACCCAACCTGTTGGGCAGGGGATGGATCAAAGAGCTAGGAATGAACTGTGTGCTGGTGAATAAAATGGAGCAGCTACAACTGACATTACAGGATGTGCTAAAGCAACATGAGGATGTGTTCAAAGAGGAACTGGGAACCTGGGTAGGCCCACCAGCGAAAATCTATGTCAAGGAAGGCGTTGCCCCAAAGTTCTATAAACCTAGACCAGTCCCCTACGCCATGAGGAAGAAGGTGGAGATCGAGTTAGAGAGACTCACAGACCAGGGAATTATTGAACCAGTGAAGTTCTCTGAGTGGGCAGCTCCGATCGTGCCTGTGTTAAAGTCTGATAATTCAGTGCGCATATGTGGAGACTACAAAGTCACTGTCAACCAGGTGTCGAAGCTCGAGCAGTATCCAATCCCAAGATTGGAGGACTTGTTTGAAAAGTTGTCAGACAGGGAGAAGTTCAGCAAACTGGACCTGAGCCATGCGTATCAACAGGTGACACTTGATGAAGCATCCAAGCCATAATATGTCACTATTAACACACACAAAGGTCTTTTTCAGGTGAATCGTCTTCCATTCGGGTCTCCTCCAGCCCAGCAATTTTTCAAAGGATGATGGAGAGTCTGGTGGCCGGCATTCCAAATGTGGCCGTCTATCTGGATGACATTTTGCTGACGGGGCGGAGTGACCAAGATCACCTGGCCACACTAAACCAGGTGTTGACGCGGCTCCAGGAAGCTGGCCTTCGTCTGAAACGCAACAAGTGTGCATTCATGGAACAGGAAGCAGAGTTCCTAGGACATAAGGTGGACGCCTCGGGATTACATCCTCTACCACACAAGGTCAGTGCCATACAGAAGGCACCAGCACCGACCAATGTCACAGAACTGAGAGCATACCTTGGCCTACTCAACTACTACAACAGGTTTCTGCCAAACCTGTCAACATTGTTATCGCCTTTACATGAACTGTTGAGGAAAGAGACAACATGGAAATGGGAGAAAAAACAGGAGAGAGCTTTTGAGGAGTCGAAGCGACTTATGCAGTCATCTAAGGTGTTAGTGCATTATGACAGCCAAAAAGATCTGATCCTGTCATGCGACGCTTCTCCGTATGGAGTGGGGGCGGTGTTGTCACATCGCATGCCAGATGGACAGGAGAGGCCCATCAGCTTCATGTCGCGGACACTGACGTCGGCTGAATCAAACTATTCACAACTGGACAAGGAAGGTCTGGCGGTGATGTTTGGCATCCAGCGCTTTCATAAATATGTATATGGAAGGAAGTTCGTCATTTGCACTGACCACAAACCCTTACTATCTCTCTTCAATGAGATGAAAGCTGTGCCTCAAATGGCATCCCCTCGTATTCAGCGGTGGGCAGTAACGTTGCTAGCGTATGAGTACGAGATTGTTTACAAGCCAGGGAAATACCACAGCAATGCAGATGCCCTGAGTCGACTCCCTCTGCCTCATCAGTCCACAGAGAGAGAGCAAGAAGAACGAGTGCTGATGATGGAGAATGTGACCCTCGTCTCGGCAGCGGAAATTAGGAAATGGACAAGCAGGGACCCTGTGTTGTCCAGAGTGACAGAGTTTGTCCAACATGGTTGGCCGTCACAAGTCCCAGACCCAGCTTTCCAACCGTATGCTGTTAGGAAAACAGAGTTAAGTGTGCAAGATGGCTGCGTACTGTGGGGCTCACGGGTGGTGGTGCCGCCGCCTGGACGAGACGCTTTGTTACAGCAGCTACATCAAGGTCACATTGGCATCACAAGAATGAAAGCCTTGGGGCGGAGCTACTTCTGGTGGCCAAAGTTGGATGCGGACATCGAGGCTGTAGTCAAGAGATGTGTCACATGCCAAGAACACCGCAACTCGCCAGCTCCAGCACCACTTCACCCATGGGAGTGGCCAAGCAAACCATGGCAAAGGCTACACATTGATTATGCAGGTCCGTTTATGGGACACATGTTTTTGATCCTGATGGACGCTCATTCAAAATGGATGGATGCTTACCCGGTGACAGCCTCGACTTCAGCCATCACCATGGAATGTCTACAGAAGAGCTTCAGCATTCAGGGGCTACCAGAGACAATTGTGTCTGATAATGGCTCATGTTTTGTAAGCACGGAATTCAAACCATTTATGCAGAAAAACGGCATTGAGCACATCACCTCTGCTCCCTATCATGCTTCCTCCAATGGCTGTGCTGAGCGTGCAGTCCAGACATTCAAGTAAATGATGAAAAAGGCAGGGGAAGGGAGCATCAACACTAAGGTGTCAAGAGTGTTGTTTAGTTATCGCATTACACCACAGTCCACCACAGGGCTGTCGCCTGCTGAAATGTTGCAAGGTCGAAAGTTAAGATCCACACTCGACCAAATTCATCCAGACCGTCGAACAAGGGTGGAACGAAAACAAGGCATCCAAAAGAAGCATCATGACAAGCAAGTTTCAGGGAGAAGTTTCCAGGAGGGGGACACAGTGATCACAAGGAACTTCAGTCATGGGCCTAAGTGGATACCTGGGATCATAATCAAAATCACAGGTCCTGTCTCCTATAAGGTCATGCTGGGAGATGGCAACATTGTGCGCAGACACGTCGACCAGATACTGGCCAGACCTGAGGACAAGGACTTGATGGACCCGAAGATTAGAGACCCTCCGGGGCTGCCTGAATTGCCATCAGCAGCTGTTGCAATGTCAGATAATTCCATTCCTGAGGGAAACAGCTGTGTTCCAGGGGAAAACTCTCCCGGACCTGCAGAACCTGCTCCGGACAAGTCGGGAACATTAGTGACTGACAACCTACCTCCAGGCACGCCAGTGCAGTCACAACAGCGGATCACTCCTGTGCGACAGTCGTTATTTGAAGGACTTTGACTGTTAAAAATAAATAAATAGGGAAGGGGACAGTTAATGGTAGTTATGCACAGGTAGTTGTTTTGTTTCATGGAGTATATACTGTGTGGGTATTTGTTTTTGGATTTTATTAGAAGAAGCTCATAGCTTAAGGGGGGAGGAATGTAGTAGAGATTATCTGCCGGGTCAGGAAGGTCCCGTGGGGGGGGGGGGCAGTATAGGTTCCGGGTTAGCCTAATGTGGGGAACTGCCATGCTCTGTAATGCTCTGCATTTTCATATAAACCAGTTAATGTTTACCCGCTGTCCGCTCATCATTATTATTAGGAAGATATCACAATTAATGACATTAATAATGCTGTTTGTCTGACAGACATTGACATTGTCTGTACCACATGTGTGAAGAAGGTGTGTAGGCGATAAGGCGATAATGTAGGCTAAAGGAGGAGCAACGACAAATGTGACAGGGCATGGTTAAAAAGTCCTCAACTAGGGCAAAATATTTTTTCTGTTTTTTCCAGATTATGAAAGGGTAGATTGTAAGCTTTAAAATGATGTGTCATACATTGAAATCTGAAACAAGTTGAAGAAGTCATGGATAGTTTAATGGTGATACCCCCTGAACCACCGTACTGAGATATCTAGCCTCAAACTTCTTCAGAGACGTTTTTCACAGAGGTAATGAGTGGGAACAATAGCTGGTTAACTCCACCCTAATCACTCCCTCAAGACAACCACACCCTCAAGACAACCACTCCCTCATTACACTACCTGTCATTACCTACCTGTCATCTGTCAGTGGGGTTGTCAGCTAACCCTCAGGAAGCAAAATTGCAGGGCTGACATGTTTAAATAGCTAAATAATAATAATAATAATAATAATAATAATAATAATTCAAGATTCATGATTCATCATCATTTTATTGCCATGTGTGCCAAAAGTTTATTACGTCCCATTACAAGTACAACAGTAAAATTCATGGCAATGGAATATGTTTGGCAAGATACAATTGAGCAATACAATAATAGAATGGTAAAAAATTATAATGTTGTGTCTGTGTGTATGCATTTATCATTATAGTCCATAAAGCATCTAGTGGGACTTCGGTGTAGTTCCTTCCCATCCCATCTGGGCATCAAAGCTGTAATAAAAAAAGAAGACAGTACATTTAAAATGATTGCCCACTGTGACCAACACCACTTTTACAAAATAGCCTACTACTATCTTCATAAAATAGAATTGCATACAATGACAATGACAAATACCTGAAGTGCTGGTGACTCTCATCAAGGTGTCATCTCTCAGAACCTCTCACCTCCTCATTCTCTGTAACACACATTTCAGGTCAGAGGTGTGGACTCTTCTCTAGTATAGGTTTTCCATAGACTCAGTGTACTATTGTTGTACTGTAAGGAGTAGGCTAGTGAAATCATTTCAATTCACAGTATTATTCTACAGCAAATCTACATATCAATGAATGGATCATTATTTTTGATTCCACATAACATTAGCGTTCATTACAAAAGCATTTACTTTTTCTATAATCTATTACATCTCTAACAAAGCTAGCTAGCTAGCTAACAAGCTAACACTTGTTTGGCTAGCTAGCTAACAAGCTAACACTTGTTTGGCTAGCTGATACACACACACACAAACACACTAAAATGGTGCATGACACATATTACACTATGTTGCATGTTTAGTAGGTCTGCAACAGTTGTATTTATTCATTATGTTTTATCTTTGACAACGTATTTCTTCCTCCCACCATCTCATTAGTGATGGTGGGAGGTGGTCTGATAACTGATGCTAACAACGGGGCTGATGCTACCTTACTCACAAAACAACAAATAACTGTTTGGCTATCCTAAGTAAACAACACAAAATCCTAGTAAACAACACATGTAACTCACTAAAACTTACCCAAGAACACAGCAGAAGGTCTGTGCAGACGACTGTCCCAAGAATAGTGAACTGATGTGGAGATCAATGTCTGACATTCCGTTGTCATCTGTCATCGTCAGATTCTGAGTTCGGAGTTCCCATTATGTATAGTCCAATATGAGTTCATTAATTGCCCACTGTCGATATTTCTGCCTGCTTTTGAAATTCAGTTGATAGCGTTAGCGAGAGGTTCAGCATCCATCTTGTAAACTTGTAAACAAACGCAGGTGGATCCTTACATACAGCTGGGGTGGGCGTGGCTACACACACTGTCACACTGAAACGAATAATACCCCCCACCCGACTTTGCTAACTAAATGTAGGTATTTAGTGAATGTAAAACTGTTGGATATGATATCGAGTGGGTTCTTCATCGCTTCGTTTGTCGTCCTATGCCAAAAACCGGAAAACACATTTTTTCACAACAAGACTTGTTGGCTCGATTGCGAGGTTTCAAAATGGCCGAGATGGGGACCTATTAATCAGACGCTGTCACAAATAGGAAAGCAGTAGTTGTTTTTGATGACCATTGACAAAAATACAATTATTTTAGTTAACGATAATATCTCTTCGTTGCGTCGTTGACGCATATATTTTGTCACAATTTTTATGAAGGAAATTAACATCATCCTCTGCGTGGGCAATGCCCATAGATATTATATACGCTTGGCAATGCCCATAGATATTATATACGCTTGGCAATGCCCATAGATATTATATATACGCTTGGCAATGCCCATAGATATTATATACGCTTGGCAATGAATGCCCAGCCCAGCCAATCCATCTCCGTCTCTGTTAGTAGAGGTTGCGTTCGTAAATTTGCTCTGAGACTTTGCTCACACTGAGTTCAACGTCATAAACGGTAAAGTAATTTTTATTGGACAAGAGGCAGTGGCGGCTGGTGATAAAAATGTTGGGTGGGGCACAGGTTATGGGGGCATGCTCCACGGGGAAGAATATCAACTTTAAAATCTGGATTTACAGTCGATTTTAGCATGAGAATATACAGTATATATAACTTAATTATTTTTATATATAACTTATTAAAGGGCAAACTGCAAACACAACAAAAATATAATGCACAACAACTGACAAATCAACTGGAATAGTCTTTGTTAGCAGAGTAGACCTAATGTTAACAGAATGGACTTATACCCTTTGTCTATCTGTGCAGCGGTAAGGTGAATCATTCTAGCAGTACTGTCCAGACAGTTGTCTTGTTTAGCCATTCAACTAGGCATTATTTATTCAATGGAGAAAGACATGGAACACAATGCAATTGTGATAATAAATGTGTTCTTTGTTACTTCTTTAATTAAATTAATGTGTACCTTTCTATTATCATACAATATTTCCTTGAACATGTAAACTCTATAATCATACAGTTGTCTTTCTATTAGTTGTCTCTGTCATACTGAACTGTTTGTTATCATCGTTTGTTATCATCTCCTGTTGTCTGTCTCTCTGTTGCTCTCCTCTCCTGTTGTCTGTCCGAATATCGGTTGTTAAAGCCGGGCATAGACTGTGCGATTTGTCCACGATTTCACCACGAATTTGTTGTCGCAGACTACGTTGCGTAGTCGTAGAGACATCCTAGCGTCATAAGGCCAAATCGGGACGTCGTAAGTCGCACAGTGTGAGAGAGTCAGCGATCAACGACTAATTGCTCCTACGTTCTAAAGACGAGGCTACGACCTGCCGCCAAATTTCTGGCAGGTCAGAAATTTCCGTTGTGGCTCGTGAAGTGTGGCTGGTCCTACGACACGATTCTGCACATACATCCGCTCAAAATCATCACTTAAGCCCAATAATGGCTGCAAAAAGAAACCCTACTGCTCGTTTTCAGTGGTCCCAGCCACTGGAAGAAAGATTGGTAGAGCTTTGGAGGGAACACGGGTGTCTGTTTGACGTCTCCTCCGCTTCCTATCATGACAGAGGGATGAGGGAGAACAGTTGGAAAGAGATTTCATCTGCCCTTGAGCTACCTGGTACGCTGAGTTTTGATTGCAATCTCTGTTGGTCTCAATGACTTCCTTTGGCTAGCTAGATTCACGTGAACCACGCACAGCTAGTCAACATTGACATACATTGAAACATGAAATACATTAAATTAAATCAATAGACAGCAGCTAACGTTAGCCGTCTTTCTTGATCTGTTTAGTAGGCTAATGTTTTTTTAAGTAGTAGCTAGCTAACGTTAGCTGTTTATTTTATTTCAGCCAATGAGGTGCAAATGAGAGCAGCTTCTCTTCGCACCCAGTATGGCAAACTATTGAAGCCAAAGCCAAGTGGGAGTGGAGACAAAAATCCAACTCCAAGGCAGTCCTGGATCTTAACACATTTGGATTTTTAAAAACCATATGTTGTTCATCGGCATGCAGAAACTAGTTTGACAGTAAGTAGGCCTACATCACCGTTACCATGCAGATTTCTCCACTAAATAGTTCCACAGTAGGCCTATGTGATTTCAAGGTAGACAGCCTGAGTTATAGCTATACTTCTAATAACTATACAGGTGAAATAAATGCACAGAATATCACACAATTCCCATTAATTGTAGAATCAGATTGACAGAGCACAGAGGAGATGTATCAGGCTGAGGTAAACGTATAGAACTCAATAGACTGAATTCAGCACCAAACATGGGTTATACAGGTTATATAAACAGCTCCTTCTGCAGGTCTGGTGACCTGGATAGGTTGTGTTACATGCCACAATAAGTACATAATAATACAACATTAATGAGAAAGCATCTTTGCCTGCATTTACTGTACTGCTACTGAGCTGTGCCTTTTTTTTGTAGTTGAATAGTTCAACAGAAGACCCTCCTGAAACACCACTGGATGATGATACACAAGATCAGAGGCAGACAGATGCATGTCCAGAAAGAGAGCTTGATGTGGAGAGTGATGGGTCAAATGTGACTTCACGTGACCCTGCCATGAGTGCCGTGCAGTCACCCCACATATCACCCATGAGCTCAAGACCAGGCACCCCACTTACCATAAGAAGCTCTACTCCAGTAAACGTAGCCGATATGACTCCCACTGAGGAAGACGCCCAGACAAGGTCCCACGCACCGCAGTGTCAGGGAAAGAGAAAGGCTTCTGAGGGGAATGTAGAGTTCCAAAAACTAGCAATACTGAAGCAGATGGCAGGTGCTTTCAAACCACCAGATAATGAGGACACATTTGCTAAGCAGGTAGCAAGTGAATTGCGCCAAGTTAAAGATCCAGCCATAAAAGTCAGGGTTAAAAGGAATATAATGGAATTATTGTATGATGCCCAAGAATCAGAACATGCCAGGGGTTTGATGTCATCAATGTCATCCTATGCATCAGGAGGCCCAGCCACTCCCCAACACCGACTGCATGAGCCCATGTATGGACTTTCCACACCAATGCCAGTGCCTCACTCATCTTATATGCCCCTGCAGGGTTATGCCCGCACACCAACCCACACACAAACCCAAAGCTTCATGGGGGTGCTTTCAGAGGAACAGAACAGCTAAAAACCTAGAGATGTGCCCCACTGACACATTGTTCTGTTCATTTCAGTTCATTAATGTACAGACTTTTGTTTTGTGAAGGTGTAGAAAAGCAGTTTTCCTTGTTCATTTCAGTTCATTAATGTACAGACTTTTGTTTTGTGAAGGTGTAGAAAAGCAGTTTTCCTTGTTCATTTCAGTACATTAATGTATAGTGTTTTGTGAAGGTGCAGAAAAGCTTTAAAAACTGATACTGTTTCATATTTCAATACAGGAGAGGGGACACATAAAAGCCCTGCTTTACTTTTATCTTGAGAAATTTATTTTAAGACAAAACTTGTTTACACCAGTCAATGTTTGACTTTTTTGAGAATAAAATGAAAAACAAAGAGGTTTTGGCATTTCTCTAGCATACTGTATATACAATTTACAAAGCTCAACATATAGTTATTTTAGAAGAGGATTCAGGGTGCACCCATATACAGTAGTCTATGCTCTATGCTGCTCATAAATGTCAGATGCGATCTTCTTGCCAGGAGACACTACCAGCAGGTGACATTAAGTAGTCCTTCAGCTGGTCCCGTTGCTGCTTGGCTGTGACTGCAGGGTTTCTGGCTCGTCCCATCTGTGCTGACTGCAGCATTCCCTCCTGCCTCCATGCTCCTCCAACCAGCTCGTGATTGCGGGCCCAAATCCTGCGTCTTCCTTTTTTTGTTTTTTCTGCACAAAATAATGCGCATACTAGCATTGCAGCTAATTGCTGTTGGTCCGCCATTTCTGACTCACGGTAGGAACCTTTGTATTGTTTACAGTTCACAATCGAACAATTTCAACAACTGTACAAGTCGCGTCACAAGCAATCGTGGATGTCAATCGTGGCTGAGAGCAATCGTACAGTGTGAGCACAATCGTACAGTGTGAGCACGCACGTCGTAAGGTCTGATCAAGTCGGAGACGGTAGGACTGAAACTTTCAGTCGTGCAGTGTGAGGGGTTCACCAACATAACATCGCACAGTGGGCAGGAGCCTTAAGTCGCGACGTGTTTCCGGGTCCAAAGTTGGCTGAGGCGCTGTCTTCGAAATGCCGCAATAATAATAATACATTATATTTATATAGCGCTTTTCCAAGGCTCAAATACCCTGACAATATGGGGAAAACGGGAAAGTGCTGTGTCCCTTGTTGTATGAATAGATCCGAGTCTAAAAAACGATTAAACTGTCATTCTACCGCTGTAGTACACTGGTATTCTGGTGCGGAGAATTTCTGGTTTGGACCCGGAAATTGCAAAACGTCACGTTTGACGTCAGACAACCGGATATTCAGGGCTCTCAAGTCTCACACATTATTTATTTTTTACTACCCCTAGTGGTAGTGGCCCTAGGCTGCAGCCTAGGTAAGCCTATAATCTGTGCATGCGAGAAATAGAAGCGCTGCCAATTGGAGCGCTGCTACAGCTCACGTGTAAGCCAAAAGTATTTGGACTGCCATAGAGTGCCATTCGGCCGGCGTCCCCGACTCCCTACCCTATGTATTTTCACAGTGTATTTTACACACACACAGATAAAATGTTTATTGTATTGGAGGATTTTTAATGAATGCTGATAGGCGCCGACAGAATATCAGCCGCATTTTATGAATAAACCATGTTTATTTTAAAAAAACTTTTACAAGTAGCAACTAGGAAGTGGGGGCGCTTTGGAAGGTGGGGGCGGCGCCCTAGCGCCCTCTATTGGCCAGCCGCCACTGACAAGAGGTATTCCATGAGTGCTGGAATCAGATTCCAGAGCGAATTTACGAACGCTGCCAGAAGGATGCTGTAATGGCTACTGGACGCGGACAACTTTTGGCGAGTTTCAGAGCGGGGTTGGAGAGGAAGGCTCTGGGAATAAACGGCCATGGTCCGACGGCAAACAAGAAGACTTCTATTGGAAACAGAGAATCCGCTCACAGAAGCCATCCTCATGGGTTGAGTGTGTCTGTCTCCATGTTCTTCGGGCCAGGTGTGCATGATGCCTGGGCCTAAGACTAGGGATGCTCCGATCTGGATTTTTGGGGCCGATACCGATCACCGATTTGTTTCCTCAAGATCAACCGATACCGATACCGATACCGATTTTTTTTAAAATACATAACTGACTGGATAGCCTAAGTATTTTTTGCTTTTTAGACAAAAGTTTTGATCCATTAGGCACCAAGCAAACGCAGACCCATTTTTATGGCATAGTAAAGGTCTGGCCTATCACCCAGTTAGGGCCTGAAGCCCAAGTCAGTCGATATGGCTGTATAAAAGACATCATAAACGTGGCCTTCATGGTTTACATACTGTTACGTCCTCCTATGTTTTCTGTTCAGTTATCTGTCTTCCCCAGGAGAAAAAAAAAAAAAAAAAAAAAAACGGTTTTTGCGATCGGCCATTTTTGCCGATCACCGATCGAGTCATTTGGAGTGAAATCGGCCGATTTAAATCGGTGGCCGATAAATCGGAGCATCCCTACCTAAGACACTATAGTCATACTGGGTAGGGCCTCCATTTGCTCTCAACATAGGCTCACTTCTTCGTGGCTTTGATTCCGCAAGATATTGGAAATATTCCATTGAGATTCTGGTCCATGTTGACATGATTGCATCACGCAGTTCCTGCAGATTTTTCAGATGCACTTTCAAGGTGTGAATATTCCGTTCTAAGAGGTTGTTCAGCTCTCCCTCTAGTTAGCTGAATGGTGAATCTTCTGCTTGCTCCGGCAGTACGGGTGAAATGATGAGATCTGACACAATTCGGTTTGATTTCCTTCTTCCTCTATTAAACAGATTGTAAAACTGACAAACACATTGATCTATTAGTACATGTAAATAATTAACAGTGAACAAACTAACAGAAAAGATTTAACAAACTACACAATCATTCAGAACTCAACTTACCAACTCCCATCTCTCTGTACAACTGACCTCCCGTTTCCCCTGTGTCTCAGACCACACTCATTAAGCCCGCCCCCATTTCTATCTAACCAATCACTCCCCTCATGCATACTTTTAACCAATCACAATCAAAACAAATAAAATAACCCCCAAATGAACCCTCCCATGGATTAGCCAAACACCTCCCACTTGGTCCATTGGTCTTTTATGCCTAAATGGACCACAACTTTCCCTCTCTTTAATAAAGTTATTTTACTGCTCCTCCACGGGAAGCAGCACGACCACCCGCCTGACGTCTCGGTCGAGCGTTGGGAAGAGATCGCGGCCTTCGCTCCTTCTTCGTCCTGAATCACCCACGCCTTCTTGCGCATCTTCAATAGGGTGCCAGCCAACCCCTCGTGGTTCGCCTTATGGGCCTCCCTTGCCAACAGAGTGCTGATCCATGCAGTGTAGGGGACAAGTGGGATTCCCACCTCCTTCGCCTCCTGGATTCTTCCTGAACACACCAGCAGCCCCGACCCTTCGACCTTCTTAACTACCAGTCTGTCCCAAGTCGTTTTAGGAAATTCTGTTCCATCCTGTGCAGCCAGACACAGGTCGCGGAAAGCTGCGTTTAGCTCCTGGACGCCGAGGCTAACTCCGCTTCTTGTCTCCCTCGGGCGAGTAGCCTCCCACTTTGCGTCTTCTGGAGCCCTCCTGCAAACCAACCACTGCCTAACAGCTCGCCGGAGCCACCCAACTACCCGAATGAGCCTGCCTATTTCACTGAAGCGTTCTGGCTCAATCAGGTCCATGAGAGCAGCGCCCCAGAGCCTCTCCCTCTCATGCTCTGGGTCCCTGGAACTCCCAACCGGTGTGGATGTCCCCTTTGCATTTGCTTCCTCCTCAGCTTCCCCCGCCTCGTCCTCTGCGGCCTCTCTGATTGGGTCATCCTCTGAACTGTTGTTTTTACTTTTCTTGCCCTTCTTGGTGGTTGCCTGATCTTCATCCTCTGAGGTGCCGTTCTGATGTGGCTGTTGGCTCCCGTTAGTCTCGGTTTTGCTGTCAGCTGCTGGCTGCTTGGACTCCTCTGCGCTGCTGGATGCTGCTGAACAGATGTCCCAAACCTCGTCATGCAGATTAGATTTTCAGGCTGTTCCTCATCCAGTTCTGGAACTTTGCCTTCTTTCGTGGAACATTATCATAGGAACTGACTTGGTTGAGCACATCCTTCAACTTGGCACTGATTCCTGGTTTATTGATGGCGTCTTGAATTTTCTGAATCCACTGTTGCTGTTTGACATCGCCTTTATTTGACTTGGCCTCATATCCTTTGCCCCCGTACTTCTGATCCTCGGTGATGCATTTGACATGTTCCTTATAGTCGTTACCCCAGAAGTCTTTCCCGCAGTCTATACATGAGAGAACTTGACACCCACGGCACATATTCACGTGCTTATCGACTTCCTTTTCCTCTGCGAGAGTCATCTCTTTCCCGCCTGGTTGACAATTTCCGCAGCGATACCCTCCGCATTTTGGCTCGCACGCGGCGCCGATGCTATCCCAGCTCCACCACTCGAGGACCTCTTTGCTGCTTGCAGCTGTTCTCCCGGTCCTTTCATGACCTTGCGGCTTCTGGTCTCCATCCTCTTCTTTGGCGCTGGGCGTCTTGCAGGGGATCTCCTCAAATCTTACTGCCTCCGTTCTCAGAGAACGCGCAAAGTGCGTCTGGGAGTTGTGTGCGGATCTTTCCCAACTTTCAAACAGGTCTGGGTGCGTTCCTCCCACGGTCTTCCCCAGAGGCCCGTCCCACAGCACTAAGTCTCCCGTCCTTCTTGTCCACCGTGGAGCGAGTCGTCCCTCTCGGTGGCTGATCAAGAGCTCGATTTCCTCAGGTCGAACCAGCTCTTTCTTCTCGACCCCAGGGAAGAACTTACAGAGTCGCTCTGGCCTGATGACCTTGTCTGCACGAGCGATTGTGTCGAGCCCGTAGCATACCATCTCGTGGGGACTCCATCTGTTGTTGCTCCACGCCCTGACCTTTAGCAGGTATTTGTTAGTCTTGACCCTGACCTTCATTCCACCGACCCCCTGCACAGTCAGTGTTACTTGCCTCCGCTCCAGTTGGAGCCGATCGGCGGCCCGGTTGGTGATATAATTTGTGTCGGAGGCGAGGTCTATGAGGGTTCCCAGGGCATTTCCTGCTTCTGTTTTGACTATCAATGTCATCATTAGTACTGGATGTTCCTCTGGCCCATTCTCCGCGAAGAGACCCCCGCCTTCTGCGCCCGTGCTCAGCGTCATCGAAGCCTTACTGGTGAATGCGTTCACCCTCCTTTCCTGTTCAGGGTTGAGTCCCAAAGAGTCCAGGACTTCCCGTTGCTCATCAGAGAACCCTGGCCCTGTCTTCTTTCCCTCATTCCACTTGGGACACAGAAGGTAGTGATGACTCGCCCCTCCTTCATTCTGCTTGCACATTCTGCACAGGTACCGGTTACTACACTCCCCGTCGGCGCCGTGCATGCCCAAACATTTCTGACAGGCTTTGCTTTGCCTTGCTATGGCTCGTTTCTCTGCCAGACTGACACTCTTGAACTTTTGGCAGAAGAATATTTTGCCACCGTGCTGATCGCTTCCACAGATGTCACACTCTTCTCTTCTTTCCGAGTTCCTGCCCGTGACTCTGGTTTCACCTCGATGTTCCTCCTCTTCTTCATCTACTGGTGAGTCTCTCTCCGTGGCCCTCGTGAATGCCCTCTTCTCTCCGGTGTTCCCCCAGAGGTCGCCGTGGAGCCTCGGATGCGCGCTATCCCCTCGAGGATTACTTCCTGCCTTTTCAGAAACAGAAGAAGAGCATCGAACCGCTTGTCTGGGGTGACTTGGTTTTCGGGTTCGGTTACAAAGGTAATCCAGCCTTCCTGCACGCGATCTGGCAGTTTTCGCTCGATGGCCTTAAGTACAAGTGGGTTCTTCATAGCGCCCACTTCTCCTAAGTCTGTCAGGTCCATGAGGGCTCTTTCCACTGCCTGAATAAGGTCGATCGCTTTCCTCGGCTGGTCTCCTTTTACCGCTGGTATTCTTTCCAATTCCTCAATAATTTGCAGCGCGATGGTTGCCTTGTCTCCAAACCGATTCTCCAAGGCTTTGAATACGTCTTCCGCTGAGCGGTAGCTCGAGAGTTTGAGCTCCTCGAAAACCTTTTGGTTTATGCTCTCGAGGAGGTGGAGTTTCTTCACCTCTGGCGACCCCGATGGGTCTCCCTGCCGCTGCAGGCTTTCCCAATCTTTCCGCCAGCGATGAAAATCTCTCATACACCCGCTGAACACGGGCAGCCTTGTTGGAGGGAGTTTGATCTTGGAGATGGCTCCAGTGCGGTTGCCTCCATATGTGGCGCTCTCCAGCCCTGCCTCCCGGGCTTGTTCCCATGCTTCCCGCTGAGCCTCCAGTAGTTTGGCGCGCTCTTGAGCGGCTATTTCTGCTGCCTTCAACTCAATCACGGCCGCCTTCTGCCTTGCCTCAGCGATCTCTTCTTCGGCCCCCAATTTCACTTTCGCTGTCTCCTTCTCAAACTCGGCCACGCTATCAGCTGACTTCAGTCTTGCCTCAGCGGCTTTCCTTTCCAGCTTGGCAATAGCTTCTTTATTTTCTCTATTTGTCGCTCGATCTTTGGCCTCTTCTTCGGCGAGAGCGTCGGCCCTTTTCCTCTCATCTTCGGCGAGAGCGTCGGCCCTTTTCCTCTCATCTTCGGCGAGAGCGTCGGCCCTTTCTCTATTTGTCGCTCGATCTTTGGCCTCTTCTTCGGCGAGAACGTCGGCCCTTTTCCTCTCATCTTCGGCGAGAGCGTCGGCCCTTTTCCTCTCATCTTCGGCGAGAGCGTCGGCCCTTTCTCTATTTGTCGCTCGATCTTTGGCCTCTTCTTCGGCGAGAACGTCGGCCCTTTTCCTCTCATCTTCGGCGAGAGCGTCGGTGGCCATTTGCTTTGCTGCGGCGGCCTTGTCGGCCATTTTGTCAGTATTCTCCTTCTCAACTCTTCCAAATTCAGTCACAAACGTTTCCCAAAGTTCATCCCTTTTGTCCTACAGCTCCTCTAGTGACTTTCTCGTGTTGCACGCCTCAACTACAGGGATCCACTCCCCCCAGCTTGATAGCAGACTTCGCGCTTTGATGATGAGGTTCTCTGTGAGTGTGCTTCGTTCTTTACAAACGTCGTGGGTTGCCTCTTCTAGACTGATCCTCTTCGCGCCTTCGTGACTCCTTTCTGCTCGTCTAATTGTGGATGAAAGTTCGACTCCCGCGAACCTTGTCCACATGTTGGCCTTTAAGACGTGACCGACCTGTTCAACCTTCTGAGCTCTCTCCTCAGCAGCATTGGTGATGTCTTGAAGAAGCTGACTGTTACCTGTCTCAGGTTCCTGACTTGCTTTGGCCTGCAAACCTTCCTCATAATTGTCGTCTGCAGAGTTTAGGTCTTTCGCGTTTGACAGGAGCGCTATCCACTCGCGTTTCATGTCATCTTCGCCCATCAATGCCACTGACCTGATGATGTGGCGATATCCTCTCTCAAAAGTGACTGCCAACTTTTCCCTTTCGGTCTTTAGTGCCTCCATTCTGCCTGTGACTCAGAAATAACTTGTGTGTACCTGTTTCGTCTTTCTATCTTATATCTTCAGCCCTCTCTGACTCCCTGAGCTGATTTGCGCTGGTCCCTGCACTTCCTTAACTAGTCTTCGGCAGCGGAACCAGGTTCACCGTGGGGTCATCCCAGGGATACTGCTAAAAATAAAATAATAAAGTGGGAGAGGATTTTCCTCCCCCCGACGACTTAATACCCAGGTACACACAAACCTATTTTAATGCAAACAGTCAATAGAGTCACAGAGAAGAGTGCTGGGTGTGGGTAGCTCTCTGGGTAGCTGCTATTAGCTCGCAATTCCTTTCTTGGTGGGTCTTGTAGGTTAGCCTAGCTGGCTGTGGATTCTTGCAGTTGGGTTAACCAGTTGAAACTAGCCGTGGATTGTTTCACTCCTTGCCTGCCTAGCTAGCTGTAGCTTTGAGTGCTATAAGCTCTACCGCGTGCCTGCTGCGTTATTTCGACAACAGGGCTAACGCTAGCTTAGTTGGCTAATGCTACGCTAGCTAGCAAGTGGCTAATTAGCTACAGTCGCGGGCGCCAGGCTCCGTTTCCGGCCTAGTTAGCTGTAGCCTTGAGTGCTATAAGCTCTACCGCGTGCCTGCTGCGCTATTGCGACAACAGGGCTAACGCTAGCTTAGTTGGCTAACGCTCCGCTAGCTAGCAAGTGGCTAATTAGCTACAGTCGCGGGCGCCACGGCTCCGTTTCCGGCCTAGTTAGCTGTAGCTTTGAGTGCTATAAGCTCTACCGCGTGCCTGCTGCGCTATTGCGACAACAGGGCTAACGCTAGCTTAGTTGGCTAATGCTCCGCTAGCTAGCAAGTGGCTAGTTAGCTACGGTTGCGGGCGCCACGGCTCCGTTGCCGGCCTAGTTAGCTGTAGCTTTGAGTGCTATAAGCTCTACCGCGTGCCTGCTCCGCTATTGCGACAACAAGGCTAACGCTAGCTTAGTTTGCTAATGCTACGCTGGCTAGCAAGTGGCTAGTTAGCTACGGTCGCGGGCGCCACGGCTCCGTTGCCGGCCTAGTTAGCTGTAGCTTTGAGTGCTATAAGCTCTACCGCGTGCCTGCTGCGCTATTGCGACAACAGGGCTAACGCTAGCTTAGTTTGCTAATGCTACGCTGGCTAGCAAGTGGCTAGTTAGCTACAGTTTCGGGCGCCGCGGCTCCGTTGCCGGCTGGCGGCTGCATCACTAACCTGACCAGGCTTTAGCTTGCTCTTATCTCCGGTGAATGGATCCTTGTCCTCCCGGAGCTTCTGTTGCGTCCAACCGTGCTTGTATTCCTTAGCTAACTGACGGTCCGTCCTCCTGCGGTCGTCAGCGGGTGTTTTACAATTGTTCAGCTCTCCCTCTAGTTAGCTGAATGGTGAATCTTCTGCTTGCTCCGGCAGTACGGGTGAAATGATGAGATCTGACACAATTCGGTTTGATTTCCTTCTTCCTCTATTAAACAGATTGTAAAACTGACAAACACATTGATCTATTAGTACATGTAAATAATTAACAGTGAACAAACTAACAGAAAATATTTCACAAACTACACAATCATTCAGAACTCAACTTACCAACTCCCATCTCTCTGTACAACTGACCTCCCGTTTCCCCTGTGTCTCAGATCACACTCATTAAGCCCGCCCCCATTTCTATCTAACCAATCACTCCCCTCATGCATACTTTTAACCAATCACAATCAAAACAAATAAAATAACCCCCAAATGAACCCTCCCATGGATTAGCCAAACAGAGGTGTTCTATTCAGATTCAGATCCGGTGACTGGGAAGACCACTGAAGACCACTGAACTCATTGTCATGTTCATGGGACCAGTTTGGTTTGTGACATGGAGCATTATCATGCTTTAAGTAGCCATTAGGAGATGGGTAAATTGTGGCCATGAAGGGATGCTGATGGCCATTAACAAACAATACTCAAATAGGCTGTGGCATTCAAGCGATAATTGATTGGTATTAACGCTGCCAAAGTGTGCCAAGAAAACATTCCCCATTGCATTCCAACATTGCATGGATGAGAAGTGCCTTCAGAAAGTATTCAGACCCCTTCACTTTTTCTACATTTTGTTGTGTTAAGTCAAAAGCATTGTATTTGGTGTGAAGGACAAAGCCTCACAGTCCTTTTATTAGAATATCTAAATGCTTGTTCTGTCTTTTTTTATTGGAGACACCCAAAATATAAGCTTATTTTACTCCATTGTCTGTAAACATGGTTGCAAATATAATTTTGATCTCATGGATGGTCAGTATAGCTCCGTGACTCCGTCTATCAAGAGAGTGGTAACATTTCTCCAGGGCCAAGTCCATTTCACTTTTCTCCATTTACAAAAGTGATTGGAAGACAGCTTTGTTATTGTTTGAATCCCAGATAGACCCTTTTAATGTAGCTACTCAGATATGTTTCAATGTGATGTGCCAATGCATTGGATAGTCTCTAGCCATTTGTACCAGCTAATTCTAATGCTCCTAAGAGAACCGCATCTCAGTATAATGTGATAACCTACTGCATACTGTGGGAACTGTGCTGATGTTATCATATCGTGATGTTAGAATTATAAGGTTCTATCTCCATTTTTTTTTTTACATAATCTGATTCATTAGGTGTTTATTAAAAGCATACGAACAAAGCATGAATAAACGTGTGTGTGTGTGTGTGTGTGTGTGTGTGTCTGTCTGTGTGTGTGTGTGTGTGTGTGTGTGTGTGTGTGTGTGTTTGTGTGTGTGTGTGTGTGTGTGTGTGTGTGTGTGTGTGTGTGTGTGTGTGTGTGTGTGTGTGTGGTATTGGTGGTTGTTTGTTGATGGGATAAAATCTGTCTGACTTTCTCAAACATTTTCGTCTGTCACAGACTGGATAAAGCAACAAGCCTTCATTGTCTTGACATATGTAACTGCATCAGAAAAAGCCATATATGCCTATATTTATACATATATATTATATTTATGTATTTTACTATTTTATGCCCCATTTCTTCTTCATCTTGTTCCAAGATGGCCGCGCGCTTAGTCGCCGCAGCTCGGGGGGCGACCACACTGGTGTTTCATTGTGTTTTTAAGAACATTTGTATGTTCACTTTTTTTTTAGTACTTATAGGGAACAGTTATGTATATAGTACCTACAGCAGGCTCGACTTATTAGAAGTCGGCACGCAAAACGACAAGATAGTAACGGCGGATTTCCTGGAGCAATACAGAATTGACAAGGATATCGCCAGAACACCGGGAGAGCACTGGTTCACAGTCCCCTCCCTGAGGCGGAAACGCCGGCGGCGAGACCGTAAGAAAAGGCGAGGCCGCCGGGGAGGCCTGCTAGCAAGGCTGAGGAGAAGCCCAAACAAACCAGCTTTACCAAGCATTTTCCTCTCTAACGTCAGATCCCTGACGAACAAGATGGATGAACTGAGACTACAGGTGGCCAAAAACAACATCGTTGGGGATAGCTGCGTGATTATTCTGACCGAAACCTGGCTAAATGACAACATTGCGGACGCTACTGTTAGCTTAGAGGGGCGCACGCTACATCGCGCTGACCGAACGGAGCTGCTTAGCGGGAAGTCAAGAGGAGGTGGGATCATAATATCAACGAAGGATAGCTGGTGCTTAAACACGAAAACTGTAAGTAGCCACTGCTCCCCTGACCTGGAATACTTGACTGTTAAATGCCGACCCACATACCTCCCTAGGGAGTTTAACGCGGTGCTAATTACATGTGTGTATATAGCGCCTAGCTCAGACAGCAAAGTAGCATTGGCGCGACTATATGACGTCATTAGCAGCCAACAAAGCACTGATCCACAGGCTATTCACATCATAGCGGGGGACTTTAATCATGTCGACCTGAAGGCAGTACTACCCAAGTTCTATCAGCATGTAAAATGTGCAACGAGAGGAGAAAAAACACTGGATAAGGTATACACCAACATCAAACGTGCTTACAAGGCTAGTCCGCTAGCTCATCTAGGCATGTCTGACCATGTGTCAATCCTCCTGATTCCTGCATACACCACAATGGGGAAAAGTGCTCCCACCACCACTAAGACTGTCAGAACCTGGCCAGAAGGGTCTGCTCCACTGCAGATCTGCCTAAATGACACCCTATGGCAGGAATATGAGCATGAGGACCTGGAACAGTACACGTCGTCGGTTCTGAACCACATAGTGAACTGCACCAACTCAGTCACCGTGGACAAACGGGTCCGGGTCTACCCCAACACGAAGCCATGGATGACTGGGAAGGTCCAAAAACTGATAAATGAGAGGGACAACGCCTTCTTCGCAGGGAAGCGCACACCGCTGTACAGCTCCACCAGGGCCAAACTAAAGCGCGGCATCAAAGCGGCCAAGGCAGAGCACAGAGAGAAGATTGAGGAATGCCTCCTGAGCAACGACTCCAGGCGGATGTGGCAGGGGGTTCAGCAGATGACAAACTTCAGAGCCAACAGGCTCACAGCCGCAGAGGACGACCCCCTGCTGGCGGGAAAGCTGAACACCTTCTACGCCCGGTTCGACGAGGGGCGAACGGAGGTAACCACAACACAAACACCACTCTCTCCAGCTCTCAGCAGCCTCACCCTCACAGAGCATGAGGTGAGACGCGTACTGAAGGCGGTGGACCCCAGGAAAGCCTCGGGGCCGGATGGCGTCCTGGGACGGGTGCTGAGAGACTGCGCCGACCAGCTGGCCGGGGTTTTCACCAACATCTTTAACCAGTCCCTGTCCCAGGCCACCGTCCCACCCTGCCTGAAAACCTCAACTATCATCCCAGTCCCGAAGAAAAGCACGGTGAGCTGCCTAAACGACTACCCCCCGGTGGCACTCACACCAATCATCATGAAGTGCTTCGAGAAACTAGTCCGGGCCCACATACTCACACGCCTCCCGCCCAACCTGGATCCATACCAGTTCGCCTACAGAGCCCACAGGTCCTCAGAGGACGCAATAGCGACGACTCTCCACGCCACTCTATCCCACCTGGAGAGGGGAAACAGCTACGCGAGACTGCTCTTCGTGGACTTCAGCTCCGCCTTTAACACCATCCTTCCAGACAGGCTAGTGACCAAACTACTAGACCTGGGTCTATCACACTCTATATGTGCGTGGATCAAGGACTTCCTGACCGACCGCCCCCAGAGGGTGCGGGTGGGCCCCCACACCTCCACAGCCCTCAGCCTCAGCACTGGGTCACCCCAGGGCTGCGTGCTAAGCCCCATCCTCTACAACCTCTACACCCACGACTTCACCCCCATCCACCCCAGCAACTACATCGTAAAGTTTGCAGACGACACCACCGTGGTGGGATGTATCTCGGGGGGGGACGAGGCGGCGTACAGGGATGAGGTAGAGCAATTGAGCAAGCTGTGCAAGGTTAACAACCTGCTGCTAAACAAGTCAAAGACCCAGGAATTCATCGTAGACTTCAGGAGGAAAAAGTCCGAGATCCTGCCCCTGCTCATCGACGGAGAGAGCGTGGAGATAGTCTCAAACCTCCGATTCCTGGGACACATCATGCGGGATGACCTGGCCTGGAAGGACAACACTAAAGGCACCATCAAAAGGGCACAACAGCGGCTATACACCCTGAGATGCCTCAAGAAACAACACAGCAAGCAGGAGATGCTGGTGGCCTTCTACCACGGCGCAGTGGAGAGTATCCTCACCTTCGGCATCTCCAACTGGTACCACAGCTGCACGGCAGCGGAGAGAAGCGATCTACAGAGAGTCGTGAGAACAGCACAGAGGATCACCGGCGCCACCCTCCCCTCTCTGGAGGAGCTGTACAAAACACGCTGTCTCAGGAGGGCCTCCAAGATCTCCAAGGACCCGACCCACCCTGGGCACGAACACTTTGTCAAGCTGCCCTCGAACAGGAGGTACAGGACCCCGGCCGCTAAGACAAACAGACTGAAGGACAGCTTCTACCACAGGGCCGTCAAGGCCCTGAACACAGAAAAGGCCTAAGTTCTGGGCCCAGGACAGTCCGGACGGATTGTATGGCAGCTAGTGCTGAGGCACAAACATGTACATTTTCAAGCCTGCAAACTGTGACACTTTTAAAAAATGTGAAAAAATACTTTCTTGTGAAATATGACAACCCTAGTTGACTATCTGTGCAGTATAGTACAGTGGATTGTGTACATAGCCTCTATTGATGTAAACCAGCTCCTTACCTTCTTGTGATTTTATGCATCTATGCTTTTTCCAAAATGTGTTTCTTTTTCCTTTCCTAAACACCAGGGGAGCCTCCCCTCCTAAATTTCGTTGTTTGGTACCTGTACTGTAACAATGACAAATAAAGTCTATCTATCTATCTATCTATCTATCTATCTATGCAGGGTATTGTAGATGCTGATTATGCAGGGTATTGTAGATGTTGATTATGCAGGGTATTGTAGATGTTGATTATGCAGGGTATTGTAGATGTTGATTATGCAGGGTATTGTAGATGCTGATTATGCAGGGTATTGTAGATGTTGATTATGCAGGGTATTGTAGATGTTGATTATGCAGGGTATTGTAGATGTTGATTATGCAGGGTATTGTAGATGCTGATTATGCAGGGTATTGTAGATGTTGATTATGCAGGGTATTGTAGATGTTGATTATGCAGGGTATTGTAGATGTTGATTATGCAGGGTATTGTAGATGTTGATTATGCAGGGTATTGTAGATGTTGATTATGCAGGGTATTGTAGATGTTGATTATGCAGGGTATTGTAGATGTTGATTATGCAGGGTATTGTAGATGTTGATTATGCAGGGTATTGTAGATGTTGATTATGCAGGGTATTGTAGATGCTGATTATGCAGGGTATTGTAGATGCTGATTATGCAGGGTATTGTAGATGCTGATTATGCAGGGTATTGTAGATGTTGATTATGCAGGGTATTGTAGATGCTGATTATGCAGGGTATTGTAGATGCTTATTATGCAGGGTATAGATGTTGATTATGCAGGGTATTGTAGATGCTGATTATGCAGGGTATTGTAGATGCTGATTATGCAGGGTATTGTAGATGTTGATTATGCAGGGTATTGTAGATGCTGATTATGCAGGGTATTGTAGATGCTGATTATGCAGGGTATTGTAGATGCTGATTATGCAGGGTATAGATCTTGATTATGCAGGGTATTGTAGATGCTGATTATGCAGGGTATAGTAGATGCTGATTATGCAGGGTATTGTAGATGCTGATTATGCAGGGTATTGTAGATGTTGATTATGCAGGGTATTGTAGATGTTGATTATGCAGGGTATTGTAGATGTTGATTATGCAGGGTATTGTAGATGTTGATTATGCAGGGTATTGTAGATGTTGATTATGCAGGGTATTGTAGATGTTGATTATGCAGGGTATTGTAGATGCTGATTATGCAGGGTATTGTAGATGCTGATTATGCAGGGTATTGTAGATGTTGATTATGCAGGGTATTGTAGATGTTGATTATGCAGGGTATTGTAGATGTTGATTATGCAGGATATTGTAGATGCTGATTATGCAGGGTATTGTAGATGTTGATTATGCAGGGTATTGTAGATGCTGATTATGCAGGGTATTGTAGATGCTGATTATGCAGGGTATTGTAGATGCTGATTATGCAGGGTATTGTAGATGCTGATTATGCAGGGTATTGTAGATGTTGATTATGCAGGGTATTGTAGATGCTGATTATGCAGGGTATTGTAGATGCTGATTATGCAGGGTATTGTAGATGCTGATTATGCAGGGTATTGTTGTACCTCAGTGATGTATTTTACTGCCAAGTGGGATCATTGAAGTAAAATTAGTGTGAGGACTCATCATCTCAAGATTGAGTGTTCTTTATTTAGCAGTGAAAACCCACACTGTAGAGATTCTCTGCTTTTATTTGATGGTATACTGTATGTGTACACAATAGTTTCACCTTTCAGAAATGACAACATTGTTTAGACATACAGAAGTCCCCCTTGACAGGTGTTTCTGGTTCGCCATTTATACAGCATAAGAGAGCTGTCAATGTCTAGTATTGATTCTAGGCGTTGTGTTTACCTATTGGTGTTCGGCCACATGAGGACCAAAACAAGTGTCAGTGAAAGTCAGGGAAACCATTCTTAATTCATATGATGTGAATGTGTTTCTTGTAATATTATGTCAAAGTCGACAAATGCAAGAGGAGACTTGCCCCCTTCCAAAGAAAAGGAAAGGTGATGATGTCATCAACAGGCGACACCATGTCGCATCTCTGATTCATTCACGAGTGAATAGTTACTACTACAGATGTGGACATCGAGTTCGTAGGAATGATCTTTTGTTTCTGGAGTGATCAGACGTCCAACCGTCCCGGTTTGAGCAGAGCCGGTATCTCCACATTTTAGGAAAATGTAAGTAAAACGTGCCCCGTAGCCAAGTCATGCATTTACATTCGCCACATAATGGTAGTTGTAACTACACACAGGTTGCACAAACACACATAACACAACTGTTATTACCATTACCAGCAAACGAACAAGATAGTCAAATGGCTTTGTCATGTTTTTATTATGACAGTTCACTCTGTAAGTGTTTTCCAATGCAAAAAAGTCAGATCTTGGTGACACTACCTGAAAATGCTCAAGACAGTACTATACACTATTTGCACAGCCATTTGAAATGGGTTACACATTACTGTATTTAGTGAGGTAAATGAGTACAAGACACTGAATACGTATGTTTCACATTTTTACTGCATATGCTCTTTGCAATTCTAATTTGTTCACAGCATTGTGCAAAAGAAAAATACTAACTTATTTACAACAAACATAAGAAACAGAGCTGTGCACAACTGTAAACAATATTGCAGTACATATTGGAACTGAATTGGAACATACAACATACACAGAACTGTAAATCATTCATTCACATCCAGACATTCCTGTCTGTCTGGCCACATATTTTCATTGACATCACAGTGAATATCATCCCTGGCAATGCAGCGAGGAAAGTATCTCCTTGAGTGGCAAATCCACCCTCTGCAGGGCTGTGCTGTGATGTCATCACATGCTGCATCCATGGCCACTAGCAAGGCCATTTGGGTATGTGGATGCCGGTCATATACCTTCCACCTCCAGGCAGAGAAAAACTCCTCTGTTGGATTCAGGAATGGGGAGTAGGGAGGGAGATATTCCACCAGCATCCTTTCATGTGCTGCAAACCACTGTCTGACCAGTTTTGAATTGTAGCAGGTTTACGGTGTAATGTTGTAGCAGGTTTACAGTGTAATGTTGTAGCAGGTTTACAGTGTAATGTTGTAGCAGGGGTAGTGGTGGTCTAGTGGATAGTGAGTTGGACTTGTCATCGGAAGGTTGTGAGTTCAAATCCCACCTGAAACCACACCACTACTTGTGTGCCCTTGAGTAAGGCACTTAGCCCTCAGTTACTCCAGGGGGAATGTCCCCTGTAATTCGTAATTGTAAGTCGCTTTGGATTAAAAGCGTCTGCTAAATGGCAAAATTAAAATTAAAATTTTACGGTGTAATGTTGTAGCAGGTTTACGGTGTAATGTTGTAGCAGGTTCACGGTGTAATGTTGTAGCAGGTTTACGGTGTAATGTTGTAGCAGGTTTACGGTGTAATGTTGTAGCAGGTTTACGGTGTAATGTTGTAGCAGGTTTAAGGTGTAATGTTGTAGCAGGTTTACGGTGTAATGTTGTAGCAGGTTTACGGTGTAATGTTGTAGCAGGTTTACGGTGTAATGTTTCCCCTCAGACACAATTATAAACGTAATAATCTCTCGTGAGGTCTTCCGCTTCAACACTGCGTGCGTTTATCGATTCCACCGTCTTTGTTCTAACTCCCGTTCCTTGGTATCGCGGGAATAGACTGAGTCTGTACTATGGCACGCGATGAGGTACACATTTATTTTGTATAGCATATCAGGATGTTCCATCAGGGAACTTCCGGTTTAACGAAAACGTCAAAAATAAATAAAAGCTTGAAGTATAAAATGTCTATTAAAACGTTGCCACAGATTTATTGGACTCAGCTTCACTGATATTGATGCAGAAATCACAATGTATGAATTTAAAACTTATGATAATCCACAAGTGATTGTTCCTGCAAGTTTCTCACCATCAAGGCTTCCATACATTTAATGTACTATTAGAAATGTGTACAACTGTGACGGCTATCAGTAGCCTGGTTGTCTGTCTATATGTTTGTGTCTGTTGTAGTGTCTGTTCTGGTTGTCTGTATCTCTTTAACAGCCATAAGCCCAGTCCAGGGGATCCACCCCCCCCCCCCCCCCGTGATAATTGCCAATCAAACTCCAGCAGTGACCAATCAACTCCAGCCAATCAACACCAGCCAATAATCAACACCAACCAATCATCAGAGGCCACACCCTACAAAAGATCAGGAGAGAGAACCAGCAGGAGCTGTGTGATCCCATCACACAGTTCCCACCATTTTGTGTATACCATGCGGGTGGTTTACTTTGTGAGAGCATTTTGTTATAGTTTGGTGGATACTTGTTAGAGATCCTTTTGGTTTGATTTGTTAGTTGTGATATGTGTTTAGTGAATTATTTGATACCTGTGTTAGTGATCTTGTTAAGTGATACCATGTTTGAAACCTTTATTGTTATTGTTTATTTTAACCATCCACGGGATGAGTTTATTGTTTATTTGAATAGGAGGCATTTGTTATAGTTTTAATTCTGTTTATCTGACCCATTGTGACTTTAATTTACCCTTACTGAAATAAATATCTTTACTTTACTCATAACACCTGTATTTTGTTACTTCTTATTCTCCCTAGTGAATGTAGAACGTAACAAGTGGGGGCTCGTCCGGGATCTAACGCCGTTAAAGGGTCCGGATCTAACAAAAGGTATTTGGCTGGGGTAATTAATAGTTAATAACCATCATGCAGGGCTTAAAGTACTCCGGCACAGTGCCGGATTTCCGGCGCGGGGGAATTAAAAATAAATAAATATATATATATATCACACGCTATTGGTTTACATCGTAATTTAAAGAGTCATCTTCAGCAAAGAGACAGTTCCGCCTACCAATGGTATCACATTGCTCAAGCCAACCAACGACTTCTAGCCAATCGGAGGCAGAGTATTGGGGCGGGCCTTAATAAGTTTGAATGAGTGTAATGTGAGCTTGTAGAGACGTTCGCTTTTAGCAGCCCGCTATCTCGCTAACTTTAGTCTATTAAAATGGAAGCCAAGTTTCTCAAAACTGGCGAAGACACAGCTATATTAGAACGAGGAGTAAGAAATAAATGGCGCTGGGCATGGATAGAGGAGAGTAGTGGTGACGGGAAGCCTTATGGGACGTGGTGCCTCAAACTGAGGGAGCCGGGTGCTTGTTTCTGTACGCCGTGCTCGAAGAGACTCCTCTACGGCAGCAGTGGGAAGAAGGTGATCGCTCGACACGCCTCAGATCCCGGTCACCAAGCATCGGTTCGAGCACTCGCTCACACAACAACCTTGCCGGGAGCGACGGCTACAGGTACCACTTCATCTTCAATGACCGACCGTGTTTGCGAGCAAAAGATCCGAGTGTGTGCGTTTATAGCCGAACATGATCTGTCTTTCACAGTGGCTCAGCCACTCGTCGATTTGTGTAAGACGCTATCACAAGATAAAAATGCACTGACAAAGCTGTCCATTTCCAACCAGCACGCCAGCTATTTAAACACACATGGCCTTGCCCAAAAACGGCTATGTGAAAAGCTAAAAAAAGCTACATTTTCAATGAATATCGACGAAGCTACAAATCTTAACATGGACAAAATCCTCAATGTCCTTGTTCGTTTTTTTGATGATGATCTGGCCAAGGTAACAACACAACACCTAGCGAGCAGGAAAGTAAACATCGCCAACTCCTCAGCCCTCATGCAGGAGCTCAAAGATATCCTGGAGTCCAATGGTCTTGACTGGTCACTAGTCATCAGTATTCTGCTTGACAACTGTGCAGTGATGAGAGGAAAGAAGACTGGACTGGAGACACAAGCAAGGAAGGAGAACCCTAACCTGCTCGACATATGTGGAGATACAGTTCACATGGTGAACAATGCCGCCAAGGCCATGATGAGCCCATTTACCTCTGAGGTGGAAGGATTCTGCAATGACATCTATTATGATATAGAAAAGTCCTCAAAACAGAAGGAGATCTTTGCAGAGTTCCGGTCTCTTCTTCATCAACCAGCCAAGAGCTTAATCAGGCCCATCGGCAACCGCTTTCTACAGATCCTGGAGGTGTGTATAATGAGGGGTGAAAGCAACAAAAATGTAGGCTATTCATAAAAAAGATTTTAATATTAATTAATGTGTATTACTTCCACCCCTCATAGGTGTGCAACAGGTTACATGAACTTATGGATGTACTAGTGTTGCACTACTACCATCATGTGTTGGATCCAAATGAAGAGCATAAATACAGGTAATGCAAATTATGTTAGTGTTAAATGAACAGTTCACTGTTAATGATTTGTACTGTATTGCTTGTGTTAATCTGTAGTTAATGGTGTAGAGACTAGATTTCGGATAATCAATTGCTAAAATAAAAAGATAATCATTTGCTAAAAATGTAATATAAAATTCATGAATTAGTTAAATTAGTATGTAACATGAGCATCAACATGAGCATTGCAATTTCCTTACCGGAGAATACGTTTTCAGTTTCGGCCTATTTTCCTGGTTTTTAACTATAGCCTATCCAAGGCCATTGACATTGACAATTTATTTGAGTTAACAGGTTGAGTTTTAATCTGTAATCCACAATGAAACAAAATCTGTGTGTGTGTGTGTGTGTGTGTGTGTGTGTGTGTGTGTGTGTGTGTATGTGTGTGTGTGTGTGTGTGTGTGTTTGTGTGTACTGCAGATGGCTTCTTAACCAAGTGTTTGAAAGGCATGCACTAACATTTGAGGAAAGGGCCAGAGTAGATGTTCTTCAACAAGAACAAGCGTCAGCGTCCCGAATGAGAACAGCAGAGAATCAGAACCGGAAGGCACGGATCTCTGTGCTCTTCTTGGAGTTTGATAGGTTGACAGCCTTCATTGACATGTTCAGAGGTATATTACAAGTAGGCTAACTCGAGTGGCAATAGCTGTACATGAGCGCACAACCCTGACTGATGTTTTATTCCTCTCAATCCAACAAGAACAGAGTAACAATGACTGCTAGTGTAACATATTATATGTGTCAAACCTTTTGATTGGTAGTGAATATATTTAAATGTTCTGTCATGTAATTGCTTTTTAATTCTTCTTCTTATTATTATTATTCTTATGTTGTCTGTATGCACCAACAACCATAGCAAATTCCTTGTATGTGAAAACCTACTTGGCGAATAAAGTCATTCTGATTCTGATTCTGATATTTTGTACTTTGTTTGCAGGTGTCCTTCCAACCTTTCAGGGATTTCTGAAATAACTGCAGCATGAGAAACCCCTGGTGCACTTGCTGCATGTGGAGATGGTGGCCCTGGTCAGAGAACTGCTGTCCAATTTCATGATGCCCTCCGCCATCCCACTGAGTGCAAAGAGGCTAGTCAAAGTTGATGTCCAGAGTCGAGACTTGCAACTGTCTGACAAAAGGCTGTTTGTCGGCACACATTGCTACTCTGCACTGAACAAGGCTCGTGTCGAGGGGAAGATATGGGTTAACAATCTCTACAGCTCTCTCAGAGAAGGTTATATGAAGGCAGCAGATTTCCTTCTTAAAAAGCTTCCTCTCGACAACCACATCATCACTGCACTCTCGGCTTTGACTCCTTCTTTGATTCAAGATGAATCTGTCTGTGGGGCTTTCATCACATTAGGCAAGGCCTTGCCTAATGTACTGTAGTTGAACCAGAGGAGATTGGTCAACTAGATGAAGAGGTACGGGCATACCAAATAGATGTGGACCTGGTAGCTCGTGGCCAGAGTTACATTGAGGAAGAAAGTCGACTTGATGTAGACTGGTGGAGTGGAATCCTGAGAGATGCGAAATTTCCTACTCTGGGTAAGCTGGTCAAAGCACTTCTCAGCATCTTCACTGGCCCCCTGGTTGAGGGATCCTTCAATCTCATGGATGACATCCTTGAAGCAGACAGATGCTCAATGAATGTGGAGACTTACGAGAGTCTTGCAATTGTCAAATCTGCAATTAAAGCAAGGGAGTGGACAGCCTCAACGATGATGATAGACCCGCCATTGAGGAGGTCCTGCCTGGCGTCATATCAAACATATCAGCTGCACCTGAATAAGAAGAAAGAGAGGGAAGAGGCACTAAAGAAGAGAAAGCTGACAGATGCAGCAAGGGTTCTGGCTTCAGTGAGAGTAAACAAACTAGTGCACCAGGCCAGGAATATGGCTGCACAACCCAAAGCCTCCACTGCACCACACACTGCCTCCACTGGACCACCCAAAGCCTTCACTGCCTCCACTGGACCACCCAAAGCCTTCACTGCCTCCACTGGACCACCCAAAGCCTTCACTGCCTCCACTGGACCACCCAAAGCCTTCACTGCCTCCACTGGACCACCCAAAGCCTTCACTGCCTCCACTGGACCTCCCAAAGCCTCCACTGGACCACCCAAAGCCTTCACTGCCTCCACTGGACCTCCCAAAGCCTTCACTGGACCTCCCAAAGCCTCCACTGGACCTCCCAAAGCCTCCACTGCCTCCACTGGACCTCCCAAAGCCTTCACTGCCTCCACTGGACCTCCCAAAGCCTTCACTGGACCACCCAAAGCACTCAAATCCTCCACTGCACCACCTAAAGCTTTCTTTGGACCACCCAAAGCACTAAAATCCTCCACTGCACCACCTAAAGCCTTCACTGGACCACCCAAAGCACTCAAACCCTCCACTGCACCACCCACTGCCTCCACTGCACCACTCAAAGCGTCCTCTGTCTCCCCTGGAACACTTAATGCCTTGAAAAGGAGTGTCTCGGAGAAATTGCAGGGCTTTGTTTATGACCCAAAAAGAAGGAGAATATAAGTGATAGTGGCTTAAGTAATCAGTTTGTTCTTTTAAAGACATGTATATATTTTATTCTGTATTGTTATAGTGATAGTGGCTTAATAAGTAATCAGTTTGTTCTTTTAAAGACATGTATATATGTTATTCTGTATTGTTATAGTGATAGTGGCTTAATAAGTGATGCAATCAGTTTGGCCTTAAGTGATTTAATCAGTTTGTTCTTTTAAAGACATCTAAATATATTATTTTATTTTGTATTGAGTATAAAACAGTATTAATGCATTTTAACATTGAGACATATATGTTGTATTGACTATTAAATAGTATTAATGCATTTAAACATTGAGACAAGAAGCTGTCTTCTGTACCCGCTCTCCCAATATCTCAAACTGTGACCCCCCTCCCCAAGAAAAAGTTTCAGGCACAGGATTTTTTCCCACTTTAAGCCCTGATCATGGCAACGAAGAAGTTTGAATTGGAACAATTTATGACCCAGCCCTCTATAGGACAACTGGAGGAATGCAAAAAGGCAGAGTTGATAGAAATAGCTACTCACGTTGGTCTTACATATGAGAAAAGGATAACAAAGAAGGAGCTGAAACTTCTTCTGGTGGGGGAACTGGTTGAGAAGGGTGTGATTGAACAGGCTAAGGATGAAAATTATGGGGAGGAGGAGTCTGGGGGCTCTCTACCTTCAGAGGGAGAGGAGCTTCTTCAGACGCCCGTCCCATCCTTTAAAACACCACTAAAAAAAGTGGATATCACTTTGGAGCAGTTTGACCCATCTCCTATTGGTAGTGCCAGTACTGGGGCTCGTGGAGAGGAGGCGAAACAGCAGTTTCAGTTATCCTGTCTCCAAATGGAGGCCCAGGAAAGGGCAGCCATCAGAGAAGAGAAGGCTCAGGAGAGGACTGAGGCCCGAGAGGCTGAGGCTCAGGAGAGGACTGAGGCCCGAGAGCATGAGCTGAGGATGTGTGAGATCGAGTCTGCTAAAGTGATCAAGTTACGTCAGCTAGAGCTCGAGAGTCAAGCTCTCAATCAAGCCCCATCTCCCAGTACCACCCCGAAACCTTTTGATGTCAGTAAGCATATTTCTTTGGTGCCTCCTTTTAAAGAGACTGAGGTGGATTCCTATTTTATTGCGTTTGAACGCACCGCTGCCGCCTTACACTGGCCCGACAATGTTTGGGTATTACTGCTAAACTGCAAGTTGCAGGGAAAAGCTCGGGAGGCAGTAACTGCGCTTCCCGTTGCTGATAGTTTAGATTACACTAAGGTTAAGGACGCCATTTTTCGCGCCTATGAGTTGGTTCCTGAGGCATATAGACAAAAGTTCAGAAATCTTAAGAAGACCCCCACCCAAACGTTTGCGGAGTTCGCTAGGGAGAAGGGAATTTTATTTGATAAATGGAGCAATGCGTGTAAAGCAAATGATTACGAAACCTTGAAAGAGTTAATTCTTCTAGAAGAATTTAAGCAAAATTTGCCTGATTGCCTGAAGCATTGTCTGAATTGCCTGAAGCATTGTTGTATATTTAAATGAACGAAACATAGAGTCCCTCTCCCTTGCTGCTGTGCGCGCAGACGAGTATATGCTCCTGCACAAAACCCATTTCCCTTCTGTTCCTGCTGAGAAGCCTCGTAATGTGCCGGCTACTCAGTTTCATTCCGTGAACACTTCTTCCTTTAGGACGCAGAGCTTGAGGAAGGTAGATAGGGAATGTTATTACTGCCACAAACCAGGACATGTCATTGCCGATTGTTTAATTCTTAAAAACAAAGATCAGCAGTTGTCTAAGAAGGAACCACAAGTGCAGGGTATTGGATTGATTAGGGCGGTATCATGTTCTGACATTGAGATGACCACCACCACCGGCACTGAAAGGGATAAATGTTTTGATCCATTCATATTTACTGGCTTAGTGTCATTGACGGGCGAACAAAAAGATCAGTGTCCAGTACGTATTTTACGAGACACCGGGGGGTCACAGTCTGTAATTCTATGTAGTGTCCTGCCATTCTCTGATCAGTCTGCGTGCGGAAATGAAGCTGTGTTGTGTGGTATTGAAATGGGTTATGTCTCGCGGGCTGTACACCGCATTCACATACAATCTGAGTTAGTTACTGGTTTTTATTCGGTTGCTGTATGTCCAGCGTTACCCATTAAAGGAGTGACATTGTTGTTGGGCAATGATATTGCTGGGGGTAAGGTGACTCCTACGTTGGAGGTACTGGATTCGCCTCAATGCAGGGAATCTGAGACAAAAGATTCAACAAATGTTGATTTGTTTCCGGTGTGCGCCGTAACTCGTGTACAATCGAGTCGAGGCAGAGAGGAGGATAGCGATGTTTCTCTCTGCGATAGTGTGGTTATGCAAGCCTTGTCTGAAAGGAATGAAAACCCGATTGTTTTAGTTTCTCCCAGGGAGAAAGTGGTAGAGTTACCATCCTCCCCGAGTCCTACCATACCATCCGCTGACAGCCTATCTCTCCCTGTAACCGGCGATAGATTGTGTGTCGCTCAGGTAGATGATCAGTCATTAAACAAATGTTTTGTAAATGCAGCAAGTGAAAAATCTGAAATAGGGGAGCCATTTGAACGTGTAATAATTGATTGTGTTGGACCTTTGCCTAGGACTAAAAGTGGAAGTCAGTATGTGCTCACTATTATGTGCGCTGCTACTCGTTGTACCGAAGCTGTGCCGTTGCGTAACATATCAGCCAGCTCAGTGGTGGAAGCTTTAACAAAGTTATTTTCCACATTCGGTTTTCCTCTTGTTATACAATCTGACCAGGGCACTAACTTTCAGTCTAAGCGTTTCAAACAAGCCCTAAGAACGTTAGGGGTACGACATGTTGTTTCTAGTGCCTATCATCCTGAGAGTCAGGGTGCATTAGAACGATGGCATCAGACGTTAAAGGCGATGCTTCGTAAATACTGTCTAGAGAGTGGGAAGAGTTGGGATGAAGGAGTGCCATTCATGTTGTTTGCAGATCGTGAAGCTGTTCAGGAATCTTTAGGATTCAGTCCCGCGGCACTTGTCTCTGGACATACGCCTCGCGGTCCGCTCAAATCACTGCAGGATAAGTCCCTCTCAGTTGAGTTTAGTCCGGAGCGGAATGTGTTAGATTACATTAGTCATTTTCGTGAGCGTTTGCATCAGGCTAATACCATTGCAAAAGAGTCTCTTGTTAGTTCGCAAACAGTGATGAAGCGTCATTATGATCGCACTGCTGTTTTTAGAAAGTTTCATGTAGGTGATAAAGTTTTAGCACTATTGCCTATTTCAGGCGCTGCGCGGTCGGCGTAATTCTGTGGTCCGTATGATATTCGTGAGTGTCTTAGTGACACTGATTATGTGATCAGTACTCCAGAGAGACGGAGAAGTACTAGAGTGTGTCATGTGAACATGTTAAAATGCTATTGCTCCAGTGAGGAATCTAAAATTAGTCAGGAGACTTGTAAAACTGTCCCTAATCCGGTAGTCACTGGCCGGGGTGCATTCATTGTGACAGAGACGCTGTGCGTGACCGATGAGGAGTTGAGGACACGTCATTCCTCTAATCAGAATACTCGAATGGGCAACTCGAAAATGTTGAAAGTGTTGCCCACTCAGTTAACTAATTTGTCAGATGAACAGCAAGTTGAGGTGATGAAGTTGATCGAGCGTTTTCTGTGTATATTTGGTGATATGCCGAGTCAAGTTACTAAGTCATGCTCCCGTACTCACGGCTCCTGATCTTGGTAGACCAGTTAAGTTAGAGGTGTATGTAGGGTCCAGTTGTTGCCGGTGGTGGTGTTCACCGATAATAATCCCATTGTTTTCCTATCTCGCATGTGTAATCACAATCAACGTTTGATGAGATGGGTTTTCATAGTGCAAAATTACAGATTAGAGATAAAGCATAAACATAGGCGGACAGGTTGGTTTGTGGTGGTAATAACATTTGTTACATGTCTGAATCCTTGGGTTTGTGTCTTAAGGGGGGGAGTGTGACGGCTATCAGTAGCCTGGTTGTCTGTCTATATGTTTGTGTCTGTTGTAGTGTCTGTTCTGGTTGTCTGTATCTCTTTAACAGCCATAAGCCCAGTCCAGGGGATCCACCCCCCCCCCCCCCCGTGATAATTGCCAATCAAACTCCAGCAGTGACCAATCAACTCCAGCCAATCAACACCAGCCAATAATCAACACCAACCAATCATCAGAGGCCACACCCTACAAAAGATCAGGAGAGAGAACCAGCAGGAGCTGTGTGATCCCATCACACAGTTCCCACCATTTTGTGTATACCATGCGGGTGGTTTACTTTGTGAGAGCATTTTGTTATAGTTTGGTGGATACTTGTTAGAGATCCTTTTGGTTTGATTTGTTAGTTGTGATATGTGTTTAGTGAATTATTTGATACCTGTGTTAGTGATCTTGTTAAGTGATACCATGTTTGAAACCTTTATTGTTATTGTTTATTTTAACCATCCACGGGATGAGTTTATTGTTTATTTGAATAGGAGGCATTTGTTATAGTTTTAATTCTGTTTATCTGACCCATTGTGACTTTAATTTACCCTTACTGAAATAAATATCTTTACTTTACTCATAACACCTGTATTTTGTTACTTCTTATTCTCCCTAGTGAATGTAGAACGTAACAACACACGCACACGCACGCACACGTACATTTGATGCATTTCCGATCTGGCTGTCCCCCATCTGTCACACACACACACACACACACACACATTCTACAGCAGGACATGTTGGTGTATGAAACATATTATGACAGGCTGCTGCTCGCCCTGACGTACTTACCTGCAGCCAACCAGGCGTTCTAATGAAGGAGAAGGATCATATCCTCTCTTTTGTCTTTACAACCACATAGACATACTGTACAGTATGTGGTGAAGCAGCATTGAGCAACAGATGTTTAATATAGTTTAGTCCAAGACATTCTTCATAGAGACAATAGGTCTCTAAAAAGGGATAAACCTGTGCAGAGCTATTTATATATATATATATATTTTTTTTTTTACGACTGACAGTGAAGTGAGGAATGACCTCCGATTGGTAGAGTTCTATTGAGTGAGGAATGGCCCCCTATTCAGACGACCTCGCAGTGGTGTACTCTGCTGGAAATTGGCAGTCTGTGGAGGGGATTCTGAGCCAGGACATGCAGACACTAGTGGCATACTTCCGGAAATGGAGATTGAAGCTTAGCGAGGCAAAGACGGTGTCGGCTGCCTTCCACCTTAACAACAGGGAGGCTAAACGTGAGCTTAGAGTACACCTAGATGGAACTCCCCTGCCATGTTCCGCTGAGCCAATCTATCTCGGCGTGACATTGGACAGGACGCTCACGTTTCGCCGACACCTCGAGTCACTGCGCAAGAAGTTAACAGCTCGTGTGGCGTTGATGAGGCGACTGGTTGGCTCGGGCTGGGGCGCCGGCGCAAGGACCTTGCGCACGGCAGCCCTAGCCCTCGTCTATTCAACTAGTGAATACTGCGCCCCAGTATGGTGTCGCAGTGCCCACACCCGCCTCATCGACTCGCCTATAAACGAAGCCTTGCGCATTGTGACAGGATGCCTGCGTCCTACCCCCGTGGACAACCTTCCCATCCTAGCAGGCATCCAGCCCGCAGGCCTCCGCCGCATGGGAGCCACAGCACGTCTCGCCTGCCGGGCTGTGGAGCTTAATAACCATCTGCTCCATGATAGGCTCACTATAACAGCGGAGCCCTCCCGGCGTCTCAAGTCGAGACACCCATTTGTGCCTGCCGCACAGGATCTCAGGCAGCAATGCAGAGATCTCAACATCAGTGCGGCAGGATGGGCGGATTATATGTGGCGCGCGGAGTGGGAGGCTAACACCTCCAAACTCCGCGACCACATCCCAGTCGCCGGCGCTGAGCCCCTCGGGATGGACTTGCCAAGGCTTTCCGCTCATCAATGCACAGATGGGGCTTGGCCCCAAATGCGTCGTGCGAGTGTGGCGCAGAGGACCAAACCGCAGACCATATTATCCTGGATTGCCCGGTGTACCACCCACCCAACGGGATGCATGGTCTGTCGGTATTAGATGACGAGACGATGACGTGGCTTCTGGAGGGGTGTCCAGAAATATAGCCCGGGTGAGCCCCTCAACCAGGTCTCGGGGTGGTAAAAGGGTAGCCCCTCGGCTCCGAGCCTGGTGGAGTGGAGAGGAAAACAACTACCCATACGCCGAAGAAGAAGAAGGAAAGGACACTATTGTCCTGGATGTTAAGGGGTAACCAGCCCCCAGGAAAGGACGGTGTCCCGGAGGTTGAAATACCTTGCAAACCAAGTGAGAAGTGTAGGTCATTGCGAGTAGGGTAGCGTCCACGGCAGGACTGCAGTCCGGTGGAGGTCCTATTTTGGCGTGCCTCCTCTCACAGCGGGCGCTAAAACAATTGTGACGTTGGGATTATAAGGTTCTATCTTCATTTTAGTCAAAATTGGGTCTTTTGCATAATCTGATCCATTAGGTGTTTATTAATGTGTGACGTTATTTTTTAAATGTTGGCATTTTGAGTTAGTAATTCATAAAATACAAAGGTTCCATCTCACAAAACATAATGGAATGTAAAAACTTTGACGCTCAATATCTCTGAACTACCCTATGCGGAGATAGAACCTTATAATTGTAAACTCATGCAAAGGTGTTACGTAATATTGTATGTAAATCATAGTTGGAATTGTTATTATTATTGTAATTATTACTATTAAAAGGGATAGTTGGGTGAGGCGCCCTGGAGCAACTGGGGGGTGTTCCATCGGCGTCGCTAGGGGAGAGTCCGGGTTTGGTCTGACGGGTCTCGCGAGAGTTCCCAAAAATATCCAGGCATATTCTGGGTCTCGCGGGAGTTGTCGGAGGTGGGCCGGGCTTTTCCTTTGGCGACGTTGATGGAGTACCCCCCTGGTCTAGACTGAGTGCTCCCTGGCTTGGTATCACTCAAATATCACTTGCAAACTTTGTAAAATATGTTATGCCTCGTTCAAGGTGTTTAAAGAAGTGTTGTGCTGCGGGTGTGATCCACCATTGAAGCGCAGACAGCAGGAAAAAAAGCTCACTAGGAGTGTCTCTGTTGATACGTGGTGATTTGTGTCTCGTCGTCTATGTAATAGTAGTATTTTTGGTGTGTTTGATTAAATTGTGGTTTTGTTTAGTTGTACAGGTTGTTTAGCATTGACTGGCAATAATAATATTGTTGGAATTGACCCCATATGGTTTGGAGATGGTTAAGAATTTCATCTCAGACTGTGATGTGTGTAACAAACACAACCCGTTAAAACAGTACTTAAATGTACACATATCCGATGCCTCCCTGTCCATTCCAAGAGATATGTATTGACTTCACGGACATGGGAGTGATTGATACATTTTCAAGGTGGCCTGAAGCATATCCGTGTAAACGGGAGGATGCTGCAGTCTGTAATAAAGTGCCTCTTAAAGGAATTCATACCACGGTTTAGTTTCCCTACAATAATACACTCTGATGATGGGTCACATTTTTTTTTAAATGTCCATATGGCTGCAATTAAGACAGCAATGGGGATTAAGCATCGATTTGGTTCAGTCTACCAACCCCAGTAGTCACAGTGGCTGGTTGAGAGGACTAACCAATCTATTAAAAGAAAGCTTGCCGACAGGCATGATACAGAGACAGAGGGAGGTGGCTTGGACCTCCTCTCCATGGAAATAAATGTATGTACAGGTTATGTCAAAACTCTAACTAATCTCAATCGAGTTTTCTCTTCACAGGAACTGAATGCTACGGAGAAAGCAGACAACGGCGCAAAACAGACTCCTATTTTAGACCCAGGCGACTGGGTAAGAATCAGAGTCCACAAAAGGAAGTGGAACGAGCCGTGGTGGACAGGACCGTGGGAGGTATATTGACCACCTCACACGCTGTCAAAGTCGAAGGTAAACCGGGTGCAGAGTGGCCTCTCCTGTCACACTGTACCAAAGCAGACCCACCACATATATACAATTTTCTAATTCCTGGCGGCTCAGCATGCACCTCAATGGTGACGTTTACTGGGGTCCCAGGGGGGGGTTTGGGTTCCGAGAAGCATTTCATGACTTAGCCTCAATTAATGTGGAAAGTAACACAACAAGTGGACTATTAATCCATGATATTAGCGATCACCTGCCTGTCTTTTCATTTTATTAATGTAATTATAGAAAGAAGAGTGAGTTAAAGGAAATGACATACAAGAGAATAAGAACTGAGGAATCCATATCTGCTTTTAGAAATGAGTTATTAAAATGGAATTGGAAGAGTATATATGAAGAATTAGATGTGGACAAAGCGTATGGGTTATTCCTAGAAACATTTAAAGTTATATATGAAAAAATATATATAATAACTGCCCATGCACTAAAACAATGTAGCAATAAGAATAAATATTCTGAAAATCTGTGGATGTCCAAGGACATTAAAAATGAATACAAGAAAAATAATACTCTAATTGGGTATTTATAAAGCATAAAACAAAGGAGGCAGGGGTTAAATATAAGAAATACAAAAACAAACTAATTAGTATTATGAGAATATGTAAGAAGGAGTAGTATAACAAATTATTAGATGAGAATAAAAAATAATGTTAAAGGAACAAAGTGAACCAAATGTATGAACAAAACTTCAACAGATAAACACCTCTTCACCAATTACAGACCGGTATCCTTATTATAACAGTTAGGGTTAGGGTTAGGGTTAGAGAAACTGTATGATGAAAGACTGGCCAATTTCATTGAAAAACATCAACTATTAATGGATAGTCAGTATGGTTTTAGAACAGCTAGATCTACTGCCATGGCATTAATGGAGCTAGTAGAAGCAAATAACAACTTGTACAGAGAGAAAGAAATATGCATTGGGCATATTCATTGACCTTAAAAAAGCATTCGACACAATACATCATGAGATGTTTGGGGGGATATAGGTTGGAGGAGCTTGAGAATTACGTGAACTGGTATTTTTGTGGATATTTGGTTCCTGGTTCGCTATAGTGGATAGCCATATTATTATTGATATTGATAGATAATCTATTGCGTAACGGTATGATATTGTGGGGAAGGGGCAGGACCAGATGGGCTTTGTTTCTTTCTGTCTTTTCTCGAACAGGGCCATTGCCGACTGTTGCTTCCATGTCGAGGAAGATATATTTTATTTCAATTTATATCTTATTTTATTTGTATTTTATTTGTATTTGTATTCATTTTTTGGGGTTTGCTTTTTGTTGTTTTTTGTTGTTGCAGATTTGTGTGTTTTTGTGGTTGAAATGTTCGAGATAAATAGAGAGCAAATCAAATCAAATTAAAATGTTTGGTACAACTGGGTAAACTACACAATATCCACCATTTCTAAGGTAACATGTTTAGTCTGCTTGAAACAACCTAGAGAGAGTACACTGTTTCCCTCCCCCTACAAGCCTGATAATTGTTCAAATTCTCCAGTAGGGATGGGACGAGGGGGAAAACAGGAAAAACTGCCCCGGTATGGATAGAACTAAAGGCCCCATGATATATGAAGGTCATCACCCCTTACTTTTAGAAAAAGGCTATGACTGCATTAAGATAACGGGAAAGGGGGGTGGTGCGGGACGCCTTAATGCTACGCACTTCTGTAGTATGTTCATGAGTGCATGGTCAAGACAGGGAAACATTTGTGAACAGGACTTTACTTGCGCATGTTGGCGGGGGGTTCAAGGATACCAAACAAGGGCTGTGTTTATGCCTCTGTTTTTATACTTGTTAATCATCTTATTTTTTTGTGATTTTTTTAGTCCTTTTGGTGTGCTGCACATTTTCATTTCCTTTTCGGGGGTGTTCCATGGGTAGGCTCCTTTAACTGTTATACATTTTTGTTTTTGCATTTGTTTTAATCTTTGTTTTCATAAATATACATATTCCTCTGAGTTCGTAATTAGTCTGTCTAACTTGGAACAGTCTCTGGATACAGTCTGGAAGCATCTTATTTTTTATTAGTACATTACTTGTGCCATTTTGAAGTCCACCAATTCTTTAAATTTGAGATCATAGGTGTTTATGAATAATTTGTTAGTTGGGTCTTGATAGGCAGCTCTGTTTATTTACGGTAATAGCATTCCACTTACTATTTTACTCCCAATTTCATTGGTAAAAATGTTATCTATTAAAGTAGCACTGTTACTTGTTATTCTAGTCGGTTTTAAGATGGTAGGAAATAGACATATACTGTACATTGTGTCCATGAAGTCTGTAACAATTTTTTTTTGTGTTCATTTGGGTTCAACAAATCTATATTTAAGTCCCCACATACAAAGACCGTCTTTCTGTCATTTAGTTTATCATAAATATCAACCATCATATATTTGAATGTGTCAAGACAGGATCCTGGAGTTCTATATACACAGCTTATTATTATGGTCTTAGATTTCTCCATATTTTATTTCTACAGTGACACTATCCATAATGTTTTCTATTGTTATTGACATATGTTTTACTATTTTACAGTCAAAGTCATTATTTACATACAAGGCAACTCCTCCTCCCTTCTTGTTTGTTCTGTTGGGGGTAAATAGTTCATAGTCCTCAAGTTCCACATCGGCTTCTTTTTCTTTACTGAGCCATGTCTCCGATACAGCAATGCTGAACTTGGTGAACTGTCTCAAATAGTCCTTAGTTTTCGTAAAGTTTCTATAAAGACTTCTACTGTTGAAGTGTATTGTTGATAAATTATCATCCATTATTATATTACTTTTGAATTGTTCCTCTGTGTAATATTCAAAGTTGCAGACGGTTATTATTGTTGTAGAAGTGGTTCTCTGGGTCGATGTTGTTCTCAATGTCATACATTTTGTGCTCTGTAAAGTCAAAGGTTTTCAAAGTTCAACTCTTCATAGTTTTTAGGTGCAGCTGGATTATAATTCACACAGTCCAGTGATCCCATTTCTCGAAACTCATCATCATTTATATCGTTTAGTGGAAATGAATAATCCTTGTCCATTCCCATTTTGGCAGTCATTGTCTGTTCAAGTATTTCCACTCAGATTTGAGTCAATTGTCTGTTCAGGTATTTCACAGTCATTATTTGTTCTCTCACCATAATCCCTTTGGAGGTTTCAGGAGATCGATTGGGCCTAATCATCACTTTACAGTTTCTTGTCCAAATGCCTTGCAACTTGTTTTGCTTGCTTAGAATGCATGCCTGCCAGGCAATTTCAGCAAACCTGTAGCAGACATGTTTTGGAAAGGCGGGGGCTCACCCCATAGATATCTGCCTTTAGATTGGAGGCACCGCTGAAGGGACACTCGAAAGCCGACACAGACGAAGAAAAAGGAAATTATGCTGCAGATGCAGCCGCTAAATCAGGAGGGGATGGCTGTGATGCAGGAGGTAGAGCCGCCATCTAATGATCGCAAGGTTGGCAGATCGGCGGTTCGAGCCCCGGCAGGCCACATGTCAGAGTGTCCTTGGACAAGACACTGAACCCCGAATTGCTCCCAGGGCCGGCGCCTTGTATGGCAGCTTGCCACCATTGGTGTGTGAATGGGTGAATGAGAAGCCATTGAAGCGCTTTGGATAAAGGCGCCATGTAAGTGCAGTCCATTGATATGTCCCCAGAGAACATCAGCTGGTTTCAATCCAGCTAGACAAACCTAAATGCCGCCTCCCCCCAAGAAAGGTCAGTGTGGGTAACAAGGGGGGTGACGCAAAGCTGGTCCTCTGAAAAGGGCTACGGGTTGTGGAGAGCGCATGACGGAAGAATAGTGGCCCGTGCAGGTCTAATGAATGTTATTGGTGCTGAGGCACATGGTCCCACTCATGGGTCGGTGCGAGACACTTGGGCGCTGATAATGAGAAATTTGGTAGATGGTGATGATGTTTACAAGAGGTGTATGCAAACGCTGGAGTTAGCAATGTTATTGGTGACTGGTTCGACTCTGTTTTTGGTAAATGAAAAAATCTGTCTATGTCTATTATCCCTTGCATTAGAGGCCTGACCCAGCGACTGATTACTACGGCCCTAACCAAGGTTGATGCTGGAACACAGATGCAATTACAAATGCTTATTGCTGAGCAGCAGCAGTCACTGTTGGAGGGTGAGGAGATCATGGATCATGATACAGGAGTTGAAGATATGTTGTGATTATGGAGGTTTGTGAAGGAATGGTGTAAATAAAGGCATTTGCGGTCTACGACCCATCTCACCATGTCTGGCTACAAATTCTCTGTAATGGTCATAATTTTGTTTAATGACCAAAGGGGGGATTTGTTGGGAATTTGTATTAAAATAACTAGAAGTGATAAATCATGTACTATGTGCTCATTTAAATAATATGTGACTGAGGTCAGTTGAGAACAATAGGAAGGTCACGCAAAGCCAAAAGAGAGGTTCTGTTTTTGAGCGACAAGAAGACAAGCTCCTGACTAAAAGAAAGTTTTATGATTCAAACTGCCTGTAAAAAATCCTTTTTTTTACCTATGTGCTAACAACCATTTTATACCTGCTGTTATGATATTCTATTTTTCTGTACTGATTTTATACTTTCATAACTAATGATTAATGATAAGTCTATTCTTCTAATACTATATTTTAACTTGTAAATCGAATCCTAATATTACTGTGTAACTTCAATAGTTGTGTTTTCACAAGACATTCTGATAAGGACACTGACTCGCTCTGTGCTCACAAAAGTACGGATATCACCATGACAACGGGAGGCCAGAAGGAGATAACACAGAGAGGAGTGAAGGCCACATACCTAATTAAAACACTTCCTCGCAGCTGCAACTGATTTTGTACGGACAATTGGAAAACTACTAGATAGGGGGGGGGGAGGCACCACCCAGCCCCAAATGTTAAATCAAATGTATAAACACTATGTACCAAGGAAAAAGGGGACTCTTGTTTGGTGGAGCTCCTGCAGTTAACTTGTTGACGGCTAGCTGAGACGGGCCTGCAGAGGTGAAACTAGATGAGACCACTTTTCCATGGAAATGAACTATTATTGCTTGCTGATGTGCTTGAATAAATATTATCTTAATGAACAGTTCAGTTATGGTGCCTAATATTTGATTGGATCATATTATCTTAAGAAGTGATATCAAGGACGTCTCGTTGAGATTAAACAAACTCGCTTGTAAGTGACGACTAAATTAAATCGATTCTGGAGAAGTTGATCGCCTTACAGCGGGAACCTGCAAATGCGCTGGATCCTGCAAATGCACCAACTGCTCGTGCACCACCTGCTGTAAGAAAAGTACGTTTTTTTTTTTGCTTTTTCAAAACGTTTCCAACGTGGTGATTGACTGCTGCTAATGATCTGCTGCTGCCATTGATCCGTGTCTATGAAGTGTTAATTGACGGCCATGCTTGCATGTCTCGATTAATCCATTCACTCAGGTAAAGTCGTTTGTTTACATTTGTTTTGTTATTTGCAATTTCACTTGTTTTGGAGATGTTCCTAGATTCCTGGATAAGAAGGCTTTACCGATCTTAGCAGGGGCTTTAGTACAAAGTCATTTCGACTATGCATGCACATCATGGTATAGTAGCATACACAAGAAGCTAAAGAATAAGTTACAGACTTCTCAGAACAAGTTTGTCGGGAATGTATTGAAGCTTCCCTCGTACTCACCTCGAAACCTCATTTTGCAAGCCTTAGGTGGCTCAAGGTTGATGCTATTGTCTCAATGATTAAACTTTGCCTAGTGCGAAGAATTATCCTGGGTGTATTAAATAAGTATTTCCATAATTATTTTAGGGAGTGCCACCAATACTCCACTAGAGGGAGCTCTACTGATTTTGTACCATATAAATGTAATACCTTGATGGGAAAATAATCATTCTTGTACTCTGCTACCAAACAATGGAACAGTCTACCTAAAGAACTTAAAAAAAAAAAAAAAAAAAAAAAATGCATATATATATATGGACCTACATATAGCTTGGCTACTGTTTTCCACTTCTGGTAAAAAAAAAAAACATAAAATATGTTTTGATTACATTTCTTCACTTTTGTTTTAATATTTTGATCATCTTTATTCGTAGGATTCCCTGCACTGTGAACTCCCCATCTGGGCAATGATGGATGCTTCTGCTTGTTCTGGTCATGACGACATGCGCCAGTGCTACGTCCAGTGTGGGAAGAAACTAAACATGGAGGATATTGTGAAAATACGGCAGCGAATTAGAAAAGGGGGACAACACCATTGTGGTACAACTGATCAGTAAGTCATACACATGCTGTGAATCCTGTCCACAAGTAGCCTATTGTGTTCACAGGGTTCGACAGTAACGCTTGTCCGGAGCAAGTAAAAAATTCGGATATTGGATGGATATTTTTAACTGTGTGCAGGAAGAACAACAGGCGGCATAATAATAATATCTTCATTCCACGATCATCTAGTCTGGTCTGGCGCCTGCGCCGTCTGTTGTTCTTCCTGCACACAGGTAAAAATATCCAGGATCCAGCAGCGTTGTCGGGCTCGCGCAAACAAATCCGGTGAATTTTTTACTTGCTCCGGGCAAGCGGTCAAGCGTTACTGTCGAACCCTGGTTCAATAATTCACCATAGGGTGCCAGGTGTACAGTATGCTAATGGTGGTCATTGAATTGATATGATGAATTATACTGCCAGGTGCATAACTATAATCTTAGCCAAGTCATTGTATTAGCTCAGTACATTTCAGCAGCAGCTAAACAGTTGGTAATTAAAGGGCAGAACTATAAGCACATCTAATAGATGAATGTCATGTATGATAACGCAGCAAGCTTGCTTGAAAGGGAGCTGCCAGTCAAGCGTGCAAAGTCCACGCCCATACAGCCCTCTGTCTGACCAGGAAGTTGAGCCTAACTAGAAGATTATTGTCATTTTTTCTTGTGTAAAGTATTGGACACAAAATACAATTGGAACCGTTTAATGTCTATTTTCCAGACCCTTTAATTACAAAGAAATGCAATCAGTAATCCATAGATTATTGCATTTGCAGGACATGTCCTGTCAGTCTAGATGGGCTTTCAGTGAACTGGTTGGCTGTCATTTATAATTGACTCTGCACTGTTTGTGCCTCCATTGTTTCTAGCTGCAGGTCCTCTTCAGCTCATGTAACCATGTATGAACCAGAGTCCACAGAGTCCCCCGGATCTGGCTGTGGTTCTCCAGCCCTGAAAATCACACAGTGGGGTCCAGAGGTGGTGGTAGTGAAGCTGGAGGAAGAAGATGTAGAGGAGAATAGAGTGATGGTGAAAGAAGAAGTGGAGGAGAAGAGAGCGATGGTAAAAGAAGAAGATGGAGGAGAAGAAATGAGGGAGGAGGGAGTGATGGTGAAACAAGAGGTCGAAGTAGAAGTGGAGATTGAAGACACGGATGGTAAGTCTTTGTTGTATAGTGGTGAGGGTCATTGCACTGCTGTAAAATCAATGCTGCCAGTGGCAAGGCAAGTTTATTTGTACGGGACATTTCATACAACAGGGGCAATTCAAAGTGCTTTACATACATTATTTAAAAATACAGCAAGAGGAGCATAGCAAGAAAATAAAAACGACTGAATAAAAGCAAATATAAGAGGTAAATAGATTAAAAAAAACATAGATAAGACAATAGTTCATGGATAAAAGACATTGATAGAAGTGTTTAATCATAACTGCTGCAAAACATGAAGGTTCAGTGTTTCCTCTATATGCATTTATTCGTGGCGCACCGCCACAAATGAATTTCCTCCGCCACTAATCAATTCAGACAGTCCACTTTGATTCAGGCTGCGCAGTAAGGCAGCGAGTTATTATGACCGGAGAACAGAAAAAAAGCAGATTGAAGCTAGATTTAGGCCGCTTCCAGACCAACATTTCGTTACGATTTAGGGCGTAGTTATTTACAATATGTTACAATGTTGCAATTAACCTCGTCGTTTGTGTTCGCACTGCAATCGAGACTGAAGCGAGGCGACTGAAGCGAGGCGACACACTTTCAAAACAGTTTTGTGATTGGTCCGAATTTCGCGGGACATTTGGATTTCAGGAAATCCCTCTCCTCTCTCTCTCTTCGCCCATCGCCGGTGCCTTTAATCCCGTATCCTAATCGAAAATGCAACATCATCAGCGACGACTGTGGGTTATTACATTTACTGCTGTTCTCTGGTTCATGTTCTTATACCAGTGCTCAGTATAGAGTATTTTAAATGAACATTCGTAATGTAGTCTCTGATGTTCATGGTCAACTAAATCAGGCTATTTTGTGAAACAAATAATGTTCCCGCTAATAATGGGCTAACCGAGCATTCTCACACCTAACGCTAGCTTCGAACTATTCATAGCAATATGCGCCGGGCAAAAATAATCTATTGCCTCTAAAATCACCACGAACAGAACGGCGGAGGTACGCAGGGCTCATGTTGGTGTCATCAAAGGTAAGAGTTGGTTTTCTTTAACTCAGCTGATAGCATTACCTTGCTGTTGTTGTTTACCGAATGCTCCTGTCACACTGTGATTTTACTTGTGTAAACAGTTAATGAGTAACGTTAGCCGGTTTTGTGCGTGTACTCTCACGTAGGCCTACTTCAGTGGTGTAGTCTAGTTTTTTCTAGTGGGTATACTGTGATTTTTCCCTCCCAGCCTCATATCGTTCATAAAAATACATCTGCGCTCCCTGTCTAACGTTATATATCTAACATTACATGTTATAAGCAGGGGTGCACATAACTTTTTGGGGCCAGTGCTCAGAGGAGCACCTAGGGATGCTGTTTGGTGCTCCCCGAGCTCGCGAGTCACGACCCGTCCCACAGGATGGATGAAAAAGGGATACATGGATAACTTATATTATCAAAACGACATTTATTCATAAATAAAGATGAACGAACAAATGATTGTGTGCAAAACAAAATAAACAAATGCAAAATCAAATGACTGCTCTTTAAGCATGAAAGTCTGTCAGACTCCTTTAAACACAATGAAATCAACTGACATCTCTTTAAGCACTGCTCTGTTCTGTAAACACTGAAATCAACTTTTCAACAAAAAGTTACAGCCTAAGCATTTATTTATGCTACAAGCTTAATCGTCATCGTCACTGCTCTCTTGACTGCTGTAAATTATCACTGTCCTCAATTTCAACCATCATAGAGGATATATTTTTTGTGATCCCAAATTTTTATTTATTTTTTTATTTTATTTTTGGGGTGCGCAAAAGCGCCCTCATGCGGCTGATCTGCCGCGCAGCATGCATTTTGGCGACGCATGCGCACTGGCGCACCAGTTATGTGCACCCCTGGTTATAAGGCTGATCTGTGCATGATAGTGCTGCATTTTGACATATTTCATGTCGCATCTCCCCCCGTTGATGGTATATGACGCTATAGTCAGTCTCAATGGTCCAGAAGTCAAGTGCTTCGTAACACAGACGGGGTGAATTTTATGAATGAAAGTGAAAGTTCTGTCACAAAACGCTGTTACGTATCCTCGCACATTTATAAGTAAATATACAGAAATCCTTGGCCTTTCCTAGTGGGTATACGGCGTAGTCCTGCGTGTCACCTAGACTACACCACTGGCCTACTTCGTATTGATCTTTCTGTGTGTGTGTGTGTGTGTGTGTGTGTGTAATGCGCGTTCCGCATGTTCTGCTGCAGCTGTAGGATATATTGCTATTTGATCACCTTCTATATAAAATCACCTGCTCGGCTTTAATGACTTAACCACTATTTAAGAAATTATAATTGTTGCCACCCTATAGTTTTTGGTGAAATTACGTCTTTGTTTTGAGCGCCAGTGCGCGTTTTATGCGCGTGCACGCGAAAGAAAAATCGCGCGCGCGAAAGACGACCGCTCCGCCACTAATGTGGAAAATCCTGGAGGAAGCACTGAGGTTTTTAGCTTAGATTTAAATATTTTTAGGGTTTGCGCCTGTTTGATTTCTTCAGGGAGTTTGTTCCAGGAGCATGCAGCAGCTGACCTTAGGGGCCTTAGGGAATATAGGGTGAGGAGATCTGATATGAATATAGGAAGGGAGGAGATCTGATATGAATATAGGGAGGGAGGAAATCTGGGGCCTCATTTATAAAGCTTGCGTACTAAGGTGCGTAAGCAAATTTTCGCGCAATTTTGGGATTTATAAAAACTTTGCGCACCTCTAGGCTACGCACAGTGTGATCCATGCGTACGCATAGAAACTGGAGAAATGTCAACTGCGACTCCGCTGGCAGAAGGATGAAACAGGAGAAACGCTTTGAAATAGATACAATTTCCACCAACATAAATCGAAATATTACCTCACATATTATGCGAGTGCACACAAATAATATACGTGCACACTGCACATATCTTATTCTCCCTTGTCCTGTACCCATCACAATGTAGCCTACATACTGTATATCTTTGTTCGTATCAATCATATAGATATTCATGCAAATATATTAACTTTTTATATTCATATTCATTGCACATAGCGCGAGGCTGGACAAGTTGAGCACCGTTCCTGATTCACTGTTCCCGAGTGCTCAGTGGGTAACGTCCCGATAAGTCCAATGATCGCAATATCCATACATTGAAGAACATGTACAAGCCCACTAGACAATTGACTATCATCCACAAGCACACCCCATCTATACGGACTACGAACATTTTAAGCGCACAGACACTTTATTACTGAGCTATCTATTATTACTAATTGCACCACCAGTGTATCTTGTCTTACTTGTCTTACTTAATCTGTAATTATTAAACAATACTTGGATGTTATGACATGTATTATCATGAATAGTAAGGTGAACAGTAGGACGAATCACGTTTAAACTGACTCCGTTGTTGAAGCAGTCTGGAACATACAGTACAGGCCAAAAGTTTGGACACACCTTCTCATTCAATGTGTTTCCCTCATTTTCATGACTATTTACATTGTAGATTCTCACTGAAGGCATCAAAACTATGAATGAACACATGTGGAATGATGTACTTAACAAAAAAGTGTGAAATAACTCTAAATATGTCTTGTATTTTAGATTCCTCAAAGTAGCCACCCTTTGCTTTTTTGTTGTTAATAAAATATATATTTTTTGTTGTTAATAAAATATATAATAATAATATAATATATATATATATAATAACATAGTATTATTAACACATTATATTTAATATTATTATAATATATTTTATTAACAACAAAAAAGCAAAGGGTGGCTACTTTGAGGAATCTAAAATACAAGACATATTTAGAGTTATTTCACACTTTATTGTTAAATACATAATTCCTATGTGTTCATTCATAGTTTTGATGCCTTCAGTGAGAATCTACAATGTACCAAATAGTCATGAAAATAAAGGAAACGCATTGAATGAGAAGGTGTGTCCAAACTTTTGGCCTGTACTGTAGATATTATATAGACGAGAGAAGAGAGTTTCGGTGCGTACGCAAAGCAAGAACATTTGGATTCTGATTTATAAAATCGGTGCGCACGCGGCAAGTGGAATTTGCGGGCCACTCTTCCCACACCTGCTTCCCTTTATCCCAATCAACCCTAAATGTTGCGCACGGGAACGAGCGTCTCGCCCCACCCTTTTTAACACCCATGCTTTGCCTATTATTGGTCAGTTAAATGCCCGACAGAAGGCGAAAAAAATGTCACCCACTCAATTTCTGCGCAGTAGTTCCGCTTAACGAACACATAACAATATGAAACTCTCTATAATATCTATGTTCCAGACTGTATCGACAACGTGTTCACCTTATTATTTATGATAATACATTTCATAACATTCAAGTATTGTTTAATAATTACAGATTCAATTAAATATGATTCCCGATTAAACTGTACAACATATCCCCCTTTGTATTTATTATGTTAAATCATGTTTTTTCTTTTAGATTAGATTCAATCTTATTGTCATTGACAAGTACCAAGGTTGTCACAAGGAAATGCAGTTCGTCATCTAACCTGCATTGTAGAAAAGCCAAGCATGTTTCAAGTTTATTGTTACGTTACATTAAGAGAGTAAAATTCGTAGGCTTCGGCTCCTGACATGGCAGCACAAGACATAAGGCAATAGGCATAATACAAGATAAAGGTGACAATATTACAGCTAAGACAGGATACACTAGTGATGCAACTAATAATAGATAGTTCAGTAATCTGTGCGCTTAAAGTTTTCATAGTCCGTATACATAGGGATGGGGTGTAGGCCTACTTGGGGATGATAGTCATCTGTCTACAGTGGGCCTGTTCATGTTCTTCACTGTATGGATATTGCAATCATTGGACTTATCGGGAACGTTACCCTTATGAAGACGTACATTACTGTGAAGTCAATGCGGACGGTGGTCAACCTCGCGCTACGTGCAATGAATATTTATGTAAAAAGTAAATATATTTGCATGACTATCAATATGATATGTACAGTAAAGATATATGTATATAGTGTGATGCGTACAGGACAAGGACGAATAAAATATGTGTAGTGTGCACGTATCCTTTGTGTGCACTCCATCATAATACGTGAGAGGCAATATTTCTTATGTCGGTGGAAATGGTATCCATTTCAAAGCGTTTCTCTTTCATCCTTCTGCCAGCGGAGTCGCAGTTGCTCATTTCTCCAGTTACTATGCGTACGCATGGGTCCCAGTGTGCTTAGAGGTGCGCACAGTTGTGCCCCCATCTGTGTAGCCCCCATCTTCCCCTGACCTCAACCCTATTGAGAACCTTTGGAGCATCCTCAAGCAAAATATATATGAGGGTGGGAGGCAGTTCACATCAAAACAGCAGCTCTGGGAGGCTATTCTGGCATCCTGGAAAGAAATTCAAGCAGAAACTGTCCAAAAACTTTCAATGTAGAGTCTGGCACGAGAGGCTTCATCAAGGGAAGGCAGGGATTTGAACCTGGGGTCCAGGGCTGTGGCTCTTTGGAGGTATGCTTGGAGATCAGGGTCTGTGTACCTCTTTTCCAGGTCCTGGGTAATGGCTGCTTTGGCTAGTTTGATGGCTGCACTGTCCTCATCTCCTGGTGCCATGGATTTCAGTATCATTTCCTTCAGGGGGAGTATCATTGATGTGGTGGGGGATGTTTCACTGCTCATGAGAGTGGTCACGGTTTTCAGTGGTTTTAGTAGGTCAATGACTTCTTCTGCCAGTTTCTGTTCACTGTCAGACAACATCGCCATGTTCTTGGCAGAAACCTTAACACCTTTGTCTAGTAAGGCAGAGTAGATGGCGGGCTGCTGTTCCACATAGCGTTCCAACATGTCATGTGTTGTATTCCAACGAGTTGCGACATCGTGGATTAATTTGTGTTTTGGTAAGTCTAACATATCTTGTTTAATTGTCAGAATATGGTGGGCTGTGGTGCTTTTGTGGAAGAAAGTGACTGCATGTCTGATCTTACCCAGGAGGCGGGACACCGGGGTTATTGCCACTGCCTTCTTGGCGGCGAGATTTACGACGTGCGCAAAGCAGCCGATCTGTGGCCCCAGTCCACCAGCTTCATGGATCGCATTTACGATATTTGCTGCGTTGTCTGTTGTAACGGGAATTGTTATGTTTGGCCTCTCCAATTTCCACTCAGTCACTGCATTTGTTAGTTCCTCTGCCAGGTGCGCGCTGGTATGGCTTTCGTATAGTGGACGAGTTTGCAGTACTGCGCTCTTCATCTCCCAATCCGGTGACATGTAGTGGACCGTGACAGTGAGGTAACTCTCCGTTGTCCGGGAGGTCCAACCATCCGTAGTCAGTGCAAAGCTCTGTGTTTTTGCCAAATCGTCTTCAATGCCTCTGCGCGTTGTTTGGTAAATACCGGGGATTATTTTGGTGCTGAATGATGTACGGGAGGGGACACTGTAACAGGGCTCGAGAGTTTTTATCAGATTTCGAAAACCCAAATCTCCAACCACCGAAAAGGGCTGCAAATCCTTTGCAATGAACATCCCCACTGCATTGGTTATTTTTTTGTGTTTCTCTGAAGTGGTAGTGTACGTCTGTCCGAACGCATCAGAGAGAGACTGCTGTCTGCTCACTGACGCTACCTGACTGGCTTTCCTGCTCCCAGTCAGTGTTATCGTTGAGTGGTAGCGGCGAATATGCTGGTTCATGTTAGAGGTGCATCCATTAGCATATGGCACACGCTTTAAGCAGAGCTTGCAGACAGTAATGTTTCTGTCCACTGTTTTTTCCCCCTTATTGTCGTATTCAACGGGAAAAGCGAAATGACCCCACACCGCAGACTTGTAGGAATCCGGGGCTTCCTCAAACTGTTGCCTCTCAACTGGGTTCGCCATGTGTTCTAATCCGGTCGCCATCTTCACCTTTTTTTTCTCTAACAGTGTTTTTGTTTCTTCCCTGTGATTGGATATTAGGCAGCCAATTAGGCAGTAAAGATGTACAACTGCGTTCCAGACCAACTCGACCTCTGACCAAAGGCCGCGTTCGAGGCATTCACGTGGACGCTCCGGCGCTCTCAGAGCTAATTTACGAACGCGGCCAAATCGCAGCATAAACCGAAAACCGTCACGGTTCACTAGTGAATTGAGCCGTGGAACGCAAACCGTACCGTCCGTAAAAAAAACGAGAACCGTTGCACCCCTAATGTCTACATCTCATGGCTTTATGGTAGATACCATGTTTACATCTCATGGCTCTATGGTAGATACCATGTCTACATCTCATGGCTCTATGGTAGATCACATGTTTACATCTCAAGGCTCCATGGTAGATACCATGTTTGCATCTCATGGCTCTATGGTAGATACCATGTTTACATCTCATGGCTCTATGGTAGATACCATGTTTCAGTGGCGGCTGGTGCTAAAATGTTTGGGTGGGGCACAGGTTATGGGGGCATGCTCCACGGGGAAGAATATCAACTTTAAAATCTGGATTTACAGTCAATTTTAGCATGAGAATAGCTCTACCCCCCTGTACAGACCTTTTCATCCCCTCTACCCCCCTGTACAGACCTCTTCATCCCCTCTACCCCCCTGTACAGACCTTTTCATCCCCTCTACCCACCTCTACAGACCTCTTCATCCCCTCTACCCACCTCTACAGACCTCTCCATCCCCTCTACCCACCTCTACAGACCTCTCCATCCCCTCTACCCCCCTGTACAGACCTCTCCATCCCCTCTACCCCCTGTACAGACCTCTCCATCCCCTCTACCCCCTGTACAGACCTCTTCATCCCCTCTACCCTCCTCTACAGACCTCTTTATCCCCTCTACCCTCCTCTACAGACCTCTTCATCCCCTCTACCCCCCTGTACAGACCTCTTCATCCCCTCTACCCCCCCTGTACAGACCTCTCCATCCCCTCTACCCTCCTCTACAGACCTCTCCATCCCCTCTACCCTCCTCTACAGACCTCTTCATCCCCTCTACCCCCCTGTACAGACCTCTTCATCCCCTCTACCCCCCTGTACAGACCTCTTCATACCCTCTACCCCCCTGTACAGACCTCTTCATCCCCTCTACCCCCCTGTACAGACCTCTTCATCCCCTCTACCCCCCTGTACAGACCTCTTCATCCCCTCTACCCCTCTGTACAGACCTCTTCATCCCCTCTACCCCTCTGTACAGACCTCTTCATCCCCTGTACAGACCTCTTCATCCCCTCTACCCCCCTGTACAGACCTCTTCATCACCTCTACCCCCCCAGTTTTCTCTACAATTTCTACAATTTTCTCTCTACAGTTTCTACACGTCAACGTGTACCGAAACACTTGTTTCCAACGTGGTCCTACGTTTCTCCTACACCAAGACACATACAAAGAGCATAGACACATACAAAGAGCATAGAAACATACAAAGAGCATAGAAGATACAATCAGAATACAGTCTGCCATTCCTTCTCCCAGCATCGATTTGGTTTTCCTATCATGACTGAAGGACAGATGATTCACTTACTTACACAAGTTTGACTTCGGTAATAGGTCCAGTTGCAATATCATCAAGTTGGGAACAAAAGATGCCTCCTTCTAATCCATTTGTTCAATTTGTTTACAAAGTCCGGTAGTGGTTTGCTGTGTGATTTGCAGTATAGTTCCATATTCCCCCTGCGTGTTGGTCGCACGGCAGCGGAGACGGTAGCTGATAATTAAGACCAGCAGTAGAATGTTGCCAATAGACATATTACACAAAACACAAAACGAACAAAACAAATAAAAACACGAAGCAAACATTACTAGCCGCCATAGCCATGTTAGCAGGTGCTAACACCATAGCATGTGCTATCACCATAGCAGGTGAACGAAAGTGATCTGAAAGCTACGCCGGCCGTATGACATGACGTAAGCACGTACGATTCTTTGTGCATGTCCCAAAACCCCATAGACAAATGACCGAATGGCCTGAAGTTACCAAAATAGATTTTACATGCAAGTCTACGAGAACAGCCTAGTGCAACTTCGAGTAGATTGAAAGTTGCCCTGAAAGGGGCGGGACTTGAAGCTGATTGGAACATACTCCACAGAACACTAGCTGATTGGACTATGATATACTCCACAGAACACTAGCTGATTGGACTATACTCCACAGAACACTAGCTGATTGGACTATGATATTCAGAAGCAACACTGTCTAGAAGTCATAGGAAAAAAATCTCTCTCTTCTCCCTTTGGTGGGGCATTGCCCAATTGCCCCTAATGAACCAGCCTCCCCTGCCATGTTTACATCTCATGACTCTATGGTAGATCACATGTCTACATCTCATGGCTCTATGGTAGATACCATGTTTGCATCTCATGGCTCTATGGTAGATACCATGTTGACATCTCCTAGCTCTATGGTAGACAGTGTTTCCCCTAGGTTTGCTGCCTTGGGGGGGTGCCATGGACCGTGGCATGGACCCCCCCCCCCCAGGGGGTAAGACCCTGCGACATACCAGCGTCATGTCCAGGGGGTGTACTAACTTGTACATTAAGTCGCGTCACGCTACGGAAACAGACCTATGGGCCGTTAGGCTCGAGAACCCTCGGTTCTCAAGGCTACTTACTTATGTGGTCTTGACTACCTGTCAACTTTCTCACCTGGTTCTTGCTCGCTCTCTCTCTGGTGCACCATCCTGCTCTCTCTCCTTTTCTCCCTCTCTATCCTCCTCTCCCTCTTTTACTGTCAACCAAAAGGCAAACATAACAACCAGAGTATTTATCATCTAATAAGAGGTATAAATTGATCCATATCAATTTATAACATAATTATAATTGAATATTGGATTGCTGTGGGCAATGCAGTCAGATAATGTCATTTTGACTTTACTCTCTCACCTGAAAAAAAATCGTACGTCCAACTATAAAAAAACAGACATTTCCAATGCTTCAATCCACTGTCCATTTACTGTAAATATGCCAATATGGTATTACCATGAAGCCCAATTCTAACAGAATAAGAAAGATAGTACCGTATTTTCCGCACTATAAGGCGCACCGGATTATAAGGCGCACCTTCAATGAATGGCCTATTTTAGAAACGTTTTCATATACAGGGCGCACCGGATTATAAGGCGCACCGGATTATAAGGCGCATAGAATAGATACTGCAGTCAAACGTTTGACTGGGGTTGCGTTACGCCCAAGCTCCACCTACTGCGTTGCGTCACCTCTCCATCGGTGTTGTGTCAACTTCCCATTGTCCAAGCTCCACCTGAGCGTTGTCACCATCAACGTTCTACCTGCTCCACTGTCAAAAATATATATTTTTCCACCTCAAGTATCAGCCGTTCGTCATCCATTTTTGCAACAAGCGTCAAGGACCTGCGGTGATTCACAGCTGACTCACGTGAATAGCAATTCGCAATAGCTGCAACCACGAGATATAGAGTAGTTAGCTACAAGCATTTTCAATCTGCTATTATCTCTATTAGTGGATTAACCGCTGTGGTGATTTAACAGCTGATAGAAATACATCAAGTAGACTACAAACAGAGCAAAACAACACCAGAAAACAACCAATAGGCTATACAATTATAACCAACAACCAATATGTGACAGCTCCTGGTGAAATGTGCAACGTACTTTTTCAGTTTTTACACATGCTTAAACTACAGATTGTAAGCTTTCAAATGATGTGTCATACATTCAAATCAGAGAAAGATTGAACACGACAGGCGTATTTGAATGTTGGTTCATCTCAAACACTGAATGGGAGAAAAGTGACTGACCAAACCACAACAAACGCTGCTAGCGGCTAACAGCTAACAAAACACATCGCTACGAAGGTCTAAACTGTATTTTAATAACATGACAACATACTGGGAGAACATCGACATGCTAAAAACACATAACTACACATAACTAGATGAACACACAGTTCTTGCTTTTGAACACGAGCTAAAACGAAAGTATGTTTACAAATCAACCCTCCCTTACCGGTAGCCTCCGGCAAACGAGAATAATGAATCCAATACACAAATGGTAAGTGTTTAGTGATCGTTAAACTGTTGTTTATTATATCGAGTGGGTACTTTAAAACTTCAAGTTGAAAGCACCAAGAATCTCACTTTGTTCCCTCGGAAACTCTGTTTAGTCTTCTTTACTTGGGGTCTTGTGGTGTGGGACTGTGAGTAAGCACAACACCGGTGTTTACTGATTACCGTAATGCTGCAAGCGGTGCGGCTTTGTAGTTTACCAGTCGTACTGAAACATTTTATTATTATTAAATTGTTTTTATTGGTCATGTAATTTTTACATTTTGATCCATATATAAGGCGCTCCGGATTATAAGGCGCACTGTCGTTTTTTTTTTTTTTTTTTTACTTTTAAGTGCGCCTAATAGTGCGGAAAATACGGTATATCTACTTTAAGTAAAATAATAAAGTGCATCCAGTTAGCTCTTTATCTGGCATGTGTGCAGCAGAGTAGCTCATCTAATCACCTCTGAGTAAGCTAGTTAGCTTGCTAGTTCTTTGACACTATTTTACATACCATGGAACTATAATCAGACACTTTCTAGTCACAATAATAACGACCAATTTGAACCAACTTGCTCTGTTAGAACACTCAGCAATTATATTTGCTAACGTTTCAACTTGCTTACTTTCCATCTGCAGACATCTCACCCTGCAAAAACTCTCTCGCGTCGCGCGCACACTCGCGCACAATCTTGTGTGGAGATAGGTTTGGCTATGCGAGACTACTGCCGGACTAACGTTACCAACGAGCCCATGGGCTTGCCACTCGCCAGATTCGGGTTGGTTGCATTTTTAAAAAGCTGATATTTTAGCCTACTAGTCAGATGTTTGGTGTCTACGTCCGTAATAATTCCTCTTTCTTGGGGGGGCGGGGGGTTCCGTTGAGATGTTTACATCTCATGGCTCTATGGTAGATCACATGTCTACATCGTATGGTTCTATAGTAGATCCCATGTTTTCATCTCATGGCTCTATGGTAGATACCATGTCTACATCTCATGGCTCTATGGTAGATCCCATGTTTACATCTCATGGCTCTATGGTAGATCCCATGTTTACATCTCATGGCTCTATGGTAGATACCATGTTTACATCTCATGGCTCTATGGTAGATCACATGTCTACATCTCATGGCTCTATGGTAGATACCATGTTTACATCTCATGGCTCTATGGTAGATACCATGTTTACATCTCATGGCTCTATGGTAGATACCATGTTTACATCTCATGGCTCTATGGTAGATACCATGTTTACATCTCATGACTATGGTAGATACCATGTTTACATCTCATGGCTCTATGGTAGATACCATGTTTACATCTCATGACTATGGTAGATACCATGTTTACATCTCATGACTATGGTAGATACTAGGGATGCACGATATGCATTTTTTCCTACCGATACCGATATTTACCCGCTTCTCGTGGCCGATAACCGATATGATAACCGATATATATATATATCTTTTTTCTTTTCTTTCCTAGCACCAGGGGAGCCCCCCCTCCCAAATTTCGTTGTTTGGTACCTGTACTATATCAATGACAATAAAGACCATTCAGATATAATTTCACAGTTGATAACCTGTAGTTCATGCACACCTGAAGGTAAGAAAGGCTATGTAGTGAGCAAAGATTGATGATTTAATATTCCATAGTGATCTCACCAAATCTAACTTACATCACTATTGTTAACACAACAAAGAGAACACTTCTGACTCTTCAAATGTTCATTTATTATTTCCTCCAACAAACAGAATCTGTTATAGACAGTGCACAATGCTTTTTTTAGCCAAGATCTGGCCTCCTTTTATGAAAACAAAAAAGGCTCACCTAAGAGTAATTTATTACCGCGGATGGCTGTCGCAGTATGCGAACCGGAGAACTCCTGCGCATGTAGCAGTGTCTTCTTCATATTGAAGTCCATCCAGCCACTGGGCCGTCAAACTAAGCATACTGACTGGACTAACGTCAGAAGTCCATATGTCCGTGGTAAAACTTATCTGGCTTACGCTAGTATCGATCAGACTATGGATGTGTGTGGCGACTGTATCATACATAGCAGGCAGGCACACGTCTGCAAAATAGCGGCGACTTGGGAGTGTATACCGGGGCTCTAAATGTGAAATTAGCTGGCGAAATCCTTTATCTTCTACTACAGAGAAAGGCTGGTCGTCGAGGGCCATCAACTCCATTATTTTTTCATTGATTGCTTGAGCCTTTGAGCTGTCTCGAGTGAACTTCCTGCAGTTTTCAAATGCGTGTTCAATAGGCACAGCAGCTTTTTTTTTTCGCGGCTAGGCTACTAGGCTACTAGTGTTGATATTCCTTCCATACAGCGTGCTTGCAATGGTGAATCTTAAGGTGACTTATGAGATTCGTTGTGTTGTAACTCGTAGACCTTTGCCCTCCTCTCCGAACTTTTGTCGAACATGTGTTGCAAATTGCAAACGCACTATCTGCCTCAGAAACTCTGCAGAATGTCAGACACCGGGGAAGCTCTCATGTTTCGCTGTCGTCTATACACTGCGTGCCTGTACGCATGCGCAGCAGCATGAGCGCTCATGCTGCTGCGCATGCGTACAGGCACGCATGCCGAGCTTCCCCGGTGTGTCTGACATTCTGCAGAGTTCATATTATCAATTCAATTCAATTCAATTCAAAGATACTTTATTTATCCCCGTGGGGAAATTCGTTTTGCCGCGCCACTCCACAAAAAAAAAAAAAAAAGTATATATATATATATCGGCTCTATATCGGCTACAATTTTATAAAACCGATAAATACCGATAAACATTAATTTCCCATTATCGGGCCGATAAATATCGGTGCCGATAATATCGTGCATCCCTAGTAGATACCATGTTTACATCTCATGGCTCTATGGTAAATACCATGCTGAAAGTGCGAAAGGAGAAAGGCTATTAAGAGACGTCAAAACGTAAAGTTGAAGTGAAACAGCGATGGGATCTAACGCTGGCAGGCAGTGATTCTCAGGTTTTGATGTGAGTAAAAACATTTCATTGGTTGCTTTTTTCCGAGAGTCTGAGGCTGGACAGCTATAATAGTCCAAAATGCACGCATCGCTCTAATGCAGGGGTCTTCAACCTTTTTCAACCCAAGGACCCCTTGGATGAGAGACAAACAGAACAGGGACCCCCACATGTAATATATATATAAGCCTAATATAACTTTTATATTTACTTCATTCACCTTTTATTTCACCATATTAACCTATTTATATACTGGGTTATTAGCCTATATGTGTTTATGATTGATAAAACGTTCATGCATAATTATGATTGGTTATTATTATTATTATTATTATTATTATTATTATTGTTGTTGTTGTTGTTGTTGTTGTTCTTGATGAGGCTTATATTTTCTATTATTATTATTTTTCAACAATTAAACTTTTAGCTTCAGGAAGCAAGGTATGCCTACCTCCTGGGTGGAGGTTGTCAGGCAGAGCATCATGTCATCCTCAGGCTGCAGTCTGGAACTGTATTTGCTCTTCAGGTAGGTGAGGGAGGAGAATCCTCTTTCACAAAGATAAGTTGTTGCAAAAGGCAAGAGGCTCACCATGGCCTTTGCTGTCAGTTGGGGGAAGTATTTCTGGCAATGGATCCAGAACTGGGTGAGAGGCTGTGACTCGTACACATTCTTGTGTGTACTGTCTGTGGTTAGGTCTATCACCTGATCTTCCTCAGCGGCTGTCAGGTTTGAGCCGTCGGATGCATTGTCTTTGAATGATAACCGTATCCATGTCTTGTGCTTTCTCCAAGACTCAGTCTCAGAAAAGTATTTCTCAATAGAGATGCTCCGATCAGGGTTTTTGGTGCCGATCACCGATCACTGGAATCAGTGATCTGCCGATCCGATATCACCGATCACCGATCACAGCGTCGAAAATGGCAATTGAAGCATTCTATTTATTGTGTAGCATTATTTATGTTTTTAATTATTCTTAACACCATTGACATTGTATATTAAGTATTTAAATGAAATTAGGAGATGAGAAAGTATCATGAATTGACGACCATCTGTTTTATTGAATTCACAACCACCTGTAGCTTACTTCAGGAAAAACAAATAAAATGTGAAAATAAAAATTATAATAAATAAAATGTACACTGTCACATCAAATGTGCAACATTCCACTCGAATGAGAGGAACTAGGGGCTCTTAGAGAACTTGGAGCTTATACAGTATACTGTAGCTTTCCTGAGGAACAATAAACATACCCAAACTAAACTGCAACATAAACAGGCTATAGCCAAATATAAAATACTGTTTCAAGTCAGTCAGTTTCAAGTCATATTTAGGAGGAGATAAGACAGCAAGTCAGCAATAATCAATAAAACAAAAAAACAAAACATTGCACCTAAGGAGATTTCAGACTCAAACCTTACTTCTGATTAAGCAGCATCACTGGCAGATTAGCCTTGAGAAATACAAGCATCTCAGCGTTTTTGGCACTCAGCCTGTTCCTCTTATCATCTAAAATATGTCCTGCTGCTGAAAAGTCGCTCGCTATCTACACTTGTGCAAGGTGCACAGAGGAAGACCTAAAGCTCACGCGCTAATAGTTGTTGCTATGGGCCAAGTGACTTCCTGCTCGCGGGGTCACATGACGTCGCTGCACACTACCTACACTACGCTCGTGAAGTCGCGCTGTAACTCTGACCAGCACTCGTGGAACGCCTCTCGTCCAATCAAAGCACTCGGTCCCTTTATGACGTCGAGCCCAGTGTGCGCTTCGGCGCTCTCTGAGCGAATCGACGAACGCAGGAAATGCCGTATGATATGTGGTATTGAAAGACCTTGCGTGCGTTCCTCCCCGAGGTATTTCTTTTGAGCAGACATTACAAACGGCATATTTGTTGTCTCTTTCCGACACTGTGTAATATTTCCAGACTGGCGACGCCATTTTGTAAACTGATCGGTCGTGTTTGATCGGCCGTTTTGAGAACTCCGATCAAAACCGATCAAGGCCATATCGGCCGATACCGATCGGCGCCGATCAGATCGGAGCATCACTACTTCTCAAATTGACTTTCGAGTGCCTCCAAGTGATCAACAATTGCGCATTTCACATCAGGCGAGGGCGCATTGAAATGTGCAGCCAGCTCCGCGCGGTTTTGGCCAACCAGAATCTCGAGGATAGCTGTGCGTAATTCAAAGACGCGCGCCAATACTGATCCACGCGAAAGCCATCTGACCTCGGAATGGTAAAGGAGCGCGTTGTGTTCCTCTCCTATAGCGGCGCATAGAGAAGCAAAGAGGCGGGTTTGTTATTATCAAACTAGTAACTAAATTGGTAACGTTATGCTAGTTATTAATTAACGTTAATTTCGCAATGAAGACCGAACTGCAGCGTTTTAGCCAACACCTAGCTTGCTAGACAGGTGTGTTTTTTTTCTCCAGCTGACGTTGTTAGACTCTAGAATCATGGGCATCATTTATTTTGTAAATTGTTTTTGTCAAAAGTAGCTTATTATTGCCTATTAATGCTTGTACCTTACTCAATATCATTTTTGTTATATTTTTTAATTCTCACTGATTAATTTGGTGAAAGTTGTCAATTATTATGACAGAAATTGGCGGACCCCCTGCAGTACCTCTGCGGACCCCCTAGGGGTCGCGGACCCCCGGTTGAAGACCACTGCTCTAATGCAAGCGTCGGTATTAGCATAATTTTTAGGTTCTGCAATATTGTTATGTTAGCCTCATTTAAGTATTCAGAGGGTTTAGAGAACGAATGGCACATAGAGAGTTTTTATAAATGGAACCGTGTACTTCATCACCTCATCAACGCAATCTAGACATTATAATGTTCCAAACCTTTGCTTGAGGACATTTTCTCTAACTGGACCTTGTTGAATTTTTGCTGAATACCCTTGCTATAGTCGTTTGGTGACAGGGCTATGTATGTCATCCAGTGTTTCCTCCAGGAATTTTTACATTGGTGGCGGATAGCCCTGACCGCGCGCACAGCGCGCCGATTTTTTTTCTTCGCGTGCACGCGCATGAAACGCGCACGCGCGCTCAAAACAACGACCTAATTTCAGCCAAAACTAGAGGATGGCCAAAAAAAAAAACATGAATATACAGAATATAAACTTGTGACTGACAGTCACATACACACACACAAAGATCATCAGCTATAATATAATACGAAGTTGGCCTACATGAGCACAAAAGCGGCTAACGTTACTGATTAACTGTTTACTACGCGACACCGAGTTGGACCTCTGACGTTACACGAAAGAAGAAGAACTGTTTACTGTAGTGCAGAGAGATGGTAGTCGTAGGCGGCGTATCAAATGACAAAGCTAAATGTTTAATGAAGGACATGAACGATTGTCAACAACACACTCAAGCAGTAAATAGAACAGTCTAAACAACTTGGGTACTACGCACTCAACTGCGGACGGAACAATACTCTCAACCTATAGTTCCGTGCGTGAATTATGTCAACCCACCACATTACAGAAGTAAAATCACAGTCAGATGGAGCATTCGGTAAACAGCTGAGTATCAGCTGAGTTAAAGAAAACAAACTCTTACCTTTGATGACACCCACATCAGCCCTGTTTTCCCGTACTTCTCCCGTGTGTCTCTTATTGTCCAAATGTTCCCTGAATTTTAGCTGCATGTTTTTCCAGCATGTAATTCCGTTGTCAATAAAAAAATAGTCTCCCCTTCTTTTCCCCTTGACAATACTGTGTCGTTGCTAAAGTGACGGCACATAAGAATCGTTTTTTTATACGATTTATACGTTTTTTTAACCCACAGATACGGACGTTACAATACTTTCGTTTTAGAACGAAACGTTAGCCGCTAGCAGCGTTTTTAGCAGTCACCATTCTTGAGCAAAACATGATACAAACAAACATTCAAATACTCGTGTCGTCTTGATTTTTTTTCCGATTTCAATGTATGACGCATCATTTGAAAGCTTACCATCTCTAGTTTCAGACTATGTAAACAAACGAAAAATTACGTAAGCAAATGGTTATTATTTATCTGGTATAGATACCACTTCTGCGCCGAATGTACCGTCGCCGGCACAAATCCGAAAATGGTCGCACACAAAGTTGCCAATGGAGACATAATAGCTTCTGTCCTGTAGGTAGGATCTAAACCAGTCTAGTAGTACTAAAACAGATTTTTCTGGAGTCAGTGTTCACACGAATGTCATTAAGGACTAGGGTTGGGTACCGAAAATCGGTACCGGTAGGTACCGGTTACTTTACATTCGGTATGTACCTGTACCGAATCGCAAAGGAGATTTCGGTTCCTCATTTCTTCCCCTGGTGTCCGGTGTCATGCAACAGTCAACCACACGTGACTTGAGTCGTGACGTGAGTGGCATCGCCTGTTTCCAATTTCCAATCAGTGCGTGCGTGGTAGTGAGGTGAGCAGTTGTGTTGAGAAGAAGAAGAGTGAGTTTATAGTAAGTGTAGTAATATAGTTAGTGATTGTATTATTGTATTGATATTATTATTATCATCATTTTTTTTTGTGATCAAGATTTTTTATTGCTTTTATCAACACATAACAACGACAATACAGAACAAGAAAGGAAGGGAGGGAAAAAATATAAAGAAAACAAAAAAGAAAAGGGGTAGTGTAGCAGACAAGTCACAGCCAGATAGTAGAAATACAACACAATCCGGATTGGGGTAAGTGGAAAATCAAATCATAGAGCAGTCAAGTTAGTCAAGTTCAATGAATAAGCCTTCCATGCATCAACTGTACTGGGCCTTGCTTTGTTCAATCTGGCCGTTGTGCACTCAAGATTCACAATCCTCTGTAAAGAGTAAAACCAAAAAGTGTTCATACTGAAATCAGGTGTTATCCAATGTTGAAGAATAGTTTTTTTTGCAGAGGTGAAACCAGCAAATAGCATTTTCTTTTGTGTAATACTTAAATCGAAATCAGAGTCATCATTGAGCAAACATAAACATGGATTAGGAACATAGTCAATCTTAAATAACTTGGACATTACAGAATTGACATGGTTCCAAAAGTTGGCCACGACTGGACACTCCCAGAACATATGGAGAAATGAACCCGGTGTCGGGGTAGGGCAGAATTGACAGTAGTAGTTGGGTTGTAGTTTCATTAAGTATCTTCTATATGGTGTAGCATAGGCCCTGTGGATGACTTTAAAATGAATTAACTGATGAGCTAAATTTTTGGAGGTTGAATTGAGATTAGACCATATTGTGTCCCAGTTTGGGTGGAAATCCAATTCACCAAGCTCTCGGCTCCATAAAGCCTCAACCGCAAGTGGTTTTTTAATTGCGTCCATTAGATTGCGATATATTCTGGATACACAGCCACGAGAGGTTGGGGTATGTTCAATCCAGGCTATCATGGGGTGAGTTGGAAGTGGGGAGCGCCAAGGCACTCCATAGGCCTTGAGTGAGGACCTCAGCTGTAGATAGACAAAATATGATGACGCTGGAAGGACAAACTTAGTTTGGAGGTGCTGGAATGAAACTAGGCCATCATTGTCATACAGGTCTCTGAGAGTATTTACACCCCGAGAGCTCCATGTTTGCTGGTTGAATGGTCGGTTACCCGACATTAAGTTTTGGTTATTCCATAGAGGAGTGGAGGAACAGAATCGCAAGGAACCTCCCATGATTTTCTCAGACGCTTTCCACACCTTAAGGGCGTTATCTATAATGCAACCAAATCTATGACTGAGAGTCCTACGTCCAGTGCCTGAGAAAAGTAAGTCCTCTAATCTGACTGGACTGACCAGGCCTGCCTCTATTGACCTCCAAGGTACTTTTGAATTTGGATTCACCCAGGTGCGTAAGGCTTGAGTCTGGAAAGCTAAATAATACATCTTAAAATCTGGAATTGCCATCCCACCCGACAATTTGGGTTGTTGCAAAGTTGTAAGACGGATTCTCGAGCGTTTGCCAGCCCATATGAACCTTGAGACCAACGAATTAATATCATCAAAGTATTTGGGTGGTGGGGGTAATGGTAACATGGAAAACAGGAAGTTGATCCTTGGCAAAACATTCATCTTGATTATCGTAGCTCTGCCCTGAAGAGATATTTTGAGGCTATCCCATCTTTGAATGTCCGTTTTGATTTTGTTCAAGGTTACATCAAAGTTGTCTTTAATTATCCGTGGTATGGTTGGGTATATAGTGATGCCAAGGTAAGTAAATTTATCTTTCACTGGGATATGTCTAGGGAGACAGGAGGTTCTTGCTGAAGGACTAAGGGGCATTAGAATTGACTTCGTCCAGTTAATCTTATAGCCTGACAATCTACCGAAATCTTCAAACATTTCTAACACATGGGGGGCAGAAGTATCAATATTATCTAGAAATAATAGAATGTCATCAGCATATAATGAGATGTGGTGGCTATGATCTAGAATTGAAATGGGGGAAATGCAAGTACTCTGTCTGATGGCTTGGGCTAAGGGCTCAAGAGAGAGACAGAACAAGAATGGTGACAATGGGCAGCCCTGCCTCGCCGAGCGCTCCAGTTGGATTGGAGGGGAAATAACATTACCTGTGAGAACAGAAGCGGTTGGTGCATTATACAAAGTCTTAATCATAGCAATGAAATTAACCCCAAAGCCAAGATGGTCTAAAACAGCCCACATGTAGTTCCATTCAAGCCGATCGAAAGCCTTCTCAGCGTCAAGCGAGAATACTGCACAGGGGTTGGGAGAGCTATCGGTTAAATTGATGATATGAAGCAGTCTGCGCATATTGTCAGATGCAAGGCGTCCCTTCATGAACCCTGTCTGGTCTTCACTGATCAAGGCGTCTGTTACAGCCTCCAATCGTATAGCCAAAACCTTAGCATACAGTTTCTGGTCACACGAGATCAGGGAGATAGGCCTGTAGCTAGAGCACTCCAACGAGTCTCTCCCCTTTTTTAACAAAAGAGAGATAAGGGCAACTTTTTGATCTCTGTGAAAATCACCTCTAGATATAGCATCATTAAAGGAGTCCATAATAAGAGGACCTATCAACTCCCAAAGTACTAAATACAGTTCTGGTGGAAGACCATCTAAGCCCGGCGATTTTCCTTTCTGTAGAGATTGAAGGGCATTGTGTAGCTCCTTTAAGTCAAGAGGGCAGTCAAGAACTTCCCTTTCAGTCTGTGATATCTTAGGTAAATTGAGGCCATGAAGGAACGCCTTGCAGCGAGATGTATCATAATCTATGTCAGATTGGTACAGGTTGGAGTAAAATGTTTGAAATATACTATTCACAGCTTGGGGAGCAGTATGAACAGTGCCCGCAGAGTCTCTAATAGCATTTATAGAGGCTTTGCTTTCATTCTCCTTCAGTCTCAGTGCCAATAAGCGGCTGGGCCTTTCAGCATCAAAATAATATCTCTGTCTCGTTCTATGAAAGATAAATTCAGCCTTTGAGAGAGATATAGCATTATATTCTCCTTTGAGACAAGCGAGCCGTGTGGCTTGATCTTCTGTAAAATTTTGTTTTTGTAAATGTTCTACTGTTTTTATTTCCTTCTCTAGCTCATTAAAACGCTTGTTACGTGCTTTAGAGAGAGTGGAGGAGAACGAAATACAAAGGCCCCTGAGAAAACATTTGGTTGTTTCCCACAAAATTTGAGGATTGTCACACTGTGCTCTGTTTATAGCAAGAAATACTTCAAGTTCAGCTTTAAGAAAGATCGAAAAGTCAGGGTTTGTCAACAAAGTGGTGTTAAACCGCCACCTAGTGGCCTTGTCAGTATTAGCAGAGAGCTGAATCTTGCATGACACAGGTGAGTGATCAGACAACAGTATTGGCAGAATATCAATTGGGGACATGGAGGGAATGAGGGATGGGCTTACAAAAATGAAATCAATTCTGGAAAAAGATTTATGTCTGTTAGAATAAAATGTATAATTTCTGGCCTTATTATTCTGAATTCTCCACACATCAACAACGTTTAAATCCGTTATAAATGAATTTAGAAGTGCAGTTGATTGTGAGCTTACATTAACTGGAGAGGACCTGTCTACTGAGGGATCGAGGACAGAATTGAAGTCACCACCTACTATTAAATGATAGCCTGCAGAGTTTTCTAACAATGTGTTACTGATATCTGGTAGAAACTCTGCGTCGACTTCATTAGGGGCATAAATGGAGGCTAGCATCAATTTAACCTGGTTTATTCTCGTCTTTATGTAAACAAATCGGCCCTGTTTGTCATTTCTTATCTGATCAAGAGTCAAATGCAACCTCCTGTCAACCAAGACGAGCACACCCCGGGTCTTATTTTGAGCGCAAGAGTGCGCAATAACTTTAAAATGTTTGTTCTGAAAACGTGTAACGTCACATTCCTTAAGATGTGATTCCTGTATTAGAGCTATGGAGACTTTCTTACGGTGGAGGAATTCTAGAATCCGCGTTCTCTTTATAGCCGAGTTAAGCCCGTTCACATTCCAGCACATAAAAGTTAGGTCAGACGCCATGGGATTCTAATGAGCAAATACAGAATATCTGAATGAAATGAAAGTTCTGGTCATGACTACTTAGTATTTCTATCAGTACAGTAAAAGTCCAATCCGTTACGCGACTTGTCCGTTGGGAGGGGGAGGGAGAAAAACAAATGAAGAGAAAAATACAATGTACAAAAAAGTTAGCAAACCGCGAAGGTAACCTACAGGCTTGCCAAAACATAAACATTCTCTGAGACGTGACTCAGTCTATTGCAACGCTGTAGCCCACAAATCGGCTCAATACACCACCTGCTAGTTATAACAATGAGTCTTTATCGAACTTAAAGAATCATATCATCCCCTCAAAAAAAGGTAGCCTAGACATGGCATTAAATAATGAAAATAACGGGATATCAGCAGGCCATCATAATGGTGAAAAATGATAGTTTGAGATAGGGGAACATAACAACCATACCTCGTTAGACTCAGCGTTAGTCAAAGTAAACATCCATAAGCAATTGCATATCCTGGGGGAAAATAAAGTAAAATAGTCATTTCTATCGTTGAAATCTAAAGCAGTCCCCATGGCAATGTCGTGGCTGATTAGGTGGTCAGTTCCATCCCGTCACCATCCTCGATCACCGGATCATTGACAGCGGTAGAGTCCTCTCGGCCGGGCCGCCTGGCAGGTGTGGGTCGCACGGGTCCTGTAGACAGCTTCGTTGTTGGGTCGCGCCGCACAGCACCGGAGTAGGATTCGGATTGGTGTGGCTGAAGTGGTGACTTCAAGGATCGGATGAAGTCCTCTGCTCTGGACGGACAGTCGAAGGACATCTTATTGCCATCGTGTTCCATTTTGAGAATAGCGGGGTAGATTAGGAAAGGCTGCAGACCCATGGCATGGCTTGATAACCGTGTTGAACCCCTTCCTCTTGGTTGTAGTTGGGGCACTGTAGTCTGGGAAGAACAGGAGGGTGGATTTGTCTTGCTTCACTGGATATATCTTCCTAGCTTCCTTTAGGATGGTGGTCCTGTCCTGCCATCTCAGTAGACGGAAGATGAGGGTACGGGGGCGATTGCTGTTTTGCTCGCGGCCGTTATATATGCGGTGAGCACGGTCAATCTCGATGACTCGGCCAGCCAAGGAGGGAATCCACTTCACCAGGTTGGCTTTGAGGTAACCTGCAGCATCCGAGCCCTCCAACGACTCTGGTAAGCCTACCAGACGTAGATTATTTCGCCGAGCCCTATCTTCCATGTCAGCTGTTTTCTCTGTGAGTTGTTCCACCTGCTTTCGGAGTTCAGCAATGCTATGTCTGTCCTCGCGCACAGCCATCTGAACAGAGTCGATGCGGCTCTGGGTCTTTTGGGCTAGCTTAGCTTGGTGCTCGATATCCGTTTTCATACCTCGGATAAACTCGTTGGTCTTTTCGATGTCGATTTTGATTGAGCAAAGCTGAGGGGTTAGGATGGAATCCACAGCATCTTTGATGGCCGAAGTAATAGCTGTGTTCAGGATGGATTGCTGTTCTTGCAGCGCTAGCCTGATACCGTCAGCAATGGCGGCGTCGAGGTCTTCTTTAGAGATAGATGTATCTTTACATTTCTTCTTAGTTGGAGAGTTTTCAACCTCTCTTTTGCGACTTCCCATAGCAAGTGATGTGGTCATTGCTGTTTCTAATATATTATTCGATAAATTGTAAAGTATTAGTGCAATTAAGTGGCAAATTGAGCGGACAAGAAGACTACGTGTGCATCGTCAACGAGTGGTCACGTGACTCCCTCTTATTATTATCATCATAATAATCATAATCATATTATCTAATTTCGCTAGCTAGCCTAGCTACGAGGTCACCGAGAATGCCGAAGACCGCAATGAAGACCGCAATGAAGCGTTCTAAAGTGTGGCTGCATTTCACCCGGCTCGATGAAAACAACGCGAAGTGCTCAAAATGTTTTAAATCATTCGTGTGTAAAGCAGGCAACACATCGAACTTGATGAAACACCTGACAACGCACGCGATACATTTAAGGGTAGAAGGGTGCTCCGTATTTGACAGCTTGCGCAAGTTCACCCGCCCTTCGGCTGAGCAGCAAGCACCTCCGGAGAGGGGGAGGCGGAGATCGCCATTCCCATTGAGGATGATGATGACAGCATTTCCTCAGGTTAGTAATAATGTTTCCGTTTATTTATTTAAAGAGGGGGACAGTGGACATTCGCCCTCTATGATTTCTTGTTTTGTTTTATTTAACCAGGAAAGGGACGGGGGATTGAGAGATTAAACATGCAGGTAGGTAGGCCCAGGATGGATGGTGTTAGCTGGACTGGGGGAGGGGGAGTAGGGTGAGGGGTGTGTGGAGGTCAGGCAGACCGTCTGATCCGCACCCAAGCGACCCCAGGTGTCGTTATGTGGTACAGCATTCAAGAGGGTCCTATCCAAGACAGGCAGCAGCAAATATTTAGCTACAGTCAGTAACATTATTTAACCTATGTTTATATTGTTGGCTCAACAATGTAACTGTGGTTGTAGGTGTAACTGTGGTTGTAGGAGTAACTGTGGTTGTAACTGTGGTTGTGGTTGTAACTGTGGTTGTAACTGTGGTTGTAACTGTGGTTGTGTAACTGTGGTTGTAGGTGTAACTGTGGTTGTAGGAGTAACTGTGGTTGTAGTTGTAACTGTGGTTGTAACTGTGGTTGTAGGAGTAACTGTGGTTGTAGGTGTAACTGTGGGTGTAGGTGTAACTGTGGTTGTAACTGTGGTTGTAGGTGTAACTGTGGTTGTAGGTGTAACTGTGGTTGTAACTGTGGTTGTAGGAGTAACTGTGGTTGTAACTGTGGTTGTAGGTGTAACTGTGGTTGTAGGTGTAACTGTGGTTGTAGGAGTAACTGTGGTTGTAGGTGTAACTGTGGTTGTAACTGTGGTTGTAGGTGTAACTGTGGTTGTAGGTGTAACTGTGGTTGTAACTGTGGTTGTAGGTGTAACTGTGGTTGTAACTGTGGTTGTAGGTGTAACTGTGGTTGTAACTGTGGTTGTAGGTGTAACTGTGGTTGTAACTGTGGTTGTAGGTGTAACTGTGGTTGTAACTGTGGTTGTAGGTGTAACTGTGGTTGTAACTGTGGTTGTAACTGTGGTTGTAGGTGTAACTGTGGTTGTAACTGTGGTTGTAGGTGTAACTGTGGTTGTAGGTGTAACTGTGGTTGTAGGAGTAACTGTGGTTATTGTGCCTCAGCAATAAAAAAGTGAAAAGCTGTTTAATGTTGTCGACCGTGTTATTATTATTATATATACATTATATATATTTAAAAAAAAATCAAAAGTACCGAATTAAGTACCGTTTTGGTACCGGTACCGTTTTTAAAGTATCGGTTAGTAACCGGTACCGGATAAAACCCAAACGATACCCAACCCTATTAAGGACCTTCATTTGGGGTTGAGTGGTTTGGGGAGTTGGGGGCAGGGAGGGAAGGTGGGGGGAGAGAACAGGGGGCTGCACCGTCACTTTAGTGGCTCAACAAGTTGGCTAACGATCTGTCTTGCCCTGGCGACTGAAGATCGCAGTTCAGCCAGCTGTGATGAGTTTGGAGGGCCCTTTACTGTAGGGTGTAGAGACGCGGTTGAAACGCCTCCTAGGATTACGGTGCTAGTTGTCCGTCTTCCATTCCGTTTCAAAGCCTTCTAAATCATCCGAATCAGTTATAACATTGTCATAATAATAGTAATAACTTTTATTTGTATAGCGCTTTTCCTGCAAACGTTGCATCTCATCATCAATATCACTCCCTTCAGAACTAACTTCAGAAACTTCTCCGCTGTTGCCAAGATATCGTGAAGAAAAAAATAATCTGCACGCGTGTAGATACTCCCACGTGTATATGTTGATGCATTCCATTGGCCAAGAGACCAGAAGAATGTGGAAAAAATACACATACTACAAAATGACGTATCCGCTTTCCCGGCTTGAAAGGTAGAACAACGCAACAGCACCCACGGTTTAAATGGGTTAACTATTGTGTTACCCCCCCAATCCACTTGGTCATACAATTTGACCTTTTGACCCTTGTATTATGTTGGGACAAACTCACACGTATATGACGGACAGGCATGTTTATATTATTTTATTTTATTACACCTTTTCTTTAACAATATATTTGAGAAACCAGAGAGACACCATTTATTTATTTATTTATTTTATTTATTTATTTTACCTTTATTTAACCAGGCAAACATGTAAGAACAAATTCTTATTTACAAATGCAGCCTGACCAAAAAGCAATGGCTGGGGGGGGGGGGGGGGAAGCTAGAATAAAACAAGGTTAAATAATTTACAACAATAAAACAATAAAACACTGGCAAATACAGATGCATTAAAATACTAACAGTCAGAGAGAGGGGAGAGAGAAGGAGGAGGTAGGGGAGAGGAAGAGCGGAGGTGAGGGATAGCGGGGGGAGCAGTGTTTCCTCGAGGAATTTTTACAATGGTGGCGGGTAGCGCTGACCGCGCGCGCGTGCACGCGCATGAAACGCGCACGCTCGCTCAAAACAACAACGTAATTTCAGCCAAAACTCGAGGATGGCCCAAAAAATTTAAATGTTTTCCTGTACTTCTCCCGTGTGTCTCTTATTGTCTGTGTCTGCATGTTTTTCCAGCATGTAATTCCGTTGTCAATAAAAAAATCGTCTCCCCTTCTTTTCATTATCATTATGGAGGCTTTATGGTTGTTGTAACTATTATTATTTTAATGATACAAAAAAATCTTGAATCAGAATTTATTTTACAGTACACAATAATACAAATCTTTGGCTGTGGTTCTTCAACATTAGCTTTGCAGCAAGGTACATAATCACAACAATACCATCATCACAATAATCACAAGTAAATAAGTAAATTAAGTAATGATAAGGAATAAAGTGATAAGTGATGGTAGTCGCACTACAGCAGAATTAAAGTGCAATCAATAGTGTAACATGCTGTGCAAAGTTCAACAAGATGAAAATGAAAGTGTTCAGGTATTTCTCAAGTAGTCAGGTAGTGTGCAATTCCTGTGTCCTAATGTTTTCAACATTAGCATTGCAGCAAGGTACATAATCACAATAATAAGTACATGAGTAAAGTAAGTAATGCAGTTTTCTGGTAGAGGTGGATTTTTCTTAGGTGGAAAAACAGGGGAGGGTCATGCTTTTTTTGGAGGGGCAAAGTGTGCAGCCTGGCTGAGAGCACTTTATTTTTCTTGTTTTTTCGAAGAAGAGCTCTAAGGCTCTGTCATAAGGGAACTCGGTTATTGGCGGCCCGTTGATGCTCAGTATCATGCAGGCGGCCAGATGGTCCCCCTGCAGTCTGTTTCTCAGGTCAGTCTTCACCTGCAAAAATATTGACAAAAACAATGACAAAAATATATAAGTATGTGGGAAGGTGAGAGAAATCAAACAATATCAGATTTAGATTACTTAGTAAATTACCCTATTCATTGTGGAAAAGTCCCTCTCACAGTTCACACTGGAGATGGGAACTGTGAGGGCAATGGCAGCCAGCTGACTCAGACATGGATAGAGCTGTCCCCATTCATCGTGCTGGGATGACAGTTTACCCATCATAGTGAGCTGGTCCATGTTCTGAAACACATAACACAGTGAGACAACATTATTCTGGGGTCCTCAATTATCTTTCTGCAGAACTATTAATTGTGACTTTCAGATTTTACCTTGAATGCTCCAATCAGCACATGCTGCTTATAAGAAGGCCATTCTTGCAGTACCGGTACATTTCCTCCAGACTGCTGCAGGAATTTTGCAGACAGGGAGGTAAGATGTGCAATGTTGACGGCATCATCCTCCTTGGCTGCTTGGGGTCCCAGAACATGAAATGCCCCCATGATGTCCAGGTTCTGGAACCTTCTGTCCAGGCTATCCTGGAGGCCATCCAGATAGGGCTCCATTACCTAAACATGGCACAAATTACAGACTAGTTTGAGTGCTGGGAGTCTTTTACAGAAATGCCCTGTATAGAGGATAAACATACAATACTAGTGGAAGACTGCAAGTTTGGATAGCTTTGGAGTTTGGATAGCTTTAGTGGTTTTGCAATGAAAACTGAATGTCATGTTGTTTCCTCCAAAACACAACTGGGATGGCTACCTTAGTGCCTATCTGGTATTTTGTTTAATTTCCTCAGACTTATTATAGTACTTACTAGATTAACACTTATAGTACTAGACTAGATCAACATGTAACATCCAAAACAAATGTACCTGCGTCCTGAACCGGGACCAGAGCGCCTCCCTAGTCTGCTCCAGCTGGCCTCTGCGTCTCCTCTCCCTCTCCTCATGGGTGATATTAAACGCCCCTAATCCTGCAGGGTTATCAAGCTCATTATTGAGCTGGGCCAAGAATGAGCCAGGGGGCTGTGCATCTCCTGCATCTCTGATGGTCCTCAGGCACGCCATCGTCACTGGGACCTCATAAAGGTAGTCACACAAGGGCCAGGCTTAATTTTTTTCCAGTAAGGCTATGATTAGTTCTATTGAGTTCTAGAGCAACATGTTAAAAGTGATTTGCCTTTAGGAAATACCTGCTCTTTGATGGCCAAGAAGTTGACATTTTCTTTCTGGAACATCTTGGACAGCCGAGCCAGATGTGGCAGAACATCCGCCTGCAGATAGACCGCTGCAACGAAGCGGTAGGTGCAGCAGAACCCATACAGGCCCTTGGCTATTGGGCACTTATGGTACTCTGTCTCTTCAGCCAAGGCACCCAGGACTGCACTGAGGTTCCGCTGCAAATTCATTACTGCCAGGTGCTGGGACAGCCAGCGTGTGTCCTTCACTTGCTGAAACATATTTCCGTCATGAGAGAAGACATTCAGAACACAGGAAGTGCATCTGAAGTACACAATCATGGCCAACATTACTGTTAAAAGTTAAAAGTATTTTATTATGTTTTTCTGTGATCTCACCTTCATTTTTAAGTCAGTGAGGCCCAAGGTCTGTGCTGCAGCTTTCATAACGGCCGTTCTGTTGGCGCTGTTGTGAAAGTATAGATGGAGCTGCTGCAAGTGGTCCCTGAAGGTAGCCATGTAGGGGACCGCAGATGAGGCATCCCTACATGCCAGGGCGAGGCGATGGGCAGCACACGCCACTGGCAGCATCCAGGGGAAGTCGTCCTGCAGCTGCTTGGCCACACCATTCACCCGCCCTGTTACAGGAAAATAAATATAATCGAATCAAGACATGCAGATACCATTTCATGGTCAGTGTCTGAGCAACTAAAACATGCAGTAAAAATAAAAACCCATTTACAGTAATTCCACTTGCTCATGTTGTGTCTCATACCGGTCATTACAGCAGCTCCATCTGTTCCCAATCCAAATAACCTTTCGGTTGGAACCTTGTTTTTGTGCAGCACATCCTTTATGGCAGCCACTATAGTAGCTGCCTTTCCGTCAGGCACTGACACCAGATCGAGGAACTGGCTGTGGAGCTGGCCTTCATTGTCCATATATCTGAAAAGCACAAAAAGACATCCTCAACATATATGTATTACTCAGACACAATCAGTGTACTTTGATTTGAATAGTACCTGATGTGTATATCCAGCTGCTTCTGCACAGAGACGTCTGTGCTCTCATCCACCTCCAGCCCAATAGCCAAGGACGAGTGGATGTTTTGGAGGATTGGCTCCATGACCACTTTAGCCAAAATCTCCAACATTTAATCTATGATGACATGGGACCGGTAGGTGGTCTGTTTCCCTATCTAAAAATAAATTTGATTATAGTTGGAATATTACATTTTGAAGATAATTTGCGAACAAGAACAAGAACAAGAACAACATAGCAAGCATGATCATTGTTTACCTTCAGCTTTTTGAAGTAGTCACACCCCAGCAACTCGGCAAGTTCAAGGAGAGCAGGATAATTGGTGTGGTGTGCCTGCTCTCGCTTGGTGAGGTAATAGAGGCATTTAAACCCCCCAATGATGGCCTCATGCTCTAAATTGATGACTGGGTTGAATGCAGTCACAACTGAAGAACCTATACAAAGCAGGTACAAATGGTTATTGCAACAAAAGCTGGTTATACCTGATAGTCCTTTATCAATTAAAATAGCTTCCTATATCTAAAGAAGAAAGTTCACCTTGTGCCACTGAAGCATGACACTTCACACTTTGTTTGTGGTGCTCTGTCCTCGCATGCCTGTCCAATTGATCAAGCCTATATTGTTGGCTGCCTGTCTCTATAAATGGCCGATTGGCTCCTGCTGGTCCTCCCTTTGGGGTCTGTTTATGTTGCCGACATAAGCGGCAAAACATTCCTGTAAGGACAGAGTAAATTGGCATTATTGGTCATATTGCACTGAAATATTCTGAAGTGCATGATATGGTGTAAATAGTATACTCACCACGGTCACTGTTGTACAGCCATGGGAACTTCCTGTTCTCTGCCCATTTAGGGTCCCAGCCTGAGAGTCTGTGTTTTCCTTTGTCTCCCTGCTTCTCTGCTGCTCCACTCTTCTCTGCTGCTCCACTCTTCTCTCCTCCACTCTTCTCTGCTGCTCCACTCTTCTCTCCTCCACTCTTCTCTCCTCCACTCTTCTCTGCTGCTCCACTCTTCTCTCCTCCACCCTTCTCTCCTGCTACTCTTTTCTCTGCTGCTCCACTCTTCTCTCCTGCTCCAGGCTTTTTTAAAAGGCAATTTTAGCAGATTCAAAACACGAAATTCTGTGCTCACTACCTTTTCCAGTTGAACATAAACTAAACTTTTTTAAAAAACATTTTAAATGCTGCTATTGTTTGCGAAGTTACAAGATCGTTAGCCCTAGGGCTGGGTTCAAAAAATCGATTTCCCGATTCTGAATCGATCTTCATTAAAATGAGCGATTATCGATTCATAAATCCCGAGATCGATTTTTTTTTTTTTTTTTTTTTTGCTTGCAGCTTCAACCCGCAACGAGATCTCGTGGCCAGATCTCGCGCTACAAGAATTTATCATATCTCACGCAACGTGAGGTCTCAACACTAAAATCTAAAAACATGGCGATGGCAGGGACACTCAAGTCACCACCAGGCTTAAAGTCAGATGTCTGGGTGCATTTTGGATTTTAAAAATGTGACGATAGAGATGAGCTGGACAAAAGCAAAGTCATATGTAAATAAAAAGTACATTCATGTAACTGCTTTGGAGTCAATTCATTGATATGTTTAACAATGCTACATGTTATAGGGTTCCTTGAACCATTTATAGCATTAGTTCAGAGAATCTCTTTCATATTCAAGCAAAAAATGTATATTGTAACTAGATCGAATCGGAATCGAATCGAATCGAATCGAATCGTGAATCGAATCGAATCGGGCTGTGAATCAAGCTGTGAATCGGAATCGAATCGTTTTGGGAAATCAGTGGCGATACCCAGCCCTAGTTAGCCCGCAGCGCAGAGCGCACAATGTATACGAGTTGACTCGCTGGAACGAGACAGGCCGCAAGACCACCACACACGTGCCATATCATACCGTCTCATCATATTATTACATCGTATTTATCATCATATTTTTCACTATGTGTGGTTACCTGACCATCTTCCTCATCTTCTGGTACTTTTCGTTTGAAATACTTTAACAAACTCATCTGAAAATGGAACCAGGAATTTATGAACACATAGCTAGCTAACATTGCTAGCTAACATTTCTGGCAATTACTTTAAGTAGTTCTAAGGTAGCGGAAACATAATTGTTTCACAAAATAGCCTGATTTAGTTGACCATGAACATCAGACTACATTACGAATGTTCATTTAAAATACTTGTATACTGAGCACTGGTATAAGAACACGAACCATAGAATGCAATAACCCACCGTCGTGCTGATGCAGTGTTGCTAATCAATCTGTAATGGATTGTAACATTTGAAGTAGTTTGTAGACTAGACGCAGCCTAGATGTATTCGACCAATCACAAAACAGTTTTGCAAGCGCGTCGCTTCGCGCTTGTGGGTGTGTCTAGCGCTGTGAAGGTCTGAAAACAGGGTAACAGGCTACGGATGTTAATGTGTAGAAAGCCCATAGACTTGCCATCACAAAAATCATTGAATGACAGGTCAGAGATGGCATGATCAACAATAGCTGGGCCTGGATTGGGATGTACATTACCAGAGATGAAAAGGATGAGGATAATCAAAATGCGTCTAAGTATGGAGCCATAGCATTGCTTAAGATGATTGTTATTTTTCATGGAGGGTTTGGCATGGATTGGGAGAGGAGGGTCAATAAATTGCTGCAACAGTATGAAGGAATACAATGGAGAGCATGGCACAGACAGACTAGGAAGACATGTATTCTTTGTAATCCAGAAAGTGGAGGCATCTCTGGGCAGTAAACTGAAATCCAGCGTGCCACCACCATAGGAAACTATGGCTGGCCTGTGTAAACGCCCGGGTGCAACCTCAGGAGATTGGGCCAGAGTGAGCAGACAAGTAACCAGCAGTGTAGGCCAGAAGGCCACAGGAAAATACATGCCAACAAACACCGGAACCAAACAAAAGTTACAGAGATTAGCAGTCCTCAGTTCAGCAAGCCAACTGATTGGTTAACTAACAAGTAGCTAGCAGCAGGTAGGTAGCAGCCAGGAGCAGGTGGGTAGCAGCAGAGAACAGGTAGCAGCAGAGAACAGGTAGCTAGCAGCAGACAACAGGTAGCTAGCAGCAGGCAGCTAGCAGCAGGAATCAAGTGGGTAGCAGCAGAGTAGCTAGCAGCAGCACAGTGTTTCCTCTACATGCATTTCATCGTGGCGGTCCGCCACGATGGAATTTCCTCCGCCACCATGCAGATTTCTCAACCCAAAAAAAAAAAAAAAGATTTAGGCCGGTTTTCAGACCTTCACAGCGCTAGACACACCCACAAGCGCGAAGCGACGCGCTTGAAAAACTGTTTTGTGATTCCTCATTTAAATTACGTTGTACCTGTTACAATGACAATAAAGATCATTCATCTTCATCAAGATGAGAGATGGAGCGATCCGCTCACACAGCTGTCCCGCATCCGCTAATCAGCGCAGCACCGAACCGCCGGGCTCGTTGAGCGGATGCGAGGCAGCTGTGCCCGGGACCGGCCACTTCACATAAAGGAAGGAAGGAAGGAAGGAAAGAAAGAAAGCCGTGCACAAACGAGAGCTAAGTCAGACCGGGACGCTGCCAGTATGTGTGAGAGCCGGACTGCCGGCGTGAACATTTGAACCGTGTCATTTTATTTAATGGACCATTTCGTTGTCTGGTACCTGTACTGTAGCAATGACAAATAAAGTCCATTCCATTCCAGAGAGGGACGGACGGACGGACTACCCTTGTTTTTAATTTACAGGAAAACATTTTATTTTCGAGTTTTGGCTGAAATGACGTCGTTGTTTTGAGCGCGCGTGCGCGTTTCATGCGCGTGCACGCGAAAAAATCGCACTACCCGCCACCATGGTAAAAAATCCTGGAGGAAACACTGCAGCAGGTATTGTAGCTGTAGCAGGCAGCGTAGATTGTAGCACGGTAGCAGGCAGCAGGTGTTGTAGCTTGTAGCACGGTAGCAGGCAGCAGGTGTTGTAGCTTGTAGCAGTGAACAGGTAAGCTAGCAGCAGCAGCAGCATATAGCAGCCAGCCTACCTGTCGGAGATTGTTTGGCTGTAGGTAGCTTAAGTCCAGGCTGCAGGTGGAGAGCCAAGCAGGTAACAGCTGAGGTCCAGGCTTAGGAGATGTAGAGCCAGGATGAAGCGAACTGAGATGTAGGCCAGAGTCCAGGCTGTAGCAGGTAGCTGAAGCTAGCAAACTAAAGCTAGCTGAAGCCTGGAAGTGACTCAACTTGTTTGTGGATTTAAAAGTCCATAAAAGCAGCCAGATGTGCACTTCTTGGAGAGGTTTTAGAGGAGAAACCTTCGGAAGGTTTTGCAGTTTTGCAGTATAAACTATAGGTATATATCTATTTAAAATAACTTTGCTCAATGTTTTGTACAAAATGTGTTTGTAACCCTGTATATGTTCATATTCTTACAGATGAGCAGAGCTCCAACCCAGGTTCAGACAGCGAGCCCAGCTCCACCACATCAGGAAACCATAAACAACACAGACACTCAGGAGAGAAAACACACCACTGCTCCCAGTGTGGCAAGAGTTTCAATCATGCAGGACACCTAAAGAGACACCAGAGAATACACACAGGAGAGAAGCCATTCTGCTGCTCCCAGTGTGGGAAGAGTTTCACTCGGGCAGATACCCTAAGGACACATCAGAGAATACACTCAGGAGAGAAACCATACCAGTGCACACAGTGTGGGAAGAGTTTCAATCGGGAACAAACCCTAAAGAGCCACCTGAGAATTCACACAGGAGAGAAACCATACCAGTGCACACAGTGTGGGAAGAGTTTCAATCATGCAGGACACCTAAGGACGCATCAGAGAATACACTCAGGAGAGAAACCATACCAGTGCACACAGTGTGGCAAGAGTTTCAATCGGGAACAAAACCTAAAGAGCCACCTGATAATTCACACAGGAGAGAAACCATACCAGTGCATACAGTGTGGCAAGAGTTTCAATCATGCAGGACACCTAAAAGTACACCAGAGAATACACACAGGAGAGAAACCATACCAGTGCACACAGTGTGGCAAGAGTTTCAGTCATGCAGATAGCCTGAAGAAGCATCAGAGAGGAAGAATCTGCAGGAGTGTGTGATGTTCACCACACCGGATAAGTGGTTGTTGAAGATCACTCCACGGTTCTTGCCACCAGAGGGAGGCATCGAGCAGTCCACCCTGCCACAGGTCATTATAACACCACCAGAGGGCAACGATGAGCAGACCCCACCTCCGTCCGAGGAGGATCCAATGCCAGCATTGGGTCTGGACTTGAACAATGACATCTAGCTGTTCCACATGATTGTGATGGCTGATGCTCTGTCTCGGGCATTTTGAGCCATGAGCAGTAATTGGTAATGTATGTCTTCGGTATACTTACCACATTGGTTTAGCCATTTGTCTCATGGGTTACTGGGAATTTATGGGGTTTTTTGTTGTTTTTTTTGTTTGGTTATTGGGGGGGACTATTGGGTTTTTGAGGGGGGGGGTGTGGCAGCCCTCTCACTATGTGCTGTGGGCTCATACCATATATGGATTGGTTGCTGCAGGTCCTGGCTGGGCATAGGCTTGATTAGGTGATCTGAGGCACCTGGTGAGTTGCCTACTTAAGCTGGCTGCTCACTCTGATTCTCCCTCTTCTCCTCCTTCCACCGGTTTGGTTGGTTTGAGCTTAGGCTCTCCTTACTTTTACTTTAACACACCTTACAACTAGAGATGCTCCGATCTGATCGTCTCAAGACGGCCGATCAAACACGGCCGATCAGTTTACATAGAGAAATGGCGTCGCCAGTCTGGCAATATTACACCGTGTCGGAAAGAGACAACAAATATGCAGTTTGTAATGTCTGCTCAAAAGAAATTCCTCGCGGAGGAACGAACGCAAGGTCTTTCAATACCACGAATATCATACGGCATTTGCTGCGTTCGTCGATTCGCTCCGAGAGCGCCGAAGCGCACACTGGGCTCGACGTCATAAAGCGACCGAGTGCTTTGATTGGACGAGAGGCATTCCACGAGTGCTGGTCAGAGTTCCAGCGCGACTTCACGAGCGTAGTGTAGGTAGTGTTCAGCGACGTCATGTGACCCCGCAAGCAGGAAGTCACTAAGCTAGGCTAAGGCCCATAGCAACAACTATTAGCGCGCGAGTTTTAGGTCTTCCTCTGTGCACCTTGCACAAGTGTAGATAGTAGGGGTGTAAATCACCAGCTTCATCACGATACGATATTATATCGATTTGTTTGTATGACGATACAATGTTTGACGATATCACAATGTCAGTCACGATACGATTTCGATTCGATTCGATTCAAGATCGATATGACGATATGATCGATATGACGCGATATCAAATGCCAATCTAACACAATTATCAATTGTAATAAGTGGTAATTAACATACAGCTCATTAACATACACACACACACACACACACACACACACACACACACAGGTTCAGAGAGACATCCAGTCACACACGCACACACACACACACACACACGTCCACACACGTGTCACACACGTCCAGCAGGTCTGATATTGGTCTGACTGGATTCGCCTCGAAGAGTAGATGTTAAAAAATATCTTTGGTGTCCAAAACGGTCAATGTATTCGCCCATTAGACTCCCGTTAGACGCACTCTCATTAGACGCACTCACACAAGCCGAACATTTCCGAAGATCACCGGAGATTGCCGAACGCGAGAGGAGGAGGAGCCGAGAAGTGGAGCCGAGCCAGAGTAGACAGTCACACACGGTGAATGCGAGTCACACATTGCGAACGCGAGTATGTTAACGTTCAGAGAGATGTTCCAAAATATATATTAAAAGGGATAGACTTACTGTCTCTCATCAAAAATGAAAAACATTCGTATCTTTTTCAAGTCTCTCTCTCTGCGCGCATAAGATGACGATATATATCGATATTTTTACATTGCATCGATGTAATCAGATCGTTAGTCAATGAATCGATGCATCGATGTGAATCGATGTATCGTTACACCCCTAGTAGATAGCGAGTGACTTTTCAGCATAGCAGGACATATTTTAGATGATAAGAGGAACAGGCTGAGTGCCAAAAACGCTGAGATGCTTGTATTTCTCAAGGCTAATCTGCCAGTGATGCTGCTTAATCAGAAGTAAGGTTTGAGTCTGAAATCTCCTTAGGTGCAATGTTTTGTTTTTTTGTTTTATTGATTATTGCTGACTTGCTGTCTTATCTCCTCCTAAATATGACTTGAAACTGACTGACTTGAAACAGTATTTTATATTTGGCTATAGCCTGTTTATGTTGCAGTTTAGTTTGGGTATGTTTATTGTTCCTCAGGAAAGCTACAGTATAAGCTCCAAGTTCTCTAAGAGCCCCTAGTTCCTCTCATTCGAGTGGAATGTTGCACATTTGATGTGACAGTGTACATTTTATTTATTATGATTTTTATTTTCACATTTTATTTGTTTTTCCTGAAGTAAGCTACAGGTGGTTGTGAATTCAATAAAACAGATGGTTGTCAATTCATGATACTTTCTCATCTCCTAATTTCATTTGAATACTTAATATACAATGTCAATGGTGTTAAGAATAATTAAAAACATAAATAATGCTACACAATAAATAGAATGCTTCAATTGTCATTTTCGACGCTGTGATCGGTGATATCGGATCGGCTCCAGTGATCGGTGATCGGCACCAAAAACCCTGATCGGAGCATCTCTACTTACAACATTTACACTACACCTTCTACTCATCCATACACTGCATTAACTACTGACATATCTATTGTTATTTTGAATACTTTCAGTTAGTTTATTAATAAATACTTTTGTTCATGATTTAAAGCATGTGTGGTCTCCCCTTATTTTGTGTGCAGTCCATTGAGCCTGGGCTGTTACAATGATTAACCTGGGTATACCACCAATGTCTCTGCAATGATGAATGTTTCTGCCATGGTCTGCCAGACTGATTTGCCATGAAATGTCGACCTGCTTGCATAGGAATAAAATCAGGAAGTGAAACGTTGAACACATATACTCTGAGAGAAATCAACACATCCAAGAATGGAGTTGATTGTGTTGCAAGATGTATAAGAAATGTGAGATAGGACCAATGTGGTGTAGCTGAGACTTGAGATAGGATGTGTGCGCTATCTTGATGTTGATTAAAACAATGTCTTATGTTGAACTAGGGACAGAGCTTGAGGACAAAGGAGTTCCCCTTTTACTAAAATAAGCTCAGTAAGAGCAAGTAACTTTCCCCTTCTTGACCTGATGGTCTCCGGGAGAGAGAAAGAGAGATGATTTAGAAGGGTGAATTCAATCCTATATCAGGGTGGATTGAATAATCACCAGAGAGGGTTTAAGGGTTAGGGTTAGGGGGTTTAAGGGTTAGGGTTAGGGGGTTTAAGGTAGCCATGACCCTCTGAGAGGGTTTAACACTAGGAAAGCCGTGAGGTGTCATCGGGCACCAGTGAGTACAAAAAAAATTCTACCTTTGCACTCGATCAAATGTCAGGACCCTCCTTTCATGACTTTTCCTAGATATGTGCGTTCTACCACCCAGCGTCTTTACATTTTCAAAATCGAGTTAGTATAAAGCGATTTTGCAGTATTTCTGTGTGTGTCTGTGTATTTGCCTAGGAATTCGGCTGCAATTCTCTTTTATATCAGCAGAGGTAGCAAGGGGACACACACTGTGCTCAAACTTCAGGCTTTAGTGCTGAATTAGATATAGTGGATAAGACTGATACGTATGTTACATAATGTGTTTAAATATAGGCTATATATAGCAATAGGGATACATAAGATATGTATATGTACAGACCGTTATGAAAATGATAAACTGTACAGTTTGTACTATCCAACTGTATAAACTGTACAGTTTGTACTATCCAAGTTCCATGCAATAGTGATAAGATATTATGATATGTGTAGCCTATGTACAGTTATGAATAATACACTGCACAGTATGTACCTATCAAGTTGTGTGGTGCATGCATAGCTACCGCAGCAAAGTAATTGCAGTAGCCTACGTTTGATTATGCATGTACTCATCAACATAACAAACGGATATTTATAATATTGTATATAATGTCTTTTTTGTATATCACTGTAGAACACGGTGCTAGACCACTGGACCACCTCAGGCCACCAGTAATAACCATAATTGTGGATTACTATTTACAATTAGTAGTCCCATTCTTGCCTATAGACAACTGTACAATCATTCATATTGAGTTTATTCACCCAATAAAGTAAAGATGAATAATACTGCCCTTCACCTTATTTTCAGATGTTCAGTTATGATTAGACCTGTGTCGGCAATGATAATAATACACAACAGGCAAGACGGTTGTACCATAGATATACGCAGATTAATATTTGTAGATTCGTTTTCGAACATTAGATAGGCCTAGTTGATTTTGGCAACATTGTAGTAGCCAATTGCAGAGTGAATTAATTATTTTGTTTGTTTGAATCCTCACTGTGTTCATGTTATAATGTTTAGTGAACAAACAATTGTTGGGTGTTTGCCACAAATCGGAATTCTCTTGCCGTGAAATGTGTACATCAAATAACATGATGTCGGCGATCTACTAGAACTGGAGCGGGACGACTGCAATGTACCATATATATCTGCCATATCATACCGTTTTATATTGAAAAATATTATGGTAAATACATACATGTGGGACCGATGTATGATATGGCAGAGGTGTGGTGTGTATCAGTCTGTCTCGTTCCAGCGAGTCAACTCGTGTTGACTCAATAAGACATTATGCGCTCTGCGCTGCGGGCTACATTTGATTATGTAATCATCAACGAATATTATAAAACGAACGGATATTTATAATAGGCCTACAGTATATAATGTATTATTATTTTTATTCTGAGCAGTCCCACTCATAATAAAATACTGATGTTCTCATAATATAATTATAGATATAGCCTAGCTAAACCGTGTAGACTGCTATGGAGGTATATTGAAAAATATTATGATAAATAGGCTACATGTGGGATGGAGGTAAGGTGTGGGATGGCAGATATACGTATGTATGATATATTATGGCAGTTTCTCGCGCCTGTCCCGTTCTGTTGTTCAAAGAATATAATATAAAACGTTAACTTTACTCTCATTACTCTCATGCGCCGTGGGCTCTCGGAAAGCTGCGCATTGTTCATATTATGTATGAAAATAATGCAATAGGCTATATAGGAATAAGTGTGTTCATATGCAAACATACTCAATGGGATGTAATTAGTAGGCCATTGTTTATCAAAGATGAATCCTGACAATTGAATGCCATTTGAGATCGAGACTCGGTAATGATAATGAGTTAAATCTGTAAACTGTTATCATCTCAATAGGACGGCCAATGTAATGCGTTGTTTTTTTTATTTTGCATCCTTGTTTCGTGGTAAACTAATCTCTTTCTGATCGTCCCGTTCACGAAAACCTAATATGTAAGTAATATGGCGAAATAAATGTTCGTTCAGACAATACAAGATATACTGAAAAATATGATGATGAATATTGTGGGATGGAGGTACGGGGATGATATGTGGCATGTCCGCTCGCCAACTAAAGCCCATTCTTGCCTATAGACAACTGTACAATCATTCATATTGAGTTTATTCACCCAATAAAGTAAAGATGAATAATACTGCCCTTCACCTTATTATCAGATGTTCATAGACCTGTGTCGGCAATGATAATAATACACAACAGGCAAGACGGTTGTACCATAGATATACGCAGATTAATATTTGTAGATTCGTTTTCGAACATTAGATAGGCCTAGTTGATTTTGGCAAAATTGTACATTGTAGTAGCCAATTGTCCGCTCGCCAACAAGCACTTGGTTATAAACATACTAGGCTCTGTTTCTAACAAGTAGGCTTCTAACAAAATCACTGTAGGCTATGGGACAACTCGTTTCTAAAAAGTGAGTTACAATCACTTGATGTAGGCCTAATGGTTGATGGGGGGAGGGTTGATGATGGCTATATATTGACAAAGACATCGGGTTTCCCCCGCTCCACCACGTCCCAACGGTGTGTTTCTGTAACCATTTTCTCCTCCTTGTTGCATAAAAAAAAATCAAGACTCGCTCCTCTCAGGAGACCACTATTTATAAATAATAATCCACAGATAGGCACAGTCACAGTGCAACATGAAAATATCTAGCCACACACCACATATCATACCTCCGCCCTATATGTATTTATCATCATATTTCTCAATATAAAACGGAGGTACGATATATGGCAGATATATGTATGGTATATTATGGCAGTTTCTGGTGCCTGTCCCGTTCTGTTCAAAGAATATTATATAAAACGCATCACATGTTTGTCATTGTGTGAAAATGTTTCTGTATCGAAGAACCTTGGTTCAATCTGGAGCTGATCAACTCCGGACGGCAATAGCACGTTGTGGGTGCAATTGTGCAAGAATAACACTATTTACAGCGCTGTCATTTATTGCTATATTTATTACTGTTATATATAAATGTGAACATTACAGATACCTGGTCAACACAGCTTGGGATTCCAAGGAAATTACATGGAACTATGTGTGAAAGGGACAACATTGCAATATATATTACAGTTATTTTTTAATAATGATAATCAACTTTCATTCGTTAGTAATGAAAACTCCCGCAGTCTCGATCAATCTCCTAGATCAATCTCCTCTCCACTTACGTTACATCTACAATGCCATGCATACGTTATTATATATATATATATATATATATATGTTCCTTTTCAGCTGACTCTGCTCTGTCCCCGCTTCTCTGGTACTTAATGCATTTTTAGAGGTAGTGTCTTGTCATTTTCTCTTCTTGTGTGACATCGCCATCCAGCGATTTTTGTGCGTCAGTACACACTCCCCCATTGTGAAGAGTGGTCGTGTGATTCGACACCTCTTAGCGCTAAAAGTAGGTAAAAAAAACGTCGCTGTTCTAGTGTTAAAGTGCAGACTCTCAACGTTAGGGTAAGGGTATTCACATCCAAATTGAAGGAAAGGTTTAGGAATTACAGCTCTTTAATATGTAGCTCCCTCTTTTTCAAGGGACCAAAAGTAATTGGACAATTGACTCAAAAGCTGTTTCATGGGCCAGTGTGGGCTATTCCTTCATTATGTCTTTATCAATTAAGCAGGTAAAAGGTCTGAGTTGATTCCAAGTGTGGCATTTGCATTTGGAAGCTGTTGCTGTACACACACAACATGCAGTCAATGGAGCTCTCAATGCAAGTGAAAAAGGCCATCCTTAGGCTGTGAAAACAACCAAAACATCCATCAGAGAGATAGTGGGAACATTAGGAGTGGCCAAATTAACTGTTTGGTACATTCAGAGAAAAAAAGAACGCACTGGTGAGCTCGGCACCACAAAAAGGTCTGGACGTCTATGGAAGACAAGAGTGGTGGATGATCTCAGGATCCTTTATATGGTAAAGAAAAACCCCTACACAACATCCAGCCAAGTGAAGAACAGTCTCCAGGAGGTAGGCATATCATTATCCAAGTGTACCATAAAAGAAAGACTTCACACAAGCAAATACAGAGGGTTCACCACAAGGTGCATAAGCCTAAAGAATAGAAAGGCCAGATTAGACTTTGACAAAAAACATTAAAAAAAAAAGCCAGCCTTGTTCTGGAACAGCATTCTTTGGACAGATGAAACTAAGATCAACCTGTACCAGAATGATGGGAAGAAAAAAGTATGGAGAAGGCTTGGAACGGCTCATGATCCGACGCATACCACATCATCTGTAAAAAAAAACTGGAGGCAGTGTGATGACATGGGCATGCCTGGCTTCCAATGGCACTGGGTCACTAGTGTGATTGATGATGTGACAGAAGACAGAAGCAGACAGATGAATTCTGAAGTGTTTAGGGATATTCTGTCTGCTTAGATTCAGACAAATTCAGCAAAGTTGATTGGATGGTGCTTCAAATACAGATGGACAATGACCCAAAACATACTGCGTAAGCAACCCAGGAGTTTTTTTAAGGCAAATAAGTGGAATATTCTGCAATGGCCAGAGTCAATCACCTGATCTCAACCCGATCAAGCATGCATTTCACTTGCTGAAGACAAAACTAAAGGCACAAAGACCCACAAACAAACAACAACTGAAGACAGCTGCAAGTAAAGGCCTGGCAAAGCATCACAAAGGAGGAAACCCAGCATTTGGTGATGTCCATGTGTTCCAGACTTCAGGCAGTCATTGCCTGCAAAGGATTTTAAAAATGTATTAAACATTTACATTTTATTTATGATTATGTTCATTTGTCCAATTACTTTTGAGCTCCTGAAAATAGGGGACTGTGTATAAAAATGGTTGCAATTCCTAAACGTTTCATACAATATTTTTTTTCAACCCCTTGAATTAAAGCTGAAAGTCTGCACTTCAATTACATCTCAATTGTTTTATTTCAAATCCTTTGTGGTGGCATACAGAGCCAAAATTATGGAAATTGTGTCACTGTCCAAATACTTCCGGACCTAACTGTATATAGCCTACTATACTATACTATATACTATATACTGTATACTATATACTATACTATACTATACTATACTATATACTATACTATACTACCCCAACCTTCATTGCTTCATATTGTTCTCCTCCCGCCCCCATGCCAGCTTCATGCATCCTGAACACACATATCCATTTTGAATGCCGGCAGCGTATAGAAATTAGAAACACTTGACAATGTGTATAGAACATAATGTATTGAAATACTGTAACTTAACACAACTTAACAAGTCTCCTTCATGAGTTTGGGGTTGGACGTCCTGTCGGTTCCCTGACATAGACTGGAGCTGATGTCCGATCTGGTGCAGGGTGAGGTTATAGATGGTGTAAGTAAGTAAGTAAAATGTATTTGTACAGCACCTTTCCCAGACCAAGGGTCACAAAGTGCTTTACATAACAAAGAAGAAACACAATGAAGCATAATAAAAGAGCGAAAGCCACAGCAGGTTAAAACAGGCAAACAAATGAAAATAAGAACAAGTAACAAATAGGTGTACAACAACATCAACAGGACACAGAGAGACAGGCCCTAGGGGCTATCCAGAAGCCTGTCTATACAAGACAGTCTTTAGCTGTTTTTTGAAAACCTCGACCGAGCCAGCTGATCTAAGGTCCAAGGGCAGAGCATTCCAATTCTGTAAATCTGAATAAACAATAACATATTTAAATAATTAAGTTTCCATATACACTATATGGACAAAAGTATTGGGACACCCGAACATCACACCCATATGTGCTTGTTGAACTTGTCATTCCAAAACCATGGGCATTAATATGGAGTTGGTCCCACCTTTGCTGCTGTAACAGCTTCCACTCTTCTGGGAAGACTTTCTACTAGATTTTAGAATATGGTGTTACGTTCTAGTTCGCTAGGGAGAAGAAGAACTAACACAAATTACAGGTGTTTAAGTAATAAAGATATTTATTACGGCAATAACAATTTAAAGTCTGAATGGTAAGATAAAAACAGAATTGGAACTATAACAAATGCCTCAAACAAAAATAAACAATAAACTCATCCCGAGGATGGTTCTTTAAACAATAAACCAAAAAGTCACTACTACCAATTCCTTAAAGTATACTGTGACTAAATAATAACAAAAAGGTTTCTAACACAAAGTATTACTAACAAGATCAACTACTCACAGAACTAACAAACTAAACAAAGTATCTCTAACAAAGTATCTTCTAACAAAGTATCCACCTCTATGGAATACAACAAACAAGGTGGGAACTGTGTGAGGGAATCACACTGCTCCTGCTGCTTTTCTTTCAGTGTCTTTTCAATGGTGTGGCCTCTGATGATTGGCTGGTTTGGAGTTGATTGGCTGGAGTTGATTGGCTGGAGTTGATTGGCCACTGCTGGAGTTGATTGGCAATTATCACGGGGGGGGGGGGGTGGATCCCCTGGACTGGACTCATCTCCTATGGCTTTTAAAGAAACACACACAAACACACAGACACAGACAACCAGGCTACTCATAGCCGTCACAATGGTTGCGGGGGATTTTCTCTAAGTCAGCCACAAGAGCATTCCTGAGGTCGGCCACTGATGTTGGGTGAGAAGGACTGTCTTGCAGTCGGCGTTCCAATTCATCCCAAAGGTGTTCGATGGGGTTGAGGTCAGAGCTCTGTGTGCAGGCCAGTCATGTTCTCCCAGACCAAACTCAGCAAACCATGTCATTATGGACCTCACTTTGTGTATGGGGGCATTGTCATGCTGAACCTGGAAAGGGCCTTCCCCAAACTGTTGCCACTAAGTTGGAAGCATACAATTCTCTAGAATCTGTGAGAGAAAATTATTGTATGTGGAGGACATAAGCTACATTTAAGATTCAAACTCCATCATCTTGGGTTGAATGTCTGCAGCAGACTGTAGAAGATGATTTCCTGTTGTCACACAATAGAACCAGTTTCTCTACTTTAAGCTTGACATTGGCTAAGACAACAAGACACATTTAAATGATTACAAAGACCTGATTGCCCTCTTTTCTCCCTGAGTGGACGAAGCCATCTGGAGCAGTTTTGGGCTTTTGTGTCCCCCAGACCCGGTGCTCTGGGACCAGACTGAACCAGTTTGTGGCTATTGTGTTCCTTGTTCACCTTTGTCTCCCTAGGAGAAAGTGGGGGCCGATTCCCCCCTAACCTTCATCCAAAATCATCTTCATCCATGTACAAACTCACACCCCTTGCTCATGATTGGTCTAAACCTCACCCGAGGGCGGACCCCTTACCTGTGGAAATCTGATTGTATAAATACTGACATATAATGAATGATCGTCACTTTTTGGGAGGAACTTTGAAACGTTCAGACTCGTCTGACGGACCTGTAAACTTCCTCCTTCTGCAGAAGAATATTAAATATATTTTCTTATACATCTTGAAACGAAACAGGCTGCCATTATTGAATAATTTGCTCTAACAAGTTGGCGACGAGGAACAGGGAGCGGCTGCGGGGGTATTCCTGTTTTGTCCGTTTTCAGCCATTTTTCCAGCTGACGAGCTGTTTTGAGACGGAACTCTCGCGTTTCACCTAGCAAGTGACGCGGTTAGGAGATCCCCTCTATATTTGTTTTGATTGGCTGAGAGCGGATGATCAGAGCCTTGGCACGCTGTCTACGTAAACACACGAACAAGGGTAAGCCTGTCGATTTTCATTTGTATATGGAACGGTATTTAATCGGAGAAAGATACCCGATTGGAGGGGTCTTTGTTTCCGGGTACACTTTGTGATACATGGCTTGTGGCGTTTTTAGACGATTTACATGTTATCGTGGCTATAATTGCACCTGGCAAAATCATAAGGCTGCTCTTTTTGTGTATATGATTAGTGGAACTGAAAAGAGGTTTAGTTATATATATATATATATATATATATATATATATATATATATATATATATATATATATATATACGTGTATCTTTCGACGTTGCTGTTATCTGGTTACAGAAAAAGTATTAACCAGAGGGAGTGGCTGCTGACCTGATTGCAGAGAGGGACTAATCAGGGGGAGTTGCTGTTCACCTGGTTACAGAGAGGGCCTAACCTGGGAGAGATTAATAATCCTAGGTTGATCTAGGATTGGGTTTTTATTACACAGAGGTTAGTTCTGTGTAAAAGTGGGGAGGTGGGAACACATTTTCAGTACTTATCCATAAAATTCATTGAGCCAACCAGGTGTTCTGAATTTTCCATGTATGAATATAGAGTTTCATTGAGCTAACCAAAGTTCTGAACTCCAGTTTTAATTAGTTAATCAGTGTTAATACTTCAGTTTATCTGTTGACTCAGTGCATATGTGAAAGGCAGTGCTGATCTTACAAGATTGTTTGTTAATTGTATTGTTAAAGTAATTGTCTTCTTATTTGTGATAAGACAGTACAGCTGTTTCTTTGTTCTTAGTCATTCCTTGTGTGTTTTCTTTAGGCTATTTTAACTAATAGTGCTATTTGTTCTTTTTATATGTGATAGGCATTATAGCTGTTAATGGAACAGATTGACCATGTCATAGGTCGATGTGGGGTCTGTTTGAGAAACAACCTTAGAATGAGTATACCTGTGGTGGCTGGGCTTATCCCTAACCCAGTTGAGCAATGGGTGCTGAGAAGGGGGGTAGATACACAGATTAGGCAGGATGTTGTGCCAATAAGGAAATGAAGCCCCCAGAGAACCAAGACCAGAGGAATAGGATTTTAGAAATAGGAAATAGTCTATCATTGTTGTTTCTCCATGTACAGCTCCAGTTTTTGTATATCTTTGATGGTTTAAGAATGTTCTTGTTTCCCGACACTTTTAGGAAAATTGTTGAGTTTTGAATTTTCTTGTTGTGAAAAGAGACCCTAGCGGGTTTTGAGTTTCTGTTTTCTATTTTTTTTTTAAATGTTTGCATTAGGCAAGGTTTTATATTTTCTAACCCAAGTCATGGGGAGCTGCTTTCTTGCGCAGAAAGACCCTGAGAGTTATTTATATTCTCAAGAAGGTAGGTTTATGTGTGAAACTCTGGGAGAACTGATCACTCTCCACTTTGAGTTTTTTGCATAAACCTGTCCAAAATTATATAGATCTGTTTGGTATTCATGCATTGTTCAGACCATGATGTATTGAAAAAAGAACCATGTGGCCTGTCGTATCAGAGGCTCATAAAATACTATATTTTTGATTGCTAACTCCCACTAACTCATTAACAATTAACCCTGGTTTTTCTTGTTTTTGAATGATTTTTCAGTAAGTATATTTTGACATCATAAAACATGACACATTTGTTTATGATTTTCAAATCACACGAAAATGTTCTACCGTTTCCTATTTTAATATTAAGATGTTGGCATGGGCGTCACCACCATATATTTGGGGGGGGACGTGTCCCCCCCACCTTTGAAACAAGGTCGTTTGGACCCCCCCACATTTGCCATCAAAAATATGTTGCATGACTGGTCAGCGTTATTTTCATTGCTTCACAATCAAATCCGTTCCACTTTATGAGTAGGGGATTGCCCATATCCAGAAGTCCACTCCGCGTTTTACTTCTGTTTTTAACACGGCAGCAGCAGCATCCGACACGCACGCAGATTCAAAACATTCAGACTGAGGCAAGACGTTAGATCATCCACCAAGATGGATATAAGGAAAACATTTTCTAAGAAGATAAAAGTAAGTCAAAGTCATCCAAGTTTTCCCGTGAGTGGCCAAACAGCAACATTGCGTTCTCCCAAGGTCAAACACAGCCAGCTTTTCTGATAAGAATGTTAGCACCTTATGAGACATTCTCTGTATTAGCAATATAATTAGCATAGCCTACTAGCAACCAAATACGAGCTAGATCAGCTATATGGCACTAGCAGTTTTGTTAGGCATTACTAGTGCGGTTAGACATGTTTAAATGCAGAACAGACACAGGCGAAATGTCATCAAAAGCACAGAATGGCGACAAACACCTCACAGTGCTTACCTGTCCTGTCATTATTGCATCTCCTGCCCGTGTTCATTGCCCTGAGCATTTGCACTATTTAATTTGGCCATTGCACCCACCCAAAGAATCAATTTTGCATCTGATTGCTTGAGCTAGGGTTAAAAAATAAGAAGAAAACACCTGTTCCATTTATTTTTCTATTTCTAAAATGCTTGTGATTGTATTTTTTGTATTGATGATTGTATTTCTATGTCAAATGTTCTATTAGAGAAAAACAATATGAACAAGTGCTCAATGCATCCCCATTTCTCCTGATATAGGTGGTTGAGAGTGAGAGTGAGTCAGAGGCAGGGGCAGCAGGCAGGGGCAGTGGAGACAGCTCTAATTCACTCTTTGATTTTGTTTGTTTGTTATAGTTGTATGTTCTGCAATGCACTGAAGAGGGCTAAGTTTGATTGTAATAGGCTCTGAGTATTACCTCATTCTTTTCTAATTCACTCTTTGATTCTTTTTGAATCTTCATATTTAATAAAGTACCTAAAAAGTGCCACGTGTCAGTGTCAGGCCTCTGTGAGTTAAACCAAAACATAATAGTAGTCAGTAATTGCAGACCATGCCAGCTCCAAGGAAAAACAAAGAAAGAGGGAGATTATTTTGGGTGTAAAACGCACCAGAATGCAGGAAATTGAATCTACTATTTAAAAAATTTCGGGGGGGGGGGGGACCCCCAGACCCCCCGAAAAATAAGTGTCCCCCCCACATTCAAAAAGCTGCTGACGCCCATGGATGTTGGTTTGATTAGACATAAAATTCTGTTGCAGTTTTTTTTATTTGTTAACTGTCTCCTCAGACAGACCAGTGGTGGCCCTGTATTATTGCAGATACACTTGATTTTTGCCACGGCAAGAAAAAGTGGGGGCCGATTCCCCCCTAACCTTCATCCAAAACCATCTTCATCCATGTACAAACTCACACCCCTTGCTCATGATTGGTCTAAACCTCACCCGAGGGCGGACCCCTTACCTGTGGAAATCTGATTGTATAAATACTGACATATAATGAATGATCGTCACTTTTTGGGAGGAACTTTGAAACGTTCAGACTCGTCTGACGGACCTGTAAACTTCCTCCTTCTGCAGAAGAATATTAAATATCTTTTCTTATACATCTTGAAACGAAACAGGCTGCCATTATTGAATAATTTGCTCTAACAAGTCACATTGTATGCTGTAGCATCACCTTCTTCAGGGGACTAATTTTATTTAGAAAAAAAGACATTCTTATTCATATTCTTATTTTATTTAGAAGAAAAAAAAGACAAAATACATTCTTATTCAGTAACCAATGAAAGAAAACAAAACAATACAAATAGTAATAGTTGTAGTCATGAGGATAACAAAGTTGACTTGAAAAACAGAAAGAGGAAGGGGCCAACCACCAAGACACATCTAAACGAACTAACAGGCAACAAAGAAGAAAGACACATTAATAATGATAATAACAACAATACACATATTCACACACACAATACACACTCAACATATGCTTATACACACACACACACACGCACACACACACACACACACACACACACGCGCGCACACACACACACACACACACACACACACACACACACACACACACACACACACACATACTATAAACCATAATATTGTACCTCACCGCTGGCCATAGGATAGACGTCAGCTATTCCCGCGAGACCAGGAAACGGGATTAGAAACGGCGGGACGTGAAACTAAGATGGTGGATCCATAAACGCACACAGTGCTGAGACTGAAGACAACACGAGTCATTTATTAAGTTTATAACTGTGCTAGAGGGCAAACATTACAACATGTTCACAAAGACTGGGAAAGCGACACTAGCTTGAACAACAACGGAGGCGCCGACCTGACGGTAGGAGTTGGAGTGATTGATTAATGAAGCAGAGAGCTGCTAGATACTGTAGTATATTGCTATGTTTAGCATAGATCTGGGATTGATTGCTATTGCCTCCGTAGCATTACATCTTGACAATGTTATCATCGATCGACTAGTGGGGTCTAGTTGTCGTTGGGATGCTGAATAAAGATGCTCGTTGAACGTTGCTCCAGAGACCAGAGTTATTATTATTATAAAGTGTATCTTGTAAGTCTGAGAGAACAACAAGACACAACAGATACAATGGTCAGTACAGAGCTGCAGCTGCTCATAGGTGGAGCTGCGTTAGTGATACAAGATCATTATTAGCGTAATTATAACTTCTGATCGCCTGTATTTAATTCACACTCTACTGATTTCCAATATGTAGTTGGATCACCACCAGAATCAGAGATGGTGTTTAAATAGTAACTTGATTTAGACTTTATAATCATGGCAGTACATCTATTTCTGAGCTGAAGGATAGTCTATCAGTACATCTGGCTTCAGGACAAGCTTGGTCCCTTTCCTGAATTAATTCAGAGAGCTCAGGAGAATAGCCTACGAACTGGAGCTTATCTGCCACATAAATACACATAGGCGGGAAAGGTGCTAGCTCTGACACTGTAGGAACTCCCCCCGTGTGAAATACCATGTCTTGCAGCTCCAAAACAGTTTAGTCAAGCAAGTTTATTGTCCAAGCAAAATAGTATCATGTAGCACTTAGCACATAATGAGTAAAGAAAGGCAACTCAGTACAATTACCCCCTGGGCCCATACTGCAACATGTATGCACTCACTGCAATGCAAGTCGCTTTGGATAAAAGTGTCATATATAGGGCCTATATATTATTTGTTTACATTACATTTTTGCCATTTAGCAGACACCTTTATCCAAAGCGTCTTACAACAAATGCATTTGACTAAGTAGCCTAAGTGGAAAGTCAGCAGTCATAGCAGGAAAAGGCAATCTATGGCAGTTATAGTGCTAGAAGACGGAAGATAATTAAACATATATATATATATATTTATTTAGTGAACAGTAGAGAAGAGAAACTGTAAGGGGGAAGTAGGCTCCTGCTCTCAGGAGGGACAGTTAAGGTGTAGCCTGAATGTGTGTGTGTGTGTGTGTGTGTGTGTGTGTGTGTGTGTGTGTGTGTGTGTGTGTGTGTGTGTGTGTGGGTGTGGGTGTGGGTGTGGGTGTGGGTGTGTGTGCTAAATGTCAAATGTCATTTGCTAAAACACTGCTGCATGTATATTTGAGGGTTGGAGAAGATGGAGGAGAAGATGTAATGCAGAAGGGTGTGATGGTGAAAGAAGAGGACAGAGGAGGAGAATGAGGGAGGAGGTTAGTACTTTACTACTAGAATTCCAGGTTTTTGAATGAGCTGTCTATGGAGACTTGAAAACCATCTTTTTGGAACATTTTCCAACACACGTTTGGAATGTCACCTGAATCAATCAACCAATTGGAATCAACCAAATGTATTTTCATGTGGATGTTATCGCCCTCTGGTGACGGGGTTCACCAGTCACACAAAAGCCAGGAAACCAAATATGCAATAAATGAATATTTATTGATAAAGCAACACAGGGAACAGAGAGGACTAACAGTGGCACCAAATACTGGAGCTGGACTGTAGCTTCTCCTAACACACTTGAAAACAGACATGTGGCTTTTGGTCCTTTGACGGTAGTCCGGGATATTTATTTAATGAGAAGCTATCGAAAATAAATAGAAATATACATACTGCACACATCCAGTAGCCACGCAGGCAGTCTCTTTTTAGAGACTTGGGCCCAATCCCGATTCTCTTTTTTACCACTTCGGCTCGTTTTGGAGTCACTCGTTTTGGAGCCATAGCCGTAGTGGTTCCCCGGGGGAAATGGGACAACCCTTCATGACGTCATCCGTAGTGTAATGAATGGGTTAATTCATAGTCAGGACGGCGCATGCGCCTTAGAGAGAGTTCGTGATATACCAGTAGGTGATTGACAGGTGTCGAGAGAACCGAAGTAAACTGGTTATACCTTTGTTGAACCCAGACTCAAGTGTCTTATTATTCTATGTCCAAGTGACATTACACGTAGTATCGTAGAAAAGCATTGACGCTCGCGATTCATTCACAACTTGAATGAACTTGAACGCTATCAATCGATCAAACAAGTCATCAAATAAAAAAGAACAATGCTTCATTATCAGACCATGACAGAATAAGCTCTAACCTGTATGAAACCTGTGCTCCAGTGGTGTAGTCTAGGTGATACGCAGGACTACGGCGTATACCCACTAGGAAAGGCCAAGGATTTCCGTATACCCACTTAAAAATGTGTGAGGATACGTAACAGCGTTTTGTGACAGAACTTTCACATTCATTCATAAAATGCACCCTGTCTGTGTTACGAAGCACTTGACTTTTGGACCATTGGGACTGACTATAGCGTCATATACCATCAACAGGCGGAAACATGAAATATGTCAAAATGCAGCACTATCATGCGCAGATCAGCCTTATAACATGTAATTTATATATATATAACAGCACAGATATATTTTTATGGCGTTACGAAATCCGATGTGACAGGAACACTGCATTAATTAACTACATGTCCTTGATGAGTCTCCCGCTCACTGCCCTCCATCAAAAATGGCACATCCATCGATAATATTACATAATAACAATTGCTCGGATTAGATTGCGAGTTGTTTTGGTATAATAAGTGCCGCAATACAGATAGCGTCATATAGCCTACCACCAAGGGGGGGGGGGGGGAATTTGCGCCTATCATGCACATATCACTATCAGCCTGTGGATAGATAACTTTACATTAAATATGTCTACCATCATCCGTTGTCAAACACCACATATTATTTTTAAATAAACATGATTGTACATCTCTGTAATCGCGCACCGATGTATTTATATGGGGAAGGCTGTGCTTGACGATTCCATTGGACTGACGCCGGGCAGAGGAACAGGTGTTTGCCCTGTGACAAACGCGCAGATATCTCCAGTGTCCTGCTTTGATAGTCTAATGCAGCGGTTCCCAACCTTTTTGGACTCACGGCCCACTTTACAAATCTCTACAGTATTCGCGGCCCACCTAGTGCGCGAAGCGTGTAAAGAAAAGGTCTATAATGCATTGAAATGACATTAGTAGCCTACATCAGACATTAGACATTAGACATCAGACATGGAAATATGTCAATGCGCGGCTGTCATGCACAAATCAGCTTGTAACGTTAGACACACAGCACATCGGCATAATAACGTTTTGTTGTTGTTGTGCTTGTTATAAAGAAAAGGTCTATAATGCATTTAAATGAATGATACAACCCATTAATAATATTACCTAATAACAACTGCTCGGATTAGATTGCAGGTGGAAATAGGTCAAAATGTGCATCATGTACAAGTCAGATGAACGTTTGATAGATAACTTTACATATGTGTACCATCATCCGCTGTCAAACGCCACAGGTAATAATTGATTTATGATTGTACATCTCTGAAATGCTCGACTGTCATGCAGCGTTGCGTTACTTTACCTTAACGTTAGACACAGCACCGACATAAAAGCGATATTTTGGTTATGCTTGTTATAAATAAAAGGTATATAATGCATTGTAATGACATTGAACTAAGATAATACGATGGTTATCATAATTTTTCAAGTCTTTAATTACAAGTAATTCCAGAAAAAGTAAATGACATTTCAGGCTCGCTTCCGTATTACGAGAGCGAAAAGAACATTTCTGTAGATGTTTCTCAATGCATGCCGGAAGGGAGTCTCATGGCTCCGAATCGAACAAGGGTCAAGATTTTCTCCGAACGGAGCCACGGAAAACCCTAACCCTAAATGAGTAATGAATTGGGACGCCACTACGGCTACACGTGAACGCGCAAAACGGAGATTAGGGGTGAAAACAGAGCCGGAGTGGTGAATTGGGATTCACCCTAAGTGGTTGTCATCAAAATGCTTAAAGTTTCTTGTTGAAGTGATAGAGGGATTAGACTTCTGGCAAATAAGCATCTCTGACGCACAGTGGAACAGTGATCACTTATATTACATTTGCTAAAATGCTGCTGGATATGTATTTTACGGTCTATTAGTCAATAGAATGTCAACCAAGATAGATTTCCCAGGTGTTTTCAAATTATGCGTGTGGACTTGGATATTAACTTTGTCCAGCTTAGGCCACGGCATAGCCTACATCTTTAAGATTATCTGATAAATGTGGTTTCTCCAAGTCCCAACTATCGTTCTGATACTGTGGTTATTGCCCATTTGCAGAACTTGTCCCATCAGATGTTTTGCTGTAATTTACAGTTTAACCTGTTTGTGCTTCTTTTGTTTCTAGCTGCAGTTTCTCCTCAGAGCAGCAACCATGTATGAACCAGAGTCCACAGAGTCCCCCGGATCTGGCTGTGGTTCTCCAGCCCTGAAAAGCTCACAGTGGGGTCCAGAGATGGTGGCAGTGAAGCTGGAGGAAGAAGATGTAGAGGAGAATGGTGTGATGGTGAAAGAAGAGGTGGAGGAGAAGAGAGTGATGGTGAAAGAAGAAGATGGAGGAGAAGAAATGAGGGAGGAGGTTAGTACTTTGCTACTAAATTTCTTTTTTTACTTTTTTGAATGAGCTGTCTATGGACACCTGGAAACCATCTTTTTGGAATTTTTTCAAATCACACGTTTGTAAGGTTTCCACATTAATCGTGAGCGTTAACATTGGCAGCCCTTATTTTAGGCCTACTTGAAATGGGAAAATAACATTTATTTATTATTAGAGTACTTATCATTTATAATCCCTCCAGTTCAACGTGAAAATTGACAATGAATATTATTGAATTGTTCTTTATTCATCTGATTTGACAGTCAGTTGTTGACTACATACAGACGTTGATACAACGACTAGGCTACTGATGTGTGTGTGTGTGTGTGTGTGTGTGTGTGTGTGTGTGTGTGTGTGTGTGTGTGTGTGTGTGTGCGTGTGCGTGTGTGTACGTGTGTGTGTGTGTGTGTGTGTGTGTACGTGTGTGTACGGCACTGAATCATAACGCAAGCTAGACATTATGATGTTCCGGACCTTTGCTTGAGGACATTTTCTATAACTGGACCTTGTTGAATTTTAATTGGGAAATGTAATTGAATACCTCTGGTCTTGATGTAGAAAACACTGTGCATCAAAATGCTTAAAGTTTCTTGTTGAAGTGATACAGGGATTAGACTTCTGGCAAATAAGCATCTCTGACACACAGTGGAACAGTGATCACTTATATTACATTTGCTAAAATGCTGCTGGATATGTATTTTAGGGTCTGTTAGTCAATAGAACCAGGGTAGATTTCCCAGGGTTTTTCAAACGATGGCATGTGGGTTTGGATATTAACTGTGTCAAGCTTAGGGCACGGCATACGTCTTTAAGACTATCTGATGAATGTCCCCACTGTCGTTCTGATACTGTGGTATTGCCCATTTGCAGAACTTGTCCCATCAGATGTTTGGCTGTAATTTATAGTTTACCCTGTTTGTGCTTCTTTTGTCTCTAGCTGCAGGTTCTCCTCAGAGCAGAAACCATGTATGAACCAGAGTCCACAGAGTCCCCCGGATCTGGCTGTGGTTCTCCAGCCCTGAAAAGCTCACAGTGGGGTCCAGAGATGGTGGAAGTGAAGCTGGAGGAAGAAGATGTAGAGGAGAATGGTGTGATGGTGAAAGAAGAAGTGGAGGAGAAGAGAGTGATGGTAAAAGAAGAAGTGGAGGAGAAGAGAGTGATGGTGAAAGAAGAGGATGGAGGAGAAGGTGTAATGCAGAAGGGTGTGATGGTGAAAGAAGAGGACGAAGAACAAGAAATTAAGGAGGAGGGAGTGATGGTGAAAGAAGAGGTCGGAGTAGAAGTGGAGATGGAAGACAGTGAGATAGTTGGTAAGTCCTTGTTGTATAGTGGTGAGTGTCATTGCACTGCTGTAAAATCAGTGCTGCCAGTGCACTGTAAGTCAGTCAGAACCTGCATAGTCTGACAGTCCTGGGGCCTCATTTATAAAGCTTTGCGTACCTACGCTTTGCGTACCTACGCACCTTTGCAAAGCAAGAACATTTACGTCGCCAACATTCGGATTTATAAAACGGTGCGCACGCCAGTGGAATTTGCAAGTTCCACGCCTGCTTCCAATCAACTCTGTTGCACACGTGAACGAGCGTCTTGTCCCACCCTTTTTGACGCCCATAGTTGCCTATAATAATAATAATAACTTTTTATTTCTATGGCACTTTTCCTGCAAACGTTGCATATAAATGGTCAGTCAAACGGCCGACAGAACGGCGAAAAAAAAAACTTTTCACCCAATCAGTAAATTTCCGCGCAACGAACGTTCTCGCTAGACCATATATAACATGTTCCAGACTGCATCGACAACGGAATCAGTTTAAACGTGATTCGTCCTACTGTTTACCTTATTATTTATGATAATGTCATAACATCCAAGTATTTGTATAATATGTATAATAATTACAGATCCAATATGATTCCCGATTAAACTACAACATTTGAGAGGTTGTTTTGCAAAAACAGATACCTCGCTGTTATTATACTAAATCATTTCTCTTTTAGATTAGATTAGATTCAACCTTATTGTCATTGAGAAGTACTAAGACAAGGAAACGCAGATGCATTTCATGTTCGTCGCCCCAGACCGAGGGCGATTGATGGTTATTTTGTCTTTCTGTCATTTTCAAATAATCGCACAACAGTAACAAGCTGCTTGCTGATGGTCTTGTAGCCCATTCCAGCCTTGTGCAGGTCTACAATATTGTCCCTGACGTCCTTATACAACTTTTTGGTCTTGCCCATGATGGAGGGGTTAGAATCTGATTGATTGATTCTGTGACTTGCGTACGTACATGCGTACGTAAATCCTCCCGCAAATTTGGGATTTATGAAAAAGGAACTTGGCGTAAAACTGTGCGCACCTCTAAGCACACTGGGACCCATGCGTACTCATAGTAACTGGAGAAATGAGCAACTGCGACTCCGCTGGCAGAAGGATGAAAGAGGAGAAACGCTTTGAAATGGATACCATTTCCACCGACATAAGAAATATTGCCTCTCACGCATTATGAAGGAGTGCAAACAAAGGATACGTGCACACTACACATATCTTATTCGTCCTTGTCCTGTACGCATCACACTTTATACATATATCTTTACTGTAGGCTACATATCATTGATATTCATGCAAATATATTAACTTTTTACATAAATATTCATTGCACGTAGCGCAAGGTTGACCACCGTCCGCATTGACTTCACAGTAATGTACGTCTTCATAAGGGTAACGTTCCCGATAAGTCCAATGATTGCAATATCCATACAGTGAAGAACATGAACAGGCCCACTGTAGACAATTGACTATCATCCCCAAGTAGGCCTACACCCCATCCCTATGTATACGGACTACGAAAACTTTAAGCGCACAGATTACTGAACTATCTATTATTAGTTGCATCACTAGTGTATCCTGTCTTAGCTGTAATATTGTCACCTTTATCTTGTATTATGCCTATTGCCTTATGTCTTGTGCTGCCATGTCAGGAACCGAAGCCTACGAATTTTACTCTCTCAATGTAACGTAACAATAAACTTGAAACATGCTTGGCTTTTCTACAATGCAGGTTAGATGACGAACTGCATTTCCTTGTGTTTCCATGATTTAACATAATAAATACAAAGGGAGATATGTTGTACAGTTTAATCGGGAATCATATTTAATTGAATCTGTAATTATTAAACAATACTTGAATGTTATGAAATGTATTATCATAAATAATAAGGTGAACACGTTGTCGATACAGTCTGGAACATAGATATTATAGAGAGTTTCATATTGTTATGTGTTCGTTAAGCGGAACTACTGCGCAGAAATTGAGATTCGCCTTCTGCAAAAAAAATTCGCCTTCTGTCGGGCATTTAACTGACCAATAATAGGCAAAGCATGGGTGTTAAAAAGGGTGGGGCGAGACGCTCGTTCCCGTGTGCAACATTTAGGGTTGATTGGGATAAAGGGAAGCAGGTGTGGCCCGCAAATTCCACTTGCCGCGTGCGCACCGATTTTATAAATCAGAATCCAAATGTTCTTGCTTTGCGTATGCACCGAAACTCTCTTCTCTCGTCTATATAATATCTATGTTCCAGACTGCATTAACAACGGAGTCAGTTTAAACGTGATTCGTCCTACTGTTCACCTTACTATTCATGATAATCAGTGTTGCCACAGTTACTTTGAAAAAGTATTCTGATTACTGATTACTGATTACTCCTTTAAAAAGTAATCTAGTTACTTTACTGATTACTTGATTTTAAAAGTAACTAAGTTAGATTACTAGTTACTTTTTTAGTTACTATTGGCAGCTGCCTAGGCACCCGACCCCCCCCCCCCCCCCCGCAACATAAAAATGAAAACTGGTTTTGCCAAAACTCACTTTATTTTAACAGTAACTTAAATTACATAATTAAACTTTAAACAATAACTTAAAACAACAAAATAAAGAGTCTTTCTTTGCCTCACCCAACATAAATACTTGTTTTTAAACAATAAAATACATATAATCTTTATTTAACAGTAACTAGCAAGGAGTGGTTTCACAAAACCTAAAACCTACCCTGACCATTCAGATATGATCCTAATATAATCCTAATCCTAAACTGGGTGAGTCTGAGTTTATCAATGATCAACATTTATGTTCTTGTCATCCTTTGCTGACACAAACTCAAAATAATCCTTATATTTCCAGCTATTTAACGCATATCTCTGTTCTCGCTCCATTGTGTAGGCTACGCTTCTGTTTACACTGTGCAATCAGCGTGGTGATACACGTGAGCGATTCTGCTGCAATCTCGCGATAGTCGAGAGCCGTTTTTTGCGGGCATGGCCTTTCCATCGTGTTGAAAACGTGAGCACTGACGTCACTCCCCAAGACGCGAGAAAAGCGAACAAATGTTTGTTTACTATCGAACATTACAAAGAAATACTGCATTTAGCCTAAGTTATGAGGTAGTAACGCAATAGTAACACACAGTCACTTGAATAGGTAACTTTAATCCGATTACTGATTTGGAAATAGTATCGCGTTAGAATACTCGTTACTGGGAAAAGTATTCAGATTAAAGTAATGCGTTACTTAGTAACGCGTTACCGGCATCACTGATGATAATACATGTCATAACATCCAAGTATTGTTTAATAATTACAGATTAAGTAAGACAAGATACACTGGTGGTGCAATTAGTAATAATAGATAGCTCAGTAATAAAGTGTCTGTGCGCTTAAAATGTTCGTAGTCCGTATGGGGTGTGCTTGGGGATGATAGTCAATTGTCTACAGTGGGCTTGTTCATGTTCTTCAATGTATGGATATTGCGATCATTGGACTTATCGGGACGTTACCCACTGAGCACTCGGGAACAGTGAATCAGGAACGGTGCTCAACTTGTCCAGCCTCGCGCTATGTGCAATGAATATGAATATAAAAAGTTAATATATTTGCATGAATATCTATGATTGATACGAACAAAGATATATATGTAGGCTACATTGTGATGGGTACAGGACAAGGGAGAATAAGATATGTGCAGTGTGCACGTATATTCTTTGTGTGCACTCGCATAATATGTGAGGTAATATTTCGATTTATGTTGGTGGAAATTGTAATTGTATATTGTATGTATTTCAAAGCGTTTCTCCTGTTTCATCCTTCTGCCAGCGGAGTCGCAGTTGACATTTCTCCAGTTTCTATGCGTACGCATGGATCACACTGTGCGTAGCCTAGAGGTGCGCACAGTTTTTATAAATCCCAAAATTGCGGGTAAATTTGCTTACGCACCTTAGTGTGCATACGCAAGCTTTATAAATGAGGCCCCAGTCCAGTTTGTCGTCCAGATGCACCCCCAGGTACTTGTAGGTCTTCACCACCTCGATATCCTCGCCCCGGATGTTAATGGGCAACCGAGGTGGCTTAGACCTGCGGAAGTCAATAAGGAGCTCCTTGGTCTTGGTTGGATTGAGGAGCAGACCATTCCTCTCGCTCCAGACGCTGAAGGCTCCTGTCAGATCCCTGTACTCCCCCTCCCGTCCAGCCCTCACGCACGCCACTATGGCTGTATCGTCAGAGTACTTCTGTACGTGGCAGGACTCAGAGTTGTAGGTGAAGTCTGACGTGTACAGGGTGAACAGGAAGGGAGCCAGCACAGTTCCCTGCGGAGCCCCGGTGTTGCTCACTAGTGTGTCCGAGACACAGTTCCCCAGCCTGACTGACTGTGGCCGTCCAGTGAGGTAGTCCGTGATCCAGGATGTAGTGGAGGGATCAACCCCCATACCTGAAAGCTTCTCTCGGAGTAGAAGAGGCTGGATGGTATTAAAGGCACTTGAGAAGTCGAAAAACATTATCCTCACATGACTTCCTGGCTCATCCAGGTAGGAGTAAGCACGATGAAGGAGGTAGAGGACAGCGTCATCCACACCAACTCTTTCCTGGTACCAGAACTGCAGGGGATGGCGTGCATGTTCAGTCTGTGGTCTCAGATGTCTCAGAAATCTGTAAACAACAGAAACTAGACTTGGGCAATTAGTTTATCCTTTGACCAGCTGGTGTCACATTTATTTAATGACGTCTGATGAACGTATTCCAGCAGCCACATGCAGACACGTTCAACACTGTCACCAGTAGATGGCGTTCTACAGCAACGAACTTCAATCGATGTCAGAGAGGTACATGAAATAACAAGCAGACATTCAATACATCAGATTATCAATACATCAGATTATTGATAAAAACTCGCTCTGGCAATAGAACCACTGGCAGAAAAAATTAGACAAGATCCCTATGTATCAGGCATAAGCGTGGGCAAAAATAACTTTAAGATACATTTATTTGCGGATGATATTCTGTTATATTTAACGAACATAGATAAATCTATAGTCCCTTTGTTAAAAATATTCTCTGAATTCTCGGATATCTCAGGATATAAAATAAACATGGATAAAACTGAAATAATGGCAATTGGTAAACAAAAAAGAATAAACCCAGAATTACAATTACCATTTAAGTGGACAAAAAATATTAAATATTTAGGTTGCTTAATTAGTGACAAAAAAAATCAGATCTATAGAGAGAACTTTATTCCACTACTCAATAACATGAAAGAGACTTTAAGTAAATGGAAAAATCTTCCTATAGATCTGACAGGCAGAATAAACTTGTTTAGGATGGCATGGCTTCCTAAGTTTCTTTTTTTGTTTTCAATTATACCAATTACTCCACCAAAAAAGTACTTTAATATGGTATACTCAGCCATAACAGATTTTATATGGGCAGGGAAAACACACAGAATTAGAAGGAATATCTGACACCTTCCTATGTCAGAGGGGGGCTTTAACCTTCCAGACTTGGAGCTATACCAACTGGCCGCCCAGGGGTTCTATCTGAGGCATATAGTCCAACACACAGCAGAAGAACAATGGATCCACATTGAAGATTCAGATGTACATCCCCAAAACCTCTTAACTCTTTTATTTTCAGAACATAAGACTAAGAAAAAAGGAAACTTTATTGTAAATAATATAGAAACGTCATGGAAAAAAATTAAGAGGATACTGGGAGAATCAATATCAATCCCAAAAAGTACTATTTTGTGGAACAATCCTTGGATAGCTCTTCAGAATGCTACAATCAATTGGTCTACATGGAGAACAAGGGGAATAGAAACTATAAACGACTTAGTAGGAGGGGAGACTCCATGGCACGACTTCCAAAGTAAATATAAGTTGGCCAACGCTGAATATTTCAAATACATGCAGCTAAGAAGCTACATAAATCTACATTTTAATTTAAAATCATTTGGGCAGCAGAGTACAATTGAGGATATCATATTTGATGGAGAAATTGATAAGAATTTGATAGGTAAAATGTATAGAACTCTACAGAAGACCTATGTAGCTGAAACACTGTTAGAAAGTAGGATTGAGATGTGGAATCGAGAACTAGGAAGAACAGATATAGGTTTAAAATGGAAAGAGTGTTGGAATACTACAAATGACATGACAGTTAATGAAAATCTACGTTTAATCCAATATAAAATAATGTATAGAGTCTACCACACGCGAGATAAAATCCATAAGTATTATAGTAATGTATCAGATAACTGTTTAAAGTGTGGAAAAAAAGACTCACTAATACACGCATTCTGGGAGTGTCCCAGAGTACAGAAAACCTGGGTTGACATAGAACATTGGCTCTCAGGGGTACATAGAGAGACAGAGATCCCTGCACTGCTCTTGTGACGAGACAGACAGACACTGTGTTGCACGCACGCACACTTTTTGTTTCAGCGATTCCAGATCTTTTATGGATTGTACTACTCTTAACTATTTTACTGTCGATGCAAATGAACAGTAATACAAACTCAATATACTGAGATAAACTAGAAGCCTGATTGCTGTTTTAATTCGGTGTGTTATTGCTTGGACAACAAACTTTTACCTGTTCGACGGTCGTTGGATCCCTGTTAGAACACCCGCTCGCTAACCAACAGGGGACTACTACTCCACGACATACTGGATGATCGTAAGGTTGATTTCTTGGTGGTCTAAATATCAACCTGAACAATGTCTACCTGTAAAAAGATGCCTCCACTTACCCCAGAGGAATCCGAACTGGACATCTTAACACTGGGAGCGCAGCGGATCGCGACCTTATTCAAGCGCGATGAGGTGTGCTTCAGCACTATGATAGTTTAACATAGAGAAGAGTGTACTGACGCACAAAGATCGCTGGAGGGCGATGTCACGCAAGAAGCGTGAACACCCAACACACCCGGGGGAAACCCGATCTCTGTTCATTGATCAGAGCGCATGTCTTATCACTGGAACAAGACTGACTGATACACACCACACCTCTGCCATCATACATCGGTCCCACATGTATTTATTTACCATCATATTTTTCAATATAAAACGGTATGATATGGTAGCCTACATTGCAGTCGTCCCGCAGTTCTAGTAGATCGCCGACATCATGTTATTTGATGTACACATTTCACGGCAAGAGAATTCCGATTTGTGGCAAACACCCAACAATTGTTCGTTCACTAAACATTATAACATGAACACAGTTATAGCACCAGTTCCTAGCACCTAGTTTCCTAGCACCAGGGGAGCCCCCCCTCCCAAATTTCGTCGTTTGGTACCTGTACTATATCAATGACAAATAAAGACCATTCATTCATTCATTCAAACAATGACAGTTACAGTCTCGCTCAAACTGTAGCGAGATTAGGAGACTACTAATTGAGAAAAGGAAAAGAAAATACATGAAAGAAAGGAGAGAAAGAGTACAAAATGATAAATCATTCAGAATGTTATTGGTTTTAATATTTCACAATCTGCCAGAATAAGCACGCTCCCTCGCACGCCCAGCCCATCATTTTTGATGCCGCTAATGTGTGTAATGAAAAGTGTGACAATGTTGAAAGACATGATGTCATAATCAAAATATAAAACCTGGTTGGATAAAATAAGATTCTGTTGTGATTGTGTTGACATTGTTGTGATGTCAAAAGAGATGTTGGTTATGTAATGTGTAAAGTGGAGAGGAGATTGATCGGAACTGCAGGAGTTTTCATTACTAACGAATGATGGTTGATTATTATTATACAAAAATAATAGTAATAAATATTGCAATATTGTGTTATCATAGTTATGAGCTTCACAGTGATAAAGTCTGTTTATCGTGAACTTCACGCCGGCCGTGCCCGTAACATCAGCAGACAATCGACTGCTGTAAGCGTGTAAGCGTTGAAACCTGCTTGGCAGCTTTGAAACCCGCTTGGCTCGCTCATGAATTGGCAGCTATTGTTTGCTAATGGAAAACGATCAATAAGATTACCCTCCCCGGTGCATCAAGTCATTGTATGAAGTCAAGTGGTAGCTACATTGCAGTCGTCCCGCAGTTCTAGTAGATCGTCGACATCATGTTATTTGATGTACACATTTCACGGCAAGAGAATTCCGATTTGTGGCAAACACCCAACAATTGTTCGTTCACTAAACATTATAACATGAACACAGTTATAGCACCAGTTCCTAGCACCTAGTTTCCTAGCACCAGGGGAGCCCCCCCTCCCAAATTTCGTTGTTTGGTACCTGTACTATATCAATGACAAATAAAGACCATTCATTCATTCAAACAATGACAGTTACAGTCTCGCTCAAACTGTAGCGAGATTAGGAGACTACTAATTGAGAAAAGGAAAAGAAAATACATGAAAGAAAGGAGAGAAAGAGTACAGAATGATAAATCATTCAGAATGTTATTGGTTTTAATATTTCACAATCTGCCAGAATAAGCACGCTCCCTCGCACGCCCAGCCCATCATTTTTGATGCCGCTAATGTGTGTAATGAAAAGTGTGACAATGTTGAAAGACATGATGTCATAATCAAAATATAAAACCTGGTTGGATAAAATAAGATTATGTTGTGATTGTGTTGACATTGTTGTGATGTCAAAAGAGATGTTGGTTATGTAATGTGTAAAGTGGAGAGGAGATTGATCGGAACTGCAGGAGTTTTCATTACTAACGAATGATGGTTGATTATTATTATACAAAAATAATAGTAATAAATATTGCAATATTGTGTTATCATAGTTATGAGCTTCACAGTGATAAAGTCTGTTTATCGTGAACTTCACGCCGGCCGTGCCCGTAACATCAGCAGACAATCGACTGCTGTAAGCGTGTAAGCGTTGAAACCTGCTTGGCAGCTTTGAAACCCGCTTGGCTCGCTCATGAATTGGCAGCTATTGTTTGCTAATGGAAAACGATCAATAAGATTACCCTCCCCCGTGCATCAAGTGATTGTATGAAGTCAAGTGGTAGCTACATTGCAGTCGTCCCGCAGTTCTAGTAGATCGTCGACATCATGTTATTTGATGTACACATTTCACGGCAAGAGAATTCCGATTTGTGGCAAACACCCAACAATTGTTCGTTCACTAAACATAGAAAATAGATTTCACTGCAACATGAACACACTATATTTTCACTTTTCACAACAGCTATTTTCATTTCATTTATAATGTGCAGTAAACAAACAAAATAATGTATACTCTCTGCAATTGGCTACTATACAATGGTGCCAAAATCAACTATCCAAATATGAATCTGCGTATATCTATGTACAACCCTGTTGTAGCCTATTATTATCATGGTCGACATGAGAATTGTTGGCTACTTCATATCACAACTGAACATTCATATCAGAATCAGAATCAGAAGACTTTTATTGCCATGACATGTAAACATGTTAGGAATTTGGTTTGGAACAATGGAGCACGGTTTACAGCAGGATAGGTGCAAGACAGGACAAGACAGTGCAAACCAACATCAAAGTGCAAGAGTCATAATTAATATAAATATAAAGTGCAGAGATCAAGTGTTCATATCCAGACAGTCCAAAGCTCTCTGGGTGGGGGTGGAGGGAGGGTAGATATATATATATATATATATATATATATATATATATATATATATATATATATAGCCTATAGCATTATTTGAAAATTGACAGCGCTGTACAGGCATAATCATCAAAAAAGACATTATATACAATATTATAAATATCCGTTTGTTATATAATATTTGTTGATGAACTACTTTGCTGTGGTACCTATGTAATACCACACAGCTTGATAGGTACATACTGTGCAGTGTATCATTCATAACTGTACATAGGCTACACATATCATAATATCTTATCACTATTGCATGGAACTTGGGTGAAAAAAAGCAACGGTGTGCTGGGGATGCTGACTGTCCCATGGCCAGGCCTGATGCCTCTCCTGCCCTGTCTACCTGACAGCGCCCACGCTGAGCGCTCCGGCGACCTCCTATTCACTTTCTACTTTTTTTAAATATATATTGGTGTTCATATTAATTACCATACTTTTTACTTGGAAGAATTGAAGTGAACATTGCAAGTAAATAAAAATGTTACTTGAATTATCTGTCTCTCTGTGTTCGTTTGTAGTAGAAATATCACATCTGATATATCTATGTAAATAGATTTCACTGCAACATGAACACACTTCATTTTCACTTTTCACAAAAGCTATTTTCATTTCATTTATAATGTGCAGTAAACAAACAAAATAATGTATACTCTCTGCAATTGGCTACTATACAATGGTGCCAAAATCAACTATCCAAATATGAATCTGCGTATATCTATGTACAACCCTGTTGTAGCCTATTATTATCATGGTCGACATGAGAATTGTTGGCTACTTCATATCACAACTGAACATTCATATCAGAATCAGAATCAGAAGACTTTTATTGCCATGACATGTAAACATGTTAGGAATTTGGTTTGGAACAATGGAGCACGGTTTACAGCAGGATAGGTGCAAGACAGGACAAGACAGTGCAAACCAACATCAAAGTGCAAGAGTCATAATTAATATAAATATAAAGTGCAGAGATCAAGTGTTCATATCCAGACAGTCCAAAGCTCTCTGGGTGGGGGTGGAGGGAGGGTAGATATATATATATATATATAGCCTATAGCATTATTTGAAAATTGACAGCGCTGTACAGGCATAATCATCAAAAAAGACATTATATACAATATTATAAATATCCGTTTGTTATATAATATTTGTTGATGAACTACTTTGCTGTGGTACCTATGTAATACCACACAGCTTGATAGGTACATACTGTGCAGTGTATCATTCATAACTGTACATAGGCTACACATATCATAATATCTTATCACTATTGCATGGAACTTGGGTGAAAAAAAAACCTCAGCTCCAACAAATCTGAAGGGATTGTAAAAGTCATACTGTACAGTTTATCATTTTCATAACTGTCTGTACATATACATATCTTATGTATCACTATTGCTATATATAGCCTATATATAAACACATTATGTTACAAATATCAGTCTTATCCACTGTATCTAATTCAGCACTGAAGCCTGAAGGTTGAGCACAGTGTGTGCCCCCTTGCTACCTCTGCTGATATAAAAGAGAATTGCAGCCTTGGAGAAAAATATGGCAGCCGAATCCCAAGGCAAATACACAGACACACACAGAAATACTGCAAAATCGCTTTATACTAACTCGATTTTGAAAATGTAAAGATGCTGGGTGGTAGAACGCACATATCTAGGAAAAGTCATGAAAGGAGGGTCCTGAAATTTGATCGAGTGCAAAGGTAGATTTTTTTTTGTACTCACTGGTGCTGTTTAACACCTCACGGCTGTTCTAGTGTTAAGGTCCGAGCTCCATACCATCGAGGGAGTACTGAAGGATGTCCTCCGAAGGAAGACGGCGGTTCAATCCAGGCTGGACAAACTGGATCCTAATGGACCCCGCTGTTCCAGTCCCACTCCGGGTCCATCCTGGGTGTCGGTTGTGAGGAACGGGAGAAAGCGTTCCATCCCCTGGTTCTCTCCGGGAGGCCCCGATAGCCCTATCCCACTGGACAATTTCTTCTCTCCACTGGCTCTTTTTCCTGAGCCTCAGGCATCCTCGGAGCCGGCGGCTAGCAGCGGGCTAGCTTTGGCTAACGGGACGCTAACACCTGCCACATTGGAGTGTGTGGCTAACGGGCTGTCACCAGTCCCTCGCCCGCTAGCCGACCACAAGCAACAGGTCCGCTCCAAACCCAATAGGAAGCGTTCCTGTCCCTCGTCCCCGGTAATCCACCGTAAACGTTCACGAGGGTTTACCCCCTCACCTCCTTTTGTCCCTCTGTCCGAGACTGTTTCCACTCCCAGCCTGCAGCTCTCTCCTCCACTGCCCAACGGAGTTTCGGACACAGGTGTGTCCAATCGTGACGTCACCAACTCTATCGACGTCATCATCAGCAAGGGAATCCCTGTCGACTCTCCGGTGCCTGTTCCTGCTGTCCGCAACGTTAATGGTCGTCTACCCAACGACGTGCTGGACACAGATGCGGCGAACCATGACGTCACCGACGCAATGTCCGAAACCCCAGCCACAGAGTCTGTCTCCACTGCCACCAATGCCACCGTGACCAGTATTGCCGAGGGCAATCCACTATGGTCCAAACTCTCTGTTGATAAGGGAGGATGCAAGGACAGGTCTCCAGAGATAATTATTATGGGTGATTCTATAATTAGAGCAGTTATGATCCCTGGCGCCATCACATATTGTCTTCCAGGTGGTAAAGTCACTGATCTCATAGAGCTGGTCCCTGTTGTCTTAGACCTTCATCCCACAGCACATATCCTGATTTTTCACGTTTATGGAGGACCAAGTCTGACAAAATTAACAATAAATATATACACACATAAATGAATGTATGAACAAATACACATACAAATACACACAGTATACCGCAATACATTTCTATATGTATTTATTCTTTTCCACATTTATTCTTTCTTTTCCACATTCATTCTTTCTTTTCCACATTGTTTTCCACATTCATTCTTTCTTTTCCACATTGTTTTCCACATTCATTCTTTCTTTTCCACATTCATTCTTTCTTTTCCACATTCATTCTTTCATTCTTTCTTTTCCACATTCATTCTTTCTTTTCCACATTCATTCTTTCTTTTCCACTTTATCAGTAGTGTATGCAAATATATGGGGGCGTATCTTGCTGTTGTCCACGCCCCTACGCATTTTCATTGGTTGATACCACGCGTAACGTATGAAAGCAGCGACACTGTTATTACCACAGACGGGTAGAGAGTCTATAGCCCCGTTCTCTCACAGCGTCTTTCTCCCTATAATTTCCATGGAATCCCAAACTATGTCTATGACATCCCAAGCTATTCCCGTGTTGTCCCCTTTCGCTCCGTGCACACCAGGGACCGTGACCCACCGTTCTGGCGCAACCTGGTGGGATGGGCTTGACGTACTTCAACGTGCGATGCAGATGCAAAGCTCTACTCGTGTTGCTAGCGAAGTTTCCCACAGAAGTGGGGAAAAAAACGTCAGATAAGACTTGATACATAACTATGAGGTGAAGAAGCACTACATGGTGCTGTCACGGGGGCAATAGGAAAGATAGACACTGATTGATCTAGCTTTTCAAAATCTTTGGAATAACTAACCCAGGCAATGTCACTCAGAACAGCAATGGCTAAAGTAGGCTAACTAACAACAACAGACTACAGTGTTGGGCTGGCAGCACCTCCTCTCTCCCTAGAAGGCTAGGGTTAGGCTAGGCTAAAAGAAGCTACTTGTTATAATACAGATACAGATCTATTCTAGTATAGTACATGATAGTAGCCTTTAGCTACGGCGCTAGTTGTTGTGCTAAGTTGATTGATTGACTGTGTTCGCAAATGCTATGCTATGGTATGCTATCATGTGCTGTACTCGTTTTCACTGAATAAATCGCGATTTCTTTCAAAGAAGGTAGCAGGTGTGTATGTCCATGTCAAGGAGAAGGTACGACTTGTATAACAGTAGTGTGATTAGGACATAAGTTAAGGATATTAGTGTAGTTGTACTTTAGCCTGTGGAGACGATAGCATTAGCTCCACACGGATTTAACATGAACAGTAGTAGACTACATCACAAGATACTTTATGCATATATAAACGGGTTATTTTGATAAACTGGACAGATTTTGTGAATATATATGGTTACTTTCTCACCTGAAAACATATAAAAACTTCATAAAATGACATATTAACACTTGTAGAGCCAAATTATAGATTTTAGCCAATGGCGGCCAAAATTGAGGGCTTCATCACGTCTCGCGCAGTATCAACCAATGAAAATGCGCAGGGGCGTGGACAACATGCTGCATACATTACTGATAAAGACATAAAGCATAAAGACAATGTTGTTTTCACCTAGCTATTCACATAGAATAGTTTGTCTTTGTCATTGTCAGATGTGTATGCAAATATAGGGGCGTATCTTGGACGCACTCTACGCATTTTCATTGGTTGATACTGCGCGTGACGTGGTAAAGCACTCAGCCAAGATCCAAAAAGATTTTTTTACGACGTTACGAGTGCACACAAAGAATATACGTGCTGCACATATCTTAACTGTACATATACACTGCCAGTTTACATTAGGGATGCAACCTCAGCAAATATGTTCAAGTCAAGACTAAAAACCCATCTTTTTAATATTTTAATAAGAATGACTAAATAATTAAATTAAGATTATATAATGATTAAAGCACTTTGAGCTGCAACGTTTGCAGGAAAAGCGCTAAACAAATAAAGTTGTTATTATTATTATTATTATATATTCGCCCTTGTCCTGTACCCATCACACTGTACATATATCTTTACTGTACATTTCATATTGATATTCATGCAAATATATTGCCTTTTTACATTCATATTCAATGCGCGTAGTGCGAGGCTTGACGTGAACAAGTTGAGCACCATACGCATTGACTTCACAGTAATGAACATCTTCATAAGGGTAACGTTCCCGATAAGTCCAATGATACACCATGCAATGTCCATACAATGATACACCATGCAATGTCCATACAATGAAGGTGATGATCCATACATGAACAAGCCCACTGTAGACAACTGACTATCATCCCCAAACACACCCCATGTATACGGACTACGAAAACCTTGGCGCACAGCCACTTTATTACTGAACTCTCTATTATCACTAGTTGCACCACTATTCTTTTTTTTTTTTGCACTCCCAATTTTATTTGGCGATGACGAGACCTGAATTTCAATTGAATTAATGAATGAATGGTCTTTATTGTCATTGATATAGTACAGGTACCAAACAACGAAATTTGGGAGGGGGGGCTCCCGTGGTGCTAGGATATTTTTTAATAAAAACAAGAAGGGAAAAGAGCTGGTTTACATAAATAAAGGCTATGTACACTATCCACTATACTATACTATACAAATAAAACAATGTGCTGTACTCCATGCTATGCTATACCTATTCTAACATTTCCTATCTCTGAACCTTATGTACCCGAGGGTTGTCATATTGCACACAGTGTTATTGCACATTCATTTAAAGTGTTGCAGTTTGCAGGTTTGAAATGTTCACAGTTGTGTTTCAGTATTACACTTGATTTCAATCTAGTAGCTGCCATCAATTTGTCAAGATTGTCCAGGGCCTAGAACCTAGGTCTTTGCTGTGTTCAGGGCCTGAATGGCCCTGGGGTAGAAGCTGAGCTTCAGTCTGTTTGTCCTTGCGAACATGGTCCTGAACCGCCTGTTCGAGGCCAGCCGAGCAAAGTTTTCGTACCCAGGGTGGGATGGGTCTCTGGAGATCTTGGAGGCCTTATCCTGTATCCTGTCTTACCTGTAATATTGTCACCTTTATCTTGTATAATAATAATAATACTAATAATAATCATATGAATAATATTAATAAGAATAAGAATAACTTTTTATTTGTATAGCGCTTTACCTTTTACGTTGCAGCTCATTATGCCTATAATTGTATTAGTTTATATACAATTGTTTATTAGTTTATATAAAATAAACTAGTTCATGTATATTATGCACTTTGAGCTGCAACGTTTGCAGAAAAAGTGCTATACAAATAAAACGTTATTATTATTAGGCTATTATTATTATTATTATTATTTCCTTATGTCTTGTGCTGCAATGACTCGTGTAATGTGACGTAACAATAAACCTGAACCATTCATGGATTTTGCACAACGCATCTAGTTAGATAATAATAATAATAATAACACTTTTATTTATTAGTTAATATACTTTTTCTAGATGACGAACTGCGTTTCGTTGTCTTATTACTTAGTACTTCTACTCTGTTAATGACAATTAGGTTGAATCTAATCTAATCTAAAAGAAAAAAACATGATTTAGGATAATAAATACAAACAGAGATATCTGTTTCTGCAAAACAAATATGTAGTACAGTTTAATCGGGAATCATATTTAATTGGATCTGTAATTATTAAACAATACTTGGATGTTATGAAATGCATTATCATGAATAAAAAGTTGAACAGTAGGACCCAGTCAAAAGACCCAGTCAAAGACCCAGGAAATCATCGTGGAAATCAGGAGGAAAAAATCGGAGGTCCAGCCCCTGCTCATCGACGGAGAGAGCGTGGAGAGAGTCTCAACCCTCCGAAAATGCACAAGGTGTCCTGCTTGAAGGGACTCCTTTTCAACTTTGTCGCTTTTACCACGTCACGCGCGGTATCAACCAATGAAAATGCGTGGGGCATCAACCAATGAAAATGCGTGGGGCGAGGACAACATGCAAGACACGCCCCTATATTTGCATACATTACTGATAATCGGGGAAAGAATGAAAGCTTGAATGTGGAAAAGAAAGAATGAATGTGGAAAACAATGTGGAAAACAATGTGGAAAAGAAAGAATGAATGTGGAAAACAATGTGGAAAAGAAAGAATGAATGTGGAAAACAATGTGGAAAAGAAAGAATGAATGTGGAAAACAATGTGGAAAAGAAAGAATGAATGTGGAAAAGAAAGAATAAATGTGGAAAAGAATAAATACATATAGAAATGTATTGCGGTATACTGTGTGTATTTGTATGTGTATTTGTTCATACATTCATTTATGTGTGTATATATTTATTGTTACTTTTGTCAGACTTGGTCCTCCATATCATCTCGCCATCACTACTTAGCACCGGAAATGTGGCTTCTTCATTATATCCGATTACCGGGATTTTGGGTTTAAGACCGTGACCTAGGGTGAGATTGAATCTGCGCCTTTTGTGCTTTTTAAATTATTATAATAATGATCTGCCTTGTTTGTGTTGAAAAGATAATTAGTGTATATTATCTCAAGTAAGTAGCTCACGTTGTGGATGTTGCCGCACTCTCTTTTCAGTTGTGAATGAAATGTTTGCAAGCAAACTTTAGATGCAGGTTAGTAAAATAATGTTTATTGCGGTTTTGTTTTTTCCAAGATACTGCCAGGGTTTCCGTTAACCGGTAATTACCGGTCTTTGTCCGGTAAAATGTGTTGAAGTCCGACAAATTGAAATCTCTTCGGTCATAATGTCCGGTGAAAATAATTCCCTCTAAGCACAATTTGAATACAATTCGCTAAAGTTCACATTCTGATTCCTTCTATATTTAAAAAAGACGAATATATAGGGTATATATTTCTTTTATTATGATATGATTTGACGCTAGCGTATGCGAAACAGCCTATGCGAAACAGCCTATGCGAAACAGCGGCGGCAGGGTTGCCAGATGGGATTGACAATACAGCCTAACTAACCAGTCTATTACCGCTAAACCCAGTAGCCCATTCGGCGATAACCCGGCCCATCTGGCAACCCTGCGCAGCGGGCCACCATAATAATAACTTGTATTTGTATAGGCTAGCGCTTTTAACCTACAAACGTTGCAGCTCAAAGTGCACCATAGCGAGCGAGAGGTACACATGGCAAGACAAAGTAAGCTTAACAATTACTTCATGAAACCAAGCGACAATGAGTCTGAGGAGAAGTCTGACTGTAAAGAGATGGAGGCGGCTCGACGGTTCCGAGTTAAATGGAAAGAACATTTCCCCTGGCTGCGTTTAGATGGGGAAGGAAAATGTTCTGCTCACCGTGCAAAACATCGGGGAGGAATAACGGATTCACGAGAGGAGCAACGAATATGAGAATGTCGGCTCTCACTGATCACAGGCGGTGCAGTGACCACATATCGGCGGTCAGGCCACTGTGAGCAGGCTAATGAAACGGCTAACAATAAGCTGCACTCTCAGCTACAAGTTGCATTTCACATGGCAAAAAAATGGCATCGCATGTCATCAGTATGTGGGACTGACTGAGCTACTGAAAGCAGTTAAGGCTCCAGATTGTGTATTGAGTGAGGGCATTTACCGCCACAGCGACTCCGTTGACATTGTGGCGCGCGTTCAGCGCTGGACATGGCATAGCGCGCATGCGAATCATGAAAGCCTATATTATATTTATTATATAGCTCGCATCTAATCGTATCGGATGAGAAATAGACATTAAACGGTATATATAGGCTACACAACAGCTAATCACCGCGACAAACAGCGATATTATATTTGAATATGATGACCGGAATATCTCACGTTTGTCCGGTAAATTGAAATCTTCCCGGACACGTTGACCGGCCCAAATTTTTTCTAACGGAAACCCTGGATACTGCGTGTACGTACAAGATGACATTCATTAAATATTGCAAAGTGGTGGATGTCTCCTTGCCGTAGCTTTACATACACCGCCACCTTTATATACACCATCGACCACAACAAACTTCGTTTACGGCCATACCACCCTGAATACGACCTGTCGTAAAAAGAGCGGGATAGCAGCGAGAGCGTTTTGAAAATTATTGTGTGCATGAGAGTTTGGTGTTTGAATAATTGCGTAGTTTTGTGTGAGTGAAAGGAGAGTCAGTGTGTGAGAGTTTATTCCCCCAGCAGCTTGCTGTTAGGGGGGATATTTTTGTTTTTTTGTTTGTTTGTACACGGACGGCTCAAACATGGTAAAAGAACTCGGAACGACAGACGACACGACTAAGAACACGGACACCGGCATGGCGAAAGAAGGAGAGAGAGAGAGAGGAGATGGAGAGACAGAGAGGGAGAGACGGAGAGAGAGAGGAGAGAGAGAGAGAAGCGAGGAAGAAGCAGGCGGCGGAAGCGAGGGCGAATGCGGAGAGAGAGGAGAGAGAGGGAGAGAGGAGAGAGGAGAGAGAGGAGAGAGAGGGAGAGAGGAGAGAGAGGGAGAGAGGAGAGAGAGAGAGGAGAGAGAGGAGACAGAGGAGAGAGGAGAGAGAGGAGACAGAGGAGACAGAGGAGACAGAGGGAGAGAGGAGAGAGAGGAGGGAGAGAGGAGAGAGAGGAGAGAGAGGGGACAGAGGATCCGGCCTACAGCAAGGAGTTGACGGTGGCGGTGGAGCTTGATGGCGCTTCTCCGGGCGACGAAGGAGGTGTGCGGGCTCGTCGTGGGCTGTCGCTACATCGGCTTAAACAAATACGAAGTCACGATGAGCCACCCGAAGGGGAAAGAGAGGCTGCTCGACGGCTTCAAGATCAAGGAGACGAGGGTCATGGCGAGGGAGCTGTGCGGGGACGAGATGGTGGTTTCCTTCATCGGGCTGCCGGTCTACACCAAGGACGGGGAAATTTTACGCAAATTATCGGACTGGGGGATGGAAGCGGTCTCCCCGATAAAGAGGAGGATGTGGCCGGGGACCAGCATTTGCGAAGGTACACGTTTTGTCAAGGTTAAATTTAATGATGTTGTTAAGTCACTGCCGTACTCGACCAAGTTCGAGACGGACAATGGGTCTGATTTCTTTCGGGTGATTCATGCCAGACAGGTGAAGGTGTGTAGGATGTGTCTGCAGCCAGGGCACATCCTACGGGAATGTCCCGAGTTCAGGTGCAGAAGGTGTGGGCTCAGCGGGCATTATGCGAGGGAATGCGCGACTTTTGAAAACAAGTGCAGGGGGTGTGGGGACCTGGAATCCCAATGTAAGTGTAGGGAGGAAGAGGAAGTAGTGATGAGTCCATCCACTGTTTTTAGACAGAGGGAGGAAGAAGGGAAGGGGGGAAAGGGGGAAGAGGAAGAGAAGGGAGAGGGAGAGAAGGGAGAGGGAGAAGAGGAAGAGAAGAGCGAGGGAGAGGAGGAAGAGGGGATGGAGGAGGGAGTATCGTTGACAGCTCAGACTGTGTCAGAGACTCAGAGTACGAGGTGGTCGGGACTGACAGCAGAGAGTGGAGGGGGGGGGCATGGGGTCGAGCCTCGACAGCTTTATGGGGGTAACCCCGGCATCTGAGTTGCAAGGGAGCGCACAGACGACCGGGGGGAGAGGTTCCCAACAAGAGCCTTTGCCCCCGAGAGTCGTGCGCCCGAAAGAAGCACAAGAGGCAGGCAACAAGTCAAAGGAGGGAACCCCCATGAACAACGAGTCGGAATGGCGAGGGGCCGTATCCGTAAGCCCCCCCCCGAAAACATCTGAAAAGATGTTAACAAGTGTCAGTGACGATGGGTGCGGGGAGCAAGACGAGTCTGAGCTGTTGACGATAGTGGGAGGGAGGAAGAGGGCGCTGTTAGAGGGGAAACTAAAGCGCAAGTCAAAGCAGCAGAAAGCGGAGGGAAAGAAGAAATGAAATAAAAATGGCAGTAAACATGTTTATCCTCCTACACTTGTTTTCAATGGTCACGCTTTCCTCCATAAATATCAATGGGCTCAACAATATGGAGAAGCTGGAGGAGGTGCTGGTGACTTTCACATCTGATGTTCTGGTACTGCAGGAGACAAAGTGGACAGACACAAAAATGACAGAAATCAAGGGGAAATGGAGGGGTATGCTGTTTGCAAATAATGGGACAAATAAATCATGTGGGGTAGCAATATTAATTAAAGAGAATAGGGTAGAGAATGTAAGAGAGGTTTTGAATGACGGGAAGGGTAGAGTAATAGGGATAGAATTTAATATAAATAATGTTATGTTTAGATTAATTAATGTGTATGCACCAAATAGAGAGGTTGAAAAGAGGGATTTTTTTGTAGAACTGGGCTTGCACTGCACAGGGAATTGTATTTTGGTGGGTGACTTTAATGTATTTTGCACTAAGATGGATGTTTATAGAGTAGATAGTTTTAAGACAGATTCAGCTAGGAGGGGGTTATTAGAAATGATAGAGCAGAGAAATTTAATAGATGTGTGGAGAGTTAGGAACACAAGCAAGAGAGAGTTTTCGAGAAGACAGGTAGTTAGTGGGGTTTTGAAGCAGAGTAGAATTGACTTATGTTTAGTGTCACAGGGGATAGAAAAGGAAATAGGGGATATACAACACAAATTCACGGGGTACAGCGATCACGCAGCAATCACTTTTCACTTAGGGGGTAGGCACACAGGGAAAGGGGTGTGTGTGTGGTGTTTGAACACGAGGGTATTAGGGGAGAGTGAGTATAGGGATATGGTGAATGGGCATATTAGTGAGCGAATGAAGTGTGGAATGTATGAAGAGAATGTGTGTGAATGGTGGGAGTGTGTTAAAGAGACAGGTAAAACAGTTAAGCATTAGTTATTGTAGAAAACGAGGTCAGGATAGAAAGAGAAAAGAAAGCGTATTGAGAGGGAGGATGGATGAGGAACTAAAAGAAATAGACAGGGACCCAGATAGAAGCGTAGGGAAATACATGGAGATTAGGGGGGAATTAGAAGCGTATGAAAAGGAGAAGTGTAGAGGGGCTATAGTTAGGAGTAGGGCACAGTATACAGTAGAAGGGGAGAAATGCACAGCGTTCTTTTTAGGGTTAGAGAAGCAGAAGCAGGGGAAAAGATACATAGAAGAGATAGAGAATGAGAAAGGGGAGATAGTGAAGGACTATGTAGGGGTTTTGGAGACAGTGCAGGAGTATTATGAGAATTTATTCAAAAAAGGTAGTGTAGACAATGACAGTGTAGGAGAAGTTTTAGGGACAGTTGAGCATAGGTTAGCGGATAGTGACAGGGAAGGGTGTGATAGGGATTTATCAGAGGGGGAGGTCACCTTAGCCATTCAGAGCTCAAATAATGGCAAAAGCCCGGGCTCTGATGGCTTACCAGGTGAATTCTACAAGTGTTTTAGTGCAGTGCTTAGTAAGATTTTGTTGAGGGTTTATAAGGAAATGGAAAGGGTAGAGAAGGTTAGTGAGTCGATGGCCACAGGGTTAATTACTTTATTATACAAGAAGGGTAGTAAGTTACAGTTAGGGAATTACAGAGGGATTAGTTTATTGAATACAGATTACAAAGTGTTAGCGAAGATTTTAGCCAATAGGATTAAGTCAGTAGTAGGGTCCATAGTGTCATCGACTCAGGCGTATAGCATACCAGGGAGAGATATAGCGGATACAATAGGGTCAGTCAGGGATACAGTGAAACACATGAAGGAAGAGGGAGGGATAGTGTTGAGTGTAGATTTCAATAAAGCTTTTGATAGAGTAGAGCATGAGTTTATGTTTAGGACGTTAGAGAAGTTTGGTTTTGGGGAGAGGATAGTTCAGTGGATTAGGTTACTGTATAGTTGTGCAAAGAGTAGGGTAAAGTGTAGTGGAGTTTTGACAGATAGTTTTAGTTTAGAAAGATCAGTTAGGCAGGGTTGTCCGTTGTCCAGTCTGCTGTATAGCATTACAGCGGAGCCACTGGCGACGATGTTAAAATCAGACAAACACATTCAGGGTATACATATTCCAGGGGGTGGGAGGAGTTTAATACATCAGTATGCAGACGACACAAACATAACAGTTAGGGACGTAGATAGTGTGAAGAGAGTAGTCAAGTTATTAGAAGTATATGGGAAAGCATCAGGGGCTAAAATGAATGTAGAGAAGTCAGAAATACTGTGTGTAGGGAGTCGACATGAGTGAATGCGACATGAGTGAATGCGATTTACCTTTGAAAGTGGCAAAAGGAATGATAAAGGAATGATAAAAGTGCTAGGAGTGAATGTGGGTGTGAATGAAAAAGAAGCAAGGGATGTAACATGGACAGGGATTTTGAACAGGGTGAAACAAACACTGAATTCATGGAGAAGGAGAAAACTGAAACTAAGGGGGAAGGTGACGGTAATAAACTGCCTGATCCTATCAAAGGTGAACCATGTTTTAAGTGCACTAGATTGACCTTTGTGGGTCACGAAAGAATTGAATGGGGTGATAAATAGTTTTTTGTGGGATAGCAAGCAGGCTCTAATTAGGCACAGGGTGTTAATAAATAGTTATAAGAATGGGGGGTTAAAATTGATAGATATAGAGGTGAAGAAAAGGGCACTTAGGGTCAAAATTGTAAAAAAAAAAAAAAAATGTGTATGGTAGGGATGAATATTGTTGGATGGGTTTCTTTGAGGATTATTTGCACAGGTATGGGGGGTGTGGTGTGAATGGTCTTTTAATGGTTTTTAATAAACCACGGTATGAGGGAATGTCACTGTTTTATAGAGAGGTGTTTGAGGCATGGGGGAAATATTTAGAGCAGGTAAGGTACAAGTGTGTAGGGAAAGATGAGGTTTTAAATCAGCCCATCTTTTTAAACCCCAAGATAAAGTATAATAGCAAGATGATAGTTAGTAAGCACTTTGAACAGGCAGGGTTTAGACAGGTAAAACATTTAGTGTCAGAGAACAATTTCAAAACAGAGCAGGAGATAGTGCAGGGAATAAGTGTAGTATATTTGTACTTAATAATGGGCCTATATGTTTGCTATGAAGAAATGTCTCCTGACTGTGGGGTTAGGGCAAGGTATTTATGACCCTTTTGCCAAAGCTCCTGGCCTCTCCCCCTTGACCTGATAGGACCACTGGCTGTGACTGCATTTTGACTTTGTTTATAAGTAAGGGTGTGGGCTCTGAGAGGGGTCTCTTCTCTCCCACCTCTTGACCAAGCAGCTCTCTCTCTCTCTCTCTCTCTCTCTCTCTACCAGGCCGCTCCTCTCTGGCCCTCTCTCTCTCTCTACCAGGCCGCTCCTCTCTGGCCCTCTCGCTCTCTCTCTCTGTGCTTGACCAAGCAGCTCCTCTCTGTCCCCCTCCCCCTCTCTCTCCTCTCTCTCTCTCTCTCTGCCAGACCAGCGTCCAGCTTTGATGTCTGTATACTTTTGTATTTTGAATAAATGGTCTTAACCTGCTCAATAACTATTCTTCATTTTAGTAGCCAACAGGTTAGAAATATACAACAAGATGGCGAGCCTGAATCCCGGAGGTCTATAAAGGGGAATCTACGTTTGAAAACTGAAGCTGAAACCACGGCTCTGAAGACGGTAAGAATGAAAAAACGCTATTTTCTGTTTAAACCGCTAGGGGCGCGTGTGCAACAGCTGTGTTTTCAAACATTTTCTTTGAGACTAAAACAACCTTAAACTTTAAGGTTTAAAGTAAAGTAACTTGTTGAAAAGGAAACAAATCTTTCATGATCTTTAATAGCTGCGGGTGAGAGCCGGGTTAAGAAGCCCGTATTTGTAAATATACGATTTGATTTGTACGGTATTGAGTGATTTGATTTGTATGGTATTATGGAATATCGTGTATGTGTGTAAAATTCGGTATTAGAGGAAGACGTACTCTAATAGTGTCTATATAGGGGAGCCACCCCTCCTAAATTTCGTTGTTTGGTACCTGTACTGTAGCAATGACAATAAAGTCCATTCATTCATTCATTCATTCATTCATTCATATGAAAAAGTGTAGACTGCCAGAAACAAACTGATAAAGGCATTTTGAAGTGGACTGGTATATTATTGATTGTAAGTGTATTAGATCAGAAAAGAGTCTGATATGTGTAAAATTGTGTTTATGGAATAAGTATTCCTGATTTGCTCAAGTGGAACTGGATTATGAAATCCTATTTGTAAGTAAGAGCAGTATTAGAAGTAGATTAAGAAATCAAATCTTCAAAACTGTGGCCTACAACGTGGTCACGTCTTGAATCCATAGCCCATTGTCCTTTGTGAGCGGAGCAAAAACACGCACGCTTAAACACATTGTAGAGTATTTGAATGAGATTTGGTTTGGTAACTAATAGTTTAACTGCATTGAAAGATAATCTTGAAATTGTTGTGTCGTGGAGAATGTAATTTGTTTGTGAAAACAAAGTTGTGTTAAGTGATTGATTAAAGCGAAAACAGAGGGCGCGGGTTTCCCCAGAGGTTAGACAAAGGGTTGTTAAATTGACCCCCCTGCTTTCTGCCCTCGGGCCTTTTCAAACATAGGCTACAGACACGCAGGGAAGCTGAATTTGATTGTTACATTACTCATCCCTTACAGATAAAGATAAATTCATTCACATAGATTGTAGTATTTATAAAGATAGAGATAAAGTGAATTGATCATAGGGGTATTTAAAGTAGTTTAAAGATATTTGTTAGAATTCATTCACGAGCCCCTAGTAGAAGTGCGCGCATGCGCAAACATTACACACACGGAGACGCGCGCATGCGCATTCATTTTCACACACAGCAGTGAGCGCGGAGTTCACTTTCAAACCCTTTCTTTCATTTTCATTTTGTGATAAAGTTGTGATCGCAGAATCACGAAAGTTTAAGCATTGTTTGTTAGAAGTAAAGATAGATTGTGGGCTTTTGATAGATTCAAAGGAAAAGAGGCCATTCGTGCGTGAGACAGGGCTGCTCTCCCTGAGCAGAATCACAGCAGGGTCACAGCAGGATATTTATCACCCCCATAAAAACGGCTCTGTGACTGTGTGTGTGCTTGCAGAATGTTGATGAAATAATCATTTACAGTCATAGATTGATGTTTGTAAATGACTGTTGAATATTACATTACTTGTTTAAATACTAATTGGTTAGAATAATAATTCAGATCATTCATTGTCTGTTTCACAAAACAATTGATTGATTCCACAGGTTTGATCAAATGTCTGTGACAATCTAATGAAAAACCATTCTGAATAATCATTCTTTTGTTTGATAATTTGATAACAGATAATTGACTCCACAGGTATAATAATTCTAACTAATCATTCATTCATTTCACTTAACAGTTGATTTATTTACAGGTTGTAATTAATATTTGTAATTTACATTTTTTATTTTAGTTAGGTCATGTCCACAGCTTTTGATTAGGAATAGCAGAATAGTTTGTATTGATAATTAAGCAGTAGAAGGTTTTTTGTAGATCAGTGAATACTAAGGGTGTGACCAGCCTTGCCTTTGTAGTTTAATAAGTAAGTTGACCTGAAATATAATTAGTATTGAATGAGCAATTAAGTGACATATATTCATAAACAATTAGGAAAAACATTTAAGTATAAAGTACTTACACTGAGATCAGATTTAAGTTAATACTACACTGACATACATAAGAGGCAAATCCGTGGTTCTGAATTGTAGTGTTCTGTGTGGACAGTTGACACAGTTAAATTAGATTAGCATCTGTTCAGCTTATCAACTTAAAATGGGGGCAGAATCCAGTAAAATGTTAAAGGCTGTTAACAAGGATAGTGGAATATTGGCAACTTTATCCCCTATGGCTATAGTGGAAAAAATGAATCCTCTTGTTAAGGTAATTAGCAAAATGTCAACGAAATGGAATAGTCGTTGGGCAGACATTGAACAGCCGTGGCCGAAAGAGGGCACCTTTGACTTACAAGTAATTGCAACATTGGAAATACTTATCAATGTGCACAAGGCACATCAAAAAGGAAAGATTAGATCAGAGAAACGCAGGTTTGAGTTAGCTATTTTAGATCTATTTAAGGTAGAGGGGCAGAAAATAGCATTAGCTTGGAATGAGAAAACAGCAAAAATGGGAACGGAAAAGAAAAATGAATTGACCAGAACACTGGAACAGAAATTGAACATTCCATTCACAAACATGTGTCCAGTCTCCAGTCCCCCTCCATATGCTAAGGCACTGGAGGACAATTCCCAGAAGAAGAAGAAGGAGCCAAGGGGAAAAGGGGAGGACAAGAGTGACGAGGAAGATGACAGCGAAGATGGCAGTGAAGACTCAAGTGATGACGACAATGCAGATGGAGGCTACAACGCTCAGGTCAGGAAGATGATAGCCACAGCCGAAAAGAAAGGTGGGAGAAGACGCCGGGAGAAAAAGGAAAGAGAGGAAGAAAGACACCACAGACGGCTGAAGGAGCAACGGGAAAGGGAGGAAGAGGAAGATTGTCATCAAATATCATCAAATACATTAAAGAACTGTCCAGTGCTGATTCGGGGTAACAAGATGGAATATCATCCTTGGAATCATACAGATCTGTCTGAAGTGATAGAAAAGCTCCCAGTCCTGGAAGATGGTGGCCACCCGTGGACGACAGAGGTAGACGTGAGACTGACAGGAACGCAAGCAGCGATGGGAGACCTGAAAAGACTCTTAGCTTTTATTGCAGGATTGGATACAATGCAGGAAATATTGATGAAGGCAGGACTTCATAAATATATCAACACATCAGTCTATGACCCAGAGCTCTTCGCAGCAAACAGAGGCAGGCTGTGCAAGGCAATCAGAGAGACTTACCCTACTCACATTCACCCAGACAATATCATTGTGAAGCCACTGGGGGGAGATGAGAATCCCAGGGGTTTTGTTGCCCGTGTGCACTCTCAATGGAGAAGTGTGACAGGGAAGGACGCTGAAGATAACCCCTTAGAAAAATCCATAATCAGGGAAAAAATACAAGCAGGTCTTCCTACCCCAGTTAAGGATAAGCTAGCAGAAGTGGTGGGGCTACGACACATGAACAAAGCTGTTTATATAGACCACGTAGCTCATCAAGTTGAGTTATATCGAAAGAATATTCAGATACAGAAAACACAAGACGAAGAGTCACTCAGAATATTGACTCATGTGCAATTGACTGAAAGCAAGAGGAACATAGAGGGAGTGCAGGCTTTAGCTCCACAGCAACAGCCACCTGGGGTGCAGACTGCTACTTACCAGTCATACCCACAGGGGCCACAAGGGGGGTATCCTGCTACTTACCAGCCATACCCACAAGGGCCACCAGGGGTGCAAGCGGTTCCATACCAGCCGTACACACAGCCTGGCCAAGGACCACCACCAGGGGGATGGACAGCAGCAGGGAAGAAGATGCTAGGACCATGTTACCAATGCGGCCAGAATGGACATCTAGCCTGTACCTGCTACAACAGGCCCCAGGGGGGCGCAGGGGGGAGCCAAGGAGGAGGATATTGGCCCCCTGCTACACCTGCTCCAGGAGTAATGAACCTCTACGAAGGCCCAGCAGCTGGCCTATAGGGGTGCCCGGAAGATCCGAGTGGGAGGTGCCAGCTGGTGGTGACAAAGAAGCCTGAAGACGCCACGCACCTTCCTATGTCTGGAGAATATGTGAAGACAATCGGATTTGAGGGAATTAAACAGCTGATTCCTACAACTGAGCTTGTAGACTTAGAGTACAAGGGACAGAGAGCAACTCTGTCAATACTTGTGTCAGAACACACGCCAACAGGGCTGCTAGGGAGAGATGCTCTATGCCAATTGAACTGTACAGTAAAATGCACACCTGACGGCTGTCAGGTGACGGTGCCATCCGGTGCTCAGATTCCATCGACAGCCAGAGTGATTAAGCATAGAACAGACCTACAAGCTTTGCCTTTAAAGGGAGCTGATATAGAATATTGGGTTGATGGGTCTTGTTAGGAGAAACTTTGTGCGCTGGGTATTCCTTAGTTAAAGCACAGAATTCAGAGTTTATTGTGGAACAGGCTGAGGCAGTTCCTCAGCCTTGCTCAGCTCAGTTGGCTGAGTTGATTGCCCTCACAGAAGCATGCAACTTGGGAACCGGACGGAGAGTGACAGTGTACACCGACTCTGCCTATGCACCAGGGTTTCCGTTAGAAAGAATTGCCGCCGGACATCGTGTCCGGGAAGATTTCGATTTACCGGACAAACGTGAGATATTCCGGTCATCATATTAAAATATAATATAGCTGTTTGTCACGGTGATTACTGTTGTGTAGCGGCCTATATATGCCATTTAATGTCTATTTCTCATCCGATACGATTAGATGCGAGCTATATAATAATATAACATGATTCGCATGCGCGCTATGCCATTATGTCCAGCGCTGAACGGGCGCCTCACTGGGAACTGAACAGACAGCATCGATCAATGAACGGACTCCACATTACGTTAACTGAAGTTTGTTAAATTGTTTGGGATTAATGTGAGTTTTCTATTTTCTCTTTCCAGTTTTACCCTTTTTTTAATCAATAAAACAACGTCATTTCTATAACCAGGTCTCGCTGGTTGGGAAGGCATTTCGTTTAGCTGCCTGTCAAATCATACTTAAAAAATAACAATGTAAAAAATAACAATGGCTGCTCATATCATTCAGCTACTTATTAGGCCTACGTCGCTTTTTGGCAGCATTGAAGCGTGCAGCTGCGGACTTGAAATCAAAGGTGCAAAGTGTCTCTCCGCAACTTGCAATGCGCATTAGCCGTGTTGTAACGGTTTTCCTCGTTGACTTGGTTGTCCGGGGTGCCAGTCAGGGCGAGGCCTGACAATTTTAGTTAGTGTGGGGTTGTTTTAGTCAGTCTTTAGTCAAGTTAAACCTTTACAAGCGCTACATGCATCAAAACATTAACCCTTTTTTGTTATACACATGTGAATAGGTTATTGTAATATTATAGCATTTTGCACAACAGACGAAAATTAGTACACAAAGGACATGTGTTGCAATTCAGGTGCACTGTATTGTCACGAATAAACAAAGAACACTCAAAAAATCAACTCAAATATGCAACCAGCAGTAACTTGGGAGTGTCCAGTTCACAAACTCAAAAATGCTCAGTCCACTGATTCACAATCAATTCAACAGTTCATAAAATCCCCACAAGTTCAGTTCAGCTCAATCACAGTCAATTCAACAGTTCATCAAATCCCCAAAAGTTCAGTTCAGCTCAATCACAGTCAATTGTATCCAAACAGTTTCACTCTTCACCCCGCTCCCACACAACGAACGCAAGACTTACAGTTTTTAACAGTCTGTCAGTCCGATAGGCTTAGTGGTGTCGGGTTACCCGCGCTGTTTAAGATGAGCAGCTCCTGCTCTCTCCCCAGCTCCGGTGCAAGCGTATGACATTCCCAACGGCCTTGTATCCAACTGTATCCTTACGGGGCATTGTATCCAAAGGTATCATTACGTTTCATCCAGCTCTTCGCGGTCCGAGTAGGCTAAAACATTTACCGAGACGCAGACAGCGGACGCGACCTGCGGCACAAACACGAACGGACGGAATAATCCACTTCCTGGTTTGTTTGAATCATCCTGCCCTCAGCACTCGGTGAGAGACACCTTATCATTTCGCGTCGTCTGTAGAGAACGGGGATTGGATGATTTACGATTGGATACCGGCAGCGTGTGACGTGTGACAGCGTGTGAAAAAATCGTGGAAGTGACAGTCGGCGGCGGAGACATGGCAGAATTGCCACAGTGTGACCTTGCCCTCCCCAAGGCGACTTCGGTCCGCAGTTTTAATTCGGTTACAGGCACACTGGAGAATACGGGGATTTTTTAAAATAGAAGGAATCAGAATGTGAACTTTAGCGAATTGTATTCAAATTGTGCTTAGAGGGAATTATTTTCACCGGACATTATGTCCGACGAGTTTTCAATTTGTCGGACTTCAACAAATTTTACCGGACAAAGACCGGTAATTACCGGTTAACGGAAACCCTGCTATGCACATAATGTTTGTCATTTTAATGGAGCTGTATGGAGGGGGCGGGGTTTTAAGAGATCATGAAGCTGTTACAGGCCATGATGAAGCCAAAGGAATTAGCCATAGTGAAGTGTGCCGCACACAGGTCTGAATCATCACATGTCACACAAGGTAACAGGGCTGCAGAGGATGCAGCCAAAGCCATTACAGGAGCAGACAAGGCAGGTAAAGTTCTTCTGGTCGCACATGAAGTACAATTACAGGGCATGGTCACACTTGAGGATTTATTGATGTTACAGAGTAGAGCAACTATGTTAGACAAGAACGTTTGGCTAGCAAGGGGGGCAAGTCAGGATGACACCGGTCTATGGAGGAATCATGAGGGGTTGGTTGTCGCACCCTCAGATTTATTAGGCATGTTAATACGGGAAGCTCATGGATTAGCACATGTGGCTAGGGGGGAGGTAAGACGCAAGATCAACAAGGAATATGGGTTTTGGAGTCCATATTTGATGGAACAGATTGACCATGCTTTAGGTCAATGTGGTGTCTGTTGGAGAAACAACATCAGAGTGGGTACACCAGTGGTGTCTGGGCATATCCCTACCCCAATTGGGCCACGGGTGGTGGACAGGGGGGTGGATGTACAGAGTAGGCAGGATGTTGTGCCAACAGGTGCCGAGGTCCCCAGAGAACCTGAGAAGGAGGAGCTACGACGAGATGCTGTGGTGTTGCCAGAGCCAGTGGCAATGCCAGTGTTACAGCCAGTGACATTACCGGCAATGCCTGAAGCCGAGGGGACAGTGGAAAGCTGTCCAGATGCCAATGAACCAGAAACCAACGAAGCAGAGAGTGTTGACAGTCTGGAGGTCCAGCCTGGGAGTGTCCAAAGCCTGGACACCTGTGCTACTGGGGATGCTGACGAGTGCCTGCATCATGCTTCAGATGATGCTGAGGGCGACTCCCCAGACCTTGATCAGCGTGGGAGGGGACCAGACGACTGCCTGAACCTGAATGACACTGACAGACGACGACCAGTTAAAAAGAGATTAAAGACTACACATAGGGTAGTGAAGCAGCAGATCAAAGGGAACGACGGGAATGGACAGCAGATGATAGCATGGCTGGAAACGGTCTTAGGGGCATGGGAAACTTATTTTGCTAAGATAGGAGCACCTATTATAGCAGACATGATTTTTGACTTTCTTAGGAGACAGGGCCTCATTGACTGTTTTGGGAAAATCAGTCACTCAGTCCACGTTGATGAACTTTTCAGAAGACTAGTCCTCATCTGAGGTGAAGATCTATGCATTAATGCATTCCCTTTGTCCTGTGCTAACTGTTGGAGAATTGTGTGTTATGATAACTGAATGTCATTATTTGTGTATTGTTTGTTTATTTCTACATCATATGTGATTGATGTCAGTTGAGAAGTGATGTGGTGTTTATGCAAAGATAGGAAAGAAGTTCTGTTCCTAGCGCAACGAAGAAAAAGCTCCTGACTAGGAAAGGTTATCAATCTGAGACAGCGGTAAAGGTTGTTCTCCAACTGGGTTGAAGTACTAGTAACCTCTGACCCTGAAGGTGCAAGAAACAAGAAGACGTCGGTCGTTGGAAGTTTTTGTGTTGAAATGTGTATGATGTACTGTGTTTAGATTAATTTGTATTGTTATTTTTAGGATTCTTTTTTATTGTTGATTGTTTTGTATTTGGTTTATATGATATTTTTAGTTGCTGGTACTGGTGCTGGGTTAGTCTGTGTTATTATGTTTCTTGTGTTGTGTGTTGGTGTAGTTTTTCTGTCTGTTGTCTATTTAAAAAAAAAAAAAAAAAAAACTTTGGTTTCTTAGTTGCAGTGTGTGGGGTTTTGTGTTTTTGTTTTTGTTTTATGTGGTCGTTTAGTTTAGGAACACCCTCTAGGTGTTCCGAGGGGGGAATATGTGGTGTATTTTCATACATACCATGAATTGCATTGGGCCTGCAAAGCTAACAATGGGGGTTTTATGGCAACCAGATGACCAACAGAGAGCAAGGCTCCTCTGGGGGTTGAGACCGCTTGTAAGCACACACACACACACACACACACACACACACACACACACACACACACACACACACACACACACTCTGGCCTCTCCCCCCCTTGACCATCTAGGTAATGTGATAGGACCACTGGCCTGTGACTGTATTTGCATATTGTGTATAAATAAGGGTGTGACCCAAGGGGGGGGTCTCTTTAACCACCCCAGCCCAACATGAGCAGAGCAGACCAGAAATCCAGCTGTGGTAACTGTATACTTTTGTACTTTAAATAAATCGTCTTAAACTCAATAACTGTTCTTTGATTCATAACCAATAAGATATAATACACAACACCAGTGTTTTGATAGCTCAGTGTAGATGTATTAAACTAGAACTAATTTCCAGCCTAGAAATTTATGTTAACTCATCAATGCATTTACGGCAACGCACCCCCTTACCTCAAGGACCTGGTCAAATCCCACAGCCTCTCCACTCGCACTCTCCGCTCATCAAATGCAAACCTCCTCAAACCCACCAAAACCCACCTCCGCTCCATGGGAGACCGGGCCTTCTGCTCCATCGCCCCCGAACTGTGGAACGCCCTCCCTGCCCACCTGAGAGCACCACAGTCGGTCGACTCTTTTAAGAGCGGACTTAAGACTCATCTTTTTAACAAAGCGTTCCAGTAGCCAGATTTAAATATACCACATTAATCTCTTTTAAAAATGGAACGACGTGGTCCCTGTTTCCCTGGTGACGCTACTTCCCGAGAAGGATGAGTTCGGGCCGGAGGTCCCAAAAACGAGTACTAGCGCCCCGGCCTGCTTAGGCGACCATCTCTCGGCGAACCAGCGGGCGGACGTTGATCGATTGCAACGTTCGCAGATGTGTTCTCCCCTATACCCGGTCGTACTCGCCTCATAGAGCATCAGATAGTTATGCAACCGGGTGTTACGGTACGTACGCGGCCATACAGGCTGCCGGCTCACAAACGAGATGTGGTGAGCCGGGAATTAGACTCTATGCTAAAACTGGGCGTGGTCGAGGAGTCGCACAGCGACTGGTGCAGCCCCATCGTGCTGGTGACAAAGCGCGATGGGTCTGTACGTTTCTGTGTTGACTATAGACGGGTGAATGCGGTGTCTAAATTCGATGCCTACCCTATGCCCCGGGTCGACGAGCTCCTGGACCGGCTTGGCACGGCTAAATATTACACGACATTGGATTGCACGAAGGGGTACTGGCAGATACCATTATCGTCGGTACCGACCTCACCCGGAAGGGGGCCCCGGATCCGGTCCAATGGAGTGAGCGGTGCCAAGTAGCGTTCGATGGGATTAAGAACGCCCTCTGTGGGGAGCAGTGTTGCCACAGTTACTTTGAAAAAGTATTCTGATTACTGATTACTGATTACTCCTTTAAAAAGTAATCTAGTTACTTTACGGATTACTTGATTTTAAAAGTAACTAAGTTAGATTACTAGTTACTTTTTTAGTTACTATTGGCAGCTGCCTAGGCACCCGACCCCCCCGCAACATAAAAATGAAAACTGGTTTTGCCAAAACTCACTTTATTTTAACAGTAACTTAAATTACATAATTAAACTTTAAACAATAACTTAAAACAACAAAATAAAGAGTCTTTCTTTGCCTCCCTCTCAGTATATAGATGGATGTAGGCAGGTTGTGATAGGCCAGACACGGATGAATAGATGGATGTAGCACGGTTGTGATAGGCCAGACACGGATGAATAGATGGATGTAGCACGATTGTGATAGGCCAGACACAGATTAATAGATGGATGTAGCACGGTTGTGATAGGCCAGACATGGATGAATAGATGGATGTAGCACGGTTGTGATAGGCCAGACACGGATGAATAGATGGATGTAGGCAGGTTGTGTAGGCTACGCTTCTGTTTACACTGTGCAATCAGCGTGGTGATACACGTGAGCGATTCTGCTGTTTGTTTACTATAGAACATTACAAAGAAATACTGCATTTAGCCTAAGTTATGAGGTAGTAACGCAATAGTAACGCACAGTCACTTAAATAAGTAACTTTAATCCGATTACTGATTTGGAAATAGTATCGCGTTAGAATACTAGTTAATAAAAAAAGTATTCAGATTAGAGTAACGCGTTACTTAGTAACGCGTTACCGGCATCACTGGTGGGGAGACAGTCTTGTATGCTCCTAACTTTAACATTCCTTTTTCTCTGCAGACAGACGCGTCGGATAGAGGGCTGGGGGCGGTGCTGACCCAGCAGGTGGAGGGATTCGACCGTCCGGTGCTGTACCTGAGCCGAAAGCTGTCGGAGCGGGAGGGCAGGTACAGCACGGTGGAGAAGGAGTGTCTGGCCATTCGGTGGGCGGTCGGCGCCCTCCGGTACTACCTGCTGGGGCGCTCGTTCACCCTCTACTCCGACCATGCTCCCTTACAGTGGCTCCACCGCATGAAGGATACCAACGCGAGGATCACCCGGTGGTACCTCGCGTTGCAACCCTTCAACTTCACGGTGGTTCATAGGCCGGGGGCGCAGATGGTCGTGGCTGACTTCCTCTCCCGTGATGGGGTTACGTGATGGGGTTACGTGACGGACAAGACAGGGGCAGATCGCTCTCTTAACCAGCCCAGCCCAGCAGAGGAGAGCAGACATAGGATCCAGCTGTTGGTATCTGTATATATGTTTTGTACTTTGATTAAATCGTCTTAAACTCAATAACTGTTCTTTGATTCATAACCAACAAAATTAACCTCACACACACACACACGCACGCAGGCACGCACGCACACACACACACATTCACACACAATCAATACACACTCAACATATGCTTATCCAGGGACGTGCTGTCCATACAAGCATAGTAAGCAGTGCTTACCCAACGAAAAAATAAAAAAGGACCGTGAAAATATTAAAATAAAAGTGCATGTAACCGTTTGTTTGTTTTCATTACAAGAGTCGTATTTTAGGTCCCAGGGCAGCAGGAGTCATTCATTTTGACGTTGCATTTTTTGCGCCACCTGTAGGAGTAAGCACTCCCTACTCTGCTTGCATTGCGTTGCATTATAAGCACTTCTCTCTCTGCTTTCCCTCGCGTACATTCGAATGCGTGAAATTGTATTTTTTATTTTTTTCCGATGCCTCAGCCCGCTGTTTAATGTGGCCAGGGTAAGCATGCTTACAGCCAATCAGTAGTTCTTTCATTCCGATAAGAGCTACTGATTGGCTCTTATCACTTTCAAGTTCACTTAACATTTCATCTCTCGCCCGGCAGAATAGCTTATGCTAGCTAGCTCAAACGATCTAAATAATAATAATCAATAAGGATAACTTGCTTGATTTTGTGAATATGGACATTACTGTCAGCGACCTAAAGGGATTTCGTAGACTGGACTGGACTGGAAAAACACAACTACTGGCTAAATGCCGCCCGAAGCCAGCAAGCCTGGTATGAGCGGTTTATATGATTTATATGATTGGCGAGGCTGGTGGCGATCTGTGCTTGTTTATATGGTTTGAGTACTGCTGTGCTGCTGGTTAATCAATCGCTGAGATAGGCCTAATGTCGCTGTCCGTGCCAGAGGTTCTGGACCAAAAGTGTTTGAGAGAGATAGAGAGGGAGGGTTTGCGATGTGATGTCAAGTGCCTGTGCGACAAAGTGTGAAAAGAAAGGGTGTTGTGAGTTTACTATGGAGGATGGAAACGGTGTGTGTCTGTGTTGTGCATGTGTGCGTTTGCGATGTTGAAACTGGACTTGTAGATTTCAGCAGGCTGGCTACTTGAAAAGATCTTGGTTAAAAAAAGATTGAACAATGAGCACCTCTGATATAGTCGAAACTGGCAACTGTTTTTTTTGTTTTTGGTAATCTGATCACAAAGTGACCCTACAGTTTATTAGCGGGTTCTAGGGCATCTAAATTGCATTTCCTTGAAACTGCGTTCACTGATAGCGTGTATGTGTAATTATGTGTATTTCTATATCTGATGCTTACCCAATCTAAAAGCTCACGGCACGTGCCTGTTATACACGCACGCACGCACACACGCACACACACACACAATACACACTCAACATATGCTTATACACACGCACGCACGCACACACACACATACTATAAACCATAGTATTGTACCTCACCGCTTGCCATAGGATAGACGTCAGCTATTCTCGCGAGACCAGGGAACGGGATGTGAAACGGCGGGACGTGAAACAAAAATGGCGGGTCAATAAACGCACACAGTGCTGAGACTGAAGACAACACAAGTCATTTATTAAGTTTATAACTGTGCTAGAGGGCAAACATTACAACATGTTCACTTATTACACAAAGACTGGGAAAGCGACACTAACTTGAACAACAACGGAGGCGCCGACCTGACGGTAGGAGTTGGAGTGATTGATGAATGAAGCAGAGAGCTGCTAGATACTGTAGTATATTGCTATGTTTAGCATAGATCTGGGATTGATTGCTATTGCCTCCGTAGCATTACGGAGCACCGGCGCCCCCCTCCCCTCTCTGGAAGAGCTGTACAACACACGCTGTCTCAGGAAGGCCTCCAAGATCTCCAAGGACCCAACCCACCCTGGGTACGAACACTTTACCCGGCTGCCCTCGAAAAGGCGGTTCAGGACCATGGCCGCAAGGACAAACAGACTGAAGAACAGCTTCTACCACAGGGCCGTCCAGGCCCTGAACACAGCAAAGACCTAGGTTCTGGGCCCTGGACAGTCTGGACGGATTGATGGCAGCTGCTGGACTGAAAAAAAATCAGGTGTAGTGCTGAGGCACAAATATGTACATTTCAAGCCTGCAAACTGCGACACTTTAAATAAATGTGCAATAACACTATGTGCAATATGACAACCCTAGTCGTCTATCTGTACAGTATAGTATAAGGAGTGAAGCTCCTTCCCTTCTTGTGTTTTTTTTAAAGTGTTTTTTTTTCTTTCCTAACACCAGGGGAGCCACCCCTCCTAAATTTCGTTGTTTGGTACCTGTACTGTAGCAATGACAATAAAGACCATTCATTCATTCATTCATTCATTACATCTTGACAATGTTATCATCGATCGACTAGTGGGGTCTAGTTGTCGTTGGGATGCTGAATAAAGATGCTCGTTGAACGTTGCTCCAGAGACCAGAGTTATTATTATTATAAAGTGTATCTTGTAAGTCAGAGAGAACAACAAGACACAACATGGTGTCAGAAGATGTGACTTCTTCACAAATATAAGGAATTGCGAGGCGCCGTCGATCTACGCAGAAACTTTGTGGAGAACTATAGTTAGCTATCGACCCTGTGCGACGTTCGTTCGTAGTAGCTAGCGAGTGAAAGCAAAGCATGGAACAGTTCAAGCCTCCCGCGCCGCTCTCTGGAAACGTGAGTGAGAATTGGCGCCGGTAGAAACAACGTTTTGAACTGTATATGATTGCCGCTGGTGCAGGTGATAAAGATGAGTATGTGAAAATTATGGAGTTATTTTAGTGCCAGCAGAAATTGTATTTGACAGATTGAATTGTATTCAATTCAGTTTTCATTATTTTCATTCAGTTTACAAATTCAGTTTCTCTAAAGTCTAAATACAATTCGGTTCTCTAAATACAATTCAGTTTTACTCAAAATACAATTCAGTTTTTCTCAAAATACGAGTTCAGTTTTAGAGGCACTCATCCGGGGACTCTGGGCTAGGTAGAATAATAGAGCACCGATTCTAATCCCTCCCATCCGAATTCATAAGAGCAACGCATCCGGGTACTTTGCTCTCCCGTCATGTCCACACCCCTTTTTGGGTGATAGAAGTGTAGAAGTTTGACTGGCGGTCAATGGGAATTTCTGGTCTTTGCTACTTTAATCCGATAAAATAAGAAAACCGTAGTGCTTTTTAGATATTAGGAGCCCAAATCCGATGGCCAGTTAGGCAAACTATTATATAGTGTCGTTGCTGATCAATGATCGGCGTTGTTATATAGAGAAAATTGATGAAATAGGGGTTGATTCATCAGAGCAGTCATACGTCATCTCCCTGTCATCAGGGATTTGTAGTTCTTCAGTTGATTTGCCGTGTAAATCCCCAGATGAGAGTGTTACATTAGTTTTCTTAAAATAGGATCATGAATAAATCTGTTCAATGGGCATTTGCCAAAGTAGGGTTAGGGTGATTACTGTTAATCAGTATTTAGCCTGTATGGTGTATATGAAGATGTTATAGCTAGCTACGATTTATCATGAAAATAATGAACAGCAAGCTAGATCCAAAACTAGGGCCGGTGGAGGAGGGCAAGTGTCACATTGGACAGACTACCAAACAGAAAAATAAAGTATCTTAACTCAGGGCTCTCAAGTCTCACGCATTGGGCGTGAGACACAAGCATTTCAACCCGTTCACACGCCGCGTGTGTCTTACGCCCAATGCGTGAGACTTGAGATCCCTGATCTTAACGACAGCAAAAGTGATGGATGTCAGAAATACATTACCTGGAGATTCAATAAGGTACTTTTTGTTACGGTCAGATAAAGAACCCAAGCGCAGACACAGACCAGAGACAGATGTAGGAAAATAAAGTATAATTTATTTACGGACTGAGGCAGAGAATGGTCGTAAGGCAAGCGGGGGGGGAGAAGTAGTCGGCAGGAGAAGTAGTCGGCAGGCAGGCAAGGGTCTAGGCAGGGGGAGTAGTAGGAAGGCAGGCAGGCAGGGGTCTAGGCAGGGAGACAGGTAGCGAGACTGGTAGGGCAGGAGGGAAGGTAGAAGGACTGGTGGGGCAGGCAGGCGGGCATGTAGGACAGGCAGGCGGGTAGGCAGGAGGGCAGGAGTGCAGGAGGGCAGGCGAGTAGGTTGGAGGACTGGTGGGGCAGGCAGGCAGGCGGGCATGTAGGACAGGCAGGCAGGTAGGCAGGAGGGCAGGTAGGCAGGAGGGCAGGACGGCAGGTAGGCAGGAGGGCAAGTAGGCAGATAGGCAGGAGGACAGGTAACAGGAGTCAGGCTGAACGGACTGCAGGCACAGGGAATAAGGGGGGTTTAGGGTACAAAGCAGACTGATTGAACAGAATTCTAGTAAGGCTGGAAGCGTGACTAACAGTGGAACTGAAGCTACGATCTGGCAGTGTAGTGAAGGCTGGACCGGGTCTTTATACAGGGCTAACGATGAGGTAATTGTGAACAGCTGGACAAACGCACACCTGAAGCCACTCCTGCCAATTAGAGGGAGAGAGAGAGAGAGAGAAAGAGAGAGAGAGAGAGCACTGCCCACTACCTAGAGGTAGAGGACGTGACACTTTTATATGACAGGATATGGGTCAGGGTTATATGACACCTGTAGCGAGATCATTTATTGAATAGAACAATCAAACTTGGCAACGTACAAAAATAATCCATAAGCGATCTAAACCAGAAAAATAACAAACAATGCGTAGCCTATAGAATATGCGTATAATGCGGTCAACAAAAATACATCGCTCCCCTCTCTCTCCACTACCGCCATGCAAGATGCACAGGTGCTTAAATTACCTTGCAATATCACCCCCCATAACCATATGACTTCTCAATACGGTGATCAAGGCAATAAACAAACAATCAAAGTAAACTCACAATAAACCCATTAGCCTGTTATACTAAATACCCCCCTACAACACCTCAGGCAGACTGAAAGGACACACATTGCCTATTTCATTACTTTTCTCCATATAACGACGTCGGATGGGAGGGATGGGAGTTAGAATAGGTGCTCTATTATTCTACCTAGCCCAGAGTCCCCGGATGAGTACCTCTAAAACTGAACTCGTATTTTGAGAAAAACTGAATTGTATTTTGAGAACTGAATTGTATTTGAGTAAAACTGAATTGTATTTAGAGAACTGAATTGTATTTTGAGAAAAAACGAATTGTATTTAGAGAAACTGAATTTGAAAACTGAATGAAAATAATGAAAACTGAATTGAATACAATTCAATCTGTCGAATACAATTCAGTTTGTGCTCGGATTCAATTCAATCTGTCAAATACAATTCAGATCTGTGAAATACAATTCAATTTGTGCTCATATTCAATTCAATCTGTCAAATACAAGAAAATAGCACTAAAATAGCTCCGTAGAAAATAGCCATCATGCTGCACACCATAGGAGAAGAGGCATTAGAGGTATATAATACATTCACCATTGATTTTGAAGACCCAGCATACGAGACAATGAAAGAGGTCATGGATGCATTTGAAGCATACTGTATCCCAAAAAATAACATTGTTTTTGAACGTCACCAATTCTGGTCCCATTCTATGTCAGAGGGAGTTAGTGTCGACAAGTTTGTGACTGAACTCCGCCAGAAATGCAGAGACTGTGAGTTTGGTGCAGGTGAGAATGACACATTGAGAGACAAAATGGTGTTTAGCCTAACTGATCCTCGCATGAAAGAGAGACTATTGAGAGAGACAGACCTAACCCTGGACAGAGCACTAACCATATGCAGAGCTGCAGAAGCTGCCAAGTCACAGCTGCAAGCTATGGGGACAGGGCACGCAGACGCCCCAGTTCAAGCACTGTCCAGAGGAACTACTAGCTACTCTGAGATGAGAAGAGGATACAGAAAACAAAGATCGTCAGGAAGAGCAAATGAGCAGACGGACAGCACAAACACATGTGCACATGCTCACCAACGCCCCTGTGCTGAAGTTCTATGACCAAGCCATGCCTCTCACCATACAGGCTGACGTGTCGAAAGATGGACTGGGAGCTTGTCTTCTCCAGGAGGGGAGACCGCTGTGCTATGCCTCACGAGCTCTCACAGAAGCTGAGAGAAACTACGCCCAAATAGAGAAGGAGTTGCTGGCGATAGTGTTCGCAGCCAAACGCTTCCACCAGTATGTTTACGGCAACACTGTCACAGTCCAATCTGATCACAAGCCACTTGATGTGATTTTTAAGAAACACCTGAGCAAAGCCCCAGCAAGACTACAGCGCATGTTGCTCCAGCTTCAACGGTATGATTTGAAAATGACATACACGCCAGGAAAAGACATGCACGTCGCCGACACCCTTTCCCGCGCATTTGTCACCGAACAGGCCGACAGTGGAAAAGAGGACCTCTTCGAGGAGAGAGTGATCCACACGATGGAGGCTACTGCTGCCATGAGCTCAGACATGCTCAAGATGCTCAAAGAAGCCACAGCAGCTGAAGAGACACTACAGGCAGTGGCTGAGAGACACCGCAGCGGCTGGCCCCAAAGACGACACAGTGTGCCCGCCAGTCTCTACCAATACTGGCCTCAGCGGCACATTATCCACATCAGGGACGGACTACTGATGACCGGCGACAGAATTGTGATTCCTCAAGCCGCCAGACAGGTGATACTAGAGAGACTACACCTCGCACATCAAGGTATCCAGAGGACAAAGGCACAGGCCCGACCAGTCGTGTACTGGCCGGGAATGACTCGTGACATCGACAACACAGTGGAGAGATGCTCTCCGTGTCAACAACTCCAACCACAGAACCAGAGAGAGCCCCTCATGTCACATGATATCCCTGAGCTACCATGGCTAAAGGTCGGGGCTGACATCTTTGAGCTCCAGGGCCAGTCATACCTTGTCGTGGTGGACTATCTGTCCAAGTACCCAGAGGTGCTCCATCTACCTGACAAGACCGCCCACACAGTCATCCGCAAGATGAAAGCAGTCTACGTGAGGCACGGGATCCCAAAAGAGCTGGTAAGCGACCATGTTCCTTTTGCAAGTGCAGAGATGAGGGAGTTTGCAGCATCCTGGGGAATACAGCTCATTCACTCCAGCCCTGCATATCCTCAATCCAACGGTCTGGCAGAGAGGATGGTGAAGACGGTCAAACATGCACTCAAGAAAGCTTTGCAGACCAACATAGACCCCCATCTAGCCCTGCTAGCATTGAGAAACACTCCAATAACAGGCACAGATGTTTCCCCAGTTCAGGTGCTTATGGGAAGAGTACTACGAACGAAGCACGCTGCCCTGCTCTACAGCTGTTCTACAGCCAGCTACCCCGAAAGGAGTTCATGCCAGGCTGAAAGATCTCCAAACCAGACAGGAGCACTACTACAACCGCAACTCACAGCCCTTACCTGAGTTTGCTCCTGGTGCAACGGTTCACATGGAAACGAGACGTGGATGGATGCCAGCCAGAGTCCTAAACCAACGAGAAGAGCCACGGTCATACAACGTAAGAAGCCCGTCTGGTGTTGTCTTCAGAAGGAACAGACGTCATCTCAGGCGTATTCATCCAAGTCTGCATCAAGAGCGAGATCCTGAGCCACTGGAGCAGCCTGCACCTGTGAGCACGCTGGGAGGACCCCCAGAGTCACCGGATCATCCAGCTCAGCACCCGTCCTCCTGTGAGGGCGAGAGCTCCACTCCTACCTGCCGCACCAGAAGTGGCAGAGCTGTAGCGCTTCCGGCAAGGTATCAAGACTTTGAGATGGGCCAACGCTGAAGGTTGTGCTCCACCAGGGTTAAGTACTGGTGACCTCTGACCCTTAGTTTAGTTAGTTACTAGATGATAGTTGGACACATTTAGAAAGTGTGGTATGTTTACAAGTTTGATTTTACTCCAAGTGAAGTTCACAAGTTACTTGACAAGTTACCGGTATAGTCAGGTCTGCACTGTTATTGTTTAGATCATATACATTAGTAGTGAGTACAGTGAGTACAGTTCTTAAAGAAGAAGATCAATCCATCGACTGAAGCCATAAGGCCCAGTGACACTTATTGTCTGTTTCATCTTTTCAGAGACTAATTTTCAGTTGACCCAAGAGAGACTTTTAATGCTTAAAAGGGGGGATGTAGTATATTGCTATGTTTAGCATAGATCTGGGATTGATTGCTATTGCCTCCGTAGCATTACATCTTGACAATGTTATCATCGATCGACTAGTGGGGTCTAGTTGTCGTTGGGATGCTGAATAAAGATGCTCGTTGAACGTTGCTCCAGAGACCAGAGTTATTATTATTATAAAGTGTATCTTGTAAGTCAGAGAGAACAACAAGACACAACAGATACAATGGTCAGTACAGAGCTGCAGCCGCTCATAGGTGGAGCTGCGTTAGTGATACAAGATCATTATTAGCGTAATTATAACTTCTGATCGCCTGTATTTAATTCACATTCTACTGATTTCCAATATGTAGTTGGATCACCACCAGAATCAGAGATGGTGTTTAAATAGTAACTTGATTTAGACTTTATAATCATGGCAGTACATCTATTTCTGAGCTGAAGGATAGTCTATCAGTACATCTGGCTTCAGGACAAGCTTGGTCCCTTTCCTGAATTAATTCAGAGAGCTCAGGAGAATAGCCTACGAGCTTATCTGCCACACAAATACACATAGGCGGGAAAGGTGCTAGCTCTGACACTGTAGGAACTCCCCCTGTGTGAAATACCATGTCTTGCAGCTCCAAAACTGTTTAGTCAAGCAAGTTTATTGTCCAAGCAAAATAGTGTCATGTAGCACATAGCACATAATGAGTAAAGAAAGGCAACTCAGTACAATTATCCCCTGGGCCCATACTGCAAAATGTATGCACTCACTGCAATGTAAGTCGCTTTGGATAAAAGTGGCCTCAAAGTAGCCACCCTTTGCTTTTTTGTTGTTAATAAAATATATAATAATAATATTATATATATATAATAACATATTATTATTAACACATATTATATTTAATATTATCATTATATATTTTATTAACAACAAAAAAGCAAAGGGTGGCTACTTTGAGGAATCTAAAATATAAGACATATTTACAGTTATTTCACACTTTATTGTTAAATACATAATTCCTATGTGTTCATTCATAGTTTTGATGCCTTCAGTGAGAATCTACAATGTACCAAATAGTCATGAAAATAAAGGAAATGCATTGAATGAGAAGGTGTGTCCAAACTTTTGGCCTGTACTGTATATATAGGGCCTATATATTATTTTTTTACATTACATTTTTGCCATTTAGCAGACACCTTTATCCAAAGCGTCTTACAACAAATGCATTTGACTAAGTAGCCTAAGGGAATCATCAGCAGTCATAGCAGGAAAAAGCAATCTATGGCAGTTATAGTGCTAGAAGACGGAAGATAATTAAACATATATATAGTACCGTATATATATATTTATTTAGTGAACAGTAGAGAAGAGAAACTGTAAGGGGGAAGTAGGCTCCTGCTCTCAGGAGGGACAGTTAAGGTGTAGCCTGAATGTGTGTGTGTGTGTGTGTGTGTGTGTGTGTGTTTCAGAGTGGTATGGAGAACAACAGGGCTATGTCAGTCAGTATCAACCAGGTGTTTGGTCCTGCCTATCAATAGCCAGGTAGCATATCAATAGCCAGTTAGCCTAACAACAGCCAGGTAGCCTAACAATAGCCAGGTAGCATATCAACAGTCAGGTAGCCTATCAATAGCCAGGCAACACACCGGTCCTGCATATCAATAGCCAAGCCATGAAGTCGTCAGCCAAGTCGTTGGCCATGGCTTTGTCAGTCAGCCGGTAACAGAGAGTTCTCATGTGACTGACTAGCAGACCCATTTCTTATCCTAATGCCTGCAGATACACAACCACATTTCCTTACAATACAGTTCATGTAGAAAAACCTGTGCATCAAAATGCTTAAAGTTCGTTTTTGAAATGATACAGTGATTAGACTTCTGGTAAATAAGAATCTCTGACCCTCAGTGGGGCAGTGACTCAGGGCCTGTGTCATTTGCTAAAACACTGCTGCATGTATATTTGAGGGTCTGTTAGTCAATAAAATACCAACCAGGGTAGATGTCCCAAGGTTTTTCAAATTATGATGTGTGGACTTGGATATTAATTGTGTCATGCTTAGGCATAGCCTACATCTTTAAGATTATCTGCTAATGTGGTTTCTTAATTGGGAAATTGAGTCCCAACTATCATTCTTATACTGGGGTATTGCCCCTTTGCAGAACTTGTCCCATCAGATGTTTGGCTGTTTCTAGCTGCAGATCCTCCTCAGAGCAGCAACCATGTATGAACCAGAGTCCACAGAGTCCCCCGGATCTGGCTGTGGTCCTCCAGACCTGAAAAGCTCACAGTGGGGTCCAGAGATGGTGATGACATTTATTTATTATTAGAGTACTTATCATTTATAATCCCTCCAGTTCAACGTGAAAATTGACAATGAATATTATTGAATTGTTCTTTATTCATCTGATTTGACAGTCAGTTGTTGACTACATACAGACGTTGATACAACGACTAGGCTACTGATGTGTGTGTGTGTGTGTGTGTGTGTGTGTGTGTGTGTGTGTACGTGTGTGTACGGCACTGAATCATAACGCAAGCTAGACATTATGATGTTCTCGACCTTTGCTTGAGGACATTTTCTATAACTGGACCTTGTTGAATTTTAATTGGGAAATGTAATTGAATACCCCTGGTCTTGATGTAGAAAACACTGTGCATCAAAATGCTTAAAGTTTCTTGTTGAAGTGATACAGGGATTAGACTTCTGGCAAATAAGCATCTCTGACACACAATGGAACAGTGATCACTTATATTACATTTGCTAAAATGCTGCTGGATATGTATTTTAGGGTCTGTTAGTCAATAGAACCAGGGTAGATTTCCCAGGGTTTTTCAAACGATGGCATGTGGGTTTGGATATTAACTGTGTCAAGCTTAGGGCACGGCATACGTCTTTAAGACTATCTGATGAATGTCCCAACTGTCGTTCTGATACTGTGGTATTGCCCATTTGCAGAACTTGTCCCATCAGATGTTTGGCTGTCATTTATAGTTTACCCTGTTTGTGCTTCTTTTGTCTCTAGCTGCAGGTTCTCCTCAGAGCAGCAACCATGTATGAACCAGAGTCCACAGAGTCCCCCGGATCTGGCTGTGGTTCTCCAGCCCTGAAAAGCTCACAGTGGGGTCCAGAGATGGTGGAAGTGAAGCTGGAGGAAGAAGATGTAGAGGAGAATGGTGTGATGGTGAAAGAAGAAGTGGAGGAGAAGAGAGTGATGGTAAAAGAAGAAGTGGAGGAGAAGAGAGTGATGGTGAAAGAAGAGGATGGAGGTGCAGCTGTAATGCAGAAGGGTGTGATGGTGAAAGAAGAGGACGAAGAACAAGAAATTAAGGAGGAGGGAGTGATGGTGAAAGAAGAGGTCGGAGTAGAAGTGGAGATGGAAGACAGTGAGATAGTTGGTAAGTCCTTGTTGTATAGTGGTGAGTGTCATTGCACTGCTGTAAAATCAGTGCTGCCAGTGCACTGTAAGTCAGTCAGAACCTGCATAGTCTGACAGTCCTGGGGCCTCATTTATAAAGCTTTGCGTACCTACGCTTTGCGTACCTACGCACCTTTGCAAAGCAAGAACATTTACGTCGCCAACATTCGGATTTATAAAACGGTGCGCACGCCAGTGGAATTTGCAAGTTCCACGCCTGCTTCCAATCAACTCTGTTGCACACGTGAACGAGCGTCTTGTCCCACCCTTTTTGACGCCCATAGTTGCCTATAATAATAATAATAACTTTTTATTTCTATGGCACTTTTCCTGCAAACGTTGCATATATTTACCCACACAACATACAGTTTCTCAGTACAAAAAACATTTAACATGTCTGTAACTTATTACAATTCTACTGAACACGAGTTTAACACATAATGTTTACATACCACGTTTTTGCAGAGCATCACTGTAGAGACGGTAGACTGTGGCTTTGCAGACATTAGATGGAAGTAGCTTTGCACTGTAGTTCCTGTGCCCAGGATGACGGCCCGGTAGAACAATGGCGTGATCTTCGGCGTAGTTTCGGATGAACTTTACGACTCTTTTGATGTCCTTTGTCTGGAGAAAGTTTTTGTTTGTTCGTGGACACTTCTTCCTCTCGCATGGTAGTGCCCCATTTTCCTTGTAGGATTTGGAAATGGAATTGAGGAGCGTGTTGCTGATCCTAAACAGAAAAAAATCAAACAGTTAGTTAGCTAGATGTATCAACACAACTTAAGAACAGCATACATACAACACAACAGAAGAACAGCATACGTACAGAAAATGCTAGCTAGCTAATGCAGCTAGCCCAACCCAACCGGGAACAATAGAAACACTCAACTAACTGTACACAGTATCGACGATACAGAACATAGCTAATGCTAGCTAGCGAATGCTAACACGGCTAACCCAATACAAACAAACAGTTTTAAAGCACAAACTCACCCGAGTACAAAGCAGAATGTGTTGCGGCATACGGTGATCCCTTGAAATCCGTATGTGGTCCTAGTAAATTTTCGTTTCCTAGGGACCCTCTTTAATCCTTCAGTCATTCCTGAACGATTCATTGTGTTCAGCAGCGTTCCAATTACAAGCATGTCTCGGTTTCCTTTTGATAACGACGCACAATCTAACCGAGTATCACAAATGAATTCTGGAGACAATCTTGTACTGCAAGATATTTTGGGTTGAGAGGTATCTTTCCGTCTCCGCTGGCAATTGCAATCAAATCGTCTTATGAAGTCCAATTCTGTCTCTAGCTGGTTATTCTCAACGTCGTCAGACCATTCGTTGTTGGGATCAGTGTTTGGATCAGTGTCCTCGTTTTCGCTGTCTTCCGACTCCGAAGCTGAGCTATGTCCATGCATGAAATCATCGATGTACGAAGTAATAAATTCTCCATTGTCGATCTTCAAACCAGCAGCAGAAATTCTGTTGATCGCCTCAGCAAGCGTTTGGGAGTCCATGTTAGAAAAAATGTAAACACAACGAATGAAAACACTCTTTTTATCCCACCCCCTCGCTCAGCTATTGGCTACCTCAGTCGAGCTCAACAGCCAATCATACCAAAATGGAAGCTAAATGGGATTTTAGCCCACCCCCTCAAGCGCATCGGAAAAAGCAACAAAAAACGAGCTCATTGTGTTATAGATTATACTTATTTAATTAACGTAAAACTGTTCGGAAAAATAACGAGTGGGTACTTCACATCTTCAAGTTGAATGTTAGCTAAAAAAACGGAAATCTGAGTTTTAGGTCAGAAATAGTTTGAAGACTGATTTGATGTATTTCTGTTTTCCGAGAGGTAGCTTACTACACCATCAGTCGACACATATGTTGAGTGTGTATTGTGTGTGTGAATGTGTGTGTGTGTGTGTGTGTGTGTGTGCGTGCGTGCGTGTGTGTATAAGCATATGTTGAGTGTGTATGGTGTGTGTGAATATGTGTATTGTTGTTATTATCATTATTAATGTGTCTTTCTCCCTTGTTGCCTGTTAGTTCGTTTAGATGTGTCTTGGTGGTTGGCCCCTTCCTCTTTCTGTTTTTCAAGTCAACTTTGTTATCCTCATGAGTATAACTATTACTATTTGTATTGTTTTGTTTTCCTTCATTGGTTACTGAATAAGAATGTGTTTTGTCATTTTTTTCTAAATAAAATTAGTCCCCTGAAGAAGGTGATGCTACAGCATACAATGTGATTCTAGAGAATTGTATGCTTCCAACTTAGTGACAACAGTTTGGGGAAGGCCCTTTCCAGGTTCAGCATGACAATGCCCCCATACACAAAGTGAGGTCCATAATGACATGGTTTTCTGAGTTTGGTCTGGGAGAACATGACTGGCCTGCACACAGAGCTCTGACCTCAACCCCATCGAACACCTTTGGGATGAATTGGAACGCCGACTGCGAGACAGTCCTTCTCACCCAACATCAGTGGCCGACCTCAGTAATGCTCTTGTGGCTGAATGGGAGCAAATCCCCCGCAACCATATTCTAAAATCTAGTAGAAAGTCTTCCCAGAAGAGTGGAAGCTGTTACAGCAGCAAAGGTGGGACCAACTCCATATTAATGTCCATGGTTCTGGAATGACAAGTTCAACAAGCACATATGGGTGTGATGTTTCGGGTGTCCCAATACTTTTGTCCATATAGTTAGGGATGCTCCGATCTGGATTTTTGGGGCCGATACCGATCACCGATTTGTTTCCTCAAGATCAACCGATACCGATACCGATACCGATTTTTTTTTAAATACATAACTGACTGGATAGCCTAAATATTTTTTGCTTTTTAGACAAAAGTTTTGATCCATTAGGCACCAAGCAAACGCAGACCCATTTTTATGGCATAGTAAAGGTCTGGCCTATCACCCAGTTAGGGCCTGAAGCCCAAGTCAGTCGATATGGCTGTATAAAAGACATCATAAACGTGGCCTTCATGGTTTACATACTGTTACGTCCTCCTATGTTTTCTGTTCAGTTATCTGTCTTCCCCAGGAAAAAAAAAAAAAAAAAAAAATAATCGGTTTTTGCGATCGGCCATTTTTGCCGATCACCGATCGAGTCATTTGGAGTGAAATCGGCCGATTTAAATCGGTGGCCGATAAATCGGAGCATCCCTACATATAGTGTATATGGAAACTAAATTATTTAAATATTTTATTGTTTATTCAGATTTACAGAATTTGAATGCTCTGCCCTTGGATCTTAGATCAGCTGGCTCGGTCGAGGTTTTTAAAAAAATCGCTAAAGACTGTCTTGGCTAGACAGGCTTCTGGATAGCCCCTAGGGTCTGTCTTTCTGTGTCCTATTGATGTTGTTGTACACTTGTTTGTTACTTGTTCTTATTTTCACTTGATTGCCTGTTTTAACCTTCTGTGGCTTTTGCTCTTTTATTATGCTTTATTGTGTTTCTTCTTTGTTATGTAAAGCATTTTGTGACCCTTGGTCTGGGAAAGGTGCTGTATGAATACATTTTACTTACTTACTTACACCATCTATAACCTCACCCTGCACCAGATCGGACATCAGCTCAAGTCTATGTCAGGGAACCGACAGGACGTCCAACCCTAATCCCTGATCCACAACACCCCTGTGTGTGTCTGTCACCGGCAGGAAAGGAACACTGACTAACACAAATGATTCAGACAATCAATGTTCCTCCGGATCTTCACAGGAACCTTTTCATCAACCCCCCCCCCCCCCCCCCGCAGAGATACAAAACCCTCGGTGATAAAAGGTGCGCAATCCGAATCAATTCATGTCTTATCATACACTCAGGGTTCCTACAAGTTTCAACAAGTCAAATTCAAGACCTTTTTTAGACCTCTTTGAATATAATTTTAGACCTATTCGCGACACCATATGATAGCTTTTTGTCATCCTCGAGGTGATGAAATTAGGGATTCGTTGAAGTCATTTATGATGACATCTGCCCCGGACTGGCCTTCCTTCTAACAGAGTCGATCTGTAGTCTGTATTACCCTAAAGGTAAACTAAGATACTGAGGCTAGAGGCGGAGAGATTCACCCTGCTGTTCACTGTCTTACTTGCTTCCTCCTATTGTCATATCCCACAAATTAGTCTCAATAATAGCACTTAGAAATCATAGGCACATAGGTCCCTGTAGTTAATGACAGCTCTGATATTTTGTTAGGCTAATAATAATAATAATAATAACTTTATTTATATAGCACTTTACGTCAAAGGTAAAACAATAGGTAAAAACAATAGGTAAAAAACAACACATTTTAAACAATATAAAAACAGCTATTTCAATTTTTAAAAACACACAATTTCGCACCACAAATATAATAGGTAAAAACAAAACTTTTAATTTTTAATTTCAATTTAAAAACACACATAAATGATAACAGCACAAAAAACAGCCTATGACATGTAGACAACGCAAAACAGGTGGGTCTTTAGCTTATTTTTAAACACTTCTACTGATTCTGCCTGTCTGATATCAAGTGGAAGACGGTTCCAGAGAGTTGGTGCCCGGAAAGCGAACGCACGCTCACCGATTGTCTTTCTTCTAACCCTAGGAATAATGAGCAGGGCAGAGCCTTGTGAGCGCAGAGCGCAGAGCCCTTGAGAAGGTCCTTTAAATAAGAAGGAGCAGTGCCATTTATAGCTTTGTAAGTTAGCAGGAGCAACTTGAAATCCGCTCTCACATGGACAGGGAGCCAATGAAGGGAGGCCAGCACTGGTGAGATATGGTCGTATTTCTTGGACCCAGTCAAAATGCGAGCTGCAGCATTTTGGACCATTTGTATGCCATGGAAGCTCTTTTTTGGCAATCCCGACAAAAGGACATTACAATAATCTAATCTGGATGTCACAAAAGAATGGATCAGAACCTCAGCATCTTCAAAAGATAGGATTGATCTAATCTTGGCAATTCTTCTGAGGTGAAAGAATGCTATTTTTATCACCCCCTTTATGTGAGGGTCAAATGTGAGGCTCTGATCCAGAATGACACCGAGATTTTTAACCTTGTCCCTGCACTGGATGACACAATCATCCAAGGTCAAGACAAGACCATCACCTGGATGAATTAGTCTAGCTGGACCGAATGTTATCATTTCAGTCTTGTCTGAATTTAATAGCAGAAAGTTTGCTGATAACCAGCCCTTCACAGCAGCCAGACAGGTCTTTAACGTAACTAAGTCTGAGACATTTCCTGCTGTTATAGGCATATATAGTTGTAAATCATCAGCATAACAATGAAAAGCAAGACCAAAAGAACGCAAGATCTGACCCAGTGGTGCTAAGTACAGTGAGAACAACAGAGGGCCCAGAACGGACCACTGTGGGACTCCATACTTGACTGCCCGGGATGCAGACAATACGTTATTGTGTAGAACACATTGGGATCTATTTAACAGGTATGACTCTAGCCACTGGAATACTTGGCCTGAGATGCCAAACAGGTTCCTGAGCCTATCTAGTAATATGTGATGATCTACTGTGTCAAAAGCAGCGCTCAGGTCCAACAATAAAAGAACAGATGTTGAGCCTGAGTCGACCGTCAATAGTAAGTCATTTACCACCTTAGTGAGTGCTGTTTCAGTAGAGTGGTTGGTGCGGAATGCCGACTGTAGTGGCTCAAACAGATTATTTGAAGACAGAACATCTACAAGCTGTTTTGAGACCACTTTTTCAAAAACCTTAGATAAAAAAGACAAATTCGAGACAGGTCTATAATTTGCCAGTGAGAGTGGATCTAGACCCGGTTTCTTTAATAGGGGTTTAACCACTGCAGATTTAAAACAGGCTGGGAAAACTCCATTTAAGAGAGATAGATTGAGGATAGCTAAGACATAGGCTCCTAGAGTTGACCAAAGATCCTTAATAACCCAGGCTGGTAGCGGATCCAGGGAGCAAGTTGTGGATCTAGAAGCCACGACCACCTTAGTCAGATCATCTAATGAGATGGACTCAAACTCAGAGAAAACATTTCCTGAATAAGGGGGCAAAATGGCACCAAAAACTAAAAACATGGATGGCTGTGGTATCCTGGCTCTAATAGCCTCTACTCTGTCATCAAAAAAGTCAGAAAAATCATATGCTGACACTTCAGTACAGCTCTTTTTCTGATGGCCTTGTGTCAACCGAGCAACAGTGTCAAAAAGAAGTCTGGGATTGTGCTTATTTGTAGCTATCAGATTCGAATAGTAGGCTGCCTTCGCCGCATCCATCCCAGACTGATAAGTGATCAGATTTTCGTGCCACAGTTGATAATGCACCTCCAGCCTAGAGCCACGCCACTGGCGCTCAACTTTTCTGCAATTCTTTTTGAGAATTAGTAACTCATCACTTAGCCAGGGTGTAGAGCTCTTTTGAGAAGCTTTACGGATCTTTGCTGGTGCCACTAAATCGAGCAGGCCCTGGAGAGCGCCATTAAAGTTATCAGTAAGATTGTCAACTGAACAGGTCTGGCTAAAAACCTGTGTTTACAGTGTTTCCTCCAGGAATTTTTACATTAGTGGCGGGTAGCCCTGTCCGCGATTTTTTTCGCGTGCTCAAAACAACGACCTAATAAAAAAAAAAAATATATATATATACAGAATATAAACTTGTGACTAACAGTCACATACACACACACAAAGATCATCAGCTATAATATAATACGAAGTAGGCCTACATGAGAGCACAAAAGCGGCTAATGTTACTGATTAACTGTTTACTGTAGTGCCGAGAGACGGGAGACGTAGGCGGCGTATCAAATGACAAAGCTAAACATTTAATGAAGGACATGAACGATTGTCAACAACACACTCAAGCAGTAAATAGAACAGACTAAACAACTTGGGTACTACGCACTCAACTGCGGACGGAACAATACTCCCAACCCATAGTTCCGTGCGTGAATTATGTCAACCCACCACATTACAGAAGTAAAATCACAGTCAGATGGAGCATTCGGTAAACAGCTGAGTATCAGCTGAGTTAAAGAAAACAAACTCTTACCTTTGATGACACCCACATGAGCCCTGTTTTCCCGTACTTCTCCCGTGTGTCTCTTATTGTCCAAATGTTCCCTGAATTTTAGCTGCATGTTTTTCCAGCATGTAATTCCGTTGTCAATAAAAAAATCGACTCCCCTTCTTTTTTCCCTGCCAATACTGTCGTTGCTAAAGTGACGGCACATAAGAATAGTTTTTTGACTTGCTAATGTCTGCTGATACACCAATACAGCTAGCCGATGCTGATGGCTCTCCCGCTGTAGTTGTAGCTGGTGGTGGTGGTACCCCGCCATAAACGCTGTTAGCTGATCCACCACCTAGCTCCTTTGCCAGCCATGCAGTTTCGGGTCGCTCATAGCCACTGCTAACTTCAGCAATGTTTGAAGTGTCTGGGACATCTTTTTTCGTGAAAAATCCATCCATCTGTCGCTGTTTTCGTTTAATTTTTCGAAGTTATTTAACGTGATATCTTATTTGTGTACCTAGCTAGCTAGATCAGCTTTTTGTATCTTTTAGATGGTACTACCGGTGACTTTTAGCCCGTTATTTGCGAGGAGAAAACACAGGCGCCCGAGCATTTCGGCAGGGAAGACTGCTGAGCAGGGATGGTTGAGTCTGCACGGTTCTCATGCCGGTTCACATTTAGACCAATCAGGAGTAGCCCTTGTGTCACGTCGTCAACTGAATGTTTAAAGTCATTAATCTGATTTTGGATCAGCGGTTAGAGAGAGATGGGCGTGGATTTAGGTGCACTTTTAGTCAACATCCATTATAGCGCTGATCTAGGATCAGATATATTTTAATCAGCTAAAATGTTCAGTTTTTTTTTTTGTGGACTGAATCAATTAGTGGCGGAGGAAATTCATTCGTGGCGGCCCGCCACCAATAAATGCATATAGAGGAAACACTGAGTCATACTAAATGTTAGAAAAATAATAAAAGGAAATTAAAGGAATGACCAACCTTGTTCTTCCCATACTCTGCCTATCTGATATACAAAAATAATGGAGAAGTTCGACTTTGACCGATGCCCTAATTCCTCCTTTCAGCCACCAGCCTGTATCCTCAGAGTTGAAATCGGCCCTCGGCAGAGCCTCGTTTCACTTCCCCAATACAAGTGAAGGCGGTTCCAAAAATAATCCAAGTCTGAGACCAAGTATTATTCAGTAAGAAACCCTCTACGTTTTACAGCCCAATTGGCTGGGATCACTCCAAACTATTAGCTACTAGCTAAAAAGAGGAAGTTCTCCTCTCCCGGAGACCATCTGGTCAAGAAGGGGAAAGTTACTTGCTCTTACGCCTAGTGAGCTTATTTTAGTAAAAGGGGAACTCCTTTGTCCTCAAGCTCTGTCCCTAGTTGCCTGTGACCTTCTACCGCTGCACAGTGGAGAGCATCCTTACCTACTGCATCTGCGTGTGGTTCTCCAGCTGCACAGCCGCAGAGAGGAAAGCGCTACAGAGTCGTGAGATCGGCCCAGAAGATCATCGGCGCCCCCCTCCCCTCTCTGGAAGAGCTGTACAACACACGCTGCCTCAGGAAGGCCTCAAAGATCTCCAGGGACCCATCCCACCCTGGGAACGAACACTTTGTTCGGCTGCCCTCAGGCAGGCGGTTCAGGACCATGTCCGCAAGGACAAATAGACTGAAGCTCAGCTTCTACAATAGGGCCATTCAGGCCCTGAACACAGCAAAGACCTAGGTTCTAGGCCCTGGACAATCTAGACAATTTGATGGCAGCTACTAGATTGTAATCACAAGTGCAATATTGAAATACAACTGTGAACATTTCAAACCTGCAAACTGCGACACTTTAAATGAATGTGCAATAATACTATGTGCAATATGACAACCCTTGTGTACATAAGGTTCAGAGATAGGAAATAATAGGATATTTATACAACATCAAGATAGCGCACAAGATAGCGCACACATCCTATCTCAAGTCTCAGCTACATCACATTGGTCCTATCTCACATTTCTTATATATCTTGCAACACAATCAACCCCATTCTAGTGGGTATCTTGGATATGTTGATTTCTCTCAGAGTATGTGTTCAACGTTTCACTTCCTGATTCTATTCCTATGCAAGCAGGTCTACATTTCATTGCAAATCAGTCTGGCAGATCATGGCAGAAACATTCATCATTGCAGAGTCATTGGTGGTAAACCCAGGTTAATCATGGGGAACAGCTTGATGTCATAGTTCAAGTCCAGAAACAATGCTGGCATTGGATCCTCCTCGGACAGAGGTGGGGTCTGCTCATCGTTGCCCTCTGGTGGTGTTATAATGACCTGTGGCAGGGAGAACTGCTCGATGCCTCCCTCTGGTGGCAAGAACCGTGGAGTGATCTTCAACAACCACTTATCCGTTGTGGTGAACATCACACACTCCTGCAGATTCTTCTTCTCTGATGCTTCTTCAGGCTATGTGCCCGAGTGAAACTCTTGCCACACTGTGTGCACTGGTATGGTTTCTCTCCTGTGTGAATTCTCAGGTGGCTCTTTAGGTATTGTTCCCGATTGAAACTCTTGCCACACTGTGTGCACTGGTATGGTTTCTCTCCTGTGTGTATTCCCTGGTGTGTATTTAGGTGTCCTACTTTATTGAAACTCTTCCCACACTGGGAGCACTGGTATGGTTTCTCTCCTGTGTGTATTCTCTGGTGTATAGTTAGATATCCTGCCCACCTGAAACTCTTCCCACACTGTGTGCACTGGTATGGTTTCTCTCCTGTGTGAATTCTCAGGTGGTTCTTTAGGTTTTGTTCCCGATTGAAACTCTTGCCACACTGTGTGCACTGGTATGGTTTCTCTCCTGTGTGTATTCTCTGATGCTGCTTCAGGTTTCCTGCCTGCTTGAAACTCTTGCCACACTGGGAGCAGTGGTGTGTTTTCTCTCCTGAGTGTCTGTGTTGTTTATGGTTTCCTGATGTGGTGGAGCTGGGCTCGCTGTCTGAACACGGGTTGGAGCTCTGCTCATCTGTAAGAATATGAACATATACAGGGTTACAAACACATTTTGTGCAAAACATTGAGCAAAGTTGTCAAAAAGAAGAATATTATTTTAAATAGATATATAACTATAGTTTATACTGCAAAACATGATGGTGTCTCTCTGGTTTCTCAAATATATTGTTAAAGAAAAGGTGTAATAAAATAAAATAATATAAACATGCCTGTCCGTCATATACGTGTGAGTTTGTCCCAACATAATACAAGGGTCAAAAGGTCAAATTGTATGACCAAGTGGATTGGGGGAGTAACACATTGGTTAATTAGCATAATTTCTATATAGCCATGGTATAAATACAAGGAATTGTATTTATTCAAGGAAATAAGAAAATTCAAGGAAGCCAACATACACAGTAAGTTGACGACCCAAAACATCTTGCAATAGCAACTAGGGAGTTTTTCAGAGCCAAAAAGTTGAAAGTTTTGGACTGGCTCCGGGTCAGCATAGATATAGATGATTTACTTACTTAAGACAAATGTAGTAAGTCGCTTTGGATGAAAGTGTCAAAAATGTAAATGTAATGTAGACGGATGTGGCTGTCCTATAGCCCACTAGGTTAGACTGGGGAACCAGCCCTGATAGATCAATCCCACACAAGGGGAGAGACCAGGACTGTCAGACTATGCAGGTTCTGACTGACTTACAGTGCACTGGACAGATGAATTATCCCCCGTCCAAACTACTGAAAAGCAGCCAACCGAAGTCCTCGTTAGCATCGTTAGCAACAAATAGGCCCGAGCCTTGGGCTTGCATGACTGAACAACACTGAGGTAAGACTCAGAGGCGCCGGGCAAAACGCACAGAACAAGACAGGCCCGCGGAGTGGCGTCAAGCCAAGATTTCAGAGGCCGTAAGAGCCTGGGAATCACGTGACTCCCCAGCCCGCTCAAGAACACCCCCTCCTTCCTCTGCTTCTCCATGTGACATGCAGCGGATGAAACAGACCTCAAAGATGATTGGAGACTCGGCGATCAGAAATGTAAGAGGTAAAAAATTACAAATCCACTGTCTTCCTACTGACTAAATATCCAGACACAAAGCGGCTCATATTACACGTGGGATCAACCGATCCATGTAAAATGAGACGTGATTTTATGGAACATTTCAATAGACTTGACAAGCTTAAGATTGAAACATTCACCTGTGGACCGCTTCCCACTGTTGCCAGAGGTAACTTCGAATTCAGCTGCTAAGCCTTAACACTCGGCTTTCGGGAGCGTGCAAACTTAAAGGGCTGAAATCTATTGACCAATGGAACATATTCTGGAGGCAGAGCGACCTATTCAAAAGAATGGGCCTCCACTTAAACAGATCGGGAAAATACCATTTAACAAACAACATACTCTTCAACCTCATACCCTCTGCTCCCCCTTCTCTCGATGCTCTTGAGACAACTGAAAGGCCTACAATGCAGGATTCTTCAGACTCAGCACAGCCAACTGAATTGTTCACAGTAGTTCACAGCTCCAGGTCTCCCCACAGACCTGCGACTCATCACAGCTCACAGTAAAGGGCCCTCCAAACTCATCACAGCCCACAGTAAAGGGCCCTCCAAACTCATCACAGCCTACAGTAAAATGCCCTCCAAACTCATCACAGCCTACAGTAAAGGGCCCTCCAAACTCATCACAGCTGGCTGAACTGTGCCCTTCAGTCACCAGGGCAAGACAGATCGTTAGCCAACTTGTTGAGCCACTAAAGCGACGGTGCAGCCCCCCTTCTCTCCCCCCACCCTCACTCCCAACCCCCAACTCCCCAAACCACTCAACCCCAAATGAAGGTCCTTAATGACATTCGTGTGAACACTGACTCCAGAAAAATCTCAGTTTTAGTACTACTCGACTGGTTTAGATCCTACCTACAGGACAGAAGCTATTATGTCTCCATTGGCAACTTTGTGTGCGACCAAATTAAAATGACATGTGGGGTTCCCCAAGGGTCAATCCCCCCTCCTATTCAATCTCTATATGCTTCCATTGGGACACATCATAAAAAAGAACAAAATTGCCTACCACAAATATGCAGATGACATACATAGCCCTCTCACCGAACGACTATAGCAGGGGTATTCAGCAAAAAATCAACAAGGTCCAGTTAGAGAAAATGTCCTCAAGCAAAGGTCTGGAACATTATAATGTCTAGATTGCATTATGATTCAGTGCCATATACTGTATATAAACTCCTCAAAAAAAGTTTGGAAACTTTATTTCAGTCGATTCTTCATCCCCTTTAATAATACCAATGGGTATTGTATTTTATATCGTTGGAAAGCCTTATTAGTCACCTTTACAACGAGGTACATTTTGTAAGGATCATGCATTCGTGGAATGAGTAACACTGCTAAACATGTGGGTAGCGGGCCAACATTTTGACAAAATCCCCTGCAATATTCTTCTGTTGGTATTCACTCTCGTTTTGAGCTTCAAGTGCTGGCAGGTGTATGTCAGTCACAGGTGTGTGACTGGCACCTGAATGGCACCTAATTGACAGTGGCGATCCCATATCTCCAGATTCTGGGACCTAACTCCATCCTCCAGGATGACAACGCTCGCCCCCACAGAGCCAGGATCATCACAGAGCACCTCCAGAATTTGGGAGTGGAGAGAATGGATGGCCTGCCGTGAGTCCAGACCTCAACCCAATCGAACACTTGTGGGATCAGCTTGGGTGTGCTGTACATGCCAGAGTGACCAACGCAACCATGTTGGCTGACTTGCGGCAAATCCTAGTTGAGGAATGGGATGCCGTCCCACAGCAGTGTGTGACCAGGCTGGTGACCAGCATGAGGAGGAGGTGGCAAGCTGTTGTGACTGTATATGGATCTTCCACACGCTACTGAGGTCCCTGACAATGTAATTTTAATTTTAATTTTAATTTAATAAACAATGTAAAATTAATAAAGTGTAAAAATGGCCAATAGGGCCTATGTGTTGTTTTTTCCTTATTACTGTGGGAGAGTGCAATCATCCAATCCACCAAGCAACTCAAAACGAGAGTGAATACCAACAGAAGAATATAGGGGATTTTGGCAAATATCTTTGGGCCGCTACCCACATGTTTAGCTGTGTTGTTCATTTCATGAATGCATGATCCCTACAAGTTGTACCTCGTTGTACAGGTGACTAATCAGGCTTTCCAACGATATAAAATACACGAGAGGTCGGAGGAGCTGAAGGACGACTTCCAAACCCTCATCACCACCGTCAAAGACACAGGTAAGACCTGCATCATCTCGGGCCCCTTCCCGAGTCCCAGGTATGGCGACATCAAATACAGTAGAATTCGAAGTCTTCACCTTTGGCTACAGGGATACTGCTATCGTATGCAAATCCCATTTATAGACAATTTCACCACATTCTTTAACCGTAGTGAGCTGTTTGCGAGAGATAGGTTTCACCCAAACAGGACCTCGCTGTCCAGCCCTGGACCTGGCCGGTGCCCAGTCGAACCTGATGTAGGATGAGTCCGATCCATTCCTCTAACACCAAACATGCCATCCAGACTATTGTCTCCCACCGGCCTCCCACCACCACAAATAAGGTAACACATGGCGCAAATATGAGAAACTTAGTACCCATTTCATTAAATATTCCCTCGAGTCAGTCCCAGTGTCAAAATGACATCTCCATGGCAATTTTGAATATCAGGTCCCTATCGAACAAAAAAACATTTATCATAAATGAGCTCATTTGTGATATAAAACTCGACTGTATGCTACTCACAGAAACCTGGCTAGATACAAATGGAGCAGCAGCCCTTATTGAGGCATCTCCCCCCAACTAGTTTTTTCCAATCAATCAGAAATGGAAAAAAGGGGGGAGGAACAGCTACCATAGCTTAAAATAATCTAAACTGCAAGAGCATATCCTTTGATATATTCTCCTCCTTTGAATATCATGCCACAGTTATGGCATGCCAACCACCTATTCTAACGGTAACTGTATACAGGCCGCCGAAACCAGCCCCTACCTTCCTACCTGACTTCTCTGAGTTCATATCCATTATCCATCCCAATTATGATAGGATTATTATCACTGGAGATTTTAATTTTCATGTTGATAATGAGGCTGACTTGAGGGCTAGGGATTTTATTGACCTCTCGAAATCTATGGATTTTATCCAACATGTCAATGAACCCACTCACAATCATGGCCATACCCTTGATCTTGTGATTACAAAGGGTCTTGAGGTCTCAATATCAGGTATCAGCAACCTGGCCCTCTCTGACCATTTCTGTATTTTCTTTACCATTGTAACACGTAAAGCTGAAAGCAATGCTGAACGTGTTGTTAAAAAACGTTATCTTACCCCTGCAGTGGCTGAGAATTTCAAAGCTTTAATGAACAGTAATCACACAACTCCCACGTTATATGAAAACGACTTAGTAATTACCTTTAACAATAAAGTAAAAATGGCCCTAGATTCCCTGGCACCTACCAAACTAAAAAAGGTTGGAGCCAAGAGGAGAGCACCATGGCGTAACAGTTAGGGATGCACGATATGCATTTTTTCCAACCGATACCGATACCGATATTTACCCGCTTCTCGTGGCCGATAACCGATACCGATACCGATATTATTATTCTTATTTTATTTTTTCTTTCCTATCACCAGGGGAGCCCCCCTCCCAAATTTCGTTGTTTGGTACCTGTACTATATCAATGACAATAAAGACCATTCAGATATAATTTCACAGTTGATAACCTGTAGTTCATGCACACCTGAAGGTAAGAAAGGCTATGTAGTGAGCAAAGATTGATGATTTAATATTCCATAGTGATCTCACCAAATCTAACTTACATCACTATTGTTAACACAACAAAGAGAACACTTCTGACTCTTCAAATGTTCATTTATTATTTCCTCTAACAAACAGAATCTGTTATAGACAGTGCACAATGCTTTTTTTAGCCAAAGTTCATAAAGATCTTATGTTAACCGTAGCTTTAGACAGTATACTGTATGTTTACATGTATATGTTAACCATAGCTTTAGACAGTATACTGTATGTTTACATGTATATGTTAACCATAGCTTTAGACAGTATACTGTATGTTTACATGTACATGTTAACCATAGCTTTAGACAGTATACTGCATGTTTACATGTATATGTTAACCATAGCTTTAGACAGTATACTGTATGTTTACATGTACATGTTAACCATAGCTTTAGACAGTATACTGTATGTTTACATGTACATGTTAACCATAGCTTTAGACAGTATACTGCATGTTTACATGTATATGTTAACCATAGCTTTAGACAGTATACTGTATGTTTACATGTCATGTATGTTAACCATAGCTTTAGACAGTATACTGCATGTTTACATGTATATGTTAACCATAGCTTTAGACAGTATACAGTATGTTTACATGTATATTCATTACATGTAAGTTCATGAAATCCACAATGGCTTTTTTTTCGCGGCTAGGCTACCGTGTTCTGCTACAACGAGTGCTTGATATTCCTTCCATACAGCGTGCTTGCAATGGTGATTCTTCAGGTGACTTATTAGATTCGTTGTGTTGTAACTCGTAGACCTTTGCCCTCCTCTCCGAACTTTTGTTGAACATGTATTGCAAATTGCAAACGCAATATCTGCCTTAGAAATTGTGAAGAATGTCCACACCGGGGAAGGCATGTTTCGCTCGCGTCTCGTCTATACAAACTGCGTGCCTGAGCGCGGAAACCGGAAGCAGAGCGCGGAAACCGGAAACAGAAATATTTCCGGCTTCATATTATCGGTTAAATATCGGCTACATTTTATAATAAATACCGATACCGATAAACATTAATTCCCCAATATCGGGCCGATAAATATCGGTGCCGATAATATCGTGCATCCCTAGTAACAGTGAAATAAATCTCCTAAAGAGAACATGTAGGAAAGCTGAGCGCAGATGGAGAAAGAGCAAATTACAGGTTGATCAGAATATTTTTAAAGAACATCTATCTGCCTTTAATTTGGCAATGCGAAATGCTAGGAAAAATCACTTCTCAAATATAATATCTACAAACAAGAATAACCCCAGGGTCTTGTTCTCGACAATTGATTGCCTTGTAAACCCTGCTCCTAGAACACTAGACGGCGCAGCCTCTGTCACCGAATGCGAGGAATTTGCAGCCCACTTCAGGGATAAGATAACAAATATTAGAATGTGTATTACTCAGGAAAGACTAGGTTTGTGTAACACTGTAGATCCGCCACCACAGAACATGACTATGAGCATGTTCACCATGATTAGTACTGAAACATTAGGTAAAATTGTGTCACAGCTTAAACCGTCTACGTGTCCTCTTGACCCTATTCCTACCACCTTTTTAAGGACATTTTTGAATCCGTGTCTGATGACATACTAGGCATTGTAAATCCAGCGGCGGCGCTTAAAACTGCCCTGGTTAGACCCACCCTGAAGAAAAGTAACCAAGATCCTTCTGATCCAAAAAACTGTAGACCAATATCCAATCTCACTTTTCTAAGCAAAATTTTAGAAAAGGCAGCGTATAAACAACTTCATGAATTCTTAGTCTTAAATAATAGGTATGACCCACTTCAGTCAGGTTTCCGATCATACCACAGCACAGAAACCGCTTTGCTTAAGGTAACTAATGACCTTAGGATAAATGCAGACTCGATAAAACTCTCGATTCTTGTACTCTTAGACTTAAGTGCAGCCTTTGATACGGTAGACCATTCCATACTTATTGAGAGACTTGAAAACTGGGTTGGCCTCTCAGGTCCGGTCTTAAACTGGTTCAGGACTTACCTGGCTGACCGAGACTACTTTGTAGCCCTTGGTGACCATAAGTCAAAAAAGTATAGCGCAACCTGTGGAGTTCCCCAGGGGTCCATTTTAGGACCGTTGCTTTTTAGCCTATACATGCTACCCCTCAGTTCTGTTATCAAGAGGCATAGCGTTAACTACCACAGCTATGCTGACGACACTCAGCTTTATATCTCAGTAACTCCCGACGACTACAAGATGATCGATCACCTGATAGATTGTATTGCTGATATTAATATTTGGATGACACAACATTTTCTTCAACTCAATCAAGAAAAAACAGAGGTATTGATCATTGGCGATAAAACTGGGAGAGAAATTATCTGCACACTTGAAAACACTAGCTCTTAACACTAAGTGTCAGGCTAGGAATCTTGGTGTCATAATTGACCCAGATCTACATTTTTAAACTCATATCAATAATACTATTAAAACATCCTTCTACCATCTAAGAAACATCACTAAGGTACAATCATTTCTCTCCCAGGCAGACACCGAAAAATTAATGCATGCGTTTGTTACTAGTAGGCTAGATTACTGTAATGCTCTCCTGACAGGTCTCCCCCAAAAAATGATTAATAGACTTGAAATGGTTCAGAATGCTGCTGCTCGTGTCCTTACTAGGACCAAACGAAGAGGGCACATCACACCTGTCTTGAGATCACTACACTGGCTCCCTGTCAGTTATAGAATAGACTTTAAGATCCTTTTACTTAAGCAATATCACACGAGAGGGAGTGTGTTATACTGAATATCAGCACGGCTGTGATTCGATTGTTTATTTAACCATTTATTTTGGCTCAGTCAAGAAAAAATAGTTCCGCAACGGGACTGTTCAACTAGCGAAGTTTCCCACAGAAGTGGGGAAAAAACGTCAGATCAGATATATAAACGGGTTATTTTGATAAACCGGATACATTTTGTGAATATATATGGTTACTTTCTCGCCTGAAAACATATTAAAACTTCATAAAATGATATATTAACACTTGTAGAGCCGAATTACAGCTTTTAGCCAATGGCGGCCAAAATTTAGGATTTAAAAACGGAGAGTTTTGCTTTGCTCGCTGATTGGCTAATGTCTTCTTAGTAACAATGTAGTCTAATTAACGGTAATTTAACACCTGTGCGGCGGAGTGATACCTATAGTTAAAAGTCCCAGTGCTGTTATACTATATATCGTAACTCATGGAATGCCTCTTGTCCAATCAAATTACTTGGTCGGAACTAACTGTTGTATAACAGTCTATAAATCACTCCACTGCGATGCGCCCAATTACATGGTGGACATGCTCATAAGATACACACCAGCTAGACCACTAAGGACTAGTGGCACGGAACTTTTAATAGTGCCAGAGGCTAGGACAAAGAGATTTGGAGGATCAGCTTTTAGCATATATGCTCCTAGATTGTGGAACACCCTACCTGAGGGCCTGAGGTTGTCTAAAACTCAGGAAATTTTTAAGCGAGACCTCAAAACCTACTTATTCAATGTTACCTTTTGCTACTAAGGGAGACATTGGACATCATAGAACTAGGATCACTAGGCCATTACACCATACTCGTGTTTTGAGATTTGTGTTGACAGGAAAAAGGACCTGGGTGCTGATGAGGCACTGTTAGCTCCCAGTAGCACCTAGAGCAGTACTGGAACCGGTACAAGGATGTACCTGGACCACCATCAGGTTGTATTGCTGTCATCTTTATTGTGTTGTTGCATCATAACTGTGCTTAAGATTCTCTTTTGGCAGGACCTGTGCCCATGCTGGATGCAGAACGATGCAGATATAACACTACATTTATGGACAGTGTGTACGCCGATAATATGCAAGGAACTTTTCCTGGATACATGGTGTACACGTTTTTCGCCCTTGCTTGCTTGCTTTGCGCCGGTGGTCCTTGGGCCTCCCCTTGGGGGCCCCCGGCTGCCCCGTGTGCCTGGTCTGTTCCGCCGCCGGGGCACCTGCTTGGCCGTCCTTGTGCGGGGCCTTTGTGGTCTGTGCTTGCTTGGCTGGGCTGGGTGTGCTGGTGGTGGGGCGGCGGGGGCTCCCCGGGGGGGGGGGGGTGTGGGGGCCCACCGCTGGGTGCTGGTAGGCAAACTGGCTAGTAGTCGCTCTATGTGTAGAGGGCTGCAAGGGAATTTTCCTGGCTACATAGTGTACAGGTTTTTACTTTTGCCTGCTTGCGGCTCTGTCAGTATTGATTGATTAATTGATTGATTGATTGATTGACTGAGAATGTTCATTATGTGAAGCGCATTGAGTTGCATCTTGTAAGAAATGCGCTATACAAATACAATTTGATTTGATTTGATACCAATTGTGACGTGAAGTCATCGAACTGCGAAGTGGGCGCAAACTGCAAAGGCTTCAATTTTGCGTTCAACGATTTTTATTCGAAAAAATCTGATTTCGTTTTTTTGTCACCAGACACAAGTTAAGGTTTTGAACTACCCACTCGTTATTTTTTCGAGCAGTTTTACGATAGTTAAATACGTGTACTTAGTCAACAAAATAAGCTTATTTTTCGCCTGAGTGCTTCTGAGAACTTGGGGGCAGGAACGTGAGCCCAGCTAACAACAACAATCTGTGTGAATGGCTGTGAGCTCAATCGACGTAGCCAATAGCTGGGCGAGGGGGAGGGATAAAAGCACAGTGAAGCCACATGTTGGTCTGTTTACTGTATTGTGCTGCATTGTGTTTGACTGCAAGATGGAATCGCAAATGCTCGCCGATGAGATCAACAGAATTTCTGCTGCCGGTACAAGGATCGACAATGGAGAATTGATGACCTCGTTCATTGCTGACTACATGCACGGAGGCAATTCAGATCCTCTGTCCTCCTCGGATTCCGATAGCGAAGAAGAAGACTCGCTTCAACCACGATCTGAGATAGCTGATCTCGCCGAAGATTGGTCTGACGAGAATGTTGAAAATGAGTTTACCGAGCAAGACTCCGAATTGGACAAAATCAAACGATTTGAGTGCAAATGCCAGCGTAGACGCACAGACAATGCTCGACCGAGAATCTCTTGCAGCAAAAGACTGTCTTCTGAACTGATCTACGAGACGCGGTTGAATACAGCATCTTTGGATGCAGAGAACAAAGACTTGCTGGTTATGGGTGCTCTCTTGACTTCTATGAATCGTTCCGTTATGACTCAAGGTCTAAAAAAACTGCCTAAAAAACGCAAGTTATCCAGGGTATCATACTCCATTCAGGGGACGAACGTCTGCCGTGACACCTACTGCTTCGTACTGGGGTAAGCTCTTTAAAATGTATACGTTCTGTTACTGTTAGTAGTTAAAATGACCTAGTATGTATCGTGGCGTTAGCCATGCTAGCTAGCAGACATCAGCTATTTCTACTGTGCTGTTATTTATACGTTCTGTTACTGTTAGTAGTTAAAATGACCTAGTATGTATCGTGGCGTTAGCCATGCTAGCTAGCAGACATTATCTATAGCTATTAGTCTATTATTTATACGTTCTGTTGTTTTTTCTGCTCAGGATAAGCAGCCAAACTCTCCATACCATTTCCCAATGGTACCAGGAGCACGGTGCTCTGCCACGCGAGAGAAAGACATGTCGAAAAAACAAAAACTTTCACACAAAAGATGACATCGATGCAGTCGTGAAATTCATCAACAACTACGCTGAAGATCACGCCATTATTCTACCTGGCAGACACCCTGGACACAGGGACTACAGTGCTAAACTGCTGCCGTCCAATGTCACCAAAACCTCCGTCTGGCGTCTCTACAATGATGCTCTGCAAACATCTGGTATGTAAAATGTGTGTGTGGGACTACAATCCAAGATTACAGAAATGTAACATAATGTAAAATATATTACATTGTGCTAAATATGCTAAAACAACTTTTTAAAATGACTTGGCTGATGGCTGTGTTAACAGCCAGGCCCTGTGTATACACTGTGATAGCCATGCTAATGTGCAATTAACAAATTCAGATTCATGAGCCTGAAGTTGCTATTGCCAATACAATGGGGGGGTTTGTTTAAAATAAGGCACATTCATTGAGACTATAGAATAGATTATGTTAAGCACATGGGAATGGCATTCATGTGATAATAGCATGATTGTTACATCATCACATTTTGCCATTGCATTGAACATGAATCAACACGTAGCATTGACTGAGCAATCCAATCTCATACTCATAAAATCTTCTTTTGCAGAGCAACGTGTTGTTAGTACGCAAGGCTTCCGAAAGCTGTGGAAGGAATTGCTCCCTCAAATAACCAGCACCAAACCCCGGACAGATCTGTGCTGGGAGTGCCAGAGGAACAACTACCAAGTGTTCCGAAGTGCCAATCTGCCGGATGTGGTGAAATCAGCCAAGCTGAAGAAGCAGGAGCAGCATCTAGACCGTGTTGCAAAGGAGCGTTCTTTCTACCAGAAAATGAATGCTGCATGTGCGGAGGTCTGTGAGGAATTGCAGCTCTCTCTTGGCCCCTCCACACCAGCAAGCAAGGAAATCACAATGCACTACAGTTTTGATTTTGCACAACAGGTGAGAATAACTTCATCCTATGACACTGTTGATTTGGTTGATTGAATTTCATTTACCCACACACACACACCTCTGTGATGTTACTTTTCACTGCATCTAATCTTTTTCTTCTCTTCCTCTTTTGCCTCTCTTTCTTAGGTCCACTACCCCTCTGCTCTGACCCTCATCAACCAGGGCCCATGTACTTTCTGACTCCACGCAAGTGCGGCATCTTTGGTGTCTCCTGCGAAGGGATGCCTAAGCAGGTGAACTACCTCATCGATGAAGGGATGTCATCGAGTAAGGGCAGCAACGCAGTCATCAATTACCTGCATCACTTCTTCGAGAAGTATGGAGTTGGAGAAACATACGTGGACCTGAACTGTGACAACTGCAGTGGCCAAAACAAGAACAACTTCATGCTGTGGTACTGTGCATGGCGGACCATGCATGGCCTTCACAAGACACTGGGCCTCCACTTCCTGATTGCAGGCCACACCAAGTTTGGCCCCGACTGGTGCTTTGGCCTTATCAAGCAGTGCTTCAGGAAGACCAGAGTGGACACTTTGGATGACATTGTTAAAGTCGTGAGGGCCAGCTCTCCAGTGAAACACGTCAACATCCCCCAGCTTGTAGGCCTGGAGAATGGCACCGTGCTGGTTCAAACCTACGACTGGCAAAAGCATCTGGGTGGCTACTTCCGAAAGCTCCCACAGATTAAGAGTTACCAGCACTTCAGGTAATTCATTGTCATGTATTTACCTATTTCATTTTATGAACATAGTATGGCGGTCTTATAATATCATTTACTGTGGGCAATCATTTAATGCATTGTCTTCATTCTGTTGCAGCTTTGATGCTCGGAAACCTGGCGTGGTTATAGCCTGGGAATACGACGGGGCAGAACCAGTCGAGTTTCAGCTACTGAAACACACTGATGTCAAGCCCCCCAGAGGTGATCTTCCTGTGCAAGCCCCACCCGGACTTGACGTGGCCAGACAGAAGTACCTTTTTGACAAGATCAGAGAATTCTGTACTGATGAGGCGAAAGACACTACATGCCCCTGCCCACCAGACTCCACAGCACCTCTGAAAAAGGCACCTCAGAAAAAGGCTGTCCGTTTGTAGCTGCAGGACAAACACACAGGAGGAATGCAGGAATTGCACACTGATTGTACTTTGCACAGCTTGCCGCAGTATTGTTCTGCTTTTTCCTCCTTAATATTAGTCATGCCTGATGTTATTTTATAAAGTCCAGATTTGAGCTGTAACTCTGTGCCTCGGATAGGAGCAATTTATCACTGTAATAACGTGCCACTTTTTTACTCCTACTTTTTTTACATGGTTCATTCTGATTGCAGTACTGTGATTTGGTACACTTTTTTTGTGCTTTGGTCGACATGACGTCGACGTGCAATATTGGTGTGAAGTGTTTGTGAAGTGTGCCCATATATTTATTTTTTTATTAGATGTGCTTTGGTCGACATGACGTGACGTGCAATATTGGTGTGAAGTGTGCCCATATATATATTTTTTTATTAGATGTGCTTTGGTCGACATGACGTGACGTGTTTGTGAAGTGTGCCCATATTCTGTGTATGACACAATATTTACAGTAATATCTTTATCCTACCTATTCTTGTGTACTGTAAAATAAATTCTGATTCTGATTGAATACTTTTTTGTATCATTAAAAGACTAACTATAACAGTTACAACAACCATAAATAATAATAAGCTGGGTAATTAGCTTAGGTAATACCTTGCTAGGTAATAATGTTATAGCTGTATAACTATAGCTGTCTGACCCAGTGACCAGTATTGACAGCTGATAGCTGTCAAGCTAGAGGGGGAGTGGTTGGGGGTGGGGTTGACCAGCCCATTGTTACCGCCCATTACCTGCCTGTGTGAAGGTGTGAAAAAGTCCAAAATCTTTGAAGGCCGTTTCCTCAGGATTTAGTTTCCAGGGTTAACAAGTTTCAAATACTCATGTTGTCTTACATTTTTCCCCGATGTCTATGTATGACACATCATTTGAAAGCTTACAATCTGTAGTTTAAGCATATGTAAAAAACAGAAAAATGACTTTGCCCCCTCCTTGGTCATTCCACCAGATCGCGTCACAATTGGTATTATTAAAGGGGAGGATTAATCAACCAAAATAACGTTTCCAAACTTTTTTTGAGGGGTTTATATATGTTACGGTACATGTGGGAATCATCAATCACAGGTACATCGCTATCTGCTTGATCTTTTCACAAAACTCTTATTTTTGTTTCCCCTCAAGGAAGGTTTCAGCTACCACTCATGCACTCCTTGACCGTCAGTAAATGTGTTTTATGTTGACGCAAAACGCAAGCAACTTTAAGGGAACATTCATTAGCACGTTGTTGGGCAGTGAATGAATGTGTTTGAATTCTGGTGGATCGATCATATTGGGCTCTGTATCGTGTATTTTCTCTGTCCTCGGTTCAGATTTGAGTGTGTATGTTTCTGCTCAAAAGATGGGTTTAGTCTCGTAACGCTTTACATTGCCGCTTTTAATAATCGCCATGGTCTCCAAACATATCAGACATACAGGGTTTGAACTGAACTGCCCGTGGGAAGAATGAACATGTGAGTCTGTCCATTCTTCATTAAACAAGGACAAAACAGAGATAATTGTATTCGGTAAACCTGACAAAAGATCGAAAGTCAGTGCAAAACGTGATTCTCTCTCTAAACTAAAAAACAGGTCAGAAATCTTAGTGTAATTCTAGACTCTAAACTTCAACAGCCACATGAACTTGATAACTAAATCAGCCTACTATCACCTGAAAAACATAACAAGAATGGGAGGTTTCATGTCCAAATAAGACCTTGAAAAAAAAAAAAACTCATCCATGCATTTGTTTCGAGTAGACTTGAATATTGTAATGGTCTACTAACAGGCCTATCTAAAGGGGCTGTTCGTAAGCTGCAGCTCATCCAAAACGCAACTGCTAGGGTCCTAACAAAAATGAATACGTTTGAACACATTACACCAATCCTGAGATCCCTACACTGGCTACCAGTCTCTCACAGAAAATGGTCTGGGACCAAAATACATTTCAGATCTCCTCCCACCCTATATTCATATCAGATGTCCTCCCTCCCTATATTCATATCAGATGCCCTCCCTCCCTATATTCATATCAGATCTCCTCCCTCCCTGAATTCATATCAGATCTCCTCCCTCCCTATATTCATATCAGATCTCCTCCCACCCTATATTCATATCAGATCACCTCAACCTGTATTCATATCAGATCTCCTCCCACCCTATATTCATATCAGATCTCCTCCCACCCTATATTCATATCAGATCTTCCTCCCTATATTCATATCAGATCTCCTCCCACCCTATATTCATATCAGACCTCCTCCCTCCCTGTATTCATATCAGATCTCCTCCCACCCTATATTCATATCAGATGTCCTCCCACCCTATATTCCCTAAGGCCCCTAAGGTCAGCTGCTGCATGCTCCTGGAACAAACTCCCTGAAGAAATCAAACAGGCGCAAACCCTAAACATATTTAAATCTAAGCTAAAAACCCTTCATGGTTTGCAGCAGTTATGATTAAACACTTCTATCAATGTCTTTTATCCATTAACTATTGTCTTATTAAATTGTTTTCAATTTACCTCTTATATTTGCTTTTATTCAGTCGTTTTTATTTTCTTGCTATGCTCCTCTTGCTGTATTTTTAAATAATGGATGTAAAGCACTTTGAATTGCCCCTGTTGTATGAAATGTGCCATACAAATAAACTTGCCTTGCCACTGGCAGCATTGATTTTACAGCAGTGCAATGACCCTCACCACTATACAACAAAGACTTACCATCCGTGTCTTCAATCTCCACTTCTACTTCGACCTCTTGTTTCACCATCACTCCCTCCTCCCTCATTTCTTCTCCTCCATCTTCTTCTTTCACCATCACTCTCTTCTCCTCCACTTCTTCTTTCACCATCACACCATTCTCCTCTACATCTTCTTCCTCCAGCTTCACTACCACTATCTCTGGACCCCACTGTGAGCTTTCCAGGGCTGGAGGACCACAGCCAGATCCGGGGGACTCTGTGGACTCTGGTTCATACATGGTTACATGAGCTGAAGAGGACCTGCAGCTAGAAACAATGGAGGCACAAACAGTGCAGTCAATTATAAATGACAGCCAACCAGTTCACTGAAAGCCCATCTAGACTGACAGGACATGTCCTGCAAATGCAATAATCTATGGATTATTGATTGCATTTCTTTGTAATTAAAGGGTCTGGAAAGTAGACATTAAACGGTTCCAATTGTATTTTGTGTCCAATACTTTACACAAGGAAAAATTACAATAATCTTCTAGGCCTAGTTAGGCTCAACTTCCTGGTCAGACAGAGGGCTGTATGGGCGTGGACTTTGCACGCTTGACTGGCAGCTCCCTTTCAAGCAAGCTTGCTGCGTTATCCGTTATCCGTTATACATGACATTCATCTATTAGATGTGCTTATAGTTCTGCCCTTTAATTACCAACTGTTTAGCTGCTGCTGAAATGTACTGAGCTAATACAACGACTTGGCTAAGATTATAGTTATGCACCTGGCAGTATAATTCATCATATCAATTCAATGACCACCATTAGCATACTGTACACCTGGCACCCTATGGTGAATAATTGAACCAGGGTTCGACAGTAACGCTTGCCCGCTTGCCCGGAGCAAGTAAAAAATTCACCGGATTTGTTTGCGCGAGCCCGACAACGCTGCTGGATCCTGGATATTTTTACCTGTGTGCAGGAAGAACAACAGACGGCGCAGGCGCCAGACCAGACTAGATGATCGTGGAGTGAAGATATTATTATTATGCCGTCTGTTATTCTTCTTGCACACAGTTAAAAGTATCCAGGATCCAGCAGCGTCATCGGGCTCGCGCAAACAAACCCGGCAAATGTTTTACTTGCTCGGGACAAGCGTTACTGTCGAACCCTGTGAACACAATAGGCTACTTGTGGACAGGATTCACAGCATGTGTATGACTTACTGATCAGTTGTACCACAATGGTGTTGTCCTCCTTTTCTAATTCGCTGCCGTATTTTCACAATATCCTCCATGTTTAGTTTCTTCCCACACTGGACGTAGCACTGGCGCATGTCGTCATGACCAGAACAAGCAGAAGCATCCATCATTGCCCAGATGGGGAGTTCACAGTGCAGGGAAACCTACGAATAAAGATGATCAAAATATTAAAACAAGAGTGAAGAAATTTAATCAAAACATATTTTATGTTATTATTTTTTTACCAGAAGTGGAAAACAGTAGCCAAGCTATATATGCATTTTGGACACTGACAGAATTGTTGTTATTTTAGCTGTTTACCAAAACATATTCAAGTTGCAGTTATGGAATGAATATGGCCTTAAAGTGCAGACTAAATACCCTCTTTAATTTGAGGGTATTCCTATCCAGATTGGAGGAAGGGTCTAGGAATTACAGCTCTTTAATATGTGGCCCCCTTTTTTCAAGGGAAAACCAAAAGTTTAGCTTTTTCTGTGTTGACAACACAGCAACTAGGCTAATCAAGTAAGTAAGTAAGTAAGTAAGTAAAGCTTTATTTACATAGCGCTTTTCGAACATGAAATGCAATATTTTACTGAACAAAAAGTGTCATGGATAAGTGGTGGAAAATTGTAACTGTCGTAGTAAAGATAAGTAATAATAATGTTCTTATTTTCTTAAATGTAAAAAGATTCTTTATAGAAATGTATATGTTATTGTTGTACAATTATTGTTTATTTTGTTTATCTAAACTTGTACGTGTTGACGTCACCTCACTGTTCACGTACTGTGGTCTCGCGATGAGACTGGATGTATATATATTAACAGCAGCTGAACGTGTAAGGGTTTCCGTCACTGTCATGAAGAGAAGTTTGATGTTTAAGACGGTATATAACTATTCTAGCTACTCCTGAGGTTCTGAATAGAAGGCGCACACGGTATGTCGTTGTTTTGTTTGTCACTGTTTGACTGTGCATTTTGATTTGAAGTAATTTCTCACGTGTATGTCGGAACGCCATGCTGGCTAGAGAGGTGATTAATATGTTGAGTGGGTAGCCTCGTTTTGGTTTCATTGTGTAATCGATGCCTTGTTTCACATTGCAGTTTTTCACGGTGTTTGTGTGTACGGTGTGCACACAAAATAAAGAACATCAGTATCAGAATCGTGGGTTGCTTGTCTATCAGAAGAACACCTTCGGGAGCAGTTATAAAACTGTTTGTGCTTGTTTATAAAGGGCTGGTAACATTTGCTGTCTGAAATGCGGACGAGAGAGAACTAGTAGGCCCGAGAACTAGTAGGCCTACGTCATGTCATGAGTAATTCACTACGGTAATGTTACAGAGTTGGCTGGTTAACTAGCCAAACAAAGCCACATCTATGAACATGATTGTATTTGATTGTAATGAATAAGTATGTAATAATGATCTTGTATCACTAACGCAGCTCCACCTATGAGCGGCTGCAGCTCTGTATTGACCATTGTATCTAGCAGCTCTCTGCTTCATTCATCAATCACTCCAACTCCTACCGTCAGGTCGGCACCTCCGTTGTTGTTCAAGCTAGTGTCGCTTTCCCAGTCTTTGTGTAATAAGTGAACATGTTGTAATGTTTGCCCTCTAGCACAGTTATAAACTTAATAAATGACTCGTGTTGTCTTCAGTCTCAGCACTGTGTGCGTTTATTGACCCGCCATTTTAGTTTCACGTCCCGTTTCAAATCCCGTTTCCTGGTCTCGCGGGAATAGCTGACGTCTATCCTATGGCAATGAATGGATGAATGAATGAATGAATGGTCTTTATTGTCATTAATACAGTACAGGTACCATACAACGAAATTTAGTAGGGGGGGCTCCCCTGGTGCTTGGAAAAAGACTAAAGACAAGAGGGCCAAGGGTAAAATAAAAAAGGGAAAAGAGCTGGTTTACATAAATAAAGGCTATGTACACTATCTACTATACTATACTACTATACTATACAATAAAACACTGTGCTGTACTCTATGCTATGCTATAAATATCCTAACTTTTCCTATATCTGAACCTTATGTACACAAGGGTTGTCATATTGCACATAGTATTGTTGCACATTCATTTAAAGTGTCGCAGTTTGCAGGTTTGAAATGTTCACAGTTGTATTTCAATATTGCACTTATGTTTACAATCTAGTAGCTGCCATCAAGTTTTCTAGATTGTCCAGGGCCGAGAACCTAGGTCTTTGCTGTGTTCAGGGCCTGAATGGCAAGCGGTGAGGTATAATATTATGATTTATAGTATATCAGATGCGTCAGATGTTACAACTCCTTTTTTCCCCAAAAAGTGCTGCCGTACACAATAATAATTAGTCTAACAGGTGGATCAATAAACCCACACAGTGCTGAGACTGAAGACAACACAAGCCATTTATTGTGTGTGTGTGTGTGTGTGTGTGTGTGTGTGTGTGTGTGTGCGTGCGTGCGTGCGTGTGTGTATAAGCATATGTTGAGTGTGTATTGTGTGTGTGAATGTGTGCATTGTTGTTATTATCATTAATAATGTGTCTCTCCTTTGTTGCCTGGTAGTTCGTTTATATGTGTCTTCAGTGGTGTAGTCTAGTTTTTTCTAGTGGGTATACTGTGATTTTGCCCTCCCAGTCAGAGCGACACCTGTCCCGTAGCGACACCACACTCACTTATGCATACAGTATGCATCTACACTAGGGGTGGGCATCAATGATCGACGATCGATAATTGATCGATAAGGATCTTGGTCGATCACAAAATATTTTGATCGATAATCATTAATACATTTTTTTTTAAATATATAATAATAATAATGGAAGTTAGTTAGGCTGGCCTAACTGTCACCAGATTGCGTTCGTCTCTCACCCCTGAACATGTTAACATGATCATCTTTCTGAACAAGAACCAGTAGGCCTGCCGCCTACAGTCTCTCGCTGGAGTTTAAATTTAAGTTAAGCTGGACGCTCTTAAGGACACTAACGTTTTCAGTTATCCTCCTATTTGTGAGTAACTGTTTTTTTACTGCTCCTATGGTGAGTTACTTATTTTCTATATGTTTATTTATAACGTAAAATGTGTTTTTAAGTTAAACAATTTAGGCTACTCACTGCCTTGTTTAAGAGGATTGTTATCTGACTGTAGTGTCTAGTTTAAATGTGAATGAATGAATGTGTGCAATAGCAACACAAATAAAGTTTTTTTCCCCAAGGAAAACATGCTTGTTATTTCTGCCCTAGTTTTTTATTTTTTATTTTTATAAAAAAAAAGCTTATCAATTAATCGATAATTGATCGTTAATTCTTGCGATTATCGAAAAATAATTTTTGATCGTTTGCCCAGCCCTAATCTACACCAGTGTTTGCTGCCTTGGGGGGGGGGGTGGCATAAACTGTACTTGTACATCAAGCTGCCTCACGCTACAGAAACAGGAGATAGGCTCCTAAGGGCCATTAGGTTCTCAAGGCTACTTATGTGGTCTTGACTAGGGCTGGGACGACGCGTCGACGTAATCGACTACGTCAATACGTCGACTTGCGTAATGTGCGTCGGCGCGTCGCAAATAAAATAACATTTAAAAATGTCTAACTGCAATTACGGCACAGCGCCGACATGGTGGCGGGGGCGCTGTTTCGCAAATACGTTAGCTTTCGTTTTTGCTAGCGAAATAGCTGATAGTATGTTGACTGCTCAAGGAGAATACAAATTTGAAAGTACAGAATGCCTGAGAGCCTTATAATACATTATATTACATTATATTTTGAATGGTCATCTGGTGCCTGAATATTGTGTTTTCCTTTACATAAATAATGACATTTCCACCATAAATTGATGCAGAAAGGGCACAAATTGGTGAGTATCAATTCACCAGAATGCAAGAAATTAAGTGTTTGATGTTTAAGGACCCCCAGACAGCCCTGCTTCATGGGTCCCCCCCCGATGTCAAACACCACTGGTACCACCTCCGCCTCATTTTGAGCCAGGAAAAACCCTGATGGCCATGTTGGCATTCAAGTTGGCTAAACATAGCAGTGCGTCTGCCCTGTGTCTGGGGCTGTTTGACAGAGGCAGTTACAGTAGTAGTAGTAGTAGTAGTAGTAGTAGTAGTAGTAGCAGGTCGCCGAATTAAAGGTGTCTGTGTTTAATTGCGGGCCCACAGACAGCCCCCATACATCAGCTGATCATTTAAAGGGGCGGCCGTCTGAGTAATGTGCATGTCACACGCTGCTTTGTTTTATAAGAGCAGCAGCTATTACCCAGAGTGCTTTATAAAGACACTGTTAAACAGAGAGAGACAATACAGCCATTATTTTGGGGGAAATTAAGTGATACATTAATCGAACAGCAAAAAATAATCGTTAGACTAACCGTTAAATCAGTCGTTAGAGTAATCGACTAACCGAAAAAATAATCGCTAGATTAATCGTTAGAAAAATAGTCGTTTGGGACAGCCCTAGTCTTGACTACATGTCCACTTTCTCACCTGGTTCTTGCTCTCTCTCTGGTGTGCCGACACCATCCTGCTCTCTCATTCTCTCCCACTCTATCCTCCTCTCTCCCTCTTTTGCTGTCAACCAAAAGGCAAATATAACAACCAGAGTATTTATAATTTAATAAGAGGTATACATTGAATTCATATAAAATCATAACATCATTCTAATTGAATATTGGGTTGCTGTGGGCAATGCAGTCAGATACTGTCTTTACTTACTCTCTCACCTGTAAGAAAATCGTATGTCCAACTACAAAAAACAGACATTTCCAATGAGTGAGGGTTTGTTCCAATGCCTCAATCCACTGTCCATGTACTGTAAATATACCATTATGGTATTACCATTTTTTAATATGTTGTCAGATTTACAGAATTGGAATGCTCTGCCCTTGGATCTTAGATCAGCTGGCTCGGTCGAGGTTTTTAAAAAAAACGCTAAAGACTGTCTTGTATAGACAGGCTTCTGGATAGCCCCTAGGGCCTGTCTCTCTGTGTCCTGTTGATGTTGTTGTACACTTGTTTGTTACTTGTTCTTATTTTCACTTGTTTGCCTGTTTTAACCTGCTATGACTTTCGCTCTTTTATTATGCTTTATTGTGTTTCTTCTTTGTTATGTAAAGCACTTTGTGACCCTTGGTCTGGGAAAGGTGCTGTATAAATACATTTTACTTACTTACTTACACCATCTATAACCTCACCCTGCACCAGATCGGACATCAGCTCCAGTCTATGTAAGGGAACCGACAACCCTAATCCCTGATCCAAAACACTCCTGTGTGTGTCTGTCTGTCCCCGGCAAGAAAGGAACACTGACTAACACAAATGATTCAGACGCCCCCAATGTTCCTCAGGATCTTCACAGGAACCTTTTCATCAGCCCCCCCCCCCCCCCCCCCCCCCCAGAGATACAAAACTAACCCCCCCCCCCCCCCCCCACTGGCGCTCAAAACAAAGACGTAAAAACCGGCTAACGTTACTGTTTACACAAGTAAAATCAGTGTGACAGTCAGATGGAGTATTCGGTAAACAACAACAGCAAGGTAATGCTATCAGTTGAGTTAAAGAAAACCAACTCTTACCTTTGAGGACACCGACATGATCAGGGCTGCCAAGTCTCACAATCACCGTGAGACACACGCATTTCAACCAGTTCTCACGCTCTCACGCCGCATCTCTATTTCTCACGGCGAGAAATAACAATTTGTTTTACCGGACATGAGTTTCGTGGCATCTTTCTGCACGCGCGTTAACTTGAGTCTGCAGTCGAAGCGGCAGGCGAGCGCTGATAGATAGATAGATAGACTTTATTTGTCATTGTTACAGTACAGGTACCAAACAACGAAATTTAGGAGGGGAGGCTCCCCTGGTGTTTAGGAAAGGAAAAAGAAACACATTTTGGAAAAAGCATAGATGCATTAGGGATGGACGGTTTTTCGGTTAAACCGAAAACCGGGGTTTATAAAAATAGAAACGGTTTTTTATCAAAACCGTCTGAAACCGTTTTTTTTTTTTTTTTTTTTTTTTAGAAGAATAAAATAGAATAAGAATAAAACTGGAACATGTCACATGTTTGTCGTGTGTGAAGATAACAATGATACAGTCTGAATCTGCCGCGCAATGAGTGAGAGGTTTGGTCAGTTGTGAAGAATATCTAATTGGGATTATATTTAAGGGTAACGAATCACTCTATGGGAAAGATAGTTGCCTTCAGTTATTGGTAGATAGGAAAGGTTTTTTACAATTACTCGCTTACATTTAATAAGATCATTTTCGCTGCTCTCTGTAAAGCGCATTGGGTCACTTTTGTGAGAAATGCGCTATAGAAATAAAATGTGATTTGATTTGATATCAATCAATCAATCAAACTTTATTTATGTTCTATAGCACAAATCATGCATTGAATGTAACTCCAAGTGCAGTATTTACTAAACCACAATATAATAAAACAAGAGCTATACGGATCAAGAGTGTTTGTGTACAGCGCCACTGTGTGTGAAGGCGCTACTGAAAGTGATGACAGAACGCATGTCTCAGAAGATACGCGGTCACTTAGTGACGCAAAGGTAGTTCTGTATTTATCTCTATCTGTATTAGTACATTTATTTTGAAAGCTCTATTTTGACAGCTCTACCATGGGCACTTTTATTTTGATGGGGCATTCTTTGTTGATTGACTTACGACAGTTCAGGACGAGTCAGTCTCGTCGCATGTGGTTTTTATGAAAAGCTTTAAGTATGTTCACTGCATAATTCTAAGTCTAATATTTCAGTGATTATTGAGCAGTATTCAAATATTTAAATACATTGAGCAGCAGCTGAAACGTTGTCTAAGAACCAAGATATTGAGAAAGCAGTTCATTCAATGAAGACGCTGTTCCAAGAGATGATCTTCCGTGCAGGCGTGCACCCTGGATCAGCGGAGCTGGTGTGTTAAGTGTTCATGTGTTTTCATGTATGGTGTAGATTACAAAAGTCTGCCTTTCCACTTATATTTGTGAAACTAAGTAGCCTAAATGTGTTGCGACTGTGCTTACGGTGTCTTAATGGTGTTCGACATGAGTGTATTGTAGCAGTAGGGCTCAATTATTTGAAATTAGCGCTCTTTTTGTTCATTTTTTTTCTTCCAAATTTTTTTTTTTTTTTTTTTTTTTTACTGTATTTTTCGGTTAACCGGAAAACCGCGGTTTTACTCTCTGACGGTTTTTCGGTTTCAATAATTGGAAACCGTCCATCCCTAAGATGCATAAAATCACAAGAAGGTAAGGAGCTGGTTTACATCAATAGAGGCTATGTACACAATCCACTGTACTATACTGCACAGATAGTCAACTAGGGTTGGGTACCGAAAATCGGTACCGGTAGGTACCGGTTACTTTACATTCGGTATAGTACCGAACCGAATTGCAAAGGAGATTTCGGTGCCTCATTTCGGTACTTTTCTATCTCGCCCCCTGGTGTCCGGTGTCATGCAACAGTCAACTGGTGACTCGTGACGTGACATCGCCTGTTAAATTTCCACTCAGTGCGTGTCGTGGTAGTGAGCTGAGCAGTTGTGTATCATCATATTATCGAATTTCGCTAGCTAGCCTAGCTACGAGGTCACCGAGAAGACCTCACAACAAAAGCTCCAACAAAATTGTCTCCTACAGGCTGTCTACTGCGCTAGATAAAGCAGGGGATGACGCCATTTCTGTGGCTCCAGCTGCAACACAGCGAGGGCTGCGTTCGTAAATTCGCTCCGAGAGCGCCGGAGCGCACACTGGGCTCAACGTCATAAAGCGACCAAGTAATTTGATTGGACCAGAGGCGTTCCACGAGTGCTGGTCGGATTTCCTGAGCGTATTTACGAACGCACCCCCAAACACTTCAGACAGTAGTCAGGATTCAGGAAAGGTGAACACACACACACACAATCGCGTTTGTGACCACCGTCGCAATTCACCTGTGTTTATCTGAATCATCCTTCTCTCTTGGACGTGACAGTCCTTGAAATGAATGAAGCCAAATGGCCTAATGATAATTTATTACTCGATTCGCTCTCAGTGTTGTCTTGCATACGCAGCTCTCCGCGGACAATCATCGGTATATCTTCTTGTAAGTGCTACGATAACATCCACGGACATATCAAACAGAACTAAACTATAATCGAAACAAGCCAGTGGTATTATATATAGTCAGTATAGGCCTAGATGACGAGCAAACAATATTTGTTTACTTTATGTTTATAAATCTGTGCCATTAGACAATTATGTCAAAACAAAACAAAAGTCAAAATGACAATAAAAAAGTCAAGAGAGGTATCGTATTTTGCCAGAGAAGGCAAATATGCTGATCTTTTTGCAAAAGAATTGCTGAGGTGGGAGTTTTATTTTTATTTATTTTAATTTGAGTGTATATTTCACTGTAATATTATATATATGTATATTGTGCCTCAGTCAGCAGGAGTTTTATTTTCATTTATTTTAATTTGAGTGTATATTTAACTAATATACGTATATTGTGCCTCAGCAATAAAAAAGTGAAAAGCTGTTTAATTTTGTCGACCGTGTTATTATTATTATATATATATATATATATATATATATATATATATATATATATATATATATATATATATATATATATTATGTCATTTTTAAAAATCAAAAGTACCGAATTAAGTACCGTTTCGGTACCGGTACCGTTTTTAAAGTATCGGTTAGGTACCGGTACCGGATAAAACCCAAACGATACCCAACCCTATAGTCAACTAGGGTTGTCATATTTCACAAGAAAGTATTTTTTCACATTTTTTTAAAGTGTCACAGTTTGCAGGCTTGAAAATGTACATGTTTGTGCCTCAGCACTAGCTGGGATGATGGAAGAACCTGTGTTCACGCGAGCTGCAAGAACGTAGCAAGCAGGGTTGCCAGATTGGGCTACTTTTGGTCACACTGGACGGGTGGATTCGGCAGCTTTTAGACCGGTTGGGCTGGACATTGTCAATTCCGTCTGGCAACCGTGGTAGCAAAATATGTGCATACATTACAACATCGTATCTGGTAGCCTACTGGACTGGGTTGCACCAATTTGGCGTAAGTCATTACTAAATGCATCTGTTTCTCTACTGTAACATAACCAGGTACATTAATAATAATTGTTAAAGGAGCATAGTCTACTACTTGCTACTGAGATGCTAACCCGACGGATTGTCCAGTTGACGCGCCGTGCGTCCTAGTTTGATATGTTGCTGTTGGTTATATAAGATCCGTAGTCGTTGGTTTGCTGCATAATAAACATTTATTGTGTTACTATGTGCCATCAATGGCTTAATCACTGGTACAAACAATAACAATAACAAACTTAGCGCCCTTGCGGTCAAACCTATTTGCCCTTCCGGGGTCAACACCTGACGACAACAACAACAAATGTGCTACCTGATATACCTGCCTCAGGTATTGTGACAGCGCCACCCCATGCCCACACAGTGAATTACAACACGTATCACAGGACCATATCTGGCTCCTACAATAGTAATAATAAATAGTAATTGCAATTTACAATACAACAATTGAAATCCCTCCCAAAAAAATGAAAGCGCTACGCGCGCACAAGATCAACCACCAAGGCCTCATTCTGACCCAGGAAAAACCCTGGTATGTACTGTATAACATGATAGCCATCTATGAGCAATGCACTGTATATAAGATGATGACCACGGGTCTTTCTGCTGCTGACCAAGGGGCTGAGTCCTGTTGATGGGGCCCATTTTTCTTTTAGAGTCTGTAGGCTACTACCCTGGACATGATCCCTGCTTACCCGTACCTCCGCCGTTCTGTTCGTGGTGATTTTAGAGGCAATAGATTATTTTTGCCCCGCGCATATTGCTATGAATAGTTCGAAGCTAGCGTTAGGTGCGAGGCTGCTTGGTTAACCCATTAGCGGGAACATTATTTGTTTCACAAAATAGTCTGATTTAGATGACCATGAACATCAGAGACTATATTACGAATGTTCATCTAAAATACTCTATACTGAGCACTGGTATAAGAACATGAACCAGAGAACAGCAGTAAATGCAATAACCCACAGTCGTTACATGACGGTTGGGCCACCTGACATTTTGGGGGTTTGAGATGCTAAAATACAAAGTAATCCATATTATTATTAGAATGTACTGACAATACATTCAAACTAACCATGTTGTATAGAATAAAATCATATGTGACTTGAATTGATTAATCTAATAAATCTATTAAAATTAAATGGAAATAATATACATGACACAAAAATATGCACATCACGTCATTGACCCATATAGCTACACAGAATACAGCCGTAGCCCGTTGTATATGACAAATCAACTTTGATTTGATTGGACAGTGCTGAAATCGAGCGTTTTTTTTTTACATATTTAAAAAACGCTTTCTAACTGCCTCGAGACGCAAACCAAACAAGAAGACACGGAACCATATACGTTGACAATGGAGGACGGAGACTTACAGTAAGTGTCTGAGCCCATAACACGGTTGAGTTATAGCCAATATAACAATATTAAAGATGAGGCGTAGGGCCTAGTCATTAAATATCTTCATGATGTGTGAGGTTTATCTATGCCCTATGGTGAAACTGAAAGGCCCTTTCCTAACCTGTGTGAACCAGGGTTTCCGTTAGAAAAAATGTGTGCCGGTCAACGTGTCCGGGAAGATTTCAGTTTACCGGACAAACGTGAGATATTCCGGTCATCATATTCAAATATAATATCTCTGTTTGTCGCGGTGATTAGCTGTTGTGTAGCCTATATATGCCGTTTAATGTCTATTTCTCATCCGATACGATTAGATGCGAGCTATATAATAAATATAATATAGGCTTTCATGATTCGCATGCGCGCTATGCCATGTCCAGCGCTGAACGCGCCACAATGTCAATGGAGTCGCTGTGGCGGTGCCCTCACTCAAGACACAATCTGGAGCCTTAACTGCTTTCAGTAGCTCAGTCAGTCCCACATACTGATGACATGCGATGCCATTTTTTGCCATGTGAAATGCAACTTGTAGCTGAGAGTGCAGCTTATTGTTAGCCGTTTCATTAGCCTGCTCACAGTGGCCTGACCGCCGATATGTGGTCACTGCACCGCCTGTGATCAGTGAGAGCCGACATTCTCATATTCGTTGCTCCTCTCGTGAATCCGTTATTCCTCCCCGATTTTTTGCACGGTGAGCAGAACATTTTCCTTCCCCATCTAAACGCAGCCAGGGGACATTTTCTTTCCATTTAACTCGGAACCGTCGAGCCGCCTCCATCTCTTTACAGTCAGACTTCTCCTCAGACTCATTGTAGCTTGGTTTCATGAAGTAATTGTTAAGCTTACTTTGTCTTGCCATGTGTACCTCTCGCTCGCTATGGTGCACTTTGAGCTGCAACGTTTGCAGGTTAAAAGCGCTAGCCTATACAAATACAAGTTATTATTATGGTGGCCCACTGCGCAGGGTTGCCAGATGGGCGGGGTTATCGCCGAATGGGCTACTGGGTTTAGCGGTAATAGACTGGTTAGTTAGGCTGTATTGTCAATCCCATCTGGCAACCCTGCCGCCGCTGTTTCGCATAGGCTAGCCTAGCCTACACATTAGCAGTCATCATCATGCCGGCGTCAAATCATATCATAATAAAAGAAATATATACCCTATATATTCGTCTTTTTTAAATATAGAAGGAATCAGAATGTGAACTTTAGCGAATTGTATTCAAATTGTGCTTAGAGGGAATTATTTTCACCGGACATTATGACCGAAGAGATTTCAATTTGTCGGACTTCAACACATTTTACTGGACAAAGACCGGTAATTACCGGTTAACGGAAACCCTGGTGTGAACTCTCTGTCGCTAGCTCTGTGGTCAAACATTCTGGCCACAACACCATGTGTCATATACTTGGACAGAGGGGATTAAAGGCGTCTGCTAAAAGTGTCTAAAAATGTAATGTAACATAGTGGGGAAAGGGAAAACTAGAATACTCAAATGTTTTTCAATAGACTAGTTTGGCGTGAATGGCCTCGGGGCCATGTAGGAGAGAGGGAGAGGAAGGGAGAGAAAGAGGGAGAGGGAGAGAGAGAGAGAGAGAGAGGGAGAGAGAGAGGGAGGAGAGAGAGAGAGAGAGAGAGAGAGAGAGAGAGAGAGAGAGAGAGAGAGAGAGAGAGAGAGAGAGACTGTTACTGTAGTAGCAAGGGGCGCAGCCGCGCAGCCGCCACATCCTGAAGGCTGGGTACGGTAATTGCATTCCTATTGACCATATCCATATCCCGTTATCTCAACTCTCTCCATGCATTAGGGCGCCTCACAGAGACTCACGATACAGCTAATGGTCCTCCTAGATTGCTTAGTACTAATGTACTAACCAACACAGTAGTGCACCACAATAGTCCAGATGTTTACCTTCTTGTAGTATGTGTCGGTTGTACAGCCTTGACTCTGTACTGCCTCGCCCGCCACCCCGGTGTGGGAGCCTCCACTATCTCCCGGTCGGAGAGCCAGGTGACCGTCTCGAAGTTGTCCCCGTTGGCCAGAGCGTCGACCTCCGCGTCATACTTGTAGTCTCAATGTGTTGATTGTTCTCTGGGACTTGGAATCAAAGGATGAAAGTATGTTATTGTTTTAGTTTAACCCACTGGCCTGTTGTCTTGTGTACATGTTGGCTAATATGCTAATTTCTGGCTAGCATCTTTAAAAACAATGGCACCCTCTGTTGTAACCGTCATAAACCCGCTAACATGAAGATATGGTTACCATGTCTTTTGTCTGTCCCCGGGGTGAGTCTTTGAGAAAAAAAAAAGTGGTTTGCTTTGTCAGTTAACAGACTGTCCTGATCGGTCGTGTAGTCATCGCTGATCGCATTTTCGATTACGAAACGGGATTAAATACGTTATATATAATCAATGCATAATCTATATATATATATACTACCTAGGGTAGTGTTGTAATGTTGTGATGTTGTTATCCCATTCTAGTTTGTTGGAGACGATATATATATATATATATATATATATATATATATATATATATATATATATATAATATATATATATATATATATATATATATATATATATAGATACGTTTATGGGATTAAAGGCACCGGCGAAGAGAGAGAGAGATGAGGAGAGATTTCCTGAAATCCAAATGTCCCGAAATTCAACAAAATCACAAAACTGTTTTTCCTACCGTCAGGTCGGCGCCTCCGTTGTTGTTCAAGCTAGTGTCGCTTTCCCAGTCTTTGTGTAATAAGTGAACATGTTGTAATGTTTGCCCTCTAGCACAGTTATAAACTTAATAAATGACTCGTGTTGTCTTCAGTCTCAGCACTGTGTGCGTTTCCTGATCCACCATTTTAGTTTCACGTCCCGTTTCACATCCCGTGTCCTGGTCTCGCGAAAATAGCTGACGTCTATCCTATGACCAGCGGTGATGTATAATATTATGGTTTATAGTATATCAGATGAATCAGATGTCACAAACTCCACCAAATGTTTTGTTTTTAATACAAATATAATATACAAATAAAATACAAATATGATGGAGAGGCCTGGGTGCCGTACGTGTCTGTTGTCAAGGCAACACTGTTGTTTCAATAATCTATAAACACCACCTCAATTACTAGGTGAAATAAAGGTTCAAAGATCAAACGGTCGATGAAGCAACTAATAGGAAAACATGAATAATGGATTAATTAAAGTTTCTGGGCACGACCGTCTCCAACAAACTAGAATGGGATAACAACATCACAACATTACAACACTACCCTAGGGCCATTCAGGCCCTGAAAACAGCAAAGACCTAGGTTCTAGGCCCTGGACAATCTAGACAATTTGATGGCAGCTACTAGATTGTAAACATAAGTGCAATATTGAAATACAACTGTGAACATTTCAAACCTTCTAACTGCGACACTTTAATGAATGTGCAACAATACTATGTGCAATATGACAACCCTTGTGTACATAAGGTTCAGATATAGGAAAAAGTTAGGATATTTATAGCATAGCATAGAGTACAGCACAGTGTTTTATCGTATAGTATAGTAGATAGTGTACATAGCCTTTATTTATGTAAACCAGCTCTTTCCCTTTTTTATTTTACCCTTGGCCCTCTTGTTTTTAGTCTTTTTTCCAAGCACCAGGGGAGCCCCCCCTCCTAAATTTCGTTGTATGGTACCTGTACTGTATTAATGACAATAAAGACCATTCATTCATTCATTCATTCAACATCACCCATTTAGTTAAAAAAGTCCAGCAGCGCCTATTCTTCCTCCGTCAGCTGAAGAGACGCCACATCAGTCGTCACATCCTGGTCGAGTTCTACAGGGCCGTCATAGAGAGCATCCTAACATCCTCCATCAATGTCTGGTACGACTCTGCGTCTTCCCGATCCAAGGCCAAGCTACAACGGACAGCTACGTACAGACAGCTGAGCGGATCATCGGCTGCCCCCTGCCTCCCATCACAGACCTCCATAGCTCCAGATCACTGAAGAGAGTACGCAAGATTGTGTCTGACCCCTCACATCACATCCAGCTCACAGCTTGTTTGCATTACTCCCTTCTGGACAGCGCGACAGGGCCACCAGGACGAAAACATCACAACACTTGAACAGTTTCTTCCCCAAAGCCACAGCCCTCCTCAATAACTCCTGATCATTGCACCTTGCACTTTAAATGTTCTTGCACTAAGTTGTACAGTATATTTATTCAGTCATATTTGTACTGTACATATTGTCTTGAGTATTGTTGTGTTGTCGTCTTGTTGTTGTATGTACTGTAGCTTGTCCAGCATGGAGAATACCAAGTCATGTTCCTAGTGCACTGCACATGGCCAATAAAGTTGAATTGAATTGAATTGAAGTGTATAGAAATGTATTATGGATATAAGACGGAGTGTTTTCTGTGTTTTTCTTGCACATTTAGCACTGTCGTAATCACACTTGTTTTCTGAATTGCACTGTGGCATGTAACACCTCACTTGCACTAACAAACACATACAGTGATGCTTGAAAGTATGTGAACCCCTTGTGCATTATTTTTTGTTTTTTACCATGAAATCTTTATTTAATCAGAACCAGTCTTTTTTTATCTGACAGAACAGGTTTATATTGACCAATTCCATATTCCACGTTGGTTTAGAGGGAATCATGCGTGTAGTAGAAAACTAAATTATAAAGAAATGATTAGCCTTTTTTTCTCTGCTTTTTTGTTTTGTTCCAATGCAAACAAAATAAATAAACATGTGAATACCAAAGCATTTGTAATTGCAACAATTTTCTGGGAGAGGTGGTGCATTATCTGACAGAAGTGCTGGGGTGCCAATATGTTTGTCCGGGACTGGATTTAATCAGACAGTTGACCTGTTGAAGGACAGCTCAGTAACAGACAGTCCTGTTGAAGGACAGCTCAGTAACAGACAGTCCTGTTGAAGGACAGCTCAGTAACAGACAGTCCTGTTGAAGGACAGCTCAGTAACAGACAGACCTGTTGAAGGACAGCTCAATAACAGACAGTCCTGTTGAAGGACAGCTCAGTAACAGACAGTCCTGTTGAATCACAGCTCAGTAACAGACAGTCCTGTTGAAGGACAGCTCAGTAACAGACAGAACTGTTGAAGGACAGCTCAGTAACAGACAGTCCTGTTGAAGGACAGCTCAGTAACAGACAGACCTGTTGAAGGACAGCTCAGTAACAGACAGTCTGTAGAAGGACAGCTCAGTAACTGACAGTCCTGTTGAAGGACAGCTCAGTAACAGACATACCTGTTGAAGGACAGCTCAGTAACAGACAGACCTGTTGAAGGACAGCTCAGTAACAGACAGTCCTGCAGAAGGACAGCTCAATAACAGACAGTCCTGTTGAAGGACAGCTCAGTAACAGACAGAACTGTTGAAGGACAGCTCAGTAACAGACAGTCCTGTTGAAGGACAGCTCAGTAACAGACAGTCCTGTTGAAGGACAGCTCAGTAACAGACAGTCCTGTTGAAGGACAGCTCAGTAACAGACAGACCTGTGGAAGGACAGCTCAGTAACAGACAGACCTGTTGAAGAACAGCTCAGTAACAGACAGTCCTGTTGAAGGACAGCTCAGTAACAGACAGTCCTGTTGAAGGACAGCTCAGTAACAGACAGACCTGTTGAAGGACAGCTCAGTAACAGACAGTCGTAGAAATGACCAGAGATGTTGACTCAAACCTTTCATTATAAGATACAGCCATGTCCCTCAAAACAGAGGTTAAGATACACCCACACACTCCTCCTTTCTCTCTATCTGTCTGTCTCTCTCTCCCTCCATCTATTCCTCTCTCTCTCCCTCCATCTATTCCTCTCTCTCTCTTTTCTCTCTCTCTGACTGTCTCTCTCCACCGATCTGTCCGTCTCTCTCTCCCTCCTCCTCTCTCTCTGTCTCTCTCTAGGAAGTGATTGGCAGGCTGTGTTTTAGGGCGTTTCTGGTCTAAGAGTCAGTCACTATGAGACTGAAGACAGTCAGTGTCTGGCAGGACAAGATGGAACACACTTCTCTCTACATCATACTCTGTGAGTACTGTGTGTGTGTGTGTGTGTGTGTGTGTGTGTGTGTGTGTGTGTTTGTTTGCATTTGTTTTTGTGTTTCTGTGAGTGTTTGCTTGTGTTTGTGTGTATGTGTGACATGGGTGTGTATGTGTTTGTGTGTATGTGTGACATGGGTGTGTATGTGTTTGTGTGCTTGTATGTGTGTGATCATGTGTGTAATGCTGATGATATTGGAGAAGAAGAATTTGGATACTCATTTGAAACATATTCATTAGAACCAGATGAATCTGGGTCAGTCCAGCATAGAGGCGACACAAGGCACACAGGACTCAGTGAGACTTACATGATGTGATACATGACACATATTATACATTTGAGGATGTTTTACAGTTTATTTATTTATTAAGTACATCTGGTAATCATTATAATAAAGACCATTCATTCATTCATTCATTCATTAGGTCACGTGACGGTAACATGAGTACCCAAAAACAACATTCCAGAGTAGTGATTACAACATCACTCCATATCAATGTGTGTGTGTGTGTGTGTGTGTGTGTGTGTGTGAGGAGAGAGGAGAGGGGAGGAGAGGAGAGAAGAGGAAAGGGGAGGGAAGGAGAGAAGAGGAAAGGGGAGGGAAGGAGAAGAGAGGAGAGGGGAGAGGGGAGGAGAGGAGAGAAGAGGAAAGGGGAGGGAATGAGAAGAGAGGAGAGGAGAGCTGACCACACACACACACACATCTCTTTCCCTCTCTGCTTCTCTCCCTCTTTCTACCTCTCTCTCTCTCTCTCTCTCTCTCTCTCTCTCTCTCTCTCTCTCTCTCTCTCTCGTCACTAGAAAAGGATTGTATGCATATCATGTGAGTGTAATCTGTGTGTGTGTGTGTGTGTGTGTGTGTGTGTGTATCTATGTTCATGTGAGTGTAATCTTGATATTTATAATGTAGTGAGTCTCATGAGTTTCTCTCTGTGTGTTTCAGTGATGAGTGCTTACATCTACTCTGGACACACTCGATCTGAAGGTGAGTTGGTGATTGTATCTTCAGGTGTTCTATCTTACATCAAGTTATGACTTGTTATTATCAGTTATAATTTCCCTGCTCCACCTTCAGTACTTACCCTCAGATATATGGGGGTGGCACAACCTGTGTTAATTTTGGTGTTATCCTTACCTTAGCTGGATATCTGTCCCCTAGCCTCTCTCTCCCATCCTTGTGATGCTGATGTGCTGTCCTCACTACTAAGCTAAGGATGTTGCACAGATAGAAGTGTGGAATGTTGCTTAAAGTTGAAGTTGTTGTAGTATTCGAAAATGAGGTCCCTGAACTTGCCTGGGATATGGTGCCGGTTCAGTGTCTCTTTGACCAGCGTGTGAGGTATGGACCCATAGGTGTTTGCGAGGTCCAGCCACGGCACAGCCAGGTCCCATGTATTCTCCCGGGCTTCCCTGAACAGCTGGGCGACCACGCCTGTGTGCTCCAGACACCCCGGTACCTTCGGGATCCCTCCTTTTTGGAGCGAGGTATCGATGTAGGAGTTCCTCAGGAGGTAGTCTGTCAGGTGCCTGGAAACAATGTTGAAGAATATCTTTCCCTCAACACTGAGCAGCGAGACGGTTCTGAACTGATCTATGTTCTTCGACTCCTCCTCCTTTGGAATCCACACCCCTTCCACATACCTCCACTGGTGAGCTGTCTTGCCCCTCCTCCAGATCACCTCCAGGATCCTCCAGAGCCTGTGGGCTAACCTTGGACAGTTCTTGTGTACCTTGTAAGGCACTCCACTCCTGGGGCTGAGCTTGCTGTTGCCTTCTTGACCTCCTCCTGGACCTCCTTCCAGCCGGGCTCCTTACCATCAAGTCCAGAGTTGGTGCAGATGGCCCTGCGGCGGCCCAGATCCTGCTCCCAGGATTTGTCACTGAAGGTGTCTCTTACAGTCTTGGCCAAAAATATCTGAATTCTGTCAGATAATCCACCACTTCTTCCAGAACAATTGTTGCTATTACAAATGCTTTGGTATTCACATGTTTATTTTTTTTGTTTGCATTGGAACAACACGAAAAAGCAGAGAGAAAAAAGCTCAATCGGATATGATTCCAAACAGAAAATGATTCCCACACTCAATACATTTTTTGTTAGCACACCCTTTCTGAAGCACACCCAATAACTGAAATCAATTGCTTCCTGTAACCATGAATGAGTTTCTTACACCTCTCTACTGGAATTTTGGACCACTCTTCTTTTGCCAACTGCTCCAGGCTGCTCACATTTGAAGGGTTCCCTCTCTCTGCTGTGTTTTGAGATCGCTCCACTGGCGTTCTATGGGATTTAGATCTGGACTCAATGCTGGCCACTTCAGAACTCTCCAGCGCTTTGTCTTGAACCATTTCTCTGTGCTTTTTGAAGTGCGTGCTTTGGGTCATTGTCCTGCTGGATGACCCATGACCTCTGACGGAGACCCAGCTTTCTGACACTGGGCTCTTCGTTGCACCCCCAAAATCTTTAGTAGATTTGATTATACCTATGTCATGATACCGTGCACACAGTCAAGGCATTCTAATTATTTGACAAAACAACTATTACTGGTAAACAGTAAACAGACTGACTTATATAGCGCCTTATTCCAAAGCGCTTTACAACAGCCTCTCATTCACCCACACACACATTCACACACCAATGGCAGCAAGCTGCCATGCAAGGCGCCAGCCTGCTCATTGGGAGCAATTTGGGGTTCAGTGTCTTGCCCAAGGACACTTCGACATGTGGCCAGCCGGGGCTCGAACCGCCGATCTGCCAACCTTGCGATCATTAGACGCTCTACCTCCTGCCGCCCCTTACTGTATATGTGTCACTTTCTAATGCTTTGGTCCGCATATCAAATCTGATGTAAAGATCTGACTTTAGAAAAATGTGAATACATTTCCGCATTGATGAAAATGTATTTCTAAATGATGAGGCCTTTAGTTTCGTTTAGAAAATGTTCTCACTAACAAAAACACTCTCACACTTTTTGTCTGTCTCTCTTCCGCACTCTCTCTTTACGGCCTCTCTCTTTCTTTCACTCACTATCTCTTCCTCGCCCTCTCCCCCCCCCCTCCCTCTTTCCCCCCCTCTCTCCCTCTCTCCTCTCTACCTCTCTTTCTATCCCTTTATTTCTCTCCCTCCCTCTTGTTTTTTCTCTCTCCCTATCTCTCTCTCTCTCTCTGTCTCCCCCTCTCTCTCACTGTCTCCCCCCCCTCAGTGTCTCTTTCTACCTCTCTCTAACTCTATTTCTCTCTCTCTCTCTCTCCCAGGCGTCTCTCCTCCTGCCTCTCTGACCATCAGTCACAACACATCTCAGTTCTTTGAGGGTGAGTCTGTCTCAGTGAGCTGTGAGGTGGAGGGGGACTCTACTGGATGGAGACTGATATGGTCCACAGGAGAACACGAACTGTCAGTGTGTCGCTCTGATGAATCATCAACTGGACCTACATGCACCATCCCCTCTGTATCCACCTACTTTCACAGTGGACTGCTCTGGTGTGAGTCTGGGTCAGGAGAGTTCAGCAATGCTGTCAACATCACAGTGACTCGTAAGTTATTCTCAGTTCTACAGTAGTTTGGTGTCTCATTAAGAAAATGTTCTCATAGAAAACAAAAAACACTGTATTGTTGTGTATCTCCATTTATCCGAACAAGAGTAAAAACAATACAAATCATAATAGATTTGTGAAAGACAGCATTTGTGTTCTTGCACTTAACAATTTCACAATTTCACACCTGTTCTCTTACAGGGAGACCCTCTCCTCTCCTGAGTGTGTTTCCATGGTGGCTGAATGTTGGAGACTCAGTGACTCTGACCTGTCAGGTTCAAGGAGCGTCTACAGGCTATAGAGTGTACTGGAAAAGAGAGGTGTCTACAGGCTGGAGATTCTACTGGTACAGACATGTGTCTGATGACACCAGAGAGCTGCTACCAGCGAGCATGGGGCTGGAGGCTCCTACTCTGTCAGCTCTGTAGGTCTGAATCACACAGGGATGTATTCATGTAGAGCTGGGAGAGGAGACCCAGTCGTTTATACAGACTACAGCTCTCCTGAGCTCCTCTGGGTAGCAGGTGAGTTACTGAAGCACAGTTTCAACTCTGACCTATGACCCTGTCTCAGTCTGAACTTTGACACCCCTCTCTCTGTCTCTCTCACTCTCTCTGTATTTGTGTGTCTCTCCCCCTCTTCCTCCCCCTCTCTCTATGTTTCCCTTAATCTCTCTCTTTCTCTCTCTCACTCTGTCTTTCTCGCTTTCGCTCTCTATATCTCTCCCCCCCCCCCCCTCTGACTTTTCTATCAGTCCCAAATGATGTACAAATTCAAGTCTTAAATCACTAGGTGGTCGTTTCATAGTTCCTTAATCTAAACAGCATGTTCTGTTTTCTTCATAGTTAATAAACTCAATGAACTGGATGAACTTATTCATAACATAGTGGTTTCACAATAAGATGAGATCACAGGACCTGAATCTCTCTTCTCTGTCTATGGTCCTACAGGCTCTCTAGGCCAGTGGTCTTCAACCAGGGGTCCGCGACCCCTAGGGGGTCCGCAGAGGTACTGCAGGGGGTCCGCCAAGTTTTTTCATAATAATTGACAATTATTCACCAAATTGACAATTGTTCACCAAAATAATTTGTGAGAATTGAAAAATAGAACAAAAATGATATTGAGTAAAGTACAAGCATTAATAGGCAATAATACACTACTTTTGACCAAAACTATTTACAAAATAAATGATTCCCATGATGCAGAGTCTAACATAACGTTAGCTAAAAAAAAAACACACCTGTCTAGCAAGCTAGGTGTTGGCTAAAATGGTGCAGTTCGGTCTTCGTTGTGAAATTAACGTTAATCAATAACGGGAAATTATATATTTTTATCAATCATAAACACATATAGGCTAATAACCCAGCATATAAATAATAAGGTGGAATAAAAGGTGAATTAAGTAAATATAAAAGTGATTATAGGCCTTAAAATGTGACGCATTAAAAAAAATATATATATATGGGGGTCCCTGTTCTGTTTGTCTCGCGTCCAAGGGGTCCTTGGGCTGAAAACGGTTGAAGACCCCTGCTCTAGGCCTAAAATGAAACATTCACATGATGGTTATGATAAAAATATACCACACTCCCTCTCCCCCTCTCCCTCTCTCTCTCCCTCTTGTCTCCCCCCCCCCTCTCTCTCTCCCCCTCACACTCTCTCTCTCTTTATCTCTCTCTCTCTTTCTCTCTCCCAGGCCTCTCTCCTCCAGCCTCTCTGACCGTCAGTCCCAACACATCTCAGTTCTTTAAGGTTGAGGTCTCAGTGAGCTGTGAGGTGGAGGGGAGCTCTACTGGATGGAGAGTGATGAGGTTCACAGAGCAAACTTCGGACTTTGATTTCTTTGGGTCAAATAAATCTCCGGTGTCAGAGTGTCCCTCTGTTGAATCATCAACTGGACCCAACTGCACCCTCCCCTATGTATCCATCTCTGACACTGGAGTGTACTGGTGTGAGTCTGGGTCAGGAGAGTACAGCAATGCTGTCAACATCTCAGTGACTCGTAAGTTATTCTCAGTTTTACAGTAGTTTGGTGTCTCTTAGTCTCATTAAGAAAATGTTCTCATAGAAAATCTAAAACACTGTATTGTTGTGTACCTCCGGTTATCAAAGGAAGAGAAAAAACTATCAAAATCATAAAAGATCAACAATATAGCTATAATAGGCTAGGTGCACAATCTCCACTACTTCCAGAAAGGCACCTTGCATGAACATATCCTGTCTCACTCTATTGGTTTAATAGGCTAACCATTTAGTAGTAACTATAACGTGCATTGAATCTAATGTTTTACAGTTGACAAGAAGGGTACAAGGGACCTTTGTTACATAGGGAATTCCTAATAAATGCTGTGCCTGTCTCTAAATCTTGCCACATAACCTTCTACCAAGAACCTTTTGACTGAACGAACCTATTGCTTACTATAGCTTATTAACCTTTGAACCTAGTAATAATGTCACCCTCGCCTTAAGCATGCCTGTCATCAAGACCCTCACTAGCGCCACATAGGGGCAAGGCCAGGTAGTGGAGCAGCGAAAGGTCAAGACTCAAGACAACCTCTCTAACTCAGCTTCCAATCGATTGCCTACGGTCATGCGGCATGACATCAATGGTTGCAGAGTCTTCCCGCTGCTAGAGAGAGTTCATGCAAGATTATTGAGTCCTTGTAATACCTTAATCTAGTAACCTGTTAATCCCTGATATCCAGTTCACCTATTATAAGGTCAATCCAACCGATCATACGATTGATCTACCCATTATAGAACTGGATACCTTATAGGCTTTGACCCACCCTTTCATAGGATCAGAGGCCTCTAAACCAGTGGTTTTCAACCCTCTCCTCGGGGACCACCAGCCGTTCCACATATTTGATCTGTTCCACCACCAGCACACCTGATTCAACTAATCAAGTACAAATCATAAGAGGGTTGAAAACCACTTCTCTAAACCATAACCCGGCCTTGACCAACCCTCTCAGAGGGTCACGGCTACCTTAAACCCTCTCAACGGGTCACGGCTACCTTAAACCCTCTCAGAGGGTTACCATGGCTACCTTAAACCCTCTCAGAGGGTTACCATGGCTACCTTAAACCCTCTCAGAGGGTCACGGCTACCTTAAACCCTCTCAGAGGGTCACGGCTACCTTAAACCCTCTCAGAGGGTTATCATGGCTACCTTAAAACCTCTCAGAGGGTCACGGCTACCTTAAACCCTCTCAGAGGGTTACCATGGCTACCTTAAACCCTCTCAGAGGGTTACCATGGCTACCTTAAACCCTCTCAGAGGGTCATACCTACCTTAAACCCCCTAACCCTAACCCTTAAACCCTCTCTGGTGATTCTTCAATCCACCCTGATATAGGATGGAATTCACCCTTCTAAATAAATTCTTTAATTTATTTTAATTATTTGTAAATATTGTATTCTCCTTGGAATGATACAGGCACTCCATACACTGCACAGTCGCATGTAATTCCAAGTTTATGAATTGTAAAACATCTGGAACATCTGTAATCAAGACACCAGATGTTTCAATTCATAAATACCCTATTAATAATAATAACTTAATAATAATATTTGTTTATAATAGTGCTAATAATAATCATCCTAATAGCTTGTCAAATCATTGAACCCCTCTTGTCAATTGCTCAAGTAATACTTTATTATTCATTAAATGATGGTAAAAATGCCAGCACATGGATATATATAAATATATATCATCCCATAAGTGGGTAAAATGTATAAAAAAAAAGAAATGAAAGAAATGAAATAAAATCATCAAGTAATTTAAAAGTCATACTAAGGCTTCCAGTATGGCGTCAAGGCAAACGGCTGTGTAAACGAAGAGCTCCCAGACAGGTCAACTTATTCCCCTTAACTAGTTCAATTTCTTTCACAATTTGTACTTAAAATTAATATGCAAGTGGAAATGAACCGAAAGAAAAAAGAATCATCATCCCAGAAATCTAAGAAAAGTGACAGACAAACATCTGGAAAGGATAACGACAACGAAATGGACGAACACGAGACCGCGGACATCTTGCAAGCTAGCATCAACGCCATACATGCGGAGATAAAGGCTATCCGATCAGACGTGAAAACGGAATTAAACAACTTTCAAGATACCTTTGCCAAAGACCTGAGGGGAGATTTGGCAAGTTTTCGAGACGACATCAACCACAAACTAACTGAAATTGCCACTGACCTGAAGGACGCGGTGGGAAGAGTGGAAGAGACGGAGCAGCGGGTGGCGGGTATGGAAGAGTGGATTACCGAAGCTACAGAAGCGCTACGCCAAGCCTTAGACACTACTAGACAAGCCTTAGATACTACTAGACAAGCCTTAGACACTACTAGACAAGCCTTAGACACTACTAGACAAGCCTTAGACACTACTAGACAAGCCTTAGACACTACTAGACAAGCCTTAGACACTACTAGACAAGCCTTAGATACTACTAGACAAGCCTTAGATACTACTAGACAAGCCTTAGACACTACTAGACAAGCCTTAGATACTACTAGACAAGCCTTAGACACTACTAGACAAGCCTTAGACACTACTAGACAAGCCTTAGACACTACTAGACAAGCCTTAGACACTACTAGACAAGCCTTAGACACTACTAGACAAGCCTTAGACACTACTAGACAAGCCTTAGATACTACTAGACAAGCCTTAGACACTACTAGACAAGCCTTAGACACTACTAGACAAGCCTTAGACACTACTAGACAAGCCTTAGACACTACTAGACAAGCCTTAGACACTACTAGACAAGCCTTAGATACTACTAGACAAGCCTTAGACACTACTAGACAAGCCTTAGACACTACTAGACAAGCCTTAGATACTACTAGACAAGCCTTAGACACTACTTGTTAGGGTTGAACGATGTTTTCATAATGTTAGAGAGTTATAAATGTTTTAAAGAGGACACTGTACATTCTGTCCTATACATTTTGTCCTATTCTGTGAATTCCGTAGGCTCTAACCTTGTGCTGTTTGCTGCCGCACAGACTCACAAGCTGGCCATTGTATTGTCTTATCAGCTAGGGCTTCATTCCTAGGGGCCCTGTCGTAAATCTGATTTTGCTAAACACTGTTTTGTTCATCAAACCGCCTCCCCCTACCCATGTGTGTTCCTACCAATGTGTGCTTTCTCACGAGGCTGTCCATGTGTGTCTGAGAATAAAATGCTGGCTCAGGAGAGGAAAAGATCAGTTTGAATCCGGGGTCTTTCGTAGACCTCGGGATTCACTCTCCTTGCAAGAAAATGATGAGTCCGGGTCTCTTTGTTGTTTGATTACTACGGTCTGTTTGAACTAGCGATGGGTTAGCATGACCTGCTTTACAACCAGGCTGAATCAGAATATAGTATTTAACCCTAGAACCTAACACTACTAGACAAGCCTTAGACACTACTAGACAAGCCTTAGACACTACTAGACAAGCCTTAGATACTACTAGACAAGCCTTAGATACTACTAGACAAGCCTTAGACACTACTAGACAAGCCTTAGATACTACTAGACAAGCCTTAGATACTACTAGTTAAGCCTTAGACACTACTAGACAAGCCTTAGATACTACTAGACAAGCCTTAGATACTACTAGACAAGCCTTAGACACTCAAGAAAAACTTCAAGCAAAATTGACAGACCTCGAAGCACGCTCCCGAAGAAACAACATAGGCATTTACGGCGTCCCCGAGGGTGCTGAAGGAGACAACGTGGAGGAGTTCATTGATGAGTTTATCAAGGCGGAGTTGTTCATTGATGGGTTTATCAAGGCAGAGTTGTTCATTGATGGGTTTATCAAGGCAGAGTTGTTCATTGATGGGTTTATCAAGGCAGAGTTGGCCCTCACCGATATTGAACTTGGCATTCAGCGCTGCCACAGGGCGCTTGCAACCAAACCACCGCAAGGAGCTAACCCCCGATCCATTGTAATGTACTTTCTCCAATACAAAATAAAAGAGTTAGTGCTCCGCACTGCATGGAGGAAGAAAGAAGTTCACCTGGACGGGAAAAGAGTGTACTTCGACCAAGATTACCCCACGGAGACGCAAAAAAAGAGGATGGCGTATGCTCCTATCAGAAAACTACTCAAAGAAAAGGGACTCCGCTTCCAGACTCCACCACCGGCGAAACTCCGCGTATTCTACAACGACGGCCCCCTCACCTACAGCAGCGCAGCAGAGGCTATGGAAGACCTGAGGAAGACCTGAGGAAGACCTGAGGAAGACCTGAGGAAGACCTGAGGAAGAGAGGGCTGATCACCGGTGAAGAGGGACCCGACACCCCAGCGAACTTGGAGAGGCTGAGCAACACGTCCTGGCAGACGACGAGGGGGAGAACGTCCCGAAAACGAGAAACGCATCGGGAGAGAACAAGGCAAAAGCTCCAGGAATTCCGCCGTGGCACCGGAGATATTGAATGATGTCATTCTATTGCAAAAAACACTTGACATAAACGGACATCTCATCCCTGTGGTAAGACTACACAAACAGACGGAGTGATAGTAGCCTGTGATTGGTAATTGGTCGCCCAGGGACGACAGAGATAAGGTTTAAATGTCGCACTAAGTTTTTGATTTGTTACTAGTCAAATGTTTAACTGGGATGTTAATTTAATGGCAATAAACGTTATCTGAATCTGAATCTGAATCTATAACCCAAACTGTTTAAAAATAACAGACCGTTATGTCTGGGAGGTGAACAGTGTCACCCCAACGCACAAGTGCGCTGTATTGTTGTACTAGGCAACAACTATCAGACTGCACGGGAAAGGCCCTTTGTGAAACGAAGGTTTTTCCTTTCCGACTGAGGTTACTTAAAGAAAAAACCTCAACTATGGAAGTCATTTCTTTTGAATGTACTTTTTTGTTTTTCATATTTTATGTTACTGTATATAGTTATGTTTTCAGATCTTGGGTTTACTGTGGGATTAGACTTACCGCATTTGGTATCGCATGTTTCAACAAGAATATAGGATAGTGACACTTAATGTCAACGGGTTACAAAATCCAATTAAAAGAGGAAAACTCATAGCTAAGATGAAAAGAGAAAATCAACATATAATCTTTTGGCAAGAAACTCATATGGTGCGAGAGGAGCATGACAAACTTAAAAAGATGGGATTCAGAAACACTTTTTACTCATCCTATGCCAAAGGACGTGCGGGGGGGTGTTGCAATATTGATTCTGAACAAAGTGGCTTTCCAAGCCACCACACAAATTAACGATAAAGACGGTTGTTTTGCCTAGCAATGTGTCCAGCACAGACACTGGCATCTTAGTCCTCTTCTTTGAAGCTTCTGGCTGGGCACTGGCTGAGCCATCCTGCCCCACAGAGAATAGGAAATGTTAGAATAGGTATAGCATAGCATAGAGTACAGCACAGTGTTTTATTTGTACAGTATAGTATAGTGGATAGTGTACATAGCCTTTATTTATGTAAATCAGCTCCTTTCCCTTTTTTTTTTTTTTCTTTCCTAGCACCAGGGGAGCCCCCCCTCCCAAATTTTGTTGTTTGGTACCTGTACTATATCAATGACAATAAAGACCATTCATTCATTCATTCATTCATTCACTTGCCTGTTGAAGCTGTTACTTCTCTCTTATTTTGGCTTGAAGTGCAAGAGTCTGAAGTTTGACTTGCACTTTTAGGATATCTTCTGACGACAGGAACTTTAGCTTGCGGAACCTGGGGTCAAGGGCAGCAGCGATGACACACACATTTTGACCATCTTCTCTGAATGTGGCCTCGTCCTTCCACCTTGAAGCTATCTCCTTTGCTGCAGCTGTTTGGAAAGAGTTGATGGGAGCAGACTCGAAGGATGTTTTCTGTGTGGTTTTCAGGAGGCCCTTTACCAGTGGAGGTAGAGCAGAGACTGTGACATAAGCCTCTCCACTCAGGAAGACAGTGGCTTGCTCAAAGGGCTTGAGAACTTGCTCCAGTTCCTCCAGTAGGGTCCATTGGTCATTTTCCAGGTCCAGGTAGTGCTTTCCTCGCTGTGTGACATGATGGTCTGAAAGGGTTGCGGTCACCGGCCACCGTTGCTCCAAGAGGCGACTCACCATGTAGTAAGAACTGTTCCATCTTACAGACACATCCTGGATCAACTTATGTTCAGCCCCCAGTGCCTTGCTTATCTGGGGGTCCTTCTTCAGGGCGTGGTTGACCACCAGCTGGATTGTATGGCCAGCACATCGATGTGAAGCAACTCCATGCCTCTCTTCCAGGATCCTGAGAGCTGCCACCACATTGGCAGCATTATCATGTACAACAGCCAGGACATCATCACTGAGAGAGAAACCAAACCTCTCTGCTGCCTCTTCCAACCAGCCAGCAATGTTTACCGCTGTGTGGCGCTCCTCAAGCGGCATCGTGGTCAGACTGTATGAAGTCATCTCCCAGTCTTCAGATATAAAGTGGCAGGTGACTCCTAAGTACGCCTCGGTGGCAATACTTGTCCAAGCATCTGTGGTGAGTGTGATTTTTTTATTTTTTATTTCAGATTTCACCCTCTCTATAGTAGCCTCGTATTTTTTCTCCATCAAATTTGTGAAGTGGTGCCTGGAGGGAAGTGTGTACCCTGGGTGAAATGTGTTGATCATCTCACGAAAGCCTTGACCCTCCACAATAGCAACAGGTCTCATGTCCTTGACGATCATCTGTAAGATGCTGTTAGAAAGCTGAGCAGCCATCTGGGGTGTGCATGGAGTTGTGCTCTTTTTGTGGAAAAAGTTTTCCACACTGCTTTACTTCCTGAAAATAAAAAAAGCACACATTTCTTATCATGTGTAGGCCCCTTAATTTCCACCTCACTGCTATGTTTAGCCAACATGGCCATTTAGAAGTCTGTCCATCACCACAACACATAGCTAGCTAGTAGCTACATGGCTAGCTAACTTTACTCTCGCTGCTATGTTATGAATAGCTAAATTGATGCTAACGTAGCATGCGAGCTACGAGCTAGATAACGTACAGTAGGTGCGAGCACCACAATAACAATAGGCTAGTAAGGCTACCGTAGCTAGCCAGCTACATAGCTAACGTTACTAACACCAGAAGACAAGACATACAAACTGTGGTGAGCTACATTGCTTGTGTGACATTAGCTAGTAGCTATCCATTTTTCACTGATACACGGCCGGAAAAGTGAACAGAAATACAACGCTGACTTACGGTGCTAGCTTGCGGCTGTCTTCACAAAGCGCTCCAGGATGCTTTCGCTTCAAGTGCTCGTTCATTGAGGTCGTACTGCTGTGATAGGACAATTCATTTTTGCACAGTTTACAGACCACCACATTGCCATTGGTTTCTTTTTTTGTAAAGTACTCCCATACTTTGGACGATCGTGGGCGAAGTCTTTTAGCCGCCGGCTCTTCCTCCGTGTTTGCACTGGTCGCAGCCATTTTGTTTTTTACGACTAACCGACGCATTTTACGGCAACCGACGTATTGAGTAGTCGATGACGTCGATGACGTCGAATAATCGTAACAGCCCTAGTATCTATACCAGATAAATAATAACCATTTGCTTACGTAATTTTTCGTTTGTTTACATAGTCTGAAACTAGAGATGGTAAGCTTTCAAATGATGCGTCATAGATTGAAATCGGAAAAAAATTCAAGACGACACGAGTATTTGAATGTTTTGCTCAAGAATGGTGACTGCTAAAAACGCTGCTAGCGGCTAACGTTTCGTTCTAAAACGAAAGTATTGTAACGTCCCCACTTGGACAGTGGTTGAAATAATGACAGATAGCTTCTCTCATGTAATCTGTGCGTTTAATTGTAAACTATCTCATACACAACTTTCTTAGTTCACCGGAGCTCTCTCTCCCAACGGTCTCAACAACACACACAGCACCCGCCCCCCCCGTGACCTCCACCAATCACAGGGGTGCATTGGCACACAACACAGTAACAGTGCGAACATGAACATGAACTCAAGCATTAATGAACAGGGTTGTTCTATCTAATTTATTATGTTTGTGTTATGCTAATAAATGTAGATCCACGCAGGTATACAAACTGAGCTCCGTTTACTGTCAAGTGCCATTCATTCTGACAACACACACACACAGGTCGTAAAGCTCTAACGGACGTACAGAACGTGACGTCGTAAAGTGCAACAAAGTGCTGCAATGACATACTGTCGTACATAACAATATTGGTATTTGATCACCTTCTATATAAAATCACCTGCTCGGCTTTAATGACTTAACCGCTATTTAAGAAATTATATTTTTTTTCGCGTGAACGCGCGCGAAAGACGACTGCTCCGCCACTAATGTGAAAAATCCTGGAGGAAACACTGCAGCGTGTGTTGTACAGCTCTTCCAGAGAGGGGAGGGGGGCGCCGGTGATCTTCTGGGCCGATCTCACAACTCTCTGTAGCGCATTCCTCTCTGCGGCTGTGCAGCTGGAGAACCACACGCAGATGCAGTAGGTGAGGATGCTCTCCACTGCGCAGCGGTAGAAGGTCACAAGCAGCTCCTGTCTGATGTGGTTTTTCCTGAGGACTCTCAGGAAGGAGAGCCGCTGTTGTGCCTTCTTGATGATGGCTGCTGTGTTGGTCTTCCAGGACAGGTCATCCTGTATGTGCACCCCCAGGAATCGGAGGGTTGAGACTCTCTCCACGCTCCCTCCATCGACGAGCAGGGGCTGGACCTCAGATTTTTTCCTCCTGAAGTCCACGATGATTTCCTGGGTCTTTGACTGGTTCAGCAGCAGGTTGTTAACCTTGCACAGCTTGCCCAGCTGCTCCACCTCATCCCTGTACGCCGCCTCGTCCCCCCCCGAGATGCAGCCCACCACGGTGGTGTCGTCTGCAAACTTTACGATGGAGTTGCTGGGGTGGACGGGGGTGAAGTCGTAGGTGTAGAGGTTGTAGAGGATGGGGCTTAGCACGCAGCCCTGGGGGGACCCAGTGCTGAGTCTGAGGGCTGTGGAGGTGTGGGAGCCCACCCGCACCCTCTGGGGGCGGTCAGACAGGAAGTCCTTGATCCATGCACAGATAGAGTGTGATAGTCCCAGGTCTAGTAGTTTGGTCACTAGCCTGTCTGGAAGGATGGTGTTGAAGGCAGAGCTGAAGTCCACATTTAGCAGACGCTTTTAATCCAAAGCGACTTACAATTAAGAATTACAGGGACATTCCCCCTGGAGTAACTGAGGGCTAAGTGCCTTACTCAAGGGCACACTAGTAGTGGTGTGGTTTCAGGCGGGATTTGAACTCACAACCTTCCGATCACAAGTCCATCTCACTATCCACTAGACCACCACTACCCCCGTGGCTTAATCAGAAGTAAGGTTTGAGTCTGAAATCTCCTTAGGTGCAATGTTTTTTTTGTTTGTTTTATTGATTATTGCTGACTTGCTGTCTTATCTCCTCCTAAATATGACTTGAAACTGACTGACTTGAAACTAGGGATGGGACGATTATCGTTTTTTATCAGTAATCGCGATAAAAACACCCGCGATAACTTAATCGTGGAGAATTTAAATTATTTGAATAATCGTCATAATCGTATGTTATGAATAAACTGTGTTTAACAAATGTCTGCCGCTATTTTTCAGGTAAGGCTACATTACTTTTGCAGTCAAGTTAGCGACTGTTACTGTAATATAATTGCAATTCCTCACATGAGCCGCGCGCGAATATCCTCACAGAACTTGTCTTGCGCTATTGTTCAGCCTGCATGGGTAACGTTACTGTCAAGTCAGCCTTGTCAGTCAGTAGGTCACTAGGTAACGTATGCTAGCCTACTCACCATGGCTGGTGAAAAACTTTAGACGGGATACTGTCATTGGCCTTCCTTGTTATTACCAGGCAGTGACAGTCTATGGCTGCAAAAGGCACGGTCGCCCCTAAGCTTTAGCAAATATATTGTGGTTTACTTAATACTGTTCAGCACTTGAGGTTACATTCAATGCATGACTTGTGCTATAGGCTAAATACAATGATTAAAGCGGCAAGTAGCAAGTGTGCGCATCAAAGGCATTAGGCACGTAACAGCCATGCTGTATAAACACATGACAACCGTCCGTTATTTCCCGAACTTTGCCCGAACCCCCTGCGAGGACCCGGGGAACAACGGTACGCTCCCCGTGGCTGCTATCAGACTGGCCGCGGGAGTGAGTGTTGAGGGAGAGAGGAGACGGCAACCCTCGCTCGCCATAGACTGTATCCCTACTCGACTCTCCTGAGCTCGGTTGTAACGTGAACCGTGGAATACGGGATATGTTAGATACTTTACAGTAATTCCCCAAATGACCAGAAAAGGAAGTTAGATTTGTCGCTGGTCGCTTTTGACTAATTAAGTCGCCAAGGGGCTCTGGAAGTTGGCAACACTGGGAAAGCGTTTGTTGTGTATTCTTATTGGTTATGAATCAAAGAACAGTTAGTTTAAGACAATTTAATCAGACAGATATATACATTACATGCGTTCCCCATGGACCTCGGCTGGAAAGAGAACGCTCTCTCCCTCTCTCCCCGTTTCGTTCCAGAGGGGAGGGGCCAGCGTGTATGTGTGTCTTTGCCCAACCCCCAGAGGTCCCTGTTGGTCATCTGGTTGCCATAGAACCCTCATTGTTAGAGGGCATCATGTCCTTGCATGCCCTGGTATGTGTGTGTGTTTAAAATATACTACATATTCATACATAGATCATACATACTACAGAAATATACGACACATCCCCCCTCGGACCACCCAGAGGGTGTTCCGAAACTAAACTACCATAAAACAAAAACAAAAACACAAAACCCCACAAAACATCCCCAAATTTTTTTTTTTTAAATAAAATAAAAAATTAAAAAATAAACAACAACAGACAGAAAAACTACACCAACACACAACACAAGAAGCACAATAACACAGACCAACCCAGGACCAGTATTAGGAACCAAAGATATCATAAACAAAAAATAGAAAACAACCAATAATAAAAAGAATTTTGAAAATAACAATCACAATTAAACTAAACACAGTTCATCATGCACAAATCAATACAGCAACTTCCAACGACCGATGTTTTCTTTGTCCTTGAAGCGTCAGGGTCAGAGGTTACTAGCACTTGTACCCAGTTGGAGAACAGCCTTTACCGCTGTCTCAGATTGATAACACTTTCATAGTCAGGAGCTTCCATTTTCGTTGCGCTAGGAACAGAACCTCTCTCCTAGCTTTGTATAACCACCACATCACTTCTCAACTGACCTCAATCACACGATATAGAAACAAACAAACAATACACAAATAATGACATTCAGTTATCATAACACATAATTCTCCAACAGTAAGCATAGGACAAAGGGAATGCATTAATGCATAGATCTTCACCTCAGGTGAGGACTAGTCTTCTGAAAAGTTCATTAACGTGGACTGAGTGACTGATTTTCCAAAAACAGTCAATGAGGCCCTGCCTCCTAAGAAAGTCAAAAATCATGTCTGCTATAATAGGTGCTCCTATCTTAGCAAAATAAGTTTCCCATGCCCCTAAGACCGTTTCCAGCCATGCTATCATCTGCTGTCCATTCCCGTCGTTCCCTTTGATCTGCTGCTTCACTACCCTATTCATAGTCTTTAATCTTTTCCTAACTGGTCGTCGTCCGTCAGTGTCATTGAGGTTCAGGCAGCCGCCTGGTCCCCTCCCACGCTGATCAAGGTCTGGGGAGTCGCCCTCAGCATCATCTGAAGCATGATGCAGGCACTCGCCAGCATCCCCAGTAGCACAGGTGTCCAGGCTTTGGACACTCCCAGGCTGGACCTCCAGACTGTCAACACTCTCTGCTTCGTTGGTTTCTGGTTCATTGGCATCTGGACAGCTTTCCACTGTCCCCTCGGTTTCAGGCACTGCCGGTAATGTCACTGGCTGTAACACTGGCATTGCCACTGGCTCTGGCAACACCACAGCATCTCGTCGTAGCTCCTCCTTCTCAGGTTCTCTGGGGACCTCGGCACCTGTTGGCACAACATCCTGCCTACTCTGTACATCCACCCCCCTGTCCACCACCCGTGGCCCTATTGGGGTAGGGATATGCCCAGACACCACTGGTGTACCCACTCTGATGTTGTTTCTCCAACAGACCCCACATTGACCCAAAGCATGGTCAATCTGTTCCATCAAATATGGACTCCAAAACCCATATTCCTTGGTGATCTTGCGTCTTACCTCCCCCCTAGCCACATGTGCTAATCCATGAGCTTCCCGTATTAACATGCCTAATAAATCTGAGGGTGCTACAACCAACCCCTCATGATTCCTCCATAGACCTGTGTCATCCTGACTTGCCCCCCTTGCTAGCCAAACGTTCTTGTCTAACATAGTTGCTCTACTCTGTAACATCAATAAATCCTCAAGTGTGACCATGCCCTGTAATTGCTTTTCATGTGTGACCAGAAGACCTTTACCTGCCTTGTCTGCTCCTGTAATGGCTTTGGCTGCATCCTCTGCAGCCCTGTTACCTTGTGTGACATGTGATGAGTCAGACCTGTGTGTGGCACACTTCACTATGGCTAATTCCTTTGGCTTCATCATGGCTTGTAACAGCTTCATGATCTGTGCGTGATGCTGTATAGGCGTACCATCAGTTCTCTTAAAACCCCGCCCCCTCCATACAGCTCCATTAAAATGACAAACATTATGTGCATAGGCAGAGTCGGTGTACACTGTCACTCTCCGTCCGGTTCCCAAGTTGCATGCTTCCGTGAGGGCAATCAATTCAGCCAACTGAGCCGAGCAAGGCTGAGGAACTGCCTCAGCCTGTTCTACAATAAACTTTGAATTCTGTGCTTTAACTAAGGAATACCCAGCGCACAAAGTTTCTCCTACCCCGTAACAAGACCCATCAACCCAATATTCTATATCAGCTCCCTTTAAAGGCAAAGCTTGTAGGTCTGTTCTATGCTTAATCCCTCTGGCTGTCGATGGAATCTGAACACCGGATGGCACCGTCACCTGACAGCCGTCAGGTGTGCATTTTACTGTACAGTTCAATTGGCATAGAGCATCTCTCCCTAGCAGCCCTGTTGGCGTGTGTTCTGACACAAATGTTGACAGAGTTGCTCTCTGTCCCTTGTACTCTAAGTCTACAAGCTCAGTTGTAGGAATCAGCTGTTTAATTCCCTCAAATCCGATTGTCTTCACATATTCTCTAGACATAGGAAGGTGTGTGGCGTCTTCAGGCTTCTGTGTCACCACCAGCTGGCACCTCCCACTCGGATCTTCCGGGCACCCCTATAGGCCAGCTGCTGGGCCTCCGTAAGGGTTCATCACTCCTGGAGCAGGTGTAGTAGGAGGCCAATATCCTCCTCCTTGGCTCCCCCCTGCGCCCCCCTGGGGCCTGTTGCAGCAGGTACAGGCTAGATGTCCATTCTGGTCGCATTGGTAACATGGTTCTAGCATCTCCTTCCCTGCTGCTGTCCATCCCCCTGGTGGTGGTCCTTGGCCAGGCTGTGTGTACATCTGGTATGGAACCGCTTGCACCCCTGGTGGTCCTTGTGGGTATGGATACCCCCCTTGTGGCCCCTGTGGGTAGGACTGGTAAGTAGCAGGATACCCCCCTTGTGGCCCCTGTGAGTAGGACTGGTAAGTAGCAGTCTGCACTCCAGGTGGCTGTTGCTGTGGGGCTAAAGCCTGCACTCCCTCTATGTTCCTCTCGCTTTCAGTCAATTGCAAATGAGTCAATATTCTGAGGGATTCTTCGTCTCGTGCCTTCTGTATCTGAATGTTCTTTCGATATTACTCAACTTGATGAGCTACGTGGTCTATATAAACAGCTTTGTTCATGTGTCGTAGCCCCACCACTTCTGCTAGCTTATCCTTAACTGGGGTAGGAAGCCCTTCTTGTATTTTTTCCCTGATTATGGATTTTTCTAAGGGGTTATCTTCAGCGTCTTTCCCTGTCACACTTCTCCATTGAGAGTGCACACGGGCAACATAACCCCTGGGATTCTCATCCCCCCCCAGTGGCTTCACAATGATATTGTCTGGGTGAATGTGAGTAACAGTTTGCCTCTGTTTGCTGCGAAGAGCTCTGGATCATAAACTGATGTATTGATATATCTATGAAGTCCTGCCTTCATCAATATTTCCTGCATTGTATCCAATCCTGCAATAAAAGCTAAGAGTCTTTTCAGGTCTCCCATCGCGGCCTGCGTTCCTGTCAGTATCACGTCGACCTCTCGCGTCCACGAATGTCCTCCCTCCTCCAGAACTGGGAGTTTCTCGATCACTTCAGACAGATCTGTATGATGCCACGGATGATATTCCATCTTGTTACCCCGAATCAGCACTGGACAGTTCTTTAATGTATTTGATGACATTCGGTGACAATCTCCCTCTTTCTCCGGGCGTCTTCTCCCACCTTTCCTTTCGGCTGTGGCTATCATCTTCCTGACCTGCGCGTTGTAGCCTCCATCTGCATTGTCGTCATCACTTGAGTCTTCACTGCCATCTTCGCTGTCATCTTCCTCGTCACTCCTGTCGTCCCCTTTTCCCCTTGGCTCCTTCTTCTTCTTCTGGGAATGATCCTCCAGTGCCTTAGCATATGGAGGGGGACTGGAGGCAGGACACAGGTCTGGGGATGAAATGTTCAATTTCTGTTCCAGTGTTCTGGCCAATTCTTTTTTCTTTTCCGGTTCCATCTGAGCTATTTTCTGTCCCTCTACCTTAAAGAGGTCTAAGATGTCTAATTCTAACTTGCGTTTCTCTGACCTATCTTTCCCTTTCTGATTTGCCTTGTGTACATTGATAAGTATCTCCAATGTTGCAATTAATTGTAAATTAAGGCTGCCCTCTTTCGGCCACGGCTGTTCAATGTATGCCCAACGGCTATTCCATTTCGTTGACATTTTGCTAATTTCCCTAACAAGAGGATTCATTTTTTCCACTATAGCCATAGGGGATAACGTAGCCAACATTCCACGATGTTCACTAATATCTTTTAACAGCTTCGTTGAATTCGACCCCATTCTACTTTGCTCAATATGCTGACAATATTCTATATTAGATAAGGTGTACGCTTCTTACAACCCACCTTATTTTGTCTTGTTTGCTAAACAAATGCTAGTCCAATATAACTGTATTAACCATCCCCACAAAAACCCTGCAACTTCAGAATAACAGACTTGCCTCTTGTGTATGTCAGTGCAGTATTAACTTAAATCTAATAGCTGTGTAAGTACTTTATACTTAAATGTGTTTCCTAATTGTTTATGAATATGTGTCACTTAATTACTCATTCAATACTAATTATAGTTCAGGTCAACTTAATTATTAAACTACAAAGGCTGGTCAACACACTTATCAAATCGCAAAGGCTGGTCACACCCTAAGCATTCACTGATCTACAAAAACCTTCTACTGCTTAATTATCAATACAAACTATTCTGCTATTCCTAATCAAATACTGTGAAAAAGAACTTAACTTGAAATAAAATATGTAAATTACAAATATTAATTACAACCTGTAAATAAATCAACTGTTAAATGAAAGGAATGAATGATTAGTTATTAATTACAATCTGTAAAGAAATCGACTTGTTAAGTGAAAGGAATGAATGATTAGTTAGAATTATTCATTGACACTTCATTGATGTAAACCTGTGAAGTCAATTAGCTATTATCAACATATCATTAGATTGTCACAAAACAATTGATCAAAGTTTTGTGAAAACAGAGAAATAAAATGATCTGAATAATTAATTCAATCAATTTGTAATTAATTAAATTAATTAAAGTAATGTAATACATTACAATCATTTATAACCATCTATTTATTAATGTATCGGACTGTTTCATCGACCTCAGCTGTATCTCCCTGAGGATTTAGTGTTTTAAAATGTCTTGTCGTATTTTGTCCAGCAGGCGGCGCCAAGCAACCGACTTGCGTATCGATTGCGCATGCGCCAACTCTTCCGTGTAAAATGGAGTAGGGGAAGGAGGGGCTAGTCTTTGTCCTTCTCCTGTGAGGGGAAACCCGCTGTGGACTCCCAGATCAATCTTTACAACATAGCATTGCTTTTCCACAATAATGCCATCTTCCACGACACAACAACTTCACGATTATCTTTCAATCCAGTTAGACTATTATTTATCTCATTCAAATATTCTACAATGTATTCACGTTTCCCACACAGAGATGGCCTCTGTGTGTGTCCTTCCACAAGGACAAAGAAAATGGCGTCTAAGAATGGATTCTCTGACACAGTTCAGAAGAATCGATTTCTTAGTCTATAACAATAATGCTCTTTTCAATGCAATTTAACTATTAGTTACCAAACTAATTCTCATTCAACAATTTATATGCTTTTACACAGACACGCACGATATTCCAATACCATACAACCAAATCACATACCTTACCATCAAACACTATATTTTACAAAAAACGGGCTTCAAAGTCCGGCTCTCACCACCCACTTATTAAAGATTATGAAAAGTTTGTTTCTATTCCAACAAGATTACCGTTACACAAAGATTCTTTTGACTATAACTTATCTGAGATTTACAGTCTATTTTGAACACACCAATCGACTAGAGAGAGAGGTCTCTGCAGAAACCTACCTTCTTCGTTAGATTGAAGTTTGCAAAATACTGTAAATTAAGCTATATTATCTCCGTTGCTTGCTCGCCATGTGTTGTGTATTCTTATTGGTTATGAATCAAAGAACAGTTAGTTTAAGACAATTTAATCAGACAGATATATACATTACATGCGTTCCCCATGGACCTCGGCTGGAAAGAGAACGCTCTCTCCCTCTCTCCCCGTTTCGTTCCAGAGGGGAGGGGCCAGCGTGTATGTGTGTCTTTGCCCAACCCCCAGAGGTCCCTGTTGGTCATCTGGTTGCCATAGAACCCTCATTGTTAGAGGGCATCATGTCCTTGCATGCCCTGGTATGTGTGTGTGTTTAAAATATACTACATATTCATACATAGATCATACATACTACAGAAATATACGACACGTTCTTTAAACTTCCTTGGGTACGTTAATGAAAGGTGCTGATTGGCCGAAAAGGAATTGCTCTTTCTTAAGGACCCGGATTATGGCCAGAGATATGTGCCACTAGAATCTGAATTTGAATTACAGACTTAAAATGTCCTAAAAATACAACAACATCTAAGTTAAAGTGATTACAGTGTGTTTTATTGGCATTATTATTATTTTTTTAATTCTCGCGATAATATCGTGGATCGCGATTATTTTGCCCACGATAATCGTGACATGACATTTTCTAATCGTCCCACCCCTACTTGAAACAGTATTTTATATTTGGCTATAGCCTGTTTATGTTGCAGTTTAGTTTGGGTATGTTTATTGTTCCTCAGGAAAGCTACAGTATAAGCTCCAAGTTGTCTAAGAGCCCCTAGTTCCTCTCATTCGAGTGGAATGTTGCACATTTGATGTGACAGTGTACATTTTATTTATTATGATTTTTATTTTCACATTTTATTTGTTTTTCCTGAAGTAAGCTACAGGTGGTTGTGAATTCAATAAAACAGATGGTTGTCAATTCATGATACTTTCTCATCTCCTAATTTCATTTGAATACTTAATATACAATGTCAATGGTGTTAAGAATAATTAAAAACATAAATAATGCTAGGGGGTGTACTAACTTGTACATTAAGTCGCGTCACGCTACGGAAACAGACCTATGGGCCGTTAGGCTCGAGAACCCTCGGTTCTCAAGGCTACTTACTTATGTGGTCTTGACTACCTGTCAACTTTCTCACCTGGTTCTTGCTCGCTCTCTCTCTCTGGTGCACCATCCTGCTCTCTCTCCTTTTCTCCCTCTCTATCCTCCTCTCTCCCTCTTTTACTGTCAACCAAAAGGCAAACATAACAACCAGAGTATTTATAATCTAATAAGAGGTATAAATTGATCCATATCAATTTATAACATAATTATAATTGAATATTGGATTGCTGTGGGCAATGCAGTCAGATAATGTCATTTTGACTTTACTCTCTCACCTGAAAAAAAATCGTACGTCCAACTATAAAAAAACAGACATTTCCAATGCTTCAATCCACTGTCCATGTACTGTAAATATGCCAATATGGTATTACCATGAAGCCCAATTCTAGCAGAATAAGAAAGATAGTATATCTACTTTAAGTAAAATAATAAAGTGCATCCAGTTAGCTCTTTAGCTGGCATGTGTGCAGCAGAGTAGCTCATCTAATCACCTCTGAGTAAGCTAGTTAGCTTGCTAGTTCTTTGACACTATTTTACATACCATGGAACTATAATCAGACACTTTCTAGTCACAATAATAACGACCAATTTGAACCAACTTGCTCTGTTAGAACACTCAGCAATTATATTTGCTAACGTTTCAACTTGCTTACTTTCCATCTGCAGACATCTCACCCTGCAAAAACTCTCTCGCGTTGCGCGCACACTCGCGCACAATCTTGTGTGGAGATAGGTTTGGCTATGCGAGACTGCTGCCGGACTAACGTTACCAACGAGCCCATGGGCTTGCCACTCGCCAGATTCGGGTTGGTTGCATAAAAAAAAAAAAAAGATATTTTAGCCTACTTGTCAGATGTTTGGTGTCTACGTCCGTAATAATTCCTCTTTCTTGGGGGGGCGGGGGGTTCCGTAATGGTAGGGGAAACACTGGTAGATACCATGTTTACATCTCATGGCTCTATGGTAGATCACATGTCTACATCTTATGGTTCTATGGTAGATACCATGTTTCCATCTCATGGCTCTATGGTAGATCCCATGTTTTCATCTCATGGCTCTATGGTAGATACCATGTCTACATCTCATGGCTCTATGGTAGATACCATGTCTACATCTCATGGCTCTATGGTAGATACCATGTCTACATCTCATGGCTCTATGGTAAATACCATGTTTACATTTCATGGCTCTATGGTAGATACCATGTCTACATCTCATGGCTCTATGGTAGATACCATGTCTACATCTCATGGCTCTATGGTAGATACCATGTTTACATCTCATGGCTCTATGGTAGATACCATGTTTACATCTCATGGCTCTATGGTAGATCACATGTCTACATCTCATGGCTCTATGGTAGATACCATGTTTACATCTCATGGCTCTATGGTAGATACTGTAGTATATTGCTATGTTTAGCATAGATCTGGGATTGATTGCTATTGCCTCCGTAGCATTACATCTTGACAATGTTATCATCGATTGACTAGTGTGGTCTAGTTGTTGTTGGAATGGTGAATAAAGACGCACGTTGAACGTTGCTCCAGAGACCAGAGTCATTATTATTATAAAGTGTATCTTGTAAGTCAGAGAGAACAACAAGACACAACATGGTGTCAGAAGATGTGACTTCTTCACAAATATAAGGAATTGCGAGGCGCCGTCGATCTACGCAGAAACTTTGTGGAGAACTATAGTTAGCTATCGACCCTGTGCGACGTTCGTTCGTAGTAGCTAGCGAGTGAAAGCAAAGCATGGAACAGTTCAAGCCTCCCGCGCCGCTCATGCTCTCTGGAAACGTGAGTGAGAATTGGCGTCGGTGGAAACAACGTTTTGAACTGTATATGATTGCCACTGGTGCAGATGATAAAGATGAGCATGTGAAAATAGCCATCATGCTGCACACCATAGGAGAAGAGGCATTAGAGGTATATAATACATTCACCATTGATTTTGAAGACCCAGCATACGAGACAATGAAAGAGATCATGGATGCATTTGAAGCATACTGTATCCCCAAAAAGAACATTGTTTTTGAACGTCACCAATTCTGGTCCCATTCTATGTCAGAGGGAGTTAGTGTCGACAAGTTTGTGACTGAACTCCGTCAGAAATGCAGAGACTGTGAGTTTGGTGCAGGTGAGAATGACACATTGAGAGACAAAATGGTGTTTAGCCTAACTGATCCTCGCATGAAAGAGAGACTATTGAGAGAGACAGACCTAACCCTGGACAGAGCACTAACCATATGCAGAGCTGCAGAAGCTGCCAAGTCACAGCTGCAAGCTATGGGGACAGGGAACGCAGACGCCCCAGTTCAAGCACTGTCCAGAGGAACTACTAGCTACTCTGAGATGAGAAGAGGATACAGAAAACAAAGATCGTCAGGAAGAGCAAATGAGCAGACGGACAGCACAAACACATGCGGGAAGTGTGGAGGGACACACCCGCCCCGCCAATGTCCTGCCTTCGGGACCACATGCCACAAATGCAACAAGAGAAACCATTGGTCCAAAGTGTGTGGCGCACCACAGCATGGGACAGTCACAGCAAGGGACGTCAGTCAACTTGAGAGCGAGGTAGATTCTTTATTTGTAGGCTCAGTGTTCTGTGTTAGGGTAGATAAGATCACGCAGCAGACAGACAACGCGTGGTACACCACAGTCAACCTCAGAGACACCCCGGTCAGATTCAAGCTGGACACGGGGGCGGAGGCGAACGTGCTTCCAATGTGCATTTTCGAGGAGATACCGGGGCCCCCACGACTAAAGCCTACACAGACACTTCTCATTGCCTATGGAGGAGCACGCCTGAAACCGAAAGGAACAGTGACATTCACGTGTGAGACACCCAATAGAGCAAGAGCAAATCTAATTTTTTTTGTGACTGCACAGTCCACCACGCCCATCCTGGGCAGAGAAGCGTGCGAGACACTGCAGCTCGTGAGGAGAATAGAGACGCTTGCAGTCAAGGCACCAGCTACAAAAGAGGAGCTGGTGGAGCGGTACGCATCTGTCTTCAGTGGCCTGGGTGAGTTCCCCGGTGTGCACCACATACACACAGACCCAAGTGTGGCCCCAGTCGTCCACGGATGCAGAAAGATCCCAGTCAGTGTCGTGGACAGACTGAAAACAACCCTGAAAGAGCTTGTAAAAAAGGACGTCATAGCACCTGTGACAGACCCGACCGAGTGGGTGAATAGCCTCGTCATCACTGAGAAAAAGAACGGATCACTGAGGGTGTGTTTGGATCCTCGTGATCTGAATGAGGCAATCAAGAGGCAGCACTACTCGATACCAACCCCGGAGGAAGTCCAGAGCAAGCTCTCTGGGAAGTCAATATTCACGATCCTGGACGAGAAGGACGGATATTGGCAGGTGAGACTTGACGAGCCATCATCTATGCTGTGCACATTCAGTACGCCGTGGGGAAGATTCCGCTTTAAGAGACTTCCTTTTGGCATCAAGTCCGCCAGCGAAGTTTTTCAGCAAAAAAACTGTGAGGCTTTTGGAGACATCGAAGGAGTCCATATCATCGCAGACGATATGATAATCGCCGCCGCCACAGAAGAGGAACATGATGGCATCCTTCACAAGGTCATGGAGAGGGCACAGAGAGCCAACGTCAAGTTCAACAAGGAAAAAATCCAGTACAAAATCAACACCGTGAGATACATGGGCCACGTCATTACACCAGAGGGAGTGAAACCGGATGACACAAAGGTGACGGCCATCAACAACATGCCGCCACCAGAGGACAAGACAGGGCTGCAGAGGCTGTTGGGGATGACGAGGTATTTGGCTCAGTATATCCCTGATGAAGCTTCAGTGACTGCCCCGCTCAGACAGCTGCTGAGGAGAGATGCAGTTTGGCAGTGGAACCATGAACATGATGATGCTTTAATCAAGCTGAAGTCAGCCCTCACCAACGCCCCTGTGCTGAAGTTCTATGACCAAGCCATGCCTCTCACCATACAGGCTGACGCGTCGAAAGATGGACTGGGAGCTTGTCTTCTCCAGGAGGGGAGACCGCTGTGCTATGCCTCACGAGCTCTCACAGAAGCTGAGAGAAACTACGCCCAAATAGAGAAGGAGTTGCTGGCGATAGTGTTCGCAGACAAACGCTTCCACCAGTATGTTTACGGCAACACTGTTACAGTCCAATCTGATCACAAGCCACTTGAAGTGATTTTTAAGAAACACCTGAGCAAAGCCCCAGCAAGACTACAGCGCATGTTGCTCCAGCTTCAACGGTATGATTTGAAAATAACATACACGCCAGGAAAAGACATGCACGTCGCCGACACCCTTTCCCGCGCGTTTGTCACCGAACAGGCCGACAGTGGAAAAGAGGACCTCTTCGAGGAGAGAGTGATCCACACGATGGAGGCTACTGCTGCCATGAGCTCAGACATGCTCAAGATGCTCAAAGAAGCCACAGCAGCTGACGAGACACTACAGGCAGTGGCTGAGAGACACCGCAGCGGCTGGCCCCAAAGACGACGTAGTGTGCCCGCCAGTCTCTACCAATACTGGCCTCAGCGGCACATTATCCACATCAGGGACGGACTACTGATGACCGGCGACAGAATTGTGATTCCTCAAGCCGCCAGACAGGTGATACTAGAGAGACTACACCTCGCACATCAAGGTATCCAGAGGACAAAGGCACAGGCCCGACAAGTCGTGTACTGGCCGGGAATGACTCGTGACATCGACAACGCAGTGGAGAGATGCTCTCCGTGTCAACAACTCCAACCACAGAACCAGAGAGAGCCCCTCATGTCACATGATATCCCTGAGATACCATGGCTAAAGGTCGGGGCTGACATCTTTGAGCTCCAGGGCCAGTCATACCTTGTCGTGGTGGACTATCTGTCCAAGTACCCAGAGGTGCTCCATCTACCGGACAAGACCGCTCACACAGTCATCCGCAAGATGAAAGCAGTCTACGCGAGGCACGGGATCCCAAAAGAGCTGGTAAGCGACCATGTTCCTTTTGCAAGTGCAGAGATGAGGGAGTTTGCAGCATCCTAGGGAATACAGCTCATTCACTCCAGCCCTGCATATCCTCAATCCAACGGTCTGGCAGAGAGGATGGTGAAGACGGTCAAACATGCACTCAAGAAAGCTTTGCAGACCAACATAGACCCCCATCTAGCCCTGCTAGCATTGAGAAACACTCCAATAACAGGCACAGATGTTTCCCCAGCTCAGGTGCTTATGGGAAGAGTACTACGAAGCACGCTGCCCTGCTCTACAGCTGTTCTACAGCCAGCTACCCCGAGAGGAGTTCATGCCAGGCTGAAAGATCTCCAAACCAGACAGGAGCACTACTACAACCGCAACTCACAGCCCTTACCTGAGTTTGCTCCTGGTGCAACGGTTCACATGGAAACGAGACGTGGATGGATGCCAGCCAGAGTCCTAAACCAACGAGAAGAGCCACGGTCATACAACGTGAGAAGCCCGTCTGGTGTTGTCTTCAGAAGGAACAGACGTCATCTCAGGCGTATTCATCCAAGTCTGCATCAAGAGAGAGATCCTGAGCCACTGGAGCAGCCTGCACCTGTGAGCCCGCTGGGAGGACCCCCAGAGTCACCGGATCATCCAGCTCAGCACCCGTCCTCCTGTGAGGGCGAGAGCTCCACTCCTACCTGCCGCACCAGAAGTGGCAGAGCTGTGGCGCTTCCGGCAAGGTATCAAGACTTTGAGATGGGCCAACGCTGAAGGTTGTGCTCCACCAGGGTTAAGTACTGGTGACCTCTGACCCTTAGTTTAGTTAGTTACTAGATGATAGTTGGACACATTTAGAAAGTGTGGTATGTTTACAAGTTTGATTTTACTCCAAGTGAAAGTTCACAAGTTACTTGACAAGTTATAGTCAGGTCTGCACTGTTATTGTTTAGATCATACACATTAGTAGTGAGTACAGTGAGTACAGTTCTTAAAGAAGAAGATCAATCCATCGACTGAAGCCATAAGGCCCAGTGACACTTATTGTCTGTTTCATCTTTTCAGAGACTAATTTTCAGTTGACCCAAGAGAGACTTTTAATGCTTAAAAGGGGGGATGTAGTATATTGCTATGTTTAGCATAGATCTGGGATTGATTGCTATTGCCTCCGTAGCATTACATCTTGACAATGTTATCATCGATTGACTAGTGTGGTCTAGTTGTTGTTGGAATGGTGAATAAAGACGCACGTTGAACGTTGCTCCAGAGACCAGAGTCATTATTATTATAAAGTGTATCTTGTAAGTCAGAGAGAACAACAAGACACAACAGATACCATGTTTACATCTCATGGCTCTATGGTAGATACCATGTTTACATCTCATGGCTCTATGGTAGATAGATACCATGTTTACATCTCATGACTCTATGGTAGGGGTGTAACGGATCACCTAACTCACGGATCGGATCGTGTCACGGTTTTTGAGTCACGGATCGGATCATTTTTCGGATCAACACAAAACATTTTAGTTTTTATAAAAACTGCTTTTTCCTTGAATTCTGTAAAAACACCACTTTTACTATGTGACAAAAACCAACAACATTCAAGATGTCAAAACTGGTAATATATATATATACATACATATATATATATACATATATATATTATATATAACATATTCTACACTCAAACATTACATAATTATACTGAAATACACTCAATTTAAATGATAGGAGAGAGGGAGGAGGCGCCTGGTTGCAGCAGTGAATCACTGGGCTCTTTAAAGCAGATGAATAAACATGTTTTATGACACTTTTAACTAAATAATAAAGTGAACCCTTATTTTGAACATGGTATGAAAAAAATGGCTACATTATCAGAAGTTGTCGAGCTACCTTTTTCGTGCCTCCCGTCATAGTTGACAGAGAAGCCAAAGTGCTCCCATACATGGGATTTAAATGACGAGGGAGGCAATTCGAGTTCTTCTCTGCCGAACAACGTAACATGATACACCTGGGCCGCGTTCGTAAATTCGCTTTGAGAGCGCCGGAGCGCACACTGGGTCCGACGTCATAAAGGGACCAAGTAATTTGATTGGACAAGAGCGCTCAGCGCTCAGATTCCAGAGCGGATTTACGAACACGGATTTACGAACGCAGCCTTGTTGTTGTGGATTCCCAGCTTCACGTGTAGTGAGCAAACAACGGATTCTTTTTCTTTCGCATTATCAACCTATCATTGCGCTTTAGAGTAAAACAAACCCGCAACTGTCGCGTCTATCTTTTCATGGAAACTCGACATTGTGCTTTACAAGAGATATTAAGTAAAATATTAAGTAATATTATTACTTGTTAACATTTTGCAATTGATCCGCGGTACACATGCGTTCCGAACCGTGGAGGGCGATCCGAACGGATCACGGAATTTCCGTGATCCGTTACACCCCTACTCTATGGTAGATACCATGTTTACATCTCATGGCTCTATGGTAGATACCATGCTGAAAGTGCGAAAGGAGAAAGGCTATTAAGAGACGTCAAAACGTAAAGTTGAAGTGAAACAGCGATGGGATCTAACGCTGGCAGGCAGTGATTCTCAGGTTTTGATTTGAGTAAAAACATTTCATTGGTTGCTATTTTCCGAGAGTCTGAGGCTGGACAGCTATAATAGTCCAAAATGCGCGCATCGCTCTAATGCAAGCGTCGGTATTAGCATCATTTTTATGTTCTGCAATATTGTTATGTTAGCCTCATTTAAGTATTCAGAGGGTTTAGAGAACGAATGGCACATAGAGAGTTTTTATAAATGGAACCGTGTACTCCATCACCTCATCAACGCAATCTAGACATTATAATGTTCCAGACCTTTGCTTGAGGACATTTTCTCTAACTGGAGAATTTTGTTGAATTTTTGCTGAATACCCCTGCTATAGTCGTTCGGTGACAGGGCTATGTATGTCATCTGCATAGTTGTGGTAGGCAATTTTGTTCTTTTTTATGATGTGTCCCAATGGAAGCATCTAGAGATTGAATAGGAGGGGGGATTGACCCTTTGGGAACCCCACATGTCATTTTAATTTGGTCGGACACAAAGTTGCCAATGGAGACATAATACCTACTGTCCTGTAGGTAGGATCTAAACCAGTCTAGTAGTACTAAAACTGAGATTTTTCTGGAGTCAGTGTTCACACGAATGTCATTAAGGACCTTCATTTGGGTTTGAGTGGTTTGGGGAGTTGGGGGCAGGGAGTGAGGGTGGGGGGAGAGAACAGGGGGCTGCACCGTCGCTTTAGTGGCTCAACAAGTTGGCTAACGATCTGTCTTGCCCTGGCGACTGAAGATCCCAGTTCAGCCAGCTGTGATGAGTTTGGAGGGCCCTTTACTGTAGGCTGTTGAGGCTGACGAGACGCGGTTGAAACGCCTCCTAGGATTACGGTGCTAGTTGTCCGTCTTCCATTCCGTTTCAAAGCCTTCTAAATCATCCGAATCAGTTATAACATTGTCATAATAATAATAGTAATAACTTTTATTTGTATAGCGCTTTTCCTGCAAACGTTGCAGCTCATCATCAATATCACTCCCTTCAGAATTAACTTCAGAAACTCCTCCGCTGTTGCCAAGATATCGTGAAAAAATAATAATAATCTGCACGTGTGTAGATACTCCCACGTGTATATGTTGATGCATTCCATTGGCCAAGAGACCAGAAGAATGTGGAAAAAATACACATACTACAAAATGACGTATCCGCTTTCCCGGCTTGAAAGGTAGAACAACGCAACAGTGCCCCCGGTTTACATGGGTTAACCATTGTGTTACTCCCCCAATCCACTTGGTCATACAATTTGACCCTTTGACCCTTGTATTATGTTGGGACAAACTCACACGTACTGTATATGACGTACAGGCATGTTTATATTATTTTATGTTATTACACCTTTTCTTTAACAATATATTTGAGAAACCAGAGAGACACCATCATGTTTTGCAGTATAAACTATAGTTCTATCTATTTAAAATAATATTCTTCTTTTTGACAACTTTGCTCAATGTTTTGCACAAAATGTGTTTGTAACCCTGTATATGTTCATATTCTTATAGATGAGCAGAGCTCCAACCCAGGTTCAGACCACGAGCCCAGCTCCACCACATCAGGAAACCATAAACAACACAGACACTCAGGAGGGAAAACACACCACTGCTCCCAGTGTGGCAAGAGTTTCAAGCATGCAGGATCCCTAAAGAGACACCAGAGAATACACACAGGAGAGAAGCCATTCTGCTGCTCCCAGTGTGGGCAGAGTTTCAGTGAGGCAGGAAACCTGAAGAAACACCAGAGAATACACACAGGAGAGAAGCCATTCTGCTGCTCCCAGTGTGGGAAGAGTTTCAATCAAGCAGGAGACCTAAAGACACACCAGAGAATACACACAGGAGAGAAGCCATTCTGCTGCTCCCAGTGTGGGCAGAGTTTCAGTGTGGCAGGAACCCTAAAGAAACACCAGAGAATACACACAGGAGAGAAGCCATTCTGCTGCTCCCATTGTGGGCAGAGTTCAGTGAGGCAGGATCCCTAAAGAGACACCAGAGAATACACACAGGAGAGAAGCCATTCTGCTGCTCCCAGTGTGGGAAGAGTTTCAGTGAGGCAGGAAACCTAAAGACACACCAGAGAATACACACAGGAGAGAAGCCATATCTCTGCTCCCAGTGTGGGCAGAGTTTCAGTGAGGCAGGATCCCTAAAGAAACACCAGAGAATACACACACTAGTTAACACGACTGCTCCCAGTGTGGGAGGTGTTTAAAGGAGGCAGGAGCCCTAAAGAAGAAGGGGGGGGGGTCTGCTGGCTGCACCACCATCTACTGTATGTACATGTGCTTGTTGATCGGATCAGGGAGAAGGTTGTGTCATGACATGAGCCTTTTCTAGATTATTTTCTCTCAATTCCTCCTGTCCTCTTCTCATACCCTCCTCTCCTCCCATCCTCTCCTCCCTCATCTCTTCCTCCTGTCTCCTCCTTTCCTCTCCTCCCCTCCTCTCCTCCCTTCCTCCTGGAGAGTGAAGGAGGAATCGAGGTCGTAGGAGTTGAGATGTCCATGTCCCCTCCTGAGTCATGTGGTCACCGCGCCTTCCTCCCAGATGTGGCCTTGGTGTTTAGAAGCCGAGTGTGACTGAATACTGGTATGTTGTTATGTTTGCAATAAATCCTCCTAACGTTTCAGCTGGAAGACTGAGATGTCTTGTTTAATTTATTAGTTAATAGTTTCATGGACAGCTTTTTAAAAAACATATTTAGCTGCATGGCAGGCGAACAAATACAAATAATCAACACTTCCCTTTCATCAGGAATCTTCCCTGAAGCCCTGAAAACTGCAGTTATCAAGCCTCTACTAAAACAGAACGGCCTAGACCCATTTGTACTGAAAAACTACAGACCCATATCAAACCTTCCCTGTACAGGAAAAATTCTTGAAATGGTTGCCCACCAACAACTTAGCAGTTATTTGACCCTAAATTATCTCTTCGATGTCTTTCAATCAGGCTTTCGCCCCCCCCCCCCCCTCCACTATTGTGAAACAGTTTAAAATATATATAAATAAATATGCATTATACTGGCAAATATAAAAAGCTAACATACAGCTTCTTAATATTTCCTTATTTGTATTCATTCAAACATGAATTTGTCATTTTTATTTTACAATATTCATACATTATAATATTATAACAGTTCTATCTTTTAGTACTCTTTTTCTTAATTATTATTCATTTAATTTCACTGAATTACTTTTTAATACTTGAATATTTCTTTCTATTTGCTTTGAAAACGGTGATATCCTGTGTTAGTACCACCCCGCGCCAGTAGGGTACCACCATAAGTGTTGGGCTTGAGTTACCTGTTGAATAGCTTGGGTACCAGATTAGGCTAGCAAGTGACCAGAGTATCACGTTGTTACATTACCGTCCTTGAATAAATGGTTATTCTGTTCCCACTGCGCGTAACCAGGGCGCAACTTCAACAGATAGCGAACACACACTGACACATCAATGAATCCTCAGACGCTGGAGTAAAGTTTAGTTCTTTACTAAATCCTCAGAAACATGAGTGGTCGTTTGGTTATTTTTTTTAAAAGCAAAGCCTTTTCCAGGGCAAGAATGTAAACAAATTGATTCTCCGGAGCTTTTTCTCTCAGCTAGCTGCTGCTACGAGCTATCACGTCTGAACAGTGTGCTCACGTCATGTGACTAATGTTCGTCATGTGACTAATGTTCCATAAACCGATATACACTGAATAAAGGCAGTAACGAATGTAATGTCATAAAATGTCCACTAGATGTCTCCAAAATGAAAACCTAAGAAACCATGACACTCCCCGTCTGGTATGGAGGAAATACCACTATGAACTAACTCAGGGATACTCAGTCCTTTGGCGACATGAATGAATGGACTTTATTGTCATTGCTACAGTACAGGTACCAAACAACGAAATTTAGGAGGGGTGGCTCCCCTGGTGTTAGGAAAGGGAAAAAAAACACTTTTAGGGAAAAAAAATCACAAGAAGGGAAGGAGCTGGTTTACATAAATAAAGGCTATGTACACTATCCACTTTACTATACTGTACAGACAGACGACTAGGGTTGTCATATTGCACAATAGTATTATTCCACATTTATTTAAAGTGTCGCAGTTTGCAGGCTTGAAATGTACATGTTTGTGCCTCAGCACTACACCTGATTTTTTCAGTCCAGCAGCTGCCATCAATCCGTCCAGACTGTCCAGGGCCCAGAACTTAGGTCTTCGCTGTGTTCAGGGCCTGGACGGCCCTGTGGTAGAAGCTGTTCTTCAGTCTGTTTGTCCTTGCGGCCAGGGTCCTGAACCGCCTTTTCGAGGGCAGCCTGGTAAAGTGTTCGTACCCAGGGTGGGTCGGGTCCCTGGAGATCTTGGAGGCCTTCCTGAGACAGTGTGTGTTGTACAGCTCTTCCAGAGAGGGGAGGGGGGCGCCGGTGACGGACATGAGAAGCACTGTCTCAGATATTGGTCTCAAGAACGTTTTAGCCGTCCCATGTTTGGTGATCTTCACTTCGATTCTTCTGATCTTCCCGTCCTTGTCAGGGAATGTCTGGCTGACTAGTCCTAAGAGACTAGCCAGTCGTTGCGCTTAGCTTGAGCATCTTTGAGAAGGACCAAATCCCCTACTTTGAGGTTCGGACGTTCCTCTTGCCACTTGCTGCGACTCTGTAGTGTCGTGAGGTATTCATGTCTCCATCGGCTCCAGAAAGTATTTGCAAGGTGCTGAACCTGTTTCCACTGCTGTCTGTGGAGGTCCGTATCACTGAAATTTCCCGGAGGAGGAAGTGGAGTGCACATCTTCTGCGTAAGAAGCATAGCTGGTGTTAGAAGAAAAGGAGAGTCTGGATCCATTGAGATGGGGGTGAGAGGTCTGGCATTGATTATGGCTGTAACCTCTGCCATCAGGGTGGGGAGAACTTCATGAGTCAGGCGAGAAGGGCAAGCCTTGAGCAGCATGGAGTCAAGTATGCGCCTTGATATCCCTATCATCCTTTCCCAGGAGCCTCCCATGTGGGATGAATGAGGTGGGTTGAAGACCCATGAGCAGCCCTCTTCTCCCAGGTACTTTCGAATGCTAGGCATGTTGGGGTCGGTCAGCAGAATGTTCAGCTCTCAGCATGCGCCTGTGAAATTTGTTCCACAATCTGATCTAATCTGTTTGGCAGGTCCTCTTAGACTAAAGAACCTGCGTAGTGCATTGATAAAGCATGATGTGTCCATTGACTCAATCAATTCGATGTGGACAGCGCGCGTACTTAGACATGTGAAAAGAACAGCCCATCTTTTACTGTTTGCCTGTCCTCCTCTTGTGCGTCTTGTGCTTACATGCCAGGGGCCGAAGACGTCCAGTCCCACGTAGGTGAATGGGGGTTCAGTACTCAGGCGATCAACAGGTAGGTCGGCCATCATCTGTTCCGTCACTCTGCCTCTGAGCTTCTTGCAGGTTACACAGTCGTGAAGGATGCCTTTGATCAGTCGTCTTGCTCCCATGATCCAGTACCCTGCAGGTCGGACAGCGCCTTCGGTAAAGACTCGGCCTTGGTGCATCACCCTTTGGTGATGGTGTTCCACAAGTAGCTTTGCGATGTGTTTCCGTCCCGGAATAACAAGAGGGTGTTTTTCCTTGTAGGCGAGATCTGAATGTCTGAGCCGTCCCCCTATTCTCAGGAGGCCTTCTTCGTCGCAATAGGGATTGAGTTTCTTCAGAGGACTACTTCTTGAGATGTCCTTTCCACTTGCTATGCACGCAAGTTCGTCCTTGTAAGCCTCTCCTTGCACGCATTTGATGATGATGAGTTCAGCTTCTGTCAGTTCTTCAGCTGTGCGAGGCTGCTTGCAGTGATGCCATGAACTGCAAGTTTGATCCTGATCTTTGCTGGTAGCCTTACAGGATTCCACGATGTGGATGAGTGAACTTGTTGCTCTCACAAGTCGCTTCCATGAGGAAAAACGCTCGAATCTGTGAGATCCAAGGTGTGTTCTGTCGTTGGGCAGGTTGGTGATGTGTGCCCGCACCTCTATGTCTGAGTCCGGGTTGATGAGGTCAAAGACTTCAGGTGATGATGGTTCCTCTACTTGTAGCAGAAACGTTTGTCCTCTAAGCCAGGTTGTCTCACCTAGCATAGCTGCAGGCACAGAACGTGTGCCAAGGTCAGCTGGGTTATGGCTTGTGGAGATGTAGTGCCACTGGGTTGGTTCAGAAGACCGCTGTATACGCTGCACTCTGTTGCTCACATATACATAGAACTTCTTGTCTGGTTGCTGATGTATCCTAGGACAACTCGGCTATCTGTATAGAACTTTACAGCATCCAGAGCTATATCTAGCTCGCTTGTGACTAGCTCAGCGACTTCCACACCCAACACGGCAGCTCCCAACTCCAATCTTGGGATAGTGTGAGCCGACTGTGGAGTTAACTTAGCTTTTCCAAGGACAAATCCTACTTGACATTTTTGCTCAAAATCAATTACTTGGAGATAGGCGACTGCTGCAATAGCCTTCACTTTAGCGTCTGAGAACACGTGTAGCTCCTTTCTTATGGCTGTTGAGATTGTAGAAGCAGAATAGGTTCTTGGGATCTCCAACTGCCTGAGGTCTTGAAGAGAGTTTCTCCAAGCGTTCCACTCATCTTCCCTTTCTGGAGGAAGAGGAGAGTCCCAGTCGGAGGCTTCGTTTGTGAGCTCTCGTAACAGGATCTTTCCCTGTATGGTAACTGGTGCAACGAATCCAAGTGGATCGAAGAGGCCGTTGACAGTAGCTAAAACACCCCTACGTGTGAAGGGCTTTGTGGATTCTGCTACTTGAAACGTGAAGACATCTTTCTTCAGATCCCAACTCACTCCAAGGCTCCGTTGAATAGGAGTGGGATCGACATCCAAGTTTAGGTCTTTGAGTCCCTTTGCTCGGTCCTCAGCAGAGAATGCTTCCATAACCTCCTGGCTGTTGGAAGCAACTTTGTGAAGTCGCAGGTTCGACACAGCAAGCATCTCCTGTGTCCGTTTCAGTAGGTCGATGGCTTCACGTGCTGTGGGCCTTGACAGGAGTCCGTCGTCAACGTAGAACTCTCTTTCGATGAACTGTTTGGCGTCAGACCCAAATTCTTCTTCACCATGAGCTGCAGCACGTCTGAGACCATAGATTGCCACCGCAGGAGAGGGACTGTTCCCGAATACGTGAACCTTCATGCGGTACTCACATATGTCGTTCCTAGGATTGTTGTCCTCGTACCACAGAAAGCGGAGAAAGTTCCTGTGGTCTTCTTTCACAACGAAGCTGTGAAACATTTGTTCTATGTCCACAGTGACAGCGATCGGTTCTCGTCTGAATCGCACCAGTACTCCTAAGAGGCTGTTATTTAAGTCCGGACCAGAAAGGAGAACATCGTTCAGTGACACACCTTTCCATTTTGCACTGGAATCGAAGACGACTCGAATCGGGCCTGGCTTCTGAGGATGATAAACCCCGAAGATAGGTAAGTACCAACATTCTTGTCCGTTCTCCAATGTAGGAGCCAGCTCAGCATGATCACGGTCGAAGATGTTCTGCATGAACGCGATGAAGTGCCTCTTCATCTCGGGCCTTTTCTCCAGTGTGTTTTGAAGAGAGGTAAGTCGTGTGAGGGCCTGGCCTCGGCTGTGAGGGAGTTGCTGACGGGGTGTTCTGAATGGCAATGGTGCCACCCAGCTGTTGCAGTCATCCATATACATTTCTTTGTCCATGACCTTTAAGAACAGTCTGTCTTCAATAGAGAGTCCAATCTTGTTGTCATCCCCGGACGTGTTGAAGATGGTGCTCCCTAAGTTGCATTCCCGGATACTGTGGGTGCCTTGCGCTGGGGCAATCTGATGTGCTGGCTTCGGAACATATTGCTCCTTCACCTGGATCCTGTTCGGACATGGGCTGAAGAATGAAGGGCGTTGGTTCTCAAGCACATTGGTGCGGTAGCTTTGGATGTCTGAAGGCTTGTGGGCTGCCTCTAGGCAGATTTCTCCTATGATGACCCATCCCAGGTCGAGTCGTTGTGCGTAGGGGGCGTCATGTGGACCGTTCCGTTGCTCCCGCACTTTATGAACTCTAAGGATGTCTCGGCCTAGCAAGAGAAGGATCTGTGCTTTAGAATCCAAAGGTGGTATACCATATGCTATGGGCTTGAGGTGGGAATGATGCAACGCTGCTTCTGGCGTAGGTATCTCAGCTCTTTCGGTGGGAATGTTGTTACACTCTATTAGTGTAGGTAGTGTCACTGTTGTAGCTCCATCCACAGATTCCACCACAAAGCCTGTGGCTCTCCTTCCTGTCATCTGAGTTGTACCTGCACATGTACGAAGTGTGAATGCTGAATCTGACCCCTTGATGTGGAACATATCAAAGAATTCAGACCGTGCAAGCGACCTGTTGCTTTGGTCATCCAGCACAACGTATGCTCTGGTTGCTCTCTCTGGGTGTGCTTCTGGGAATATATTCACCAGGCAAATCTTCGAGCAGGATCTGCCGCTTTGACCCTCTCCACAGACTTCTGTGCAATTTGAGGTGACTGCAGATTGGTCTGATCCTCCTTCTCCCTCCCCGCCATCCTCAGATGGGGCTGAAGGCGGAGGTCCTGGATGAAGAGCCGTGGTGTGGCTGTTACTCTCACATTCCATGCACTTGATGGCTGTGGTGCAGTTCTTGGCTAGATGAGTAGTTGTGGAACAACATCTGAAGCAGACACCGTTGTCTTTGAGGAAGGCCTTGCGCTCCTCGAGGGGCTTGCTTCTGAAACCTCTGCAGCGTGTTAGGGGGTGTGGCTTCTTATGGAGAGGGCATAGTTTTTTTATGTCCACTGCTGTTCGGCCTGAACCGTCTCGTGTGTCTTTCTCGTGAGAGACATCTGTCTTATGTGCAGAGACCATGCTCTTACTTTGTCTCTTGAATGGCTGCTCTGACTTCATCTGGGCTGTGTTACTCATCGATAGCCTGAAGCTTGGGTCATTGCGAGCTCGTGCCTCTTTGGTGATGAACTTGCAGAAGAATGTGAATGGGGGAACAACTACCTGTCGCTCAGCTTTGTATCTGGAACCCTGTGATATCCATTTCTCTTGGATGTTGTAGGGCAACTTGTCTACGATGGGCAAAATGACGCGTGAAGTGTCCAGATAGCTCAAACCAGGCAGGTAACCTTCGAACATGGCTGCTTCCAACTCTTGGAGAAGGTCACTTAGCTCTCTCAGCTTCACAGGATCTTTATTGCTGATCTTTGGGAAGTTCTCCAGCCTGTCGAAGAGGGACTTTTCAATTACCTCTGGAGACCCGAAGCACTCTTCTAAGCGTTCCCAAGCTTTGCATAGACCTTGAGATGAATGACCTACATGTACTGCTCTTATTCGTTTCACGTGCTTTGCAGATTCACTCCCTAACCACTTAATCATGAGGTCCATCTCTTCATTAGCACTGAGTAGTAGTCCGTCAATGGCGTTCTTGAAGGACGACTTCCAAGCCCAGTAATTTTCTGGGTGATCATCGAACTTGGTGAGACCGGAGGTTATGAGGTCTCTGCGTGCTAGGTACCGAGCCACATCACTGATGTCGGTTGTGTCACTGCTTCCTGTTGGTTTGTATGGTGAACCCTTGGGCCTGCTGGGTGTGGGCTGCTCTGATGTGGGCTGCCCTAATGTCTTTGGCCTACTAGGTCGCAGTGATTCAGATTCAGATTCAGATAACGTTTATTGCCAATATGCATTACACATTATAGGAATTTGCTGATGGAGAGCTGTGCTCATGCTTCACGGTGGAGGAGTGCTGTCTCTCGTATGAAACAGTCAGACGCAGTCTGGGTGGTGAGGAGGATCTCAGCCTATGGACTATCGGTTCCAGATTGGCTATAGAGTCCTTAACATCTTCGGCAGATAGTGGTAGCTGTGACTGTTGTTCTACGTACTGGCGTGTGCGGTCAACAGTGGCATGAATGACAGCTTCGATACCGTTGTTTTCTTCCTCCGCTGCTGCTTCAAGAACATTATGAATGAATGAATGAATGAATGAATGAATGGACTTTATTGTCATTGCTACAGTACAGGTACCAAACAACGAAATTTAGGAGGGGTGGCTCCCCTGGTGTTAGGAAAGGGAAAAAAAAAACTTTTAGAAAAAAAAAATCACAAGAAGGGAAGGAGCTGGTTTACATAAATAAAGGCTATGTACACTATCCACTGTACTATACTGTACAGATAGACGACTAGGGTTGTCATATTGCACAATAGTATTTTTCACGTTATTTAAAGTGTCACAGTTTGCAGGCTTGAAATGTACATGTTTGTGCCTCAGCACTACACCAGATTTTTTCAGTCCCAGCAGCTGCCATACAATCCGTCCAGACTGTCCAGGGCCCAGAACTTAGGTCTTTGCTGTGTTCAGGGCCTGGACGGCCCTGTGGTAGAAGCTGTTCTTCAGTCTGTTTGTCTTAGCGGCCAGGGTCCTGAACCGCCTTTTCGAGGGCAGCCTGGTAAAGTGTTCGTACCCAGGGTGGGTCGGGTCCCTGGAGATCTTGGAGGCCTTCCTGAGACAGCGTGTGTTGTACAGCTCTTCCAGAGAGGGGAGGGGGGCGCCGGTGATCTTCTGTGCTGTTCTCACGACTCTCTGTAGCGCATTTCTCTCCGCTGTTGTGCAGCTGGAGAACCAGTTGCAGATGCCGTAGGTGAGGATGCTCTCCACTGCGCCGCGGTAGAAGGTCACCAGTATCTCCTGCTTGCTGTGTTCCTTCCTGAGGACTCTCAGGGTGTATAGCCGCTGTTGTGCCCTCTTGATGGTGCCTTTTGTGTTGTCCTTCCAGGTCAGGTCATCCCGCATGTGCGTCCCCAGGAATCGGAGGGTTGAGACTCTCTCCACGCTCTCTCCGTCGATGAGCAGGGGCTGGATCTCGGACTTTTTCCTCCTGAAGTCTACGATGATTTCCTGGGTCTTTGACTTGTTCAGCAGCAGGTTGTTAACCTTGCACAGCTTAGCTTCAGCGATGGCTTCTGCCACTTCTTTCTCATGCAGCAAGTTCTTTAATTTTGCTTCCATTTGGGCTTTTTCGATCATAATCTCTGATTCCATTTTTGCATAGCCAGCACGTGTGCGTGCTACTTCCACTTTGACACGTGCATTGACAGCTGCCCTACTGGCTGTTGATTTAAAAGACCTAGATGTGCTAGAGGCCACTGACCTTGTCTCAGCATTGCTCAACTCTTCCATCATGAATATTGCTGTGTGCTTGGCGTGAGCAAGGATGATGGGGAGCAGTGCTTGCGCTGAAGATCTCTCTCCTTGAGTCAATCCGCCCGCTGAGTGGTTGCTTTTTTACTATTCTGTTCCCACTGTGCGTAACCACGGCGCAACTTCAACAGATAGCGAACACACACTGACGCATCAATGAATCCTCAGACGCTGGAGTAAAGTTTAGTTCTTTACTAAATCCTCAGAAACATGAGTGGTCGTTTGGTTATTTTTTTAAAAAGCAAAGCCTTTTCCAGGGCAAGAATGTAAACAAAGAGATTCTCCGGAGCTTTTTCTAATTTTAATTTAATTAATTTTATTAATTCTTTCTCTCAGCTAGCTGCTGCTACGAGCTATCACGTCTGAACAGTGTGCTCACGTCATGTGACTAATGTTCGTCATGTGACTAATGTTCCATAAACCGATATACACTGAATAAAGGCAGTAACGAATGTAATGTCATAAAATGTCCACTAGATGTCTCCAAAATGAAAACCTAAGAAACCATGACAATGGTTAACTTGAATCCTGGATCCCATTATTCCTAAATTAGGCTACCACAAAAACCCCAGCTCTAATACTATCATTCTAAAAGATTCAAAAGACCATGAAAAACGTGATCTGCCAACAGAACAATCATCAAATATGTTGAAGTCTGTGTGATTATCATGAGAAGTTTCAGGCGAAGCTTCAACTTGTCTTTCTAGAAATTAGTTTGTCTTGGTAACAGTGGAGTCTGGTACTTTGTACAATAAAATGCTGAGATTTATACAGTTAACTGTGTCTACTTGTTATTTCATGTCCCTCTCTGACACTGATTGAAGTTCGTTGCTGTAGAGCGCCATCTACTGGTGACAGTGTTGAACGTGTCTGCATGTGGCTGCTGGAATACGTTCATCAGACGTCATTAAATAAATGTTTAAAATGTTTATCGGAGGAGAGAGGATGTGATGTCACCATGCCCTGAGCACTTCCTGTGCCCACCTGAGACCACGCCCACCACTTCCTGATCATCTGTTGATGTTACCTCGATGGCGTTACCATGGAGATGTAATCTGTCAGAATATATGGACATTTATCCACAAAAATCTTATTTGAAATCGACTCTAATCAAAGTATGGCTGCTTGCCTCTACCATGGAGAGACTTCTATCATGCATGTCTGTGTTTTGATGTTTTCTGTTCTAAACAAGATATTTTCAACAAAAAGATATGGACAGATGTTTCTGCACATGACCATTATTACCATGATAACCTGATGTATTGATAACCTGATGTATCCATAACCTGATGTATCCATAACTTGATGTATCATAACCTGATGTATCAATAACCTGATGTATTGATAACCTGATGTATTGATAACCTGATGTATCGATAACCTGATGTATCGATAACCTGATGTATTGATAACCTGATGTATCAATAACCTGATGTATTGATAATCTGATGTATCAATAACCTGATGTATCAATAACCTGATGTATCGATAACCTGATGTATCAATAACCTGATGTATCAATAACCTGATGTATTGCTAATCTGATGTATTGAATGTGTGCTTGTCATTTTATGTCCCTCTCTTAGGGCTTTCACACCGGCAGTTCCGAACGCCGGTTCGCGTTCGCGTTCGGAAACCTCAGAACGTTGGCGCTGTCTGGCGAACGATACACTGGTATGAACGCGGGCTCGTTCGCCAGACAGCGCCAACGTTCGGAGGTTTCCGAACGCGAACGCGAACCGGCGTTCGGAACTGCCGGTGTGTCAGCCCTATCTGCAGTAGTATCCAGCTGCAGCCTCGCAGAACAGCTCTAGGACGGAAAGGAATCCGCAGCTCTAGGACGGAAAGAATGTGCAGTCCAGGACGGAAAGGAATGTGCAGTTAGCGCCACCCAGTGATAAATTGGAGTATTGCAGCGGAGAACAGTTTCCAGTAGTGTGCTATACAAATACAATGTATTACTGTTATTATTATTATATTATTAAAGTGTGCTATACAAATACAATTTATTATTATTATATTATCATTGAGACAAAGTTACTAAAGTACATGGTTACAATAGCAGATGCTAGGAGTTCTATGGTACCTTGGTTATGATTTCAGCAGAAAAATACTGTACAATACTGTACATAATGGGATCCATGAGGGGAAATTAATGCACAAAATAAAGTGATAATATAAAAAACTAGACATCTGAAAACATTAAGTAACAGCAGTCTAGTATGGTTTAACAACCCCCAGCCTGACTGATCACCCTGATCAAGCCAGCCAGAGGAGGAGTTGTACAGTCTTATTGTGGCAGGCAGAAGATCCTCCTATAGCTCCTTAGTTTAATGTGGTTGTAGTAGTCTGTTGCTAAAGTAGCTTTTCTGCTCTGCCACAGTGCCCCCCCCCCCCCCCCCCCCCCCCCCCAGCATACCACTGTGTACAGCACAGCGCTAGCCACCACTGCTGGTTACTCTGTATGTGTGTTTGCTTAGTAACCTGTGTTTCCCTCTGCTAGCTGTCATTGGTTATACTGCTGGCTAGATCTGAAGGTCTCATTATGTAATACCAACCCCACTACTCAGTAACGTGCAGTGAGGTCATTGGCTGGGTAGGCAGTGAGCTATTTTAAAAAAATCATGCGATTAACGCAGCAGCCAGACTTCAAATGGCATAGCGCATAATATAAAGGCAATCAATAGCCCTTATATCTTTTAACGCAGGCTCAAAACTCACTTCTTCAAGAAGTAGGCCTACTACCAGAATCCTTCAAGCACCTATTGTATTGTTAGTTTGCTATTCTTCTCTATGCTATTGCTATTGCTATATTGCTATACTGTATTTTTAGTTTGCTATTCTTCATTTTGCCTTAAAAAAGCAGTACACTCCTACGTTAAATGCAATTATTGTAAGTCGCTTTGAATAAAAGCGTCGGCTAAATGACTGTAATGTAATGTAGGCTAATATACTATACTATAAAGTCAATCACATAGCCCATATATACTATACTATCAAATAGCTGGTCAAAAATGTCATGTATTGTTATCTCATAACTACACATAGCGTAGCGCAACAGCCTGTATGGCATTGCCTACATTCACCTGCATCTCAACAGGATTTACAGCAGCACACAAAACAGCTCAATGACAATATAAATTCACCTGCATCAACAACACAGGATTTACAGCATTTGAACCGGCACGCAATAGCCTACATTATCTTAACTGTTGGATATCCATGATGCTGATCTCAAGTTAGCTGTGGAAATGTAGAACCGCGGCGCGAACAGCAGAGGACTGGAATGCCGCTACGGCAAGCCAAACGCAAACTGTCAATCATGCTGTCAGAGGCAGCCTGCACGGTGCCTCAACGTCCATCAATGAAGACAATTTGAGAACAGACTACGCATGCGCAAACCTACGAAACCGTTGGTCTATCACTTCGCATAGCACAGAAGCACAAGCACAGTCTGCCTCTCGCACACACAGGTGCCTCTCACCAGCAATCAGCAATCAGCTAGCTTTGGGAGCAAACTCTCCTGGTGCCAGGGCATGCATTATATTTTTATAACAACACATTTTACATCATTTATTTTTATTTTAACAACATTTTAACACATTAAAGTTAAGAATAATGAGTAAAATAAATTTTAAAAAATATCTATATTTTTTTTAGATAAAAACATAATTAAAACATATTTTTAAAAGACTGATATTCTTTTTCTTTCTTAAATGCCTGGGTGAGGCACTGCCTACCCTGCCTCACCTGACTGCACGCCACTGCCACTACTGCCATGGGTGGCCATTATCCCTTTCGTTACATTATGCCGGCTACTTGTTATAGAAAAGGCTAGTTCTTTCTCTAACTGCATTAGGGCTTCTGATGACAATTCCAGAAATCCATATTTACAACTTGTTACCATGGATATTTAAAACTTGCTCTGATCTGTTGAGTTAATAATGTGTGGGCCATGTTCCCTCCTACTATGCCCCTGATGGCTTGTATGAGTGGATGACTCCTCATAGGCCCTCAATTGTTAGAAACTTGATTTCTCGCTTACTTCTCAAAAAGCTTCTGCTTAAAATTGACTTAAGAAATGTGTTGGGGCTGATCTGCTTGATCCAGGCCCATTGCCGTAGTAGACTGAAGACCCATCTCTTCAGGCTGCATCTTGACTGTCCCTCCTAAAGACATCTTCACCCCCACTACCCCCCTGTACAGTTTCTCTATTGTGAATAACAAACATTTAAAAAGTAATGCCCCCCCCCTGGTCCTAGCATAGATTTGTTTTCCTCCTGATGAGTGATGTATAGATGATTCACTTACTTTAGACAAATGTACTTGTAAATCACTTTGGATAAAGGCGTCTGCTACAGTAAATGTCAAATGTAAATATAAATACAAAATTGAGAAAGGGTCATAGTCCTCTACACATGTGCTCTATGGGAGGGGGGGGGGGGGACTGTCTCTCATGCATCCCTCCATAATGTCTCTTTCTCTCCTTGACCTCATATGCCAATGAAAGAGTTCTCAATAGTGGCAGGGGAACTCCTAACACTAGCATTATGATGCTTTTCAGTGGTCTAGTTTTTACCCTCTCTTAAAAGAGGATCTAGTTTTCAGTCTTTCTAGAAACACAAGCCACATGTTAGGCCATTCCTGTGGTTACACAGTAAACCCCTAGCAGACGAAAGAACCCAGAGCATTTTATGGAACTCACCTAAGATCTTATGCATTTCCTCATGGCCAATCATGCGTGGGAAACACCTAGACGGAAAACAACCAACAACTGGCATTCTCCTTTATATACTATGTCCTTCATGAACGATTGATGCTCTCTCATGGCTGAACATTCAATACACACAATCAGTGCAGTGGCGGCTGGTGCTAAACATTTTGGGTGGGGCACAGCAGTGTTTCCTCCATGATTTTTCACATTAGTGGCGGGGGGTCCTCTTTCGATTTTTTTTTCGCGTGCACGACTTTTTTTTCCGCGTGCACGCGCATAAAACGCGCACTGGCGCTCAAAACAAAGACATAATTTCACTTTACCCACGCAATACCCACTTAAACATGTGTGAGGATACGTAACGGCGTTTTGTGACAGAACTTTCACTTTCATTCATGAAATTCACCCCGTCTGTGTTACGAAGCACTTGAATTTTGGACCATTGCGACTGACTATAGAGCGTCATATACCATCAAAGGGGGGAGATGCGACATGAAATATGTCAGAATGCAGCAATATCATGCACAGATCAGCCTTATAACATGTCATGTTATATATATATATAACGTTAGACAGGGAGCGCAGATGTATGTTTATGAACGATATGAGGCTGGGAGGGAAAAATCACAGTATACCCGCTAGAAAAAACTAGACTACACCACTGAAGTAGGCCTATGAGAGGACACGCACAAAACCGGCTAACGTTACTCATTAACTGTTTACACAAGTACAATAACAGTGTGACAGTCAGATGGAGGATTCGGTAAACAACAACAGCAAGGTAATGCTATCAGTTGAGTTAAAGAAAAACAGCTCTTACCTTTGAGGACACCAACATGAGCCCTGTTTACCCGTACCTCCGCCGTTCTGTTCGTGGTGATTTTAGAGGCAATAGATTATTTTTGCCCCGCGCATATTGCTATGAATAGTTCGAAGCTAGGTGCTTGCACGTTAGGTGCGAGGCTGCTCGGTTAACCCATTAGCGGGAACATTATTAGTTGCACAAAATAGGCTGATTTAATTGACCATGAACATCAGAGACAGACATTACGAATGTTCATTTAAAATACTCCGGAAGCCCGGAAAACCGGAAGTCGGAAGTCCTCAGCATAATGCATTGTCTGCAATACAACCGGATATTCAGGACGCAACTTTTTGCGCACCGGCCGAGAAATAGACACAGCCAATTGGAGCGCTGCTACAGCTCACGTGTAAGCGAAAAGTATTTGGCCTGGCATAGACTTGCATTCGATCGGCGACCCGACTCCTCCCCCTATGTATTTTAACAGTGAATTTTACACACACACAGATAAAATGTTTATTGTATTGGAGGATTTTTTATGAATGCTGATAGGCGGCGACAGAATATCAGCCGCATTTTGTGAATAAACAATGTTTATTTAAAAAAAAAACTTTTACAAATCGCAACTAGGAAGTGAAGGTGGGGAACTAGGAAGTGAAGGTGGGGGCGGCGCCCCAGCGCCCTCTATCGGCCAGCCGCCACTGAATCAGTGAAAGTTTTTGTAAACCACCAAGACATGAAATGCTAAGTCTATTTCACGTGTGACATAATGCTTACCAGTGGCGGCTGATGATAAACATTTTGGGTGGGGCACAGGTTATGGGGGCATGCTCCACGGGGAAGAATATCAACTTTAAAATCTGGATTTTAGCATGAGAATATATATATAACTTGTATTAAAGGGCAAACTGCAAACACAACAAAAATATAATGTACGTACATTATGATGTATCGGACAGGTTGCTAAGTATGTGGCTGGCAAATAAGGAACAAATATTTACAAATCTTATGCAAACACACAGAGAAAGAAAACCATGGAGGAGGGAGACTACTCTACAATATTACCATGAGAGAGAGAGAGAGAGAGAGAGAAGCTGAGAGAGAGAGAGAGGCTGAGAGAGAGAGAGGCAGAGGTCCTAGCATAGATTAGTATTTCTTATGATGATTGATGGATAGACGATTCCCTTCCTTTTACTTCCCTTAAATGTATTAGTTGTAAGTCGCTTTGGATAAAGGTGTCTGCTAAATGTCAAAAATTTAAATGTAACACACACACACACACACTACTGTAGGACACGCACGCACTGACGCACGCGTGCACACACACACACACACACACACACACACACACACACTCCGACTACTGAAGGACACACACACAGATACAGATTACTTTAGGACACACACACATGCACGCACGCACACACACACACACACACACACACACACACACACACACTCACACACACACACACACACACACACACACACACACACACACACACACACACACACACACACACATTTAGACTAACAAACAAAAAAGAAAAGAAAAACAACACTGTCCAACTCCACCAAACCAGGTCAGAAACAAGGCTTCCAGAGTTGTTAAGGCTTTTGATGATTAATCAAAATCCATTAAAAAAAAAATCAAAATCAAAATCATTGAAAAATAAAATTGCTTCTCATATCTTTATCGGGCTACACTACACGCCGGTGTACTTTAGGAGATAAGCTCCAACATGATATATAGATGTGAACTTTTGTAGCATATTTTGATCATCACATGTTAGGAAAATGTAATCAACATCTCTCTGGTATTTACTGTACAGAAGCAAACTATTAAAAGAAGAAATGTTGCTTTGTGATGTTGTGGTATATTACCTTGTTGGTTATGAATCAAAGAACAATTCTGAGTTCAAGACTATTTATTTAAAGTACAAAAGTATACAGATATCAAAGCTGGATTCTGGTCTGGTCTGGTCAAGCTGGGCTGGGGTGAATGAGAGCCCTCCCCTTGGGCCCCACACCCTTATTTATAAACAATAGTATGCAAATACAGTCACAGACCATGGCCTATCACCTTCACTGCATAGCTGCTTGGGGTGTGAAAAGGGGAGAGCCCAATATGATGTCACCTGGCCCTAAGTCAGGGGGCAGGTCACAGATCACAAGAGCCATTTTATAACATTCCTTCATAGCATATATACAGGCCCATACCATATACAATGCATGTGTGTGTGTTCAAGGTAAACATATACTACAATGTCAAAGGCAGCGGCACTAACAATGTACATTAACAATTGTATAAATATCAAATATTCTGATATCAAGTCCAACAAAAACATGTGTACTTATATATGCACTTACTCAGACAGAAGGAGGATTACACCGACGCTAATGCTAATGCTAGCTTGCAAACTCGTAGTGAATATTCACACTTTTTAAAAAGCTGGGACCGGCGTGTACATCGTGGACCTCGTGGACCATGGTGCCGTTCAGCATCTGCTTGGACCCAACCGAATTGTCTTTTAGTTCAGAAGCACTTCTCCCAGTAGCACATGCAGCCGCCTCCATTGTTTCACTTCCAAAGTGAGCCGCCAAAGTCACGTAACAGTAATGAGGTCTACAATTGGCTATGGGGAGTTGCCTCCCCCTCCTCCATCTGGACGATCAATTGGCTATGGCGGAGATCCCTCCCCCTCCATCCGGATATGATGTAATCTAGCATCTATATTTTCCCTCCGGGGCGCATTCTTTGCGCCCCGGCCGGGAAATAGGAGACAGCCAATTGGAGCGCTGCTACAGCTCACGTGTAAGTCAAAAGTATTTGGCCTGCAATAGACTTGCATTCGACCGGCGCCCCGACTCCTCCCCTATGCATTTTAACAGTGAATTTTACACACACACAGATACAATGTTTATTGTATTGGAGGATTTTTAATGGAGGATTTTTTTAACTTTTACAAATCGCAACTAGGAAGTGAAGGTGGGGAACTAGGAAGTGAAGGTGGGGGCGGCGCCCCAGCGGCCTCTATCGGCCAGCCGCCACTGATGCTTACTCCTCCAAAAAATGCCAATACCTACTGTTTACAAGAGGGAATCCAGTTGGATTCTATTGAGTTTATCATTGAACCATTGAGTTTAACATTCCGATTTGTAGAACTGACTGATGAAGTGAGTCAAATGATGATCTCTAGCATTTATGAATGTTACATCTGTGATTTATGCAATACTTAACATGAAGCCTGAAAGACTCAGCATAGATTGTGTATTAGTTATACATAATTGTGACACCAACCACATGTACTTGATTCCCTCATAACCTAGGGTTAGATGGCAAAGTGTTAACACACAATTGTTACCTATGAGGAACTACAAACAGAACATATACACACAAAGTCAAACCAAGAAATGGAACACGGATGGTGTTCCAAGTGCTATCCAGTTACCCCTAAACGCTGACCTTTCCTCAGTACCAAATCTTAACTCAGTAATGCAATACTGACGGCATCCTCTCGTGTTCCCAGTAGACTTCATATCGATAGGGTTTAGCCTTGTCAACAATACAGGGCAGTTCTACAAACAAGCCAGAGGATATACATACTGTATATGAGTAAATTAACTATACTTCATAAAATGTATTTTTCTTTTCTTTTTGCTCACACAATATATTAACAATATAAAACTCATAAGTAGTCACTGCAGCCGTTATCACAAGCTGTGCTCTTCTGTGTTCACTTACTTTTCCCAAAACTGACTTGTAATCTAAGTTGCCTAAACCAGATTGTCTACTTTTAAAAGGTCAGAGGACAGAACAGGTTTATTTGTTTATTTCTTTTATTGACAATCCGTGGCAGCTAGGAAGGAGGTAGGGTTGAATAGATAGAGGGATGGATGGAGGGCGGACGAGGGCCCTGGAGGAACAGCTGGGGGACGGGCGTGGTGCTCAGGTATTGACAGGCCTGCTGTCATTATCAGCTGGACTCCTTCCCCTGCAGGAGAGAGAGAGAGAGAGAGAGAGAGAGAGAGAGAGAGAGAGAGAGAAGTTGACAAGACCCTGGCCTGTACCGACGTTAACGGATCCTAACGCACCTGGACTGGTTCATTAAGATTGTGCTCAAGAGTCTGGAGGGGTCAGGTTTATGTGACTGTGAGGACCAACCGTTTCTCTCTGTCTTACCAGCTGTAGAACGAGGTGGAGGAATGGCTCAACCTGTGTGTGTTATGGGGTACGACCCGGGGGGACCAAAGAGGCGGCACAGAGCGAGAATCCGTTAGCCCGTGGGCGTGTTTATTCACAGGATTTAGGGAGGGGGTATGCGGGAGAATGTGTGGTGTGCTGATAGTCTTGGAGTATGGGATATGTGGATACCTATGTGTAATGCGTAGTCAAGACTATGTGTGTGGTCTACCGTGGGTGCGGGGTGACGTAGGCGGGCAGGGTGTATACAGAACCTTTAGGAAGCTATGGCAGCAGTTAGTGCCATTTGTCACCACCATGCGTCCGGCCACTGATCTCTGCTGGTACTGTCAGTCAGGAGTGGCAAAACTGGCCCGTGCAGCAAATCTTCCTGACAGTGAGAAGAGTGAGGCTGTGCATGAGATGGAGGAGCACTTGCGGAGGGCTACCATGGAGAGATCCCTCTACCAGAATGTGTGTAAGGAAGTCAAGCAAGATGTGCCTCCTGGTGCCGATATTGGGCCCCATCCACCCTGCAGCTTCTCTGGCAAAATGCACTTCAGTTTTGATTTTGCACAGCAAGTTCATTTCCCCTCCAATCCTTTGCAGCCCGGCCCTGTGTATTTCAAATGTCCCCGTAAGTGTGGCCTTTTTGGGGTTGCTTGTGAGGCGTTCCCCAAGCAGGTGAACTTTCTCCTTGATGAGAGCTGCCAGACAAGCAAGGGTGCCAACTGTGTGGTATCCATGCTGCACTACTTTTTTGAAAACTATGGGCTGGGAGAAACCCATGTGCATCTCCATGCAGACAACTGCGCTGGACAAAACAAAAACTCCTGCATGATGTGGTACCTGATGTGGCGGGTTCTGACTGGACGGCAAAACAAATCACACTGTCTTTCCTGCTCACTGGACACACCAAGTTCAGTTGCGACTGGTGCTTCGGATTGGTGAAGCGCCTCTTCAAAAAAACAAAGGTGGACTGCATCGTCCATGTGGTTGAGCAGTCCTCACATGTCAATGTTGCACAGATCTGTGGCACTGAAAGTGGGGAGGTCATCGTACCAACCTACGACTGGATGAGCTTCCTCAGCCCTCACTTCAGAAAGGTGGTGGGGATCAAGAGGAAACACCATTTCCACTTCACTGAAGGAACAGGCACGGTGAAGATCCAAGACTTCAGTGACAGTGACATTACACAGCAGAATCTGCTCAGAGATGGAGTACCCCTTTCCTCTGAAATGCCTTCCATCATCGTTCCCAACGGGCTGGATGCCAGGCGGCAGTGGTACCTTTACGAGGAAATCCGGCCATTCACTGCTGAGGAATTCCAAGACATCACCTGCCCTTGTCCAACTATACCAAAACCTCCCAGAGCTTAACGACCACCCGAAGAGTAGATGATTAGATTAAGTGCTTTAATGTTAATGAATTGAGATTCTGAGATGTTGTGACACTGACACATGTAGAATAGGTGTGTGGAGTAAATTAAACATGAATTGGCCTCTATATGAGAAGAAATGGATAAATGAAAAAAGGTCATGTCACTTGAGCATATTGTTTCTCTGTATGCATGTTTAATTCCTTATTGATTAATTAATTAATTCCTTAATTCCTAATTCCCTGTGTTGTGCTATAAGGTTGGGGGGGGGGGGTAACCAGAGAAGGAGGTGGAAAGAGATAGAGATAATTGATTAAGTGGAGACAATTGAGTAAGTGCGGCGCCAGTTTTAAATAAAACATTTTCAGTTATTGTTGTTTATGCAAATGTACATTATTATAACCACGTTCAAGCTCAAATGTGTATTCACCTGTTTGATTGTTATAATGTGAATTCAATGAGTTATCAATTTATACAAATATTTCATTGATGATATTTAGGTCTATTTTAATATATTTAGGTCTTTTCACAGTGCGTGCGTGCACGCACACACACACACACACACACACACACACACACACACACACACACACACACACACACACACACACACACACATACACACACACAGATGCACGCACAAGCCAAGTGCTGAAGCTGAATGATTGTAGAATGTTGCAGAATGGTACTGGAGCAAATGGAATGTTGGAATCCTGTGGTTTGAAGCCATTTTTCTCACCTTTCACTTTTTTGGACATGATACATTAAAATGCTCATAACTTTTTAAAATAAAGGGCTATCTCAGTCATTCAACCAGTTATGAATAGCTGAGAACTTCTAATGTATGGAAATATAAAAAAATGAAAATGTCAAAATGCCACCATGTGAAGGGTTTTCCCAGGCCGCCACACATATTCATATCAGATCTCCTCCCTCCCTGTATTCATATCAGATCTCCTCCCTATATTCATATCAGATCTCCTCCCTCCCTGTATTCATATCAGATCTCCTCCCTCCCTATATTCATATCAGATCTCCTCCCTCCCTATATTCATATCAGATCTCCTCCCTCCCTGTATTCATATCAGATCTCCTCCCTCCCTATATTCATATCAGATCTCCTCCCTCCCTATATTCATATCAGATCTCCTCCCACCCTATATTCATATCAGATCTCCTCCCTCCCTATATTCATATCAGATCTCCTCCCACCCTATATTCCCTAAGGCCCCTAAGGTCAGCTGCTGCATGCTCCTGGAACAAACTCCCTGAAGAAATCCCTGAAGAAATCAAACCCTATTTTATTTTTTTTAAATCTAAGCTAAAAACCTTCATGTTTTGCAGCAGTTATGATTAAACACTTCTATCAATGACTTTTATCCATTAACTATTGTCTTATTAAATTGTTTTTTTATCAATTTACCTCTTATATTTGCTTTTATTCAGTCGTTTTTATTTTCTTGCTATGCTCCTCTTGCTGTATTTTTAAATAATGGAAGTAAAGCACTTTGAATTGCCCCTGTTGTATGAAATGTGCCATACAAATAAACTTGCCTTGCCACCGGCAGCATTGATTTTACAGCAGTGCAATGACCCTCACCACAATACAACAAAGACGTACCATCCGTGTCTTCAATCTCCACTTCTACTTCGACCTCTTCTTTCACCATCCCTCCCTCCTCCCTCATTTCTTCTCCTCCATCTTCTTCTTTCACCATCACTCTCTTCTCCTCCACTTCTTCTTTCACCATCACACCATTCTCCTCTACATCTTCTTCCTCCAGCTTCACTGCCACCATCTCTGGACCCCACTGTGTGATTTTCAGGGCTGGAGAACCACAGCCAGATCTGGGGGACTCTGTGGACTCTGGTTCATACATGGTTACATGAGCTGAAGAGGACCTGCAGCGAGAAACAATGGAGGCACAAACAGTGCAGAGTCAATTATAAATGACAGCCAACCAGTTCACTGAAAGCCCATCTAGACTGACAGGACATGTCCTGCAAATGCAATAATCTATGGATTACTGATTGCATTTCTTTGTAATTAAAGGGTCTGGAAAGTAGACATTAAACGGTTCCAATTGTATTTTGTGTCCAATACTTTACACAAGGAAAAATTACAATAATCTTCTAGGCCTAGTTAGGCTCAACTTCCTGGTCAGACAGAGGGCTGTATGGGCGTGGACTTTGCACGCTTGACTGGCAGCTCCCTTTCAAGCAAGCTTGCTGCGTTATCAGACATGACATTCATCTATTAGATGTGCTTATAGTTCTGCCCTTTAATTACCAACTGTTTAGCTGCTGCTGAAATGTACTGAGCTAATACAATGACTTGGCTAAGATTATAGTTATGCACCTGGCAGTATAATTCATCATATCAATTCAATGACCACCATTAGCATACTGTACACCTGGCACCCTATGGTGAATTATTAAACCAGGGTTAGACAGTAACGCTTGCCCGCTTGCCCGGAGTAAGTAAAAAATTCACCGGATTTGTTAGCGCGAGCCCGACAACGCTGCTGGATCCTTGATATTTTTACCTGTGTGCAGGAAGAACAACAGACAGCGCAGGCGCCAGACCAGACTAGATGATCGTGGAATGAAGATATTATTATTATGCCGTCTGTTGTTCTTCCTGCACACAGTTAAAAATATCCAGGACCAGCAACAAACCCGGTGATTTTTTTACTTGCTCCGGACAAGCGTTACTGTCGAACCCTGTGAACACAATAGGCTACTTGTGGACAGGATTCACAGCATGTGTATGACTTACTGATCAGTTGTACCACAATGGTGTTGTCCTCCTTTTCTAATTCGCTGCCGTATTTTCACAATATCCGCCATGTTTAGTTTCTTCCCACACTGGACGTAGCACTGGCGCATGTCGTCATGACCAGAACAAGCAGAAGCATCCATCATTGCCCAGATGGGGAGTTCACAGTGCAGGGAATCCTACGAATAAAGATGATCAAAATATTAAAACAAGAGTGAAGAAATGTAATCAAAACATATTTTATGTTATTTTTTTTACCAGAAGTGGAAAACAGTAGCCAAGCTATATGTAGGTCCTTATATACATAATATATATGCATTTTGGACATTTTAGCTGTTTACCAAAACATATTCAAGTTACAGTTATAGAATGAATATGGCCTTAAAGTGCAGACTAAATACCCTCTTTAATTTGAGGGTATTCCTATCCAGATTGGAGGAAGGGTCTAGGAATTACAGCTCTTTAATATGTGGCCCCCTCTTTTTCAAGGGAAAACCAAACGTTTAGCTTTTTCTGTGTTGACAACACAGCAAATAGGCTGATTATGCCATGATTTTCAAATACCATTTACAGGCCACAGGATAAGAGTGCAGACGAAATGAAAATAGCTATTGAAAGGTAAGAGATTACAGATTTGAATAGATCAAGTTTGTATTGTTACATTTAAAATATATAGGGGTGTAACGGTACAGACACATTTCAGTTTGTGGTTTTGAAGTCACGGTTCAGTACCTTTTCAGTACAGCAGTGTAAAAGTAAGTAAGTAAAGCTTTATTTACATAGCGCCTTTCGAACATGAAATGCAATCTTTTACTGAACAAAAAGTGCCATGGATAAGTGGTGGAAAGTGTTTGTGCTTGTTTATAAAGGGCTGGTAACATTTGCTGTCTGAAATGCGGACGAGAGGCAACTAGTAGGCCTACGTCATGTCATGAGTAATTCACTAGGGTAATGTTACAGAGTTGGCTGGTTAACTAGCCAAACAAAGCCACATCTATGAACATGATTGTATTTGATTGTAATGAATAAGTATGTAATAATGATCTTGTATCACTAACGCAGCTCCACCTATGAGCGGCTGCAGCTCTGTACTGACCATTGTATCTAGCAGCTCTCTGCTTCATTCATCAATCACTCCAACTCCTACCGTCAGGTCGGCGCCTCCGTTGTTGTTCAAGCTAGTGTCGCTTTCCCAGTCTTTGTGTAAAAAGTGAACATGTTGTAATGTTTGCCCTCTAGCACAGTTATAAACTTAATAAATGACTCGTGTTGTCTTCAGTCTCAGCACTGTGTGCGCTTATTGATCCGCCATTTTAGTTTCACGTCCCGTTTCACATCCCGTTCCCTGGTCTCGCGGGAATAGCTGACGTCTATCCTATGGCAATGAATGAATGAATGAATGAATGAATGAATGGTCTTTATTGTCATTAATACAGTACAGGTACCATACAACGAAATTTAGTAGGGGGCTCCCCTGGTGCTTGGAAAAAGACTAAAGACAAGAGGGCCAAGGGTAAAATAAAAAAGGGAAAAGAGCTGGTTTACATAAATAAAGGCTATGTACACTATCTACTATACTACTATACTATACAATAAAACACTGTGCTGTACTCTATGCTATAAATATCCTAACTGTTCCTATAGCTGAACCTTATGTACACAAGGGTTGTCATATTGCAAGTGTCGCAGTTTGCAGGTTTGAAATGTTCACAGTTGAATTTCAATATTGCACTTATGTTTACAATCTAGTAGCTGCCATCAAGTTGTCTAGATTGTCCAGGGCCTAGAACCTAGGTCTTTGCTGTGTTCAGGGCCTGAATGGCAAGCGGTGAGGTATAATATTATGATTTATAGTATATCAGATGCGTCAGATGTTACAACTCCTTTTTTCCCCAAAAAGTGCTGCTGTACACAATAATAATTAGTCTAACAGGTGGATCAATAAACCCACACAGTGCTGAGACTAAAGACAACACAAGCCATTTATTGTGTGTGTGTGTGTGTGTGTGTGTGTGTGTGTGTGTGTGTGTGTGTGTGTGTGTGTGCGTGCGTGTGTGTGTGTATAAGCATATGTTGAGTGTGTATTGTGTGTGTGTGTGCATTGTTGTTATTATCATTATTAATGTGTCTTTCTTCTTTGTTGCCTGTTAGTTCGTTTATATGTGTCTTCAGTGGTGTAGTCTAGTTTTTTCTAGTGGGTATACTGTGATTTTGCCCTCCCAGTCAGAGCGACACCTGTCCCGTAGCGACACCCCATAAGCACCACCACACTCACTTATGCATACAGTATGCATCTACACCAGTGTTTGCTGCCTTGGGGGGGGTGGCATGGACTGTACTTGTACATCAAGCTGCCTCACGCTACAGAAACAGGAGATAGGCTCCTGCCCCCTAAGGGTTAGGGTTAGGGCCGTTAGGCTCAAGAACCATCGGTTCTCAAGGCTACTTATGTGGTCTTGACTACATGTCCACTTTCTCACCTGGTTCTTGCTGTCTCTCTGGTGTGCCGACACCATCCTGCTCTCTCTCATTCTCTCCCTCTCTATCCTCCTCTCTCCCTCTTTTGCTGTCAACCAAAAGGCAAATATAACAACCAGAGTATTTATAATTTAATAAGAGGTATACATTGAATTCATATCAAATCATAACATCATTCTAATTGAATATTGGGTTGCTGTGGGCAATGCAGTCAGATACTGTCTTTACTTACTCTCTCACCTGTAAGAAAATCGTATGTCCAACTACAAAAAACAGTTGGACATACTTATTTCCAATAAGTGAGGGTTTGTTCCAATACTTCAATCCACTGTCCATGTACTGTAAATATACCATTATGGTATTACCATAAAGCCCAATTCTAGCAGAATAAGAAAGATTGTATATCTACTTTAAGTAAAATAATAAAGTGCATCCAGTTAGCTCTTTAGCTGGCATGTGTGCAGCAGACTAGCTCATCTAATCACCTCTGAGCTAGCTAGCTTGCTAGTTCTTTGACACTATTATTCACATCATGAAACTATAATCAGACACTTTCTAGTCACAATAATAACGACTAATTTGAACCAACTTTCTCTGTCAGAACACAGTAATTATATTTGCTAACATTTCAACTTGCTTACTTTCTTCTGCAGAGCTTTCACCCTGCAAAAACTCTCTTGCGTCAAAACAAAACAAAACCATTCTCCAGCGCGGTACGAAGCGAAGTGTGGAGGTAGGTCTGGCCCGCCCACCCCAAGGCAATTGTAGGGGAAATACTGAGAGCATTCTGAACGACTGGTTATGCGATAACAAACATGTCAGAAAGTTCGAAGTAAGTGCTTCGTAACACAGACGGGGTGAATTTTATGAATAAAAGTGTGAAAGTTCTGTCACAAAACGCCGTTACGTATCCTCGCACATTTTTAAGTGGGTATACGCAAATCCTTGGCCTTTCCTAGTGGGTATACGGCGTAGTCCTGCGTATCACGTAGACTACACCACTGTGTGTCTTGGTGGTTGGCCTCTTCCTCCTACTGTTTTTCAAGTCAACTTTGTTATCCTCATGACTATAACTATTACTAATTGTATTGTTTTGTTTTCCTTCATTGGTTACTGAATAAGAATGTCTTTTGTCTTTTTTTTCTAAATAAGAATATGAATAAGAATGTATTTTTTTCTAAATAAAATTAGTCCCCTGAAGAAGGTGATGCTACAGCATACAATGTGATTCTAGAGAATTGTATGCTTCCAACTTTGTGGCAACAGTTTGGGGAAGGCCCTTTCCAGGTTCAGCATGACAATGCCCCCATACACAAAGTGAGGTCCATAATGACATGGTTTTCTGAGTTTGGTCTGGGAGAACATGACTGGCCTGCACACAGAGCTCTGACCTCAACCCCATCGAACACCTTTGGGATGAATTGGAACGCCGACTGCAAGACAGTCCTTCTCACCCAACATCAGTGGCCGACCTCAGTAATGCTCTTGTGGCTGAATGGGAGCAAATCCCCCGCAACCATATTCTAAAATCTAGTAGAAAGTCTTCCCAGAAGAGTGGAAGCTGTTACAGCAGCAAAGGTGGGACCAACTCCATATTAATGCCCATGGTTCTGGAATGACAAGTTCAACAAGGACATATGGGTGTGATGTTCGGGTGTCCCAATACTTTTTTCCATATAGTGTATATGGAAACCTAATTATTTAAATATTTTATTGTTTATTCAGATTTACAGAATTGGAATGCTCTGCCCTTGGATCTTAGATCAGCTGGCTCGGTCGAGGTTTTTAAAAAAACGCTAAAGACTGTCTTGTATAGACAGGCTTCTGGATAGCCCCAAGGGCCTGTCTTTCTGTGTCCTGTTGATGTTGTTGTACACTTGTTTGTTACTTGTTCTTATTTTCACTTGTTTGCCTGTTTTAACCTGCTATGACTTTCGCTCTTTTATTATGTTTTATTGTGTTTCTTCTTTGTGACCCTTGGTCTGGGAAAGGTGCTGTATAAATACATTTTACTTACTTACTTACACCAACTATAACGTCACCCTGCACCAGATCGGACATCAGCTCCAGTCTATGTAAGGGAACCGACAACCCTAATCCCTGATCCAAAACACTCCTGTGTGTGTCTGTCTGTCCCCGGCAAGAAAGGAACACTGACTAACACTGACTAACACAAATGATTCAGATGCCCCCAATGTTCCTCAGGATCTTCACAGGAACCTTTTCATCAGCCCCCCCCAGAGATACAAAACTCACCCCCCCCCCCCCCCAGAGATACAAGACCCTCGGTGATAAAAGGTGCGCAATCTGAATCAATTAATGTCTTATCATACACTCAGGGTTCAAGTCAAATTCAATACCTTTTTAGATCTTTTTTAGACCTCTTTGAATATCATTTTATACCTATTCGAGACACCATATGATAGCTTTTTGTCATCCTCGAGGTGATGAAATTAGGGATTTGTTGAAGTCATTTATGATGACATCTGCCCCGGACTGGCCTTCCTTCTAACAGAGTCGATCTGTAGTCTGTATTACCCTAAAGGTAAACTAAGATACTTAGGCTAGAGGCGGAGAGATTCACCCTGCTGTTCACTGTCTTACTTGCTTCCTCCTATTATCATATCCCACAAATAAGCCTCAATAATAGCACTTAGAAATCATAGGCACATAGGTCCCTGTAGTTAATGACAGCTCTGATATTTTGTTAGGCTAGGCTAACCATTTAGTAGTAACTATAACGTGCATTGAATCTAATGTTTTACAGTTGACAAGAAGGGTACAAGGGACCTTTGTTACATAGGGAATTCCTAATAAATGCTGTGCCTGTCTCTAAATCCTGCCACATAACCTTCTACCAAGAACCTTCTGACTGAACGAACCTAATTTTACCCTTGCCTTAAGCATGCCTGTCATCAAGACCCTCACTAGCGCCACCTAGGGGCAAGGCCAGGTAGTGGAGCAGCGAAAGGTCAAGACTCAAGACAACCTCTCTAACTCAGCTTCCAATCGATTGCCTACGGTCATGCCGCATGACATCAATGGTTGCAGTCTTGCAGAGTTATCCATCATCACCTGGTTCCCTGCTGCAACGACCAAGGACAAGGCCAAGTTGCAGCGGGTGCTACGTTCAGCAGAGAGGGTGATCGGCTGTCCCTTGCCCTCCCTCAACTCCCTGCATGACACCAGGGCTCTGAGGAGGGCAAGGAAGATCATGGCAGACCCCTTCCACCCCGGCCACGGCCTCCTCACCCTGCTTCCCTCTGGAAGAAGGTTGCGGCTGCCTAAGGCACTGAAGGCCCGCCACAGGCTCAGCTTCTACCCCTCAGCCGCCAGGCTGTTAAATGACTCTGGCTTCCCCCCCCCCCCCCCCGCCCCCAAGTCTGCCCAGGACTAGGGATGCACCGAACATTTGGCCACCGAATGTATTCGGCCGAATATCGCAAAATAAAGCACATTCGGTATTCGGCCGAATGTGTGAAAACACCGAATAATCACCACCGAATAGTGGCCGTGTTTTGATGACGCAATACAATTAAATATAACTCTCAACAGGCGCGCGGCGCGAGGCGACGCGCTTTCAAAACTGGCTGCGTTCGTAAATTCACTCAGGAAATCCGATCAGCACTCGTGGAATGCCTCTCGTCCAATCAAATGACTCGGTTTCTCTATGACGTCGGGCCCAGTGTGAGCTCCAGCGCTCTCAGAGCGACTTTACGAACGCAACCTTACACTCATCTAGCTAGTTAGCTTAGCAGTCGTAGCGGAAGAAGCAGAGTTGTTGCCTTGTTGAAAACATATTCAGACTCCCCAGCTGTTCTACACGAGTTTATGACATGCAGCTGTATCATGCGGTGGTTTCTATGCAAACCAGAGACTATAAAAACAAAAGATATTCATTCTGAAATAACATGAACTATTATCCTTACACTCAGGTGGACTCAATTCAACTTGTTGAATGACTTGTTGAAGACATTTAGCATTTGACCTAATTTTAAGAGTGACAAAGGGTCTGAATACTTATGTACATGAGGTATTTCTGTATTTACATTTTAATACATTTGCAAACATTAAAAAACGTTTTTACTTAGATTATGGGGTACTGTGTGTGGATTGATGGCAAATCTATTCAAAGCGTGAAAAAAGTGAAGGGGTCTAAATACTTTCTGAAGCCTATGTAGAGACAAATCATGAATATCATTAACTTGAACCCTGGAAAGCAGTAGAGATTAAATCCCACGATAATTAGTTATAATAAGTTATATATAAAAGTTATTTTTTTTCAATCTCAATTTCTTTCTTTGAGAAGCATGAATAAAAAGCAAAATGTATTTAGTTTATGCAATGATCAAATTAAAAACTGCCGATACACATTCGGTATTCGGCCAAGTGTTTCCTTAAATTCGGCTTCGGCCTCGGCCAAGAATTTTCATTTCGGTGCATCCCTACCCAGGACTGAACTGGACTCACTGTAAAAAACTCTGCACTGCACTTTACTTTATACCGCACTATCCAATGCACTGTTGTCTGTCCTGTGTTGTTTGTTGTGTTGTCCTGTTTTTTGATATGTGAAAAAAGTATAAACGCACTTGCTGTGGTGACGAAGCAAATTCCTATATGTGTAATGCATAGTGGCAATAAACGTTATCTCAATCTCAATCTCAAGAGTCTTCCCGCTGCTAGAGAGAGTTCATGCAAGGATATTGAGTCCTTGTAATACCTTAATCTAGTAACCTGTTAATCCCTGATATCCAGTTCACCTATTACAAGGTCAATCCAACCAATCATACGATTGATCTACCCATTATAGAACTGGATACCTTATAGGCTTTGACCCACCCTTTCATAGGATCAGAGGCCTCTAAACCAGTGGTTTTCAACCCTCTCCTCGGGGACCACCAGCCGTTCCACATATTTGATCTGTTCCACCACCAGCACATCTGATTCAACTAATCAAGTACAAATCATAAGAGGGTTGAAAACCACTGCTCTAAACCATAACCCGGCCTTGACCAACCCTCTCAGAGGGTCATGGCTACCTTAAACCCTCTCAGAGGGTTACCATGGCTACCTTAAACCCTCTCAGAGGGTCATGGCTACCTTAAACCCTCTTAGAGGGTTACCATGGCTACCTTAAACCCTCTCAGAGGGTCATGGCTACCTTAAACCCCCTAACCCTTAAACCCTCTCTGGTGATTCTTCAATCCACCCTGATATAGGATTGAATTCACCCTTCTAAATAATGTTTTACATTTGTTTTAATTATTTGTAAATATTTTAATCTCCTTGGAACGACACATGTACTCCATACACCGCACAGTCGCATGTAATTCCAAGTTTATTAATTGTAAAACATCTGTAACATCTGTAATCAAGACACCAGATGTTTCAATTCATAAATACCATATTAATAATAATAACTTAATAATAATATTTGTTTATAATAGTGCTAATAATAATCATCCTAATAGCTTGTCAAATCATTGAACGCCTCTTGTCAATTGCTCAAGTAACACTTTATTATTCATTAAGTGATGGTAAAAATGCCAGCACATGGATATATATAAATATATATCATCCCATAAGTGGGTAAAATGTATAAAAAAAAGAAATTAAAGAAATGAAATAAAATCATCAAGTAATTTAAAAGTCATACTAAATGTTAAAAATAATAATAAAAGGAAATTAAATGAATGACCAACCTTGTTCTTCCCATACTCTGCCTATCTGATATATATACAAAAATAATGGAGTTATAAAAATAAACAAGTTTGGCTTTGACCGATGCCCTAATTTCTCCTTTCAGCCACCAGCCTGTATCCTCAGAGTTGAAATCGGCCCTCGGCAGAGCCTCATTTCACTTCACCAATACAAGTGAAGCCGGTTCCAAAAATAATCTGAGAAAGTCAGAGACCAAGTATTATTCATTAAGAAACCCTCTACATTTTACAGCCCAATTGGCTGGGATCACTCCAAACTATTAGCTACTAGCTAAAAAGAGGAAGTTCTCCTCTCCCGGAGACCATCTGGTCAAGAAGGGGAAAGTTACTTGCTCTTACGCCTAGTGAGCTTACTTTAGTAAAAGGGGAACTCCTTTGTCCTCAAGCTCTGTCCCTAGTTCAACATAAGACATTGTTTTAATCAACAACAAGATAGCGCACACATCCTATCTCAAGTCTCGGCTACATCACATTGGTCCTATCTCACATTTCTTATACATCTTGCAACACAATCAACCCCATTCTAGTGGGTATCTTGGATATGTTGATTTCTCTCAGAGTATATGTGTCTACTGAGGGTGTAGTAAGCTACCTCTCGGAAAACAGAAATACGTCAAATCAGTCTTCAAACAATTTCTGACCTAAAACTCAGATTTTCATTTTTTTAGCTAACATTCAACTTAAAGATGTGATGTACCCACTCGTTATTTTTCCGAACAGTTTTACGTTAATTAAATAAGTATAATCTATCAACAAAATAGGCTTGTTTGTCATGAAATAACATACGCTTTCACTTGGGTGTGATTGGCTGTTGAGCTCGCTCAAGGGGGAGGGACACAAAGGGCACCGTGTTTCAATTGAGAATGGATTTTGCTTAGAATGAACACTGCTTAGCTCATCAATTGTTCAGTAATGACTGGAGGCACAAAGAAAGTCCCCAAGAAACAAAACTTTACTAGGACAACATACGGATTTCACGGGATCAACATACCACAACACGTTCTGCTTTTGGGTAAGTAGCCTACTCCTTTGTTTGTTTGTGTTGGGCTAGCCGCGTTAGCTAGCGAACATTAGCTAGTACGTTCTGTGTCGTCATATTGCCTTTATAAAGACTTTCTAAAACAATCGCATAGCACATGCTGTTCTTATAAGTTGTGTTGTTGCTACTGTGTACAGTTAGTTAACTGTTTGTCTTTTGTTACTTGGGTTGGGCTAGCCGTGTTAGCTAGCTAGCATTAGCTAGTAAGTTATGTGTGGTATTGCGTAAGACTTTCTAAAACAATCGCATAGCACATTATGCTGTTCTTATAAGTTGTGTTGTTGATACCGTGTACAGCTAGCTAACTGTGTTTATTATTATTTATTTTTTTACTGTTCAGAACAACTTCATGCTGTGGTTATAATTCAATGTATTGTCCGTCTGTTTCAACTTTGATGCTAAGGAACCTGGCGTGGTTATGGCTGAAAATCACTGATGTCAAGCCCCCCCGAGGTGATCTTCATGTTCAAGGCCCACTCTATAGTATCTTTTTGATCAGAGAATTCTGTTCAGATGAGGCAAAATGAATGAATGAATGGTCTTTATTGTCATTGATATAGTACAGGTACCAAACAACGAAATTTGGGAGGGGGGGCTCCCCTGGTGCTAGGAAAAAAAACTAAAAACAAGAAGGGAAAAGAGCTGGTTTACATAAATAAAGGCTATGTACACTATCCACTATACTATACCAGTGTTTCCTCTATATGCATTTATTGGTGGCGGGCCGCCACGAATGAATTTCCTCCGCCACCAAATGATTCAGACAGTCCACTTTGATTCAGGCTGCGCAGAAAGGCAGCGAGTTATTATGACCAGAGAACAGAAAAAAAGCATGTGTCCCTGAACGCTCCGCCAATCACTGTGAGTAAACGGACTCTAAAAATGTCCTCACGTCACATTTTACCGTAATACCCTATATGTTGGTTGAAGTGCAACATCTCAGCTTTCAGGGACAGTTGGATTTTTTTCGATAGCACAAACCGTTTAGAAATTACGGTAATTACAATGTCGGGTGCGGATTTGTGCCGGCGGCGGTACATTCGGCGCAGAAGTGGTATCTATACCAGATAAATAATAACCATTTGCTTACGTAATTTTTCGTTTGTTTACATAGTCTGAAACTACAGATGGTAAGCTTTCAAATGATGCGTCATACATTGAAATCGGGAAAAAAAATCAAGACGACACGAGTATTAGAATGTTTGTTTGTATCATGTTTTGCTCAAGAATGGTGACTGCTAAAAACGCTGCTAGCGGCTAACGTTTCGTTCTAAAACGAAAGTATTGTAACGTCCCCACTTGGACAGTGGTTGAAATAATGACAGATAGCTTCTCTCATGTAATCTGTGGGTTAAAAAAACTTATAAATCGTATAAAAAAACGATTCTTATGTGCCGTCACTTTAGCAACGACACAGTATTGTCAAGGGGAAAAGAAGGGGAGACGATTTTTTTATTGACAACGGAATTACATGCTGGAAAAACATGCAGCTAAAATTCAGGGAACATTTGGACAATTAGAGACACACGGGAGAAGTACGGGAAAACAGGGCTCATGTGGGTGTCATCAAAGGTAAGAGTTTGTTTTCTTTAACTCAGCTGATACTCAGCTGTTTACCGAATGCTCCATCTGACTGTGATTTTACTTCTGTAATATGGTGGGTTGACATAATTCACGCACGGAACTATAGGTTGAGAGTATTGTTCCGTCCGCAGTTGAGTGCGTAGTACCCAAGTTGTTTAGACTGTTCTATTTACTGCTTGAGTGTGTTGTTGACAATCGTTCATGTCCTTCATTAAACATTTAGCTTTGTCATTTGATACGCCGCCTACGACTACCATCTCTCTGCACTACAGTAAACAGTTAATCAGTAACGTTAGCCGCTTTTGTGCTCATGTAGGCCTACTTCGTATTATATTATAGCTGATGATCTTTGTGTGTGTGTATGTGACTGTCAGTCACAAGTTTATATTCTGTATATTCATTATTATTTTTTGGGCCATCCTCTAGTTTTGGCTGAAATTAGGTCGTTGTTTTGAGCGCGCGTGCACGCGGAAAAAAAATCGCACGCGCGGTCAGGGCTATCCGCCACCAATGTAAAAATTCCTGGAGGAAACACTGTATACTATACAAATAAAACACTGTGCTGTACTCTATGCTATGCTATACCTATTCTAACATTTCCTATCTCTGAACCTTATGTAGCCGAGGGTTGTCAAAAGACACCACATGCCCACCAGACTCCACAGCACCTCAGAAAACTGTATTACTTATCATTACTTACTTTACTTATTATTGTGATTAAGTACCTTGCTGCAATGCTAATGTTGAAAACATTAGAACACAGGAATTGCACACTACCTGACTACTTGAGAAATACCTGAACTTTCATTTTCATCTTATTGAACTTTGCACAGCATGTTACACTATTGATTGCACTTTAATTCTGCAGTAGTGCGACTACCATTACTTATCACTTTATTACTTATCATTACTTACTTTACTTATTTACTTGTGATTATTGTGATGATGGTATTGTTGTGATTATGTACCTTGCTGCAAAGCTAATGTTGAAGAACCACAGCCAAAGATTTGTATTATTGTGTACTGTAAAATAAATTCTGATTCTGATTCAAGATTTTTTTGTATCATTAAAATAATAATAGTTACAACAACCATAAAGCCTCCATAATGATAAGCTGGCTAATTAGCTTAGGTAATACCTTGCTAGGTAATAATGTTAGCTATAGCTATCTGACCCAGTGATTAACACTGACAGATATTGACAGCTGACAGCTGAGTGGTTGGGGGTGGGGTTAACCAGACATTGTTACCGCCCATTACCTGGCTGTGTGAAGGTGAGAAAAAACAATATCTTTGAAGGGAATTTTCTCTGCTTAGTGATTTCAGGTGTAGCAACTTTCAAATACTCATGTCGTCTTCAATTTGTTTCCGATTTCAATGTATGACGCATCATTTGAAAGCTTACAATCTGTAGTTTAAGCACATGTAAAAAACCGAAAAATAATTTCGCCTACAGGTAGTGCGTTTCATTGTCAGTTGTCACATATGTGTTCAACGTTTCACTTCCTGATTCTATTCTTATGCAAGCAGGTCTACATTTCATAGCAAATCAGTCTGGCACATAATGGCAGAAACATTCATCATTGCAGAGTCATTGGTGGTAAACCCAGGTTAATCATGGGGAACAGCTCGATGTCATAGTTCAAGTCTAGACCCAATGCTGGCATTGGATCCTCCTCGGACGGAGGTGGGGTCTGCTCATCGTTGCCCTCTGGTGGTGTTATAATGACCTGTGGCAGGGTGGACTGCTCGATGCCTCCCTCTGGTGGCAAGAACCGTGGAGTGATCTTCAACAACCACTTATCGGGTGTGGTGAACATCACACACTCCTACAGATTCTTCCTCTCTGATGCTTCTTCAGGCTATCTGCATGACTGAAACTCTTCCCACACTCGGAGCACTGGTATGGTTTCTCTCCGGTGTGTATTCTCTGGTGTACTTTTAGGTGTCCTGCATGATTGAAGCTCTTGCCACACTGTGTGCACTGGTATGGTTTCTCTCCTGAGTGTATTCTCTGGTGTGTTTTTAGGTGTCCTGCATGATTGAAGCTCTTGCCACATTGTGTGCACTGGTATGGTTTCTCTCCTGTGTGAATTCTCAGGTGGCTCTTTAGGTTTTGTACACATTTGAAACTCTTGCCACACTGTGTGCACTGGTATGGTTTCTCTCCTGTGTGTATTCTCTGATGCTTCCTTAGGGTATCTGCCCGAGTGAAACGCTCCCCACACTCGGAGCACTGGTATGGTTTCTCTCCTGTGTGTATTCTCTGATGCGTCCTTAGGGTATCTGCATGACTGAAACTCTTCCCACACTCGGAGCACTGGTATGGTTTCTCTCCTGAGTGTATTCTCTGATGCGTCCTTAGGTTTCCTGCTTGATTGAAACTCTTCCCACACTGGGAGCACTGGTATGGTTTCTCTCCTGTGTGTATTCTCTGGTGTTCAATTAGGGATCCTGGTTGATTGAAACTCTTCCCACACTGGGAGCACTGGTATGGTTGCTCTCCTGAGTGTATTCTCTGATGCATCCTTAGGGTATCTGCTCGACTGAAACTCTTCCCACACTGGGAGCACTGGTATGGTTTCTCTCCTGTGTGTATTCTCTGGTGTGTCTTCAGGTATCCTGCCTGCTTGAAACTCTTGCCACACTGGGAGCAGTGGTGTGTTTTCTCTCCTGAGTGTCTGTGTTGTTTATGGTTCCCTGATGTGGTGGAGCTGGGCTCGCGGTCTGAACCTGGGTTGGAGCTCTGCTCATCTGTAAGAATATGAACATATACAGGGTTACAAACACATTCTGCGCAAAACATTGGGCAAAGTTGTCAAAAAGAAGAATATTATTTTAAATAGATATATACCTATAGTTTATAATGCAAAACATGATGGTGTCTCTCTGGTTTCTCAAATATATTGTTAAAGAAAAGGTGTAATAAAATAAAATAATATAAACATGCCTGTACGTCATATACGTGTGAGGCCCAACATAATACAAGGGTGAAAAGGTCAAATTGCATGACCAAACGGATTGGGGGAGTAACACAATGGTTAATTAGCATAATTTATATATAGCCATGGTATAAATTCAAGGAAATAAGAAAATTCAAGGAAGCCATGATACAGTAAGTTGACGACCCAAAACATCTTGCAATAGCAACTAGGGAGTTTTTCAGAGCCAAAAAGTTGAACGTTTTGGACTGGCTCCGGGTCAGCATAGATATAGATGATTTACTTACTTAAGACAAATGTAGTAAGTCGCTTTGGATGAAAGAGTCAAAAATGTAAATGTAATGTAGACGGATGTGGCTGTCCTATAGCCCACTAGGTTAGACTGGGGAACCAGTCCTGATAGATCAATCCCACACAAGGGGAGAGACCAGGACTGTCAGACTATGCAGGTTCTGACTGACTTACAGTGCACTGGACAGATGAATTATCCCCCGTCCAAACTACTGAAAAGCAGCCAACCGAAGTCCTCGTTAGCATCGTTAGCAACAAATAGGCCCGAGCCTTGGGCTTGCATGAATGAACAACACTGAGGTAAGACTCAGAGGCGCCGGGCAAATCGCACAGAACAAGACAGGCCCGCGGAGCGGCGTCAAGCCAAGATTTCAGAGGCCGCAAGAGCCTGGGAATCACGTGACTCCCCAGCCCCCCCTGGTGACTCAAGAACACCCCCTCCTTCCTCTGCTTCTCCATGTGACATGCAGCGGATGAAACAGACCTCACAGATAGGGATGCACGATATTATCGGCACCGATATTTATCGGCCCGATAATGGGAAGTTAATGTTATTAAATATTTATCGGTTTTATAAAATCTTAGCCGATATAGAGCCGATAATATGAAGCCGGAAATATTTCTGCTTCCGTTTTCCGCGCTCATGATGCTGCGCCTGCGTACAGCCACGCAGTGTATAGACGAGAGCGAAACATGTCTTCCCCGGTGTGGACATTCTTCAGAGTTTCTGAGGCAGATAGTGCGTTTGCAATTTGCAACACATGTTCGACAAAAGTTCGGAGAGGAGGGCAAAGGTCTACGAGTTACAACACAACGAATCTCATAAGTCACCTTAAGATTCACCATTGCAAGCACGCTGTATGGAAGGAATATCAAGCACTAGTAGCAGAAGGTAGCCTAGCCGCGAAAAGCACACGCATTTGAAAACTGCAGGAAGTTTACTCGAGACAGCTCAAAGGCTCAAGCAATCAATGAAAAAACAATGGAGTTTATGGCACTCGACGACCAGCCTTTCTCTGTAGTAGAAGATAAAGGATTTCGCCAGCTAATTTCACATTTAGAGCCCCGGTATACACTCCCAAGCCGCCGCTATTTTGCAGACGTGTGCCTGCCTGCTCTGTATGATACAGTCGCCACACACATCCATAGTCTGATCGATACTAGCGTAAGCCAGATAAGTTTTATCACAACCTACTTCATCCTCATGCACTAAAAGTAGCCCAGCCCTTTTCAGTTGCTTTATTAAGCATACTAGTGTAGCCTACTATGTGCCTTGTGTCATTCTGTTTATCTGCAGACTAAGCAGCCATATCACTAGTTTCTGTAAAACTTCTATACAACTTTATTTTTGTATTGACTGAGGCAGTTTATTTATTTATTTTTTGATATTTTATTTATGCATTTTCAATTTACAGGGATAGACAAGATGCACTTTATTTTTGACACTTTTTTGATCTAATTACTCTTAGGTGAGCCTTTTTTGTTTTCATAAAAGGAGGCCAGATCTTGGCTAAAAAAAGCATTGTGCACTGTCTATAACAGATTCTGTTTGTTAGAGGAAATAATAAATGAACATTTGAAGAGTCAGAAGTGTTCTCTTTGTTGTGTTAACAATAGTGATGTAAGTTAGATTTGGTGAGATCACTATGGAATATTAAATCATCAATCTTTGCTCACTACATAGCCTTTCTTACCTTCAGGTGTGCATGAACTACAGGTTATCAACTGTGAAATTATATCTGTTCTCATATCGGTTATCATATCGGTTATCGGCCACGAGAAGCGGGTAAACATCGGTATCGGTATCGGTTGGAAAAAAATGCATATCGTGCATCCCTACTCACAGATGATTGGAGACTCGGCGATCAGAAATGTAAGAGGTAAAAAATTACAAATCCAATGTCTTCCTACTGACTAAATATCCAGACACAAAGTGGCTCATATTACACGTGGGATCAACCGATCCATGTAAAATGGGCTCACTAGACTTGAGACGTGATTTTATGGAACATTTCAATAGACTTGACAAGCTTAAGATTGAAACATTCATCTGTGGACTGCTTCCCACTGTTGCCAGAGGTAACTTCGAATTCAGCTGCTAAGCCATAACACTCGGCTTTCGGGAGCGTGCAAACTTAAAGGGCTGAAATCTATTGACCACTGGAACATATTCTGGAGGCAGAGCGACCTATTCAAAAAAATGGGCCTCCACTTAAACAGATCGGGAAAATACCATTTAACAAACAACATACTCTTCAACCTCATACCCTCTGCTCCCCCTTCTCTCGATGCTCTTGAGACAACTGAAAGGCCTACAATGCAGGATTCTTCAGACTCAGCACAGCCAACTGAATTGTTCACAGTAGTTCACAGCTCCAGGTCTCCCCACAGACCTGCGACTCATCACAGCCTACAGTAAAGGGCCCTCCAAACTCATCACAGCCTACAGTAAAGGGCCCTCCAAACTCATCACAGCCTTCAGTAAAGGGCCCTCCAAACTAATCACAGCCTACAGTAAAGGGCCCTCCAAACTAGGGCTGCCACGATTAGTCGACTAGTCGCGTCGACGTCGATTACCAAAATCGTCGCCGACATATTTGGTAATCGACGTCGTCGCATCTTTTTTCTTTTTTTTCTTTTTTATCCCTAGCACCAGGGGAGCCCCCCCTCCCACATTTCGTTGTTTGGTACCTGTACTATATCAATGACAATAAAGACCATTCATTTCATTCGATAAGCATTCGTTTTTCTTCCCTGAAGCTGCCACTGGCTAGCGTCTCCCAGTGTCTTTGATGTACATGCGCAGTGTCGGTCATCCGGGGCACACGTGACTTCCCCGGAAAAACAAACAGAGAAATGTCTTCCTCTCCTCGTAACTCTAAAGTGTGGGAGCATTTCAACCACAACGTTGAAAAAAAGAATGTAAAATGTAAAATTTGCAAAGCTGAACTCGCTTATCATGGCAGCACGTCTATGATGCGCGAGCATCTAAAAAGGAAGCACGTTGTGGCAGATGACGAGGAAGACGATGGCTCGTCTCGGTAAGCTAGTTAGCTTGTTATTGGCTAACGATATCGTTACGTTAAAAGCCTTCTTACATTATTTTACGTTGTCATCAAAGCGATACTTATCAAATAGCTAAAAATGTTGTCTTAACGTTACAGTGCTAAGAAGGCGCGTTCTACTATGAGATGAGTGAAGCAAAGCAAAACTTTTGTACTCTGTACAAGTATTTATTTTTGTTTTTGTATTCTTTTGGTTGCCTAGTGCCTAGCCTACCTCATTTTACTCAGCAGTTTGCACCCTCTACTACTCTTTACATTACATTACATGCAAGTGATGCCAGAAATAAATCTGCAAAGTTCATTAAAATATCTATTTTTGAGTGAACAATCATTTTAATTGTCTTTATTTTTAGTTAGCACATGCCTACAACAAGAGCGATTGAGTAATTGTGCGATAAGCTGTAATTTATGATCCGATTAGTCGACTAATCGTTAAAATAATCGGTGACTAGTCGACTATGAAAATAATCGTTTGTGGCAGCCCTACTCCAAACTCATCACAGCTGGCTGAACTGCGATCTTCAGTCGCCAGGGCAAGACAGATCGTTAGCCAACTTGTTGAGCCACTAAAGCGACGGTGCAGCCCCCCTTCTCTCCCCCCACCCTCACTCCCTGCCCCCAACTCCCCAAACCACTCAACCCCAAATGAAGGTCCTTAATGACATTCGTGTGAACACTGACTCCAGAAAAATCTGTTTTAGTACTACTAGACTGGTTTAGATCCTACCTACAGGACAGAAGCTATTATGTCTCGATTGACCAAATTAAAATGACATATGGGGTTCCCCAAGGGTCAATCCTCCCTCCTATTCAATCCAGTGTTTCCTCTATATGCATTTATTGGTGGCGGGCCGCCACGAATGAATTTCCTTCGCCACTAATTGATTCAGTCCACTAAGTGCACGATTTCTAAACATAAAAAAAAAAAAATCCACCTCTGAACATTTTAGCTGATTAAAATATATCTGATCCTAGATCAGCGCTATAATGGATGTTGACTAAAAGCACGCCCATCTCTCTCTAACCGCTGATCCAAAATCAGATTAATGACATTAAACATTCAGTTGACGACGTGACACAAGGGCTACTCCTGATTGGTCTAAATGTGAACCGGCATGAGAACCGTGCAGACCAGGGTTTCCGTTAGAAAAAATTGCCGCCGGACATCGTGTCTGGGAATATTTCGATTTACCGGACAAACGTGATATATTCCGGTCATCATATTAAAATATAATAATAAAAAAAAATTCTAAATCATATTTTTTTTTCTCTAATCTAATATAGCTGTTTGTCGCGGTGATTACTGTTGTGTAGCGGCCTATATATGCCATTTAATGTCTATTTCTCATCCGATACGATTAGATGCGAGCTATATAATATATAATAATATAACATGATTCGCATGCGCGCTATGCCATTATGTCCAGCGCTGAACGGGCGCCTCACTGGGAACTGAACAGACAGCATCGATCAATGAACGGACTCCACATTACGTTAACTGAAGTTTGTTAAATTGTTTGGGATTAATGTGAGTTTTCTATTTTCTCTTTCCAGTTTTACCCTTTTTTTTATCAATAAAACAACGTCATTTCTATAACCAGGTCTCGCTGGTTGGGAAGGCATTTCGTTTAGCTGCCTGTCAAATCATACTTAATCGGACTCGGGAGTATGACAATGAGGAGAACATAACTGTTTATTGAGAAACAATAGGCAGGCTGGGATACGTATATAAAGAAATACCACAATGTCTAGATGTATAACATTTTATTGAACAGTGCAAGCATGTAGGCTTCTGGCGTGACATCGTACCCCTAACGTTCTTAGGGCTTGTTTGAAAAGCTTAGACTGAAAGTTAGTGCCCTGGTCAGATTGTATAACAAGAGGAAGACCGAATGTGGAAAAAAACGTTGTTAAAGCTTTCACCACTGAGCTGGCTGATATGTTGAGTGAGCAAATACTGACTTCCACTTTTAGTCCTAGGCAAAGGTCCAACACAATCAATTATTACACGTTCAAATGGCTCCCCTATAGCAGGAATGGGATGCAATGGTGCGGGTGGAATGGATTGATTTGGCTTACCCGCCATCTGACAAGTATGGCAACAGCGGCAGTGCTTGGCAACATCCGCCTTCAGTCCGGGCCAAAATAAATGTTTCAATATCAGCTGATAAGTTTTAGTTATACCTAAATGTCCTGACCACTGGCTCTCATGTGCTACAGATAACACCTGTTGTCTATAACCCACAGGCACAACCACTTGTTTTACAGTATTCCAATCACAACCATTTGCATTAGGAGGAGACCATTTACGCATTAATATCCCATCGTTAAGGAAATAAACTACGTTGCCCCCTATTTCAGATTCCTCACTAGCTGCATGTAAAAAACATTTGTTTAATGACTGATCAGCTACTTGAGCGACACGCAATCGCTCGCCGGTTACAGGCAGAGATAGGCTGTCAGCGGATGGTATGGTAGGACTCGGGGAGGATGGTAACTCTACCACTTTCTCCCTGGGAGAAGCTGAAACAATCGGGTTCTCATCCCTTTCAGAAAAGGCTTGCATAATCACACTATCACAGAGAGAAACATTGCTATCCTCCTCTCTGCCTCGACTCGATTGTGCACGAGTTATAGCGCACACCGTAAACAACCGCTGTTTCGCATAGGCAGCCTACACATTAGGAGTCATCATCATGCCGGTGTCAAATCATATCATAATAAAAGAAATACATAGCCTATATATTCGTCTTTTTAAAAATAGAAGGAATCAGAATGCGAACTTTAGCGAATTGTATTCAAATTGTGCTTAGAGGGAATTATTTTCACCGGACATTTATGTCCGACGAGTTTTCAATTTGTCGGACTTACAAATTTTACCGGACAAAGACCGGTAATTACCGGTTAACGGAAACCCTGGTGCAGACTCAACCATCCCTGCTCAGCAGTCTTACGTGCCGAAATGCTCGGGCGCCTGTGTTTTCTCCTCGCGAATAACGGGCTAAAAGTCACCGGTAGTACCATCTAAAAGATACAAAAAGCTGATCTAGCTAGCTAGGTGCACAAATAAGATATCACGTTAAATAACTTCGAAAAATTAAACGAAAACAGCGACAGATGGATGGATTTTTCAAGAAAAAATATGTCCCAGACACTTCAAACATTGCTGAAGCTAGCAGTGGCTATGAGCGATCCGAAACTGCATGGCAAAGGAGCTAGTTGGTGGATCAAGCTAACAACGTTTATGGCGGGCGAGTTCATCGAGGCTGTTCGCACCTGCACCAAATATGTCCCAATTTGTGCACTCGAAACAGCCTCTCAGAGTATCAGTGGCAGTTCAGGACTTAACGGGTTTAAGTTTCTGTTAATATTTCGGGACGAGGAGCAGCATGGCATGGTCGGACCTTCCCAGCGGTGCCCTCGGGAACGAACGGTAAGCCTCGTTGATTGTAACGTAGCAGTGGTCTAGTATGTTAGCTCCTCTGCTGGGGCATGACACCTGTTGTTTGTAATTGGGAAGTTCGGTGTGCAGGTTGGTGTGATTAAAATCGCCGAGCACAATAACTGCTGCGTCGGGATTAGAGTTTTCCACAGAGGAGATGTAGGTAATACTTGGGACATTGCAATTGAAATTGCGTTCAAAGTAAAACACACACACACACACGCAAATATTGACAGTAGAGCTTGGCTTGATAGTGTATATCCCCACTGTGCTGGGTCGCCTCCACACCTGGCACCACAGGGGCCCGTTAATAAGACTGCTGTCTGTGGATTAGTTCGAAAATGTTTTGTCCAATACAACGTTGTAGTTGTTTAGTACAAATGGGTCTATAGCAGCTAGGTAACATTAGTCCTGTATCAGAGTTGTGTTGTTGGGTCTTGTAGCAGGGTTGGGTTAGCTATAGCAGCTAGGTAACATTAGTCCTGTATCAGAGTTGTGTTGTTGGGGTCTTGTACAGTTGCTCAAAATGCAGATAAGAGAAAGTATAGGCTAATATCAAACAACAATCCTAGAGATGACTAACTCAAACGTACGCATAACTAAATAAAAGCTGGCCAACTAACGACAGCTACACGCCCTCAACTGGGAACATAAAGGATAAATGAATTTTGCAATCGAACGTGTCCTACAGCGACAGCTGGTCGTGCAAATCAGGTTCTGGGAAGAAATGTTTTTTTTTGGTTGAAATTAGGTCGTTGTTTTGAGCGCGCGCCTGCGCGTTTCATGCGCGTGCACGCGGAAAAAAATTCGACAGGGCTCTCCGCCACTAATGTACAAATTCCTGGAGGAAACACTGCAATCTCTATATGCTTCCATTGGGACACATCATAAAAAAGAACAAAATTGCCTACCACAAATATGCAGATGACATACATAACCCTCTCATCGAACGACTATAGCAAGGGTATTCAGCAAAAATTCAACAAGGTCCAGTTAGAGAAAATGTCCTCAAGCAAAGGTCTGGAACATTATAATGTCTAGATTGCGTTATGATTCAGTGCCATATATATAAACTCCTCAAAAAAAGTTTGGAAACGTTATTTCAGTCGATTCTTCCTCCCCTTTAATAATACCAATGCAGTGTTTCCTCTATATGCATTGATTCGTGGCGGGCCGCCACAAATGAATTTTCTCCGCCACTAATTGATTCAGTTATTATGACCGGAGAACAGAAAAAAAAGCAGATTGAAGCTAGATTTAGGCCGCTTCCAGACCAACATTTCGTCACGATTTAGGGTGTAGTAAGTTACAATATGTTACAATGTTGCAATTAACCTCGTCGTTTGTGTTCGCACTGCAATCGAGACTGAATCGCTCTCAACAGGCGCGCGGGGCTGTTCTCTGGTTCATGTTCTTATACCAGTGCTCAGTAGGGATGCACCGAACATTCGGCCACCGAATGTATTCGGCCGAATATCGCAAAATAAAGCACATTCGGTATTCGGCCGAATGTGTGAAAACACCGAATGTTTACCACCGAATAGTGGGCGTGTTTTGATGAAGTTCCAGCGCCATCTAGTGGCGAAGATAATACCTATACTGATCCGATCTGGATCTCTCATAAACTGAACACGGACATTTCATTGAGTTAGATTCGTTCATTATTATTTTTGTAGCACTGCATTTTTTCTCTACAGTGTGAACACGAAGTGCAATTTGTTGAAGATATTCAGTGATATAAATATATAGATATATAAATAAACAAAGGACACCTTTTACACCCATTATGAGTGTTTACAGTGAGAGTGTGGGAGAGTTCTTAGATACTCATCTTTTTCGCAGCCATCTTTATTTTATTTATTGTGCTTTGTTGGTATAGACTGATGTCTGCTGGAATGTTCAATAAAAGTTATTTTTTTTCAATCTCAATTTCTTTCTTTGAGAAGCATGAATAAAAAGCTAAATGTATTTAGTTTATGCAATGATCAAATTAAAAACTGCCGATACACATTCGGTATTCGGTATTCGGTATTCGGCCAAGTGTTTCCTTAAATTCGGCTTCGGCCTCGGCCAAGAATTTAATAAAAGAATGGGTTAACCAAGCAGCCTCGCACCTAAAGCTAGCTTCGAACTATTCATAGCAATATGCGCGGGGCAAAAATAATCTATTGCCTCTAAAATCACCACGAACAGAACGGCGGAGGTACGGGTAAACAGAGATCATGTCGGTGTCATCAAAGGTAAGAGTTGGTTTTCTTTAACTCAGCTGATAGCATTACCTTGCTGTTGGTTGTTTACCGAATGCTCCATCTGTCACACAGTGATTTTACTTGTGTAAACAGTAACGTTAGCCGGTTTTGTGCGTGTACTCTCATGTAGGCCTAATTCGTAGGCCTACACAAATGTGAAAAATCCTAGAGGAAACACTGCAATGGGTATTGTATTTTATATCGTTGGAAAGCCTTATTAGTCACCTTTACAACGAGGTACAACTTGTAAGGATCATGCATTCGTGGAATGAGTAACACAGCTAAACGTGTGGGTAGCGGGCCAATTTTTTTTGCCAAAATCCCTTGCAATATTCTTCTGTTGGTATTCACTCTCGTTTTGAGCTTCAAGTGCTGGCAGGTGTATTTTTCATTTCAAACCTTTATTTAAAACTCGATAGGCACTGAGGTCACCCTCATTTACAGTGATGTCGAGTGTACAATAGAACAGTGAGCAAGGGTAAACAAACAGTGAGCAAGACAGGATTAAAAAGAAAAAAAAGAAAGAAAAAAACTAAAAACAATTGCAATCGGTAGAATACAGTTTTTGCACCAAGAGTTTAAAGGTAGAGGCAGAGGGGAGGACCTCCAACCGGAGAGTTTGCTGCAGAGTGTTCCATGTATTAGGGGCATCAATAAAAAAGGCTGTTTTACCTAGGTCTGAACGCGCATACGGAACCCGAAAAGAAAGCCAACTATTAGATCTGGTCACATAAATACCAAGACTCCAGTCCAATAAAGATGAGATATAAGGAGGAAGCTTGCCACAGATGGCCTTGAAAACGAACAAGTTCCAGTGGTAACTGCGCCTCAGAGAAAGAGAGGGCTAGCCAACCTTGTCATAAAGTATGCAATGGTGAGTGTCATAACTGTCCCCGGTAATAAACCTTAGAGCTGAGTGATAAACTGAGTTCAATTGTTTCAATGTAGAAGAAGCTGCATGCCTATAGATAACATCACCGTAATCTAATGTGTATGTCAGTCACAGGTGTGTGACTGGCACCTGAATGGCACCTAATTGACAGGAATGATATTCTGGGGCCAGTGGCGATCCCATATCTCCAGATTCTGGGACCTAACTCCATCCTCCAGGATGACAACGCTCGCCCCCACAGAGCCAGGATCATCACAGAGCACCTCCAGAATTTGGGAGTGGAGAGGGTGGAATGGCCTGCCGTGAGTCCAGACCTCAACCCAATTGAACACTTGTGGGATCAGCTTGGGTGTGCTGTACGTGCCAGAGTGACTAACGCAACCATGTTGGCTGACTTGCGGCAAATCCTGGTTGAGGAATGGGATGCCGTCCCACAGCAGTTTGTGACCAGGCTGGTGACCAGCATGAGGAGGAGGTGCCAAGCTGTTGTGACTGCGTATGGATCTTCCACACGCTACTGAGGTTCCTGACAGTGTAAAATGAATAAAGTGTAAAAATGGCCAACATGTGTTGTTTTTTCCTTATTACTGTGGGAGACTGCAATCATCCAATCCACCAAGCAACTCAAAACGAGAGTGAATACCAACAGAAGAATATAGGGGATTTTGGCAAATATGTTTGGGCCGCTACCCACATGTTTAGCTGTGTTGTTCATTCCATGAATGCATGATCCCTACAAGTTGTACCTCGTTGTACAGGTGACTAATCAGGCTTTCCAACGATATAAAATACAATACCAATTGGTATTATTAAAGGGGAGGATTAATCAACCAAAATAACGTTTCCGAACTTTTTTTGAGGGGTTTATATACAGTATGTTAAGGTACATGTGGGAATACGGTACATGTGGGAAAACTAGGGTTAGGGTTAGGTGCTAGGGTGCTACGGTTAGGATTAGGGTTAGGGTTAGGATTAGGGGTAGGGTTAGACATGCCAGCATGTACCAAGTCGACGTAGCACCTAACCCTAACCCTAGTTTTCCCACATGTACCGTATTCCCACATGTACCGTAAAATATATACATATATAGTACATATACATATTAAAGTACAATTTAATAATATTTCAACAATATTGTAGATTTTCACTTTGAAGTGGAGAGATTATAAGTACTAATTAGGGATGCTCCGATCTGGATTTTTGGGGCCGATACCGATCACCGATTGTTTTCCTCAAGATCTACCGATACCGATCTTTTTAAAAATACATAACTGTAGGCCTACTGACTGGATAATAGCCTACATATATTTTGCTTTTTAGATAAAAGTCTTGATCCATTAGGCACCAAGCAAACACAGACCCAAGTCAGTCGATATGGCTGTATAAAAGACATCATAAACGTGGCCTTCATGATTTACATACGCAGGGGTGCAAACTGGCGATGGACCAAAAAGGTGACACTTTTTTTTGTCCGTAGATGGTTAGCTCTATCATTAACAGTGGTCTAACAATGATGCGTGTGTAAGTAGCGATGGCCCTGACCGTAACACCCGCATAATTAATGTAAGCAACCTTTTCCTAAATTAATTATGCAGGTTCCTGCAGGTTTCAACAAGTTACATTTAAGACCTTTATAAGAACACTTTTAATAATAGATTTTAAGACCTATTGAGCAAGTATTGGTATTAGACTCACATTCATTGATTCTTTTCATTAGCAATGCTGGGTGATCTGTTCTGTTGCATATAGAACAATTAGTGTTGTTCCGATACCGATACTAGTATCGGCATGGCCACCGATACGCACAAAAATGCTGGTATCGGTATCGGCGAGTACTTTACAAAAACGTAAGTTCGTAAGTTCTTTTTTTTACTTAAGTTTTACAAAAACTTTACGAGTTTTACAAAGGTTTTGAGCAGTGCCAGACTAAGTGTTAGCAATAATTTTACATCGAGGTTAGTATGCGGCTCAAAAAACATGTTTTTTTGTTTTGTCAACACAATACTAGATATAATAGCATAAATAACAGAATAAATTCACACACTTACTTACACTGCATAGCCTACATACTGAGATATGGCACACACACACACACACACACCTCTCACAGGTACACACACACCTCTCACAGGAGGGCCACACACACACACACACACACACACGCTATATTTACTAAAACACACACACCGTTGCTACCACTGCAAGTTTGAAGAAATTATAACTTCACATGCCTACAGTCGAATCGCCTCCTACGGCGATTATCATATCGTGGCCTCTTGTCTTATCATTTCACATGGCAACATATCAGGGTTTTGGGCGCAGCTTAACGTTGTAAATTTATTTTATTAGAATGCTCGTCCATTAACCAATGTCACACGAGCAATAAGTGCAAGTTTTGATGTTGTCTCTCATCTGCACGCAGTGGGTCTGGCGACAATAATACATTTTCCGGTCTGACTTTTTAAATAAAAGTAAAATCGATTCTACGCAAGTCTAAAGCACACAGAAGCCATTAAAAAGGTTTATTTCTCGCCCTGTGTCTGATCCTGATGTTATAGAAGCAGCGTAGCAGCATGGTAGAAGCGAGGTAAAGGGAGACAGACTGCGAGACAGTCTAGGGCTGCGTTCGTACATTCGCTCTGAGAGCGCCGGAGGGCACACTGGGCTCAACGTCATAAAGGGACCAAGTAATTTGATTGGAAAGAGGCATTCCATGACTGCTGGTCAGATTTCCAGAGCGAATTCACGAACGCAGCCTAGAACTACACCACTCACCGACTCGTTGTTTTTTTGTTGTAAAGTACCCACTCAATATAATAAACAACAGTTTAACGATCACTAAATACTTTATGGATTGGATTCACCATTCTCGTTTGCCATAGACTACTGTTTGGTAAGGCTTTTGTAAATAATTTTGTTTTGGGGCTGTATGATAAAAAAATACCGCTTCTCTTGAAATCACTCTCCAGCTCCTATGACGCTTTGAGGTCAATGCATTTATTTTTTTGGTGAACTACCGTAATAACCCTAAATGATTAGAGAGTGCAACGTATCTGCTTTCAGAAACTGTTGGATTTTTTTCGATTGCACATATAGTTCAAGAATTGCGATAGTTTGAACGAACCCTGTAAAATCCTATTGAGAAGTTATCGCAACATAGAAATAACGTTTTCCCACAATAAAATAACTTAAAAGATCGGCTTTTGCGATCGGCCATTTTTGCCGATCACCGATCGAGTAATTTGGAGTGAAATCGGCCGATTTAAATCAGTGGCCGATAAATCGGAGCATCCCTAGTACTAATACATGTTCTTTTCTCATGTAAAAAAAGGGCTGCATTTAAATGTAAAGATACATAACAGAGCTTTTGAAAAATGTGCATCTTAAAATAAAGTGCTTAATCTTTGAAAAATAAATTAAAAAACGAAATATAAAGTGTAGCTTCAGTTTCCCTCTCTCTTCTGTTTTGCTAGCATGTCCTGGGTTAATATTTCGGTTTCCCTTGTGGCTGATGATGCTGACGTAGGTATCTGTAGGTACATAGGTGTACAGATAAAGGCTGTAAACCCCTTATGCATCACTGTGTGCTATACTCTCTGGTTAACTGGTCATCTCTCTCTACTAGTGATAGGAAAAGTAATAGGGTGATTGCTGTCTGTTTTAAGATTATCTAGTTAAGCTGTCTGTTTTCAAAACAAAGGCTTCAGAGTCATTCTGGTGAAACTAACCAGTTTCTGACCAAGTAGGTGTTAACTTGTAGGAGGAGGAGACTTCTAGCTCCCCTATATAGTGGATAGACCAAGGCTAGGGAGGTCATACAGGCGACTTGTGAGAACACCTGTCAGTCAATGTCATTAGTGCTCGTTAGTGGGGAGTGGCTACAAGCCTGCTAGTGTCAATAAATATCTGGCCTGTCTGAGAGCGACAGCCCCTGCGACAGCCTCCTGGCACTAAGACTCGTGACAACAAGACAAGGGAGTCTATCTGTGGGAGTCAAGACTCGTGACAACAAGACAAGGGAGTCTATCTGTGGGAGTCCATCGAGGAAGGCCTGAGAGGAAGCCAGGGTACTAGTACTAGGGCTGGGTATCGCCACTGATTTCCCAAAACGATTCGATTCCGATTCACAGCTCGATTCACAGCCCGATTCGATTCGATTCACGATTCGATTCGATTCGATTCGATTCCGATTCGATCTAGTTACAATATACATTTTTTGCTTGAATATGAAAGAGATTCTCTGAACTAATGCTATAAATGGTTCAAGGAACCCTATAACATGTAGCATTGTTAAACATATCAATTAATTGACTCCAAAGCAGTTACATGAATGTACTTTTTATTTACATATGACTTTGCTTTTGTCCAGCTCATCTCTATCGTCACATTTTTAAAATCCAAAATGCACCCAGACATCTGACTTTAAGCCTGGTGGTGACTTGAGTGTCCCTGCCATCGCCATGTTTTTAGATTTTAGTGTTGAGACCTCACGTTGCGTGAGATATGATAAATTATTGTAGCGCGAGATCTGGCCACGAGATCTCGTTGCGGGTTGAAGCTGCAAGCAAAAAAAAAAAAAAAAAAAAAAAAAATCGATCTCGGGATTTATGAATCGATAATCGCTCATTTTAATGAAGATCGATTCAGAATCGGGAAATCGATTTTTTGAACCCAGCCCTAACTAGTACCTTCTCTTCCAGTGTTTGTAGTGTTGCTGTCTTCTCTTGGCACATCGGTCTACTGAGTGCACTTAGCTACCCCTACTTCTGTTGGTTCATTAGCCCTCTTCCCCTCTACGGACCTATATCCCAATGTGCTTTCTCCCTATTCCTGTCCTTCTGACACGCAGGAGGACACCTAGATGCTACACCCCCCCCCTCGCAACACTTCCAATCTCATCTACCCACCTCTTTCTACTGACCATGACTTTATCGCCGCAGGCGGTCTCTGGAATTGCCAGTCGGCGGTCCGGAAAGCTGACGCTATCTCAGCTTATGCATCTCTTATGGCCCTCAATTTCCTTGCTCTCACTGAAACCTGGATCACACCAGAAAACACAGCTACACCGGCAGCCCTCTCTGCCGCCTACTCCTTTTCTCATTCCCCTAGACCCTCTGGTCGAGGGGGAGGCACAGGACTCCTCATCTCGCCCAAGTGGTCACATACTGTCCTTCCCCTGGCACACTTGTCTATATCCTCCTTTGAATTTCATGCTGCTTTCGTCTCCTCCCCGGTCAAACTCCACATTGTTGTCATCTATCGCCCCCCAGGCCAGCTCGGTGACTTCCTAGGCGAGATGGATGGCCTTCTCAGCTCCTTCCCTGATGATGGCACTCCGCTCGTACTACTAGGTGACTTCAATTTCCAATCTGAGAAGCTTCTCTCATCTGGAGTACTTGACCTTCTCCTCTCCTTCGGCCTTACCCTGTCCCCCTCTCCTCCGACTCATAAGGCAGGCAATCAGCTCGACCTTGTCTTCACCAGATCTTCCCACACTTCCAACCTTACCGTTACCCTTCTTCCAGTTTCTGATCACCACTTTATATCCTTCTCCCTTCCCCTCAAAACGTCCTCTTCCCTCTCAGCCTCTAACCACTTAAGACCCTCTCGTCGTAACCTACGTACCCTGTCCCCCATCACCCTCTCTTCTTCTGTCCTATCCTCCCTACCCTCTGTCGAATCCTTCTCCCTTCTATCCACTGATGCGGCATCCTCAACCCTCCTGTCCGCTCTCACCTCATCCTTCGACACCCTCTGTCCACTAACCCTGAAGCCAGCTCGATCCTCTCCTCGAGCTCCCTGGCTCTCTGAAACGCTACATGCTTGTAGACTAGAGCTCAGAGCAGCTGAGAGGAAATGGAGAAAAACTGGCCTTTCTGATGACCTTAACCTCTATCACTCTCTCCTTGCCAACTACGCCTCCTCGGCATCAGCTGCTAAAGCATCCTACTATCATTCCAAAATACATTCTTCTGCCTCTAATCCTAGAAAACTGTTCTCCACTTTCTCTTCACTCCTTAATCCACCTCCTCCCCCTCCTCCTTCCTTCCTGTCCGCCGATGACTTTGTCACCTACTTTGAAAAAAAGGTGGACGACAACAGCAGCACCTTTTCCCCCCCACCTCTCCCTCCTCCCACTAACAATGCTAACACCCCTTCCAAACTCTCTCCTCGACACTCGGTCTCTGGATTGTCATCTTTTTCCCCCCTCTCCCCCGATGAGATTCTCACACATATCACATCAAAGCGGGCAACCACATGCCCTCTTGATCCCATCCCCTCCCCCCTTCTCCAATCCATTTCCGTCGACATCCTTCCTTACCTTACCACCCTAATCAACTCCTCCCTATCCACAGGATCTGTCCCAGCGGCCTTCAAAATAGCCAGAGTCAAGCCTCTCCTCAAGAAACCTACCCTTGACCCATCATCTGTCCACAATTACAGACCTGTATCCCTTCTCTCCTTCCCTTCCAAAACCCTTGAACGCGCGGCATCTAAACAACTGACTGACTATCTCCGGAAGATGGATCACTTAGACCCCCACCAATCCGGCTTCAAGGCTGGGCATTCCACTGAGACTGCGCTCCTTGCTGTCACGGAAGCCCTCCACGCGGTGCTAATAACATGTGTGTATATAGCGCCTAGCGCAGACAGCAGAGTAGCATTGGCGCGACTATATGAAGTCATCAGTAGCCAACAAAGCACTGATCCACAGGCTATTCACATCATAGCGGGGGACTTCAATCATGTCGACCTGAAGGCAGTACTACCCAAGTTCTATCAGCATGTGAAATGTGCAACGAGAGGAGAAAAAACACTGGATAAGGTATACACCAACATCAAACGTGCTTACAAGGCTAGTCCGCTAGCTCATCTAGGCATGTCTGACCATGTGTCAATCCTCCTGATTCCTGCATACACTACAATGGGGAAAAGTGCTCCCATCACCACCAAGACTGTCAGAACCTGGCCAGAAGGGTCCGCTCCACTGCAGATCTGCCTAAATGACACCCTATGGCAGGAATATGAGCATGAGGACCTGGAACAGTACACGTCGTCGGTTCTGAACCACATAGTGAACTGCACCAACTCAGTCACAGGTGGACAAACGGGTCCGGGTCTACCCCAACACGAAGCCATGGATGACTGGGAAGGTCCAAAAACTGATCAACGAGAGGGACAACGCCTTCTTCGCAGGGAAGAGCACACCGCTGTACAGCTCCACCAGGGCCAACCTAAAGCGCGGCATCAAAGCGGCCAAGGCAGAGCACAGAGAGAAGATTGAGGAATGCCTCCTGAGCAACGACTCCAGGCGGATGTGGCAGGGGGTTCAGCAGATGACAAACTTCAGAGCCAACAGGCTCACAGCCGCAGAGGACGACCCCCTGCTGGCGGGAAAGCTGAACACCTTCTACGCCCGGTTCGACGAGGGGCGAACGGAGGTAACCGCAACACAAACACCACTCTCTCCAGCTCTCAGCAGCCTCACCCTCACAGAGCATGAGGTGAGACGCGTACTGAAGGCGGTGGACCCCAGGAAAGCCTCGGGGCCGGATGGCGTCCTGGGACGGGTGCTGAGAGACTGCGCCGACCAGCTGGCCGGGGTTTTCACCAACATCTTTAACCAGTCCCTGTCCCAGGCCACCGTCCCACCCTGCCTGAAAACCTCAACTATCATCCCAGTCCCGAAGAAAAGCACGGTAAGCTGCCTAAACGACTACCGCCCGGTGGCACTCACACCAATCATCATGAAGTGCTTCGAGAAACTAGTCCGGGCCCACATACTCACACGCCTCCCGCCCAACCTGGATCCATACCAGTTCGCCTACAGAGCCCACAGGTCCACAGAGGACGCCATAGCGACGACTCTCCATGCCACTCTATCCCACCTGGAGAGGGGAAACAGCTACGCGAGACTGCTCTTCGTGGACTTCAGCTCCGCCTTCAACACCATCCTTCCAGACAGGCTAGTGACCAAACTACTAGACCTGGGTCTATCACACTCTATATGTGCGTGGATCAAGGACTTCCTGACCGACCGCCCCCAGAGGGTGCGGGTGGGCCCCCACACCTCCACAGCCCTCAGCCTCAGCACTGGGTCCCCCCAGGGCTGCGTGCTAAGCCCCATCCTCTACAACCTCTACACCCACGACTTCACCCCCGTCCACCCCAGCAACTACATCGTAAAGTTTGCAGACGACACCACCGTGGTGGGATGCATCTCGGGGGGGGGACGAGGCGGCGTACAGGGATGAGGTAGAGCAACTGAGCAAGCTGTGCAAGGTTAACAACCTGCTGCTAAACAAGTCAAAGACCCAGGAATTCATCGTAGACTTCAGGAGGAAAAAGTCCAAGATCCAGCCCCTGCTCATCGACGGAGAGAGCGTGGAGAGAGTCTCAACCCTCCGATTCCTGGGACATCACATGCGGGATGACCTGGCCTGGAAGGACAACACAAAAGGCACCATCAAGAGGGCACAACAGCGGCTATACACCCTGAGATGCCTCAGGAAAGAACACAACAAGCAGGAGATACTGGTGGCCTTCTCCCGCGGCGCAGTGGAGAGCATCCTCACCTACGGCATCTGCAACTGGTTCTACAGCTGCACAACAGCGGAGAGAAACGCGCTACAGAGAGTCGTGAGAACAGCACAGAAGATCACCGGCGCCCCCCTCCCCTCTCTGGAAGAGCTGTACAACACACGCTGTCTCAGGAAGGCCTCCAAGATCTCCAGGGACCCGACCCACCCTGGGCACGTACACTTTATCAGGCTGCCCTCGAAAAGGAGGTACAGGACCCCGGCCGCTAAGACAAACAGACTGAAGAACTGCTTCTACCACAGGGCCGTCAAGGCCCTGAACACAGCAAAGGCCTAAGTTCTGGGCCCAGGACAGTCTGGACGGATTGTATGGCAGCTAGTGCTGAGGCACAAACATGTACATTTCAAGCCTGCAAACTGTGACACTTTAAATAACGTGAAAAAATACTTTTGTGCAATATGACAACCCTAGTTGACTATCTGTGCAGTATAGTACAGTGGATTGTGTACATAGCCTTTATTTATGTAAACCAGCACCTTACCTTCTTGTGATTTTATTCTTTTTCTAAAAGTTTTTTTTTTTTTTTTTTTTCCTTTCCTAACACCAGGGGAGCCACCCCTCCTAAATTTCGTTGTTTGGTACCTGTACTGTAGCAATGACAATAAAGTCCATTCATTCTTTCATTCATTCATTCACTCTGCCCAAGCTTCCTCCCTCTCCTCTGTTCTCATTCTACTTGACCTGTCTGCTGCCTTCGACACAGTCAATCACCAGATCCTTCTCTCCATCCTCTCAGACCTGGGCATCTCTGGCACCGCACACTCCTGGTTTTCTTCCTACCTGGCGGGCCGCTCCTACCAGGTGACCTGAAGAGAATCGCTGTCTTCTCCACGAACCCTTTCCACTGGAGTACCCCAGGGTTCCGTCCTAGGGCCCCTACTTTTCTCCCTCTACACCAAGTCTCTTGGCTCGGTAATCTCTTCACATGGGCTCTCCTACCACAGCTACGCAGACGACACTCAACTCTTCCTGTCCTTCCCCCCGTCTGATGTACACGTGGCAACCCGTATCTCAGCATGTCTCGCTGACATTTCAACTTGGATGGCTGACCACCATCTCAAGCTCAATCTTAACAAGACCGAGCTCCTCTTCATCCCCGGGAAAGCCTGCCCTCTCCAAGACTTCTCCATCACAGTGGAGAACTCTACTGTAACCCCCTCCCTGACAGCCAAGAACCTTGGAGTAGGGCTGTTACGATTATTCGACGTCGTCGACGTCATCGACTACGTCAATACGTCGGTTAGCGTAATATGCGTCGGTTAGTCGTAAATAAACAAAATGTCGAATTTTTTTTTTTTAAGCCTTTATTTTACCAGGCGAGACAATTAAGTGTATGAGTGAAAAATGGATAGCTACTAGCTAATGTTACACAAGCAATGTAGCTCACCACAGTTCGTATGTCTTGTCTTCTGGTGTTAGTAACGTTAGCTATGTACCTGGCTAGCTACGGTAGCCTATTGTCATTGTGGTGCGAGCACCTACTGTACGTTATCTAGCTCGTAGCTCGCATGCTACGTTAGCATCAATTTAGCTAATCATAACATAGCAGCGAGAGTAACGTTAGCTAGCTATGTGTTGTGGTGATGGACAGACTTCTAAATGGTCATGTTGGCATTCAAGTTGGCTAAACATAGCAGTGAGGTGGAGACAAATACGTTTTTTTTTTTGTTTTTTTTTACAGTACAAAAATTATCGTTAGACTTATCGATAAATTAGTCGTTAGACTAACCGAATAATCGATACAATAATCGCTAGATTAATCGTTAGAAAAATAGTCGTTTGGGACAGCACTACCTTGGAGTGATCCTGGATAACCGACTATCCTGTGCGGAGAACATTGCAGCAACGGCTCGCTCCTGCAGATTCTTCCTCTACAACATCAGAAGGATACGACCATTCCTTACCAGAGAGGCAGCGCAACTCTTGACCCAGGCACTGGTCATCTCCCGCCTGGATTACTGCAATGTACTCCTGGCTGGGCTCCCCGCTTCAGCCATTAGACCTCTGCAGCTCATCCAGAATGCTGCTGCCCGGCTGGTATTCAACCTCCCCAAATACTCGCATGTCACCCCTCTCCTTCGCACCCTGCACTGGCTCCCGAGCAGCTCGCATCAGATTCAAGACCCTGGTGCTTGCATACCAGGCAGCTAAAGGGACAGCCCCTGCCTACCTGAAGGAAATGGTAACCCCCCAAACCCCTGCCCGCTCACTCCGCTCCTCCACCTCGGCTGGCCGACTGGCCCCACCTCCTCTACACAGCAGTCGGGCTGCCCGATCACGTCTCTTCACAACACTGGCTCCCCGCTGGTGGAATGAGCTCCCCACGGCCGTCAGAACGGCTGAGTCACTACCCATCTTCCGTCGTAGACTGAAGACCCATCTCTTCAGGTTACATCTTAACTGCTCCTCCTGAGACATCTTCTGACCCTCACCACTACGTCTCCTAAAGACACCCGCTTTCCTCTCTACTGTGTCCCTAAGAACTTCTATTGCCCCCCTTGTACTGTTTCTCAGTTTCTCCAGATTTTTTTTTTTTTATGTTTTAGTAGAAGGCGATAGGGAGAAGGTTTTTTCTTCTATCAGTGGCCCCAGGCCCGAGCTAGATTACTCTTCCTGCAACGAATGGTGGATTGCTGATTCACATGCTTAGTATTCAAATGTATTGATTGTAAGTCGCTTTGGAATAAGGCGTCTGCTAAATGCCAAAAATGTAAATGTAAATGTCTATCCGCCGAACCCTTCACTGGTATATTTTCATTTACAAATCCCAAGGACCCAAGGACCTTGCGCACGGCAGCCCTAGCCCTCGTTTATTCAACTAGTGAATACTGCGCCCCAGTATGGTGTCGCAGTGCCCACACCAGGGTTTCCGTTAGAAAAAATTGGCGCCGGTCATCGTGTCCGGGAAGATTTCAATTTACCGGACAAACGTGAGATATTCCGGTCATCATATTAAAATATAATATAGCTGTTTGTCGCGGTGATTACTGTTGTGTAGCCTATATATGCCGTTTAATGTCTATTTCTCATCCGATACGATTAGATGCGAGCTATTAATAAATATAATAATATATAGGCTTTCATGATTCGCATGCGCGCTATGCCATTATGTCCAGCGCTGAACGCGCGCCACTGGGAACTGAACAGACTGCATCGATCAATGAACGGACTCCACATTACGTTAACTGAAGTGTGTTAAATAGTTTCACGACAGTAATGTAAGTTTTCTATATTCTCTTTCCAGTTTTACCCTTTTTATCAATAAAACAACGTAATTTCTATAACCACGTCTCGCTGATTGGGAAGGCATTAAGTCTAGCTGCCTGTCAAATCATACTTACTCGGACTCGGGAGTATGAGAATGGGGAGGATGTATCGGGGGGATACACACCCGTGGACTATTTCAATTTAGTGGCACAAATTAAACTCTAACACTATAGATAGACTAAATTGAACTAAAATGATGGACACCGACTGAATAACTGAGTGGGGGGAAGGCAGGTCTCAAATGTGGAACAATTATAACATGTAATACATAAAGATAAAACATACACAAATATATAACATTGATATCCCTAAACTCAAATGTAGTGTGGTGTTGTCAACCTAATCTAATCAATCCTAATCTAATGGTGGGGATGTTATACTCTGAATCTCCCGACTCAGGGCTGGAACGGGCACGGCAGGCTCAATCAATGAACGGGGTTGAGATGGCCGCTAGCGTCCTTTACTAGCCGCATCTCACGGCCCTCGGTGGTCATTCACTGTGCTCTAGCACATCCAAAACACGCAGAACAATAACCTTGACTCCGGTCACTGCAGTGGTTTTATTTAGACTAGATCAAACTAAATTAACTGACTAAACTACTCTTGCCGTTGAGAGACAGGGTTGCCAGATGGGGGGGGGTTACCGCCGAATGGGCTACTGGGTTTAGCGGTTATTTAGCGGACTAGTTAGGCTGTACATTGTCAATCCCATCTGGCAACCCTGCCGCTGTTTGTCATCGCGTAGGCTAGTCTACACATTAATAATAAAAGAAAACATATAGCCTATATATGCGTCTTTTTTAATGTAGAAGGAATCAGAATATGTGACAAATTAATTTTAGCAAATTGTATTCAAATTGTGCTTAAAGGGAATTATTTTCACCGGACATTTATGACCGAAGAGGTTTAAAAATGTCGGACTTCAACAGATTTTATCGGACAAAGACCGGTAATTACCGGTTAACGGAAACCCTGGCCCACACTGCAATTAAGTTGACCCTCCCTTTTGCCCATTACTGACCCCTCCCTGTCCCTAGCTCTTTAGCTGTCTAGTCTTAGGTTTTGTAGTTTTACTTTAGTTTTAGATGATCTCAGACTGTTTTAGACTAGTTTTAGTTTTAGACTATGTAGTTTTAGTTTAGTTTTAGACTATATTGACGGAAAGTTTAGATTATCTTAGACTGTTTTAGATTTAGACTATGTAGTTTTAGTTTAGTTTTAGACTATGTAGTTTTAGTTTAGTTTTAGACAATGTAGGCCAGGTTTTGTATTGTATTTGGTTGTGGTGGATGTTGTATGCCTGTAAACAGGTCACACTTGAAAATGAGCCCTTGGGGCTCAATGTGTTTTTTACCTGTATAAATAAAGGTTACATTTAAAAATGTAATAAATAAAAAATAGGTACATCGGTATCTGCAGGGTGGAGTGTACTCCCGACCGCTAGGGGGCGATAGTATTGGTTTATGTGTTTAGTACTCTCTGTTAAGAGGTTAGAGTTAGGAGAAGTTGTGGCTGCCATTGTGGATGCCAGGTGGTCAGAGGATACACGGTGTTTCTCCTCTCTCTTTAGGACGTGTTTGCCTGTTATACGTAAGTCTGTTATTAGTTATATGTATCTTGTTATCAGATTGTGGTGAACAGTAATCGTTCATGTTTGTTTATATCTTGTTATGTATGTCTTGTTATGGTAATTGTATTTACTCATACGCTGTATTCCCACCGACAGGGTGTTGACATCTTTGTCTGAATAAATATTATAAACCGACATTGAGGAGTCTTCTTCAGTATCTGCTTGATCTTTTCACAAAACTCTTATTTTTGTTTCCCCTCAAGGAAGGTTTCAGCTACCACTCATGCACTCCTTGACCGTCAGTAAATGTGTTTTATGTTGACGCAAAACGCAAGCAACTTTAAGGGAACATTCATTAGCACGTTGTTGGGCAGTGAATGAATGTGTTTGAATTCTGGTGGATCGATCATATTGGGCTCTGTATCGTGTATTTTCTCTGTCCTCGGTTCAGATTTGAGTGTGTATGTTTCTGCTCAAAAGATGGGTTTAGTCTCGTAACGCTTTACATTGCCGCTTTTAATAATCGCCATGGTCTCCAAACATATCAGACATACAGGGTTTGAACTGAACTGCCCGTGGGAAGAATGAACATGTGAGTCTGTCCATTCTTCATTAAACAAGGACAAAACAGAGATAATTGTATTCGGTAAACCTGACAAAAGATCGAAAGTCAGTGCAAAACTTGATTCTCTCTCTAAACTAAAAAACAGGTCAGAAATCTTAGTGTAATTCTAGAATCTAAACTTCAACAGCCACATGAACTTGATAACTAAATCAGCCTACTATCACCTGAAAAACATAACAAGAATGAGAGGTTTCATGTCCAAATAAGATCTTGAAAAAAAAAACTCATCCATGCATTTGTTTCGAGTAGACTTGATTATTGTAATGGTCTACTAACAGGCCTATCTAAAGGGGCTGTTCGTAAGCTGCAGCTCATCCAAAACGCAACTGCTAGGGTCCTAACAAAAATGAATACGTTTGAACACGTTACACCAATCCTGAGATCCCTACACTGGCTACCAGTCTCACAGAAAATGGTCTTGGACCAAAAGACATATCAGATGTCCTCCCACCCTATATTCATATCAGATCTCCTCACACCCTGTATTCATATCAGATGTCCTCCCACCCTATATTCATATCAGATGTCCTCCCACCCTATATTCATATCAGATGTCCTCCCACCCTATATTCATATCAGATCTCCTCCCTCCCTATATTCATATCAGATCTCCTCCCTCCCTATATTCATATCAGATCTCCTCCCACCCTATGAATGAATGAATGAATGAATGGTCTTTATTGTCATTGCTACAGTACAGGTACCAAACAACGAAATTTAGGAGGGGTGGCTCCCCTGGTGTTAGGAAAGAAAAAAAAAAAACTTAAAAAAAAAATCACAAGGGAAGGAGCTGGTTTACATAAATAAAGGCTATGTACACTATCCACTGTACTATACTGTACAGATAGACGACTAGGGTTGTCATATTGCACAATAGTGTTATTGCACGTTTATTTAAAGTGTCGCAGTTTGCACATATTCCCTAAGGCTCCTAAGGTCAGCTGCTGTATGCTCCTGGTACAAACTCCCTGAAGAAATCAAACAGGCACAAACCCTAAACATATTTAAATCTAAGCTAAAAACCTTCATGTTTTGCAGCAGTTATGATTAAACACTTCTATCAATGTCTTTTATCCATGAACTATTGTCTTATTAAATGTTTGATCTATTTACCTCTTATATTTGCTTTTATTCAGTCGTTTTTATTTTCTTGCTATGCTCATCTTGCTGTATTTTAAAATAATGGATGTAAAGCACTTTGAATTGCCCCTGTTGTATGAAATGTGCCATACAAATAAACTTGCCTTGCCACTGGCAGCATTGATTTTACAGCAGTGCAATGACCCTCACCACTATACAACAAAGACTTACCATCCGTGTCTTCAATCTCCACTTCTACTTCGACCTCTTCTTTCACCATCACTCCCTCCTCCCTCATTTCTTCTCCTCCATCTTCTTCTTTCACCATCACACCCTTCTGCATTACAGCTGCACCTCCTTCCTCTTCTTTCACCATCACTCTCTTCTCCTCCACTTCTTCTTTCACCATCACACCATTCTCCTCTACATCTTCTTCCTCCAGCTTCACTGCCACCATCTCTGGACCCTACTGTGTGATTTTCAGGGCTGGAGAACCACAGCCAGATCCGGGGGACTCTGTGGACTCTGGTTCATACATGGTTACATGAGCTGAAGAGGACCTGCATCTAGAAACAGTGGAGGCAAAACAGTGCAGAGTCAATTACAAATGACAGTTCACTGAAAGCCCATCTAGACTGAGAGGACATGTCCTGCAAATGCAATAATCTATGGATTACTGATTGCATTTCTTTGTAATTAAAGGGTCTGGAAAATAGACATTAAACGGTTCCAATTGTATTTTGTGTCCAAGAAAAAATGACAATAATCTTCTAGTTAGGCTCAACTTCCTGGTCAGACAGAGGGCTGTATGGGCGTGGACTTTGCACGCTTGACTGGCAGCTCCCTTTCAAGCAAGCTTGCTGCGTTATCATACATGACATTCATCTATTAGATGTGCTTATAGTTCTGCCCTTTAATTACCAACTGTTTAGCTGCTGCTGAAATGTACTGAGCTAATACAATGACTTGGCTAAGATTATAGTTATGCACCTGGCAGTATAATTCATCATATCAATTCAATGACCACCATTAGCATACTGTACACCTGGCACCCTATGGTGAATTATTGAACCAGGGTTCGACAGTAACACTTGCCCGGAGCAAGTAAAACATTCACCAGATTTGTTTGTGCAAGCCTGACAACGCTGCTGGATCCTGGATATTTTTACCTGTGTGCAGGAAGAACAACAGACGGCGCAGGCGCCAGACCAGACTAGATGATCGTGGAGTGAAGATATTATTATTATGCCGTCTGTTGTTCTTCCTGCACACAGTTAAAAATATCCAGGATCTAGCAGCGTCATCGGGCTCGCGCAAACAAACCCGGCAAATGTTTTACTTGCTCCGGACAAGCGTTACTGTCGAACCCTGTGAACACAATAGGCTACTTGTGGACAGGATTCACAGCATGTGTATGACTTACTGATCAGTTGTACCACAATGGTGTTGTCCCCCTTTTCTAATTTCGCTGCCGTATTTTCACAATATCCGCCATGTTTAGTTTCTTCCCACACTGGACGTAGCACTGGCGCATGTCGTCATGACCAGAACAAGCAGAAGCATCCATCATTGCCCAGATGGGGTGTTCACAGTGCAGGGAATCCTACGAATAAAGATGATCAAAATATTAAAACAAAAGTGACAAAACATAATTTTATCGGGGACTGGGATCGAATCCCGGTCTCGCCAGACCCGGATATGGCCGGGGCACACAGGGAGCGGCATATTGAGCGGCCGCTCCCAAAGGGGGGTATAGGACTATTTCCGGACAAGGATCCGTCGCGCAACACCGCCCCCGTCTGGTGCTGGAGTAACGGTGTCGGGCTCGAGGAGCCAGTCAGCTAGTCTGCCTGGCGATCTCCTCTGGGGCTGCCGGCCACGGGGTCGTGCGGCGGATCCTACGCAATAGGCAGGGGATAATTGGATGCTAGGTTGGGTGCAATTGGATACCAAATTGGGTGAAAAAGGGATAAAATCTGAAAATAAAAAAAACAAAAAAATAAAAAAAACATACTTTTATGTTATTTTTTTTACCAGAAGTGGAAAACAGTAGCCAAGCTATATGTAGGTCCATATATATACTATATATATATATATATATATGCATTTTGGACACTGACATAATTGTTGTTATTTTAGCTGTTTACCAAAACATATTCAAGTTGCAGTTATAGAATGAATATGGCCTTAAAGTGCAGACTAAATACCCTCTTTAATTTGAGGGTATTCCTATCCAGATTGGAGGAAGGGTCTAGGAATTACAGCTCTTTATTATGTGGCCCCCTCTTTTTCAAGGGAAAACCAAAAGTTTAGCTTTTTCTGTGTTGACAACACAGCAAATAGGCTGATTATGCCATGATTTTCAAATACCATTTACAGGCCACAGGATAAGAGTGCAGACGAAATGAAAATAGCTATTGAAAGGTAAGGGATTACAGATTTGAATAGATCAGGTTTGTATTGTTACATTTAAAATATATAGGGGTGTAACGGTACAGACACATTTCAGTTTGTGGTTTTGAAGTCACGGTTCAGTACCTTTTCAGTACTGTGCCGTGGGATTTTTTCAAGGTAAGAAATGTGCCGTGGCACAAAAAAGGTTGAAAAACACTGGACCATTGTATAGGGAGTCCACCCACTGGTCGTAGAACGTGCGAAAACGGGGTTTTGCCAGGGTTGCGCTACTTAATCACCATTAAAAATACATTTTTGGAAGATATTGTCTTACATGTGTCAACATACATGTCCATATGTATTATAGTTTTAGCTCTGTGTACTTGTTTTCGATGTACTTATTGTTTTAAGAATGTAATTTCAATGTTACCGTTGCTACTCACTGCCGCATTCAGCGGCGCCGTTCTAATCCCTATCTCCGGTGATTTTCGGCTATTTACAAGCTCTCTTTCTTGCCATTTCCGCGGCTCTGATCAATAGTAATCCTTTTAATGGACGTGTCACCTGTATCTAAGGCATCTTGACTTCCTATTGGTCTTCCGCCAGTCTCCACTCATTGGAGGATTTTTTCCTGTGGTAAATTTAAGGAGACACTTGACAGATCTTCATCATTATTGACATCTGATCGTCTTCGCAGTGGGTTTCTGTTCAATTCAACTTGTTTTCTATCTAAAAATATATACATATAGCTACATGTTTGTCTTGTATCCAGCGGCTTTTGATTAGAAATACAGTCTACTCCGCTCCGGTTGTAATTTCGAGCGCCTACTCTAGCCCGCTAGACGCTATTTGTGTGAATGGTCCCTCCGGTTTCGAAGGGTTAATAGTAAATAGTAAATAATCAACTGGAATATATAGGTAGATCGCTAGATAAGTGTATATGTTGTTTTATGTCCACATAAAATGTAATCCATGTAACACACAGTACTGACTAGCCTAATTTCGGTTCTTTGTTTTGATAAGTTCATATTTGATTTTTACAGAGTCTAGCTATGGCCACAAACGCACCTCAAGTGTCACCTCAAGTGTCACCTCTCCAAATTTTACCTCAAGTGACACCTATCGTTACAAACGGCTGGCTCTATGAGCAGAGTTTAAAGGGGATGACTGCAGCAGAATTAACTGAAGAAATAATTAAATTGGTTCCTAATAAATATGGACGCTCAAACAGCCTCAGACAAAAATGTGATGATGCCCTCTCTAAAATCAAGAAAATGAAGAAAAACAAGTGTAAAGACCTACAATTATTTTGGCAATCTGAATTTCTTCCACCAAAGGCCAGAACCCCAAATTCAATTGAAACCCAACTCAAAAAAGAAAACCTATCCCTAAGCAGAAAGCTTCAGTCATCAGAAGAGCAGGTCTCTCAAATACAAACACAGCTCACAGCCATGGAGGAAAACGCAGCTGATAGTAGGGCTGCCACAAACGATTATTTTCATAGTCGACTAGTCACCGATTATTTTAACGATTAGTCGACTAATCGGATCATAAATTACAGCTTATCGCACAATTACTCAATCGCTCTTATTTAGCTATCATCTTCTAAATCAGCTTCTAAATTTAGCTTGAAGTTGTTAGTTGTTGTTGTAGGCATGTGCTAACTAAAAATAAAGACAATTAAAATGATTGTTCACTCAAAAATAGATATTTTAATGAACTTTGCAGATGTATTTCTGGCATCACTTGCATGTAATGTAATGTAAAGAGTAGTAGAGGGTGCAAACTGCTGAGTAAAATGAGGTAGGCTAGGCACTAGGCAACCAAAAGAATACAAAAACAAAAATAAATACTTGTACAGAGTACAAAAGTTTTGCTTTGCTTCACTCATCTCATAGTAGAACGCGCCTTCTTAGCACTGTAACGTTAAGACAACATTTTTAGCTATTTGATAAGTATCGCTTTGATGACAACGTAAAATAATGTAAGAAGGCTTTTAACGTAACGATATCGTTAGCCAATAACAAGCTAACTAGCTTACCGAGACGAGCCATCGTCTTCCTCGTCATCTGCCACAACGTGCTTCCTTTTTAGATGCTCGCGCATCATAGACGTGCTGCCATGATAAGCGAGTTCAGCTTTGCAAATTTTACATTTTACATTCTTTTTTTCAACGTTGTGGTTGAAATGCTCCCACACTTTAGAGGTACGAGGACAGGAAGACATTTCTCTGTTTGTTTTTCCGGGGAAGTCACGTGTGCCCCGGATGACCGACACTGCGCATGTACATCAAAGACACTGGGAGACGCTAGCCAGTGGCAGCTTCAGGGAAGAAAAACGAATGCTTATCGAATGAAATGAATGGTCTTTATTGTCATTGATATAGTACAGGTACCAAACAACGAAATTTGGGAGGGGGGGGGCTCCCCTGGTGCTAGGCAAAAAAAAAAAAAAAAAAAAAACTTATTTCAGCTCCAAAAAAACATGCGACTACGGCGATTACCAAATATGTCGGCGACGATTTTGGTAGTCGACGTCGTCGTGACTAGTCGACTAATCGTGGCAGCCTTAGCTGATAGTCAGACCAAATTCCAGACCAGTATATTACAGTATCAGCAGGCCAGCATAGATGCCACATTGGACAGACAATCATTGAAATTACAATTGGAACAATTTGAACTTGAGAACTCTAATCTGACCAAACAGTATGACCTCTGCCTACAACAATTAATTAGAGTAAAAGCAACTTTACCAAGAAAAAGAGCATTGGACATGAAAGACAAAACAATTAAACGGCTAAAAACTACCATTAAGCTATCCAAGGAGGATCTTGAGGAGAAAGAGGGAGTAATACAGGTGCTCACTGAGAAGTTGAGCCTCCAGGACAAGTGGAAGCAGGAGAAGGTGGCCCTTCAGAAGAGGCTGAGTGTGATGAGAGGGAATGTGGCGAAAGCCAGGCGGGAGAGGGATGAGGCTGAAGATATGGCAGAGGCCTCCATTCAACACCTGGAAGCTGAGGTAAAGCAGCTGGAAAGGAGAGAGCTTCAGTCTGTGATAGACTGCACTGAGAGGGAGGAGGTTGCCACATTTGAAAATGGCAGATACACAAATGAAATCCGGGAGGTCTGCATGACACTACTGACAGAGGGGAATGTGAGCATCCGAAAGCTGCCAAAGGTCCTCACTACAGTAATTAAAAACCTGACGGGCAAGGTACCACAGAGGCTTCCCAGCAAGACACTTCTCAGCAGTCGTATTATGATGGAGGCCAGAATAGTGGTGAGTAAGCAGGTAAAAATATATCTGAACATGATATTGGTCTATTGCTCAACTTCTTGAAAATGTTTTGCCCATTTAAACACAATTATGTTTATGGCAAATTCATAATAAAATCAATTGTGTCCATTGGTAAGGTTGCTGAGGAAATGCTGAAGGACTTTGATCCGGAGAGTGGTGCAGGCACAACACTACACCAGGATGCCACCACATTTAATCACAGCCATTACCAAGGCATGCAGGTATGTACTGCCATTGAGCCCTCTAACAATAACCATAATCCTCTAAAGTGTGTGTGTGTGTGTGTGTGTGTGTGTGTGTGTGTGTGTGTGTGTGTGTGTAAACAACATGTACTTGTTTCCAATTAAATCAGGCAGTAAATTATTATACTAATTTATACATTGATTGCAATTCTGGATTTACATAAAATATATAATATATTTAAGTATACAAAATGCATTTATTGTTATTGTGAATTTGCTTTAAGGCAAACATGATCGAGGTTTAAAAGCGGTTACGGTGTATGTTTTAGGTGTCACTGAAGTCAGGGAAACACCTGACCTTAGGGCTGAGGCAGGTAGCAGGAGGAGATGCTGAGACCTATCTGACCGCTTTCAAGGAGAGCATAGACAGTCTAGCAGCAGCAATCACATCAGCTGAGGAGGAGAAGTCAGTAATCGTGGCATCACTTGTGTCGAGCATCAAGTGCTTGATGTCAGACCAGGCAGCAGTCAACGGGGTCTTCAATCGACTTCTGGCCCAGTTTCGGGAAGAGCTACTGCCAACAATAATCCCAGCGTTTGATAGGTATAATGCAGTGATTTTAGATAATCCCAGAGTTTGATAGCAGTGCATTAGGCTAGTTATTTCAATAAGACCAGGAGGCTTCAATTTGTTTTGTGTGTTAATAGAAACAATAAATGAGTATTGATAAGAAATTAGAAAAGGACAAGAAGAATTATAGTTAGTTAACTGTTAACTCTGATTCTTGTGAGTAGTGTTTTATTTTGTGCAAACACATTTTACACACATTTTACACACTTTAATCTAATCTAAAGCTTTTTAAATATTTTTTTAGTCTTTCAACAGACCAGCAACAGCAGCTCGTGGAGATGGGGACCTTTGCGTGCCGAATGCACCTGCTGGTGAATATGGAGCCTGCAGCAGCCCGTGCTCTCCATGCTCTGGATATCACACTCTCTGAGGGCACCAATCCCCACAGTCTGCACAGTAAGGAGTAGGGATGTCCCGATCCGATACTGATATCGGATATCGACCCGATATTGGTCCTGAATGCTGGATCGGGGATCGCACCAGAGAAAAAAAAGGCTCCGATCCGATCCTACTGTCATCCGCAGTCAAACGTATGTGTATAAGCGATGGGGAATGAAAACAGTGAACAGAAACGCGTGTCGCAGAAATGCTTCACGCGAGTCGCAGAAATGCTTCACGCGAGTCCTATATGCGCTTAAAATGCGCATATCGCTGTGTGCTTCACGCGAGTCCTATATGCGCTTAAAATGCGCATAGCGCTATGTGCCTGACGTCTAACAACATTCAAATGACTCTAACTTCATATTTTTTCGGATTTCAATGTATGACACATCATTTGAAAGCTTATGATCCGTAGTTCCAATCCACAACACGTCGCATTTGTTGCTTTAATAAAGGCTGGCAGTCTTTAATTTAACTGTTGTTGGTGTGGACTATATACTGGGGAGGTATTTGTTATTATTCAGGGGTCAAAAAATGTATACAAATATCGGATCGGTATCGGTATCGCCGATACCCGAAGCCCAGGTATCGGTATCGGTAGTGAAAAAGTGGGATCGGGACATCCCTAGTAAGGAGGCAGGGACACAACGAGTGATCAGAACCGCTGCAGCCCTATTCACACGGCGTGGGTCTGCAGTTGCTGGGGCACCCGACATGTGGGAGGTTTTTTTGAGAGGCAAAGGGCAGACAAAAAACTATCTTGTGACCTACCATGGCCACCGAATGAACATTTCATTTCAAAATGCCCTGGCCCTGTACTTCCACTGGGAAGATGCTGCTATGTTCCTCACTGACTGGCCTGCTGACAACGACCTGGTAAAGTCAGTGAGGTATGACATTAAGGAGCCTCTGTACAGGGCCGGGTGCAGGGCCATGGGCCTGGTCTATGCTCTCCTCATGGAGCCTTTTGAAAGGATCCTGAAGATGCCTGGTAACATCCTAGATCTGAACAGTGATCTTGAAAGGATGCTCTCCTCCCTCCAGGTGTGGTCCATCGATGGCTCCATGGCGATGAAGAGGGGTTCAGTGTTCGCCGTGCAGCCCCTTGACAACGAGCTGACGGCAAAGATATTCAGAGAGGTGGAGAATGCGGAGGAGAGCGCCTTCACCCAGCTCGCCATTGAGCTCATTAGCGCGGAGATGCTGGTTGTGCTACAGAGGCAGGCTTCCATCCAGCTGCCAGGGGGGAAACACTGGCACCCCAGCACTCCAGTACAGCAGATGGCAAGCACAGTCCCCAAGACCAACATGCTGGGTGAGTGTGACCTGGCTGTGCTTGACCATCTGCTCCGTTCCAAGCCCTCCATCTCCAATCACAACCTGGAGACGCTGGTCATGTGGTGGCAAAATAAGCCCAGCAATTATCTGGAGAGCCTGAGCCCTGCTGAGAGAACAAAGGTTCTTGATGAGGCAAGGCGTCAAGTTCCTTCCTTCATTTTGTCAATGAAGGAAAAGAAGGCTACACTACAATTGGCTCTGGAGGAGAAGATGGTGAGCAAGATAGAATCAAAAAAAGCTAAAGATGCCGCACTTCGGACCACAAAAATTCAGTTGACACAAGGTGTCACCAAGTTGGGGGGGCCATGGTCCAAGGAGGAGGTGCAGTCGCGGCTCAACGAGATAGGCTCTGGTGAGTGGAGGGAGGCGCTCCTGGCCCAGATAAGATTTCAAAAGACCGTCCTGAACTCTGGGGGAGAGGCATCTCTTCCAGGAAACAAGGGAGAAGAGGAAATACTCTGTGGAAGAACTAAAAAAAAAACTCATGTCCATCTTGGAGGCTAATGTCAGTGTCCCTCAGATCATTCAGCCTGGTGGTCTTGTATATAATAATAATAATAATAATAATAATAATAATAATAATAATAATAATACATTTTATTTATATGGCGCCTTTCACGGCACTCAAGGTCGCCGTACAACAACAAATCTAAAAACAGCCACAAAATTCAAAACACAAAAAACATAGAAATATACAGTATAAAACATAGCCAGCAGCAGAGCAGCACGGGAAAAGCAAATCAACAGGGATACGCCTGCGTAAACAGGTGGGTTTTGAGGTGAGTTTTAAATGAGATGATAGAGTCAATGTTCCTGATGTCGGGGGGGAGGGAGTTCCAGAGGCGAGGGGCGGAGCGGCTGAAGGCTCTAAACCCCATGGTGGACAGACGGGCTGGGGGGACGGTCAGGTTGATGGAGGAGGCAGACCTGAGGGACCGGGTGGGAATGTTGATGTGGAGGAGGTCGGACAGGTATGGAGGGGCGAGGTTATGGATGGCCTTGAAAGTGTGGAGAAGGATTTTGTAGTTGATGCGGTGTTTGATGGGGAGCCAGTGGAGTTGGTGTAGAATGGGGGTGATGTGACTGATGACAGGGGTTCTGGTGACAATACGGGCAGCAGCGTTCTGGACCAGTTGGATCTTGTGGAGGAGTTTGTGGGGGAGACCAAAGAGAAGGGAGTTACAGTAATCTAGGCGGGAAGTGACGAGGGAGTGGACCAGGATTGCGGCGCTGTTGGGAGTGAGTGAAGGGCGGAGGCGGTTGATATTACGTAGATGGAAGTAAGCAGACCGGATGGTGTTGTTAACGTGGGAGTGGAATGAAAGGGTGCTGTCGAGGACGACACCCAGACTCTTAACCTGGGGGGAGGGGGAAACCAAGGAGTTGTCTATGTTGAGGGTGAAACTGGGGTGCTTGGTGAGTGTGAGTTTGGAGCCAATGAGAATTACCTCTGTTTTATTGCTGTTTAGTTTGAGGAGATTTGAAGTGAACCAGGATTTAAGTTCCTGTAGGCAGGCACAGAGGGAGGAGGGAGGGAGGGTGGAAGTGGGTTTGGAGGAAACGTAGAGCTGGGTGTCGTCCGCATAACAGTGGAAATGAATGTTGTATTTACGGAAAATCAGACCAAGTGGGAGGAGGTAGATGATGAAGAGGATAGGGCCAAGGACAGAGCCCTGGGGAACACCAGAGGAGAGGGGGGTCGGATGGGATGTGAATGATTTTAACTGTATAAACTGAGTGCGGCCAGAGAGATAGGAATGGAACCAGTGTAGAGGGGTGTCAGATATACCAATGGAGGCTAAACGGTTAAGGAGGGTGGAGTGCGATATAGTGTCGAAAGCGGCGCTCAGATCGAGTAGGATGAGGATGGATAAGAGTCCGGAGTCAGCTGCCATCAGGAGGTCATTTGTGATTTTGAGGAGGGCTGTTTCTGTGCTATGAAGGGGGCGGAAGCCAGACTGGAACTGTTCGTAGAGGTTATTGTTAGAGAGATGAGTATGAATCTGTAAAGCCACCACTTTTTCCAAGATTTTTGAAAGGAATGGCAGGTTGGAGATGGGACGGAGGTTATTGAAGATGTTGGGGTCTGAACCAGGTTTCTTCAGAATTGGTGTTACAGCTGCGGATTTGAGAGATGATGGGACAGAACCAGAGGTGAGGGAGGAATGGATGATTGTAGTTATCAGGGGCAGGAGAGAGGGGAGGGAGGCTATGACCAGGGAGGAGGGCAGGGGGTCAAGTTGGCAGGTGGATGGCTTGGATTTCCGGATGAGTTTAGATAAATCGGCAGCAGAGGGGAGATGGAAGCAGGAGAGAGGTACAGAGAGGGGGGGATGGGGAGATAGGGGAGATGGACAACTGGACATAAGAGGGGTCAGTTGCTGGTGGATGTTGGCTATTTTTGAGTTGAAAAATGACATCAGGGAGTTACAGTGGTCAGTGGAGTAGAAGTGTGGGGGAAGGGAGTCGGGGGGGCGGAGTGAGTTGTTGACCACTGAGAACAGGGCCCTGGTGTTCCCAGCACCAGCAGTGATTTTGTCTGTAAGATATTGGGATTTGGCTGAGGAGAGGGCGTCTTTGTAAAGGAGGATGTGGGCATGGTGCATCTGTTTGTGAACAGTGAGACCGGTTTTTCTTGAAAGCCGCTCCAGCTGACGTCCTTTGGCTTTCAGCAGACGTAGGTGAGGGGAAAACCAGGGGGCAGAATGGGGGAATGAGACAGTCCGGGTTTTGAGGGGCGCGAGTGAGTCCAGCAGAGTGTGGAGTCCATCATTGTAATGAGAGACGAGCTGATCAGGGGTGCATGGGGGGGTGATGATGGGGAAAGTGTCGATGCCTGTTATGAGATCTGCTAAATTAATATGTTTGATGTTGCGGAAGGACATAGTACGTGACTGTTTGGTTTTGGATAGAGACAAACTTAAGTTAAATGAAACAAGCATGTGGTCAGAGATGGGGAGGTCAACAGCAGAACAGTTGAGGGGAGTGACACCTGAGCAACAGACCAAGTCCAAAATATGACCTTTAGAATGGGTAGGGAAGTCAATATATTGTTGGAGACCAAAACTGTCCAGGCAAGAGATGAAGTCCTTAGTGAGAGCATGATTACTATTATCCATGTGAATATTTAAATCACCTAACAGAAATATGTTGGATGAGAGTGAACAGATGTGGGTGAGAAATGTGTTGAATTCATCAAAGAAATCCTTGTTTGGTTTGGGTGGGCGGTAGATATTAACTAAAACAGTTGGGGTAGGTCCATTTAGTTGTAGAGCCACAGACTCAAAAGAATGAGACACTGGCAGAGTGACAGGAGAGACCTTCCAGGACTCGCGGTGGATTATCGCGAGACCCCCCCCCTCTGCCGGTGAGACGGGGCTGGCAGTTGTAAACAAACCCAGGTGGAGTAGACTCGTTCATCTGAGAGAAGTCATTGGGTTGTTGCCAAGTCTCTGTTAAACAAAGAAAGTCATACTTGCGGTCGAGGAGGAGGTCCTGTAGTAGTTGTCCCTTGCCAGTGAGGGAGCGGATGTTAAATAAACCAAATTTGAGATCGGAGTGCTGGTTGGAGAAGCCAACGCTAGCCGACCTGCCCAGGCCAGCCAGCGCGCCACGGTCCACTCTCCTGCAGGTGTTTCTCGGAGGGTGGTGGCGGGTGGAGGACCAGATGGAGCTTATTGCAGTGGAGTCGTCGATGTGGTAGCTTCGTCCGGCTCCGCGATGGATATACCTCCGACGAGGAAGGCGAGCGACGTCCGGAAAACGATGCAGCACAGACGGGGGAGCAGATTGGTAGGAACGGAGTTGGTGGAGCTCCGCACTCATGTATTGGATCAGAGTTGACGCTGGATAAATCAAGAAGGACAGGACAGTCCACAGGAGCATAAAGCTCACAGCGAGATTGTAGATCCACATGATGAACTGGCAGACGTTACGTTCACCGAACAGCGGCAGCAGAGGCTGGGTGAGTGGCTGGGTGAGTGGAGCTTCAACACGGTAGGTAACGTTTGAGCTAACACAAACAATACTGACAAACAGATCGATTTGACAGTAAGCCCAGGGTAGAGACCAATGGTACCACGTTCGCCAGGAGTAGATGATCTGCTGCAAACTAATAATAATCATAAAAACATTCAAAACAACCGGAGCAGCGGCAGCTAATCGCGCCAGCGTTCACTCGCGGAGTACGATTGACCACCAGTCCAGATGAAGTCAAGATGCCTTACATACAGGTGACGGGTCCATTAAATGGATTACTATTGGTCCAAACCGCAAAACATTTATAGGTCCAGGGAAGAGCAGCAAATCACAATTAGCGACTGCAGAGCCAAAATGCTCTTTAAATTAAAAGAGGCAGAGCAGAAGGGGAAAATACAGCAGGCTATGTCATGGCTGGAGGAGTTCGGAAGAAGGCCTGAGCTGTTGGTTGGCAGGAGGGTCATGCACCTGTGCAAGGAGGATGGGAAGGTAGAGTGGTTTCCAGCAACAGTCTGTGGACTTAAAGAGCCTCAAGCAGAGGAAGTCATTAACACTCTGTTCAACATCAAGTATGATGTTTGTGAGGAACACTGGTGTTTTCCTCTTTTAAAGGATATTAAAAACCACGATTTGTACTTTCTCTGATCACTCCCCACCCTCCAACACCCCGTCCCATTGAATAAATGTTTTGTTACCTACCTTTAGTGCCTGGACCTGGATTATTTATGCAATTTCTTGGTCATAACTCTTCCTCTCTTTTTGAATTATGCATAGTTGTATGCATAGCATTTATACACAAAAACCTAACACAGCATTTACAAAAGACAACAAAAACATTACAGTGGCCATGTTAGATTTAGTCTGCCCTCTTGGATATGAATTGTGTGATAAATGTTTATATTTGCTATTAATATTGGTCTTAAAATTCTCAAAAACATGATATATAGGTTTATTTAATAAAAATGAACAGTTTAAAAGATACATTTGAATTTCATAATTGGTGTATCCAGTGTCAGCCATATTGGATTTAATCCGCCATCTTGGATATTAATTGTGCGATAAAAAATGTCATTTGCTATTAATATTGGTCTTACAATTCTGAAAAGAATGATATATAGGTTTGTGTAATAAAAATGAATAGTTTAAAAGATAAAGTTGAATTTCATAATTTGTGTGTTCCATTACTGCACAGCAGTGACCACTAGGTCTAGATTCTATTGAGATAAATTCCTGGAATTCACATGTGTATGTAAAAAGGTAAACCTTGATAACGTTTGAACCGTACATGATAGAACCATGGGGTTTGGACCATTGTTTTTCTCATGGAATTCTCTGTGAGATGGACATATTTATTTTAATCTAAAGTGAAAGCAAAATTATATGTGTGAACACCCTACATTGTATCTAGCAGCTCTCTGCTTCATTCATCAATCACTCCAACTCCTACCGTCAGGTCGGCGCCTCCGTTGTTGTTCAAGCTAGTGTCGCTTTCCCAGTCTTTGTGTAATAAGTGAACATGTTGTAATGTTTGCCCTCTAGCACAGTTATAAACTTAATAAATGACTCGTGTTGTCTTCAGTCTCAGCACCGTGTGCGTTTATTGATCCGCCATTTTAGTTTCACGAGTCGTTGGGCTTCTTCTTCTTCTTCTTCTTCTCAGTTTGAAGGTTTGCGACCAACTTAAGGCGCATTACCGCAACCTAGCGGACTGTGTATGGACCTGTTCGTTGGTCTCACGGAAATAGCTGACGTCTCTCCTAACCTAAGGCATCATATTTGTATTTTGTTTGTGTATCATATTTGTATTTCAAAAAACTGTAAAGCACTTTGAATTGCCCCTGTTGTATGAAAAATGCTATACAAATAAACTTCAGACGTCATAAAGACGTCAGTTATTCTCGCGAGACCAAGGAACGGGATGTGGAACTAAGATGGCGGATCCATAAACGCACACAGTGCTGAGACTGAAGACAACACGAGTCATTTATTAAGTTTATAACTGTGCTAGAGGGCAAACATTACAACATGTTCACTTATTACACAAAGACTGGGAAAGCGACACCAGCTTGAACAACAACGGAGGCGCCGACCTGACGGTAGGAGTTGGAGTTGATGTTAGACTTGGATAAAAGTTGATGACGTTGACAGGGAGAGGAACTATTTATTGTGATTTAACTGCTTTCCAATATGTAGTTGGATCACCGCCAGAATCAGAGATGGTGTTTAAATAGTAACTTGATTTAGACTTTATAATCATGGCAGTACATCTATTTCTGAGCTGAATGATAGTCTATCAGTACATCTGGCTTCAGGACAAGCGTGGTTTCTGTCCTGAATTAATTCAGAGAGCTCAGTAAAGTAGCATGGGTTTCTACCTTTTAACTGGAGACAGCTTACCGGAATACACAAAGAGGGAAAAGTGCAGCTCAGCATCAGGAATATAGGAAACACTGGGTAGATCTCACAGATACTAGGGTTGGGCGATTTGACGGTTGTACCGTAAACCCCGGTTTTTGAAAATATCAACGTTTTTTGTCAATACCACTATAAAACGGTCATAAATCGTTTTATACAAAATAAACGCCTTAATAAAAACGGCCATGCATTTTACACACATTGTTCTCATTACCGTAATTCCTAAACAAAATGTGCTATCAAAACAATTCCCATGGTTCCATGTAGGGTAATACGGCAATTCAAAGCACGAAGGGTAGGGTATTTTCCTTTTGGTCTCTTGAAAAAGAGGGGGCTACATATTAAAGAGCTGTCATTTCTACACCCTTCCTCCCATTTGGATATTAATACCCTCACATTAAAGAGGGTATTTGAGTCTGCACTTAAGGCCATATTCATTCTATAACTGTAAGTTTTGAAATCTGTATGTTTTACTAAACAGCTTAAATAACAACAATTCTGTCAGAGTCCAATATATGGACCTAACTGTAGCTTGGCTACTGTTTTCCACTTCTGATGATTACAAATTACATTTCTTCACTCTTGTTTTAATATTTTGATCATCTTCATTCGTAGGATTCCCTGCACTGCGAACTCCCCATCTGGGCAATGATGGATGCTTCTGCTTATTCAGTGTCAGAGAGCCAGAGGACACACCTTGGGTCCCCTGATGCAGAGACAGAAGGACAGAACCACCGGAAGGACAATCTTATTAGGCTCCAGCCACCACCACTACCACCACCTCCCACCCACAGTAGGAACCATCACTCTCCCAACATTAAAGAAGAGTACGACACACCGTGGGATATGTTTTTACGGCACTACATCAAAAACCAAAAGGCCAAAGATGAGATGCTCAGCACAAATGCCTCAGGGCAAGATGCACATGCTCTTAAAGAGAGGCATCGACTCTCTGAAGCACAGAATGACATGGATAGTGACAGTAATGACATGGATAGTGACAGTAACGCCAGTTCAGCGGTCAAGACTAGAGGTCAAGAGGTCGAAGAGCGCTATCGTGATGACGACATGCGCCAGTGCTACGTCCAGTGTGGGAAGAAACTAAACATGGAGGATATTGTGAAAATACGGCAGCAAATTAGAAAAGGAGGACAACACCATTGTGGAACAACTGATCAGTAAGTCATACACATGCTGTGAATCCTGTCCACAAGTAGCCTATTGTGTTCAATAATTCACCATAGGGTGCCAGGTGTACAGTATGCTAATGGTGGTCATTGAATTGATATGATGAATTATACTGCCAGGTGCATAACTATAATCTTAGCCAAGTCATTGTATTAGCTCAGTATTTACACATTTCAGCAGCAGCTAAACAGTTGGTAATTAAAGGGCAGTCAAGCGTGCAAAGTCCACGCCCACACAGCCCTCTGTCTGACCAGGAAGTTGAGCCTAACTAGAAGTTTATTGTAATTTAATTTTTTCTTGGACACAAAATACAATTGGAACCATTTAATGTCTACTTTCCAGGCCCTTTAATTACAAAGAAATGCAATCAGTAATCCATAGATTATTGCATTTTTAGTCTAGATGGGCTTTAATTGAACTGGTTGGCTGTCAATTGACCCTGCACTGTTTGTGCCTCCACTGTTTCTAGATGCAGGTCCTCTTCAGCTCATGTAACCATGTATGAACCAGAGTCCACAGAGTCCCCCGGATCTGGCTGTGGTTCTCCAGCCCTGAAAATCACACAGTGGGGTCCAGCGATGGTGGCAGTGAAGCTGGAGGAAGAAGATGTAGAGGAGAATGGTGTGATGGTGAAAGAAGAAGTGGAGGAGAAGAGAGTGATGGTAAAAGAAGAAGTGGAGGAGAAGAGAGTGATGGTGAAAGAAGAAGATGGAGGTGCAGCTGTAATGCAGAAGGGTGTGATGGTGAAAGAAGAAGAAGATGGAGGAGAAGAAATGAGGGAGGAGGGAGTGATGGTGAAACAAGAGGTCGAAGTAGAAGTGGAGATTGAAGACACGGATGGTAAGTCTTTGTTGTATAGTGGTGAGGGTCATTGCACTGCTGTAAAATCAATGCTGCCAGTGGCAAGGCAAGTTTATTTGTATGGCACATTTCATACAACAGGGGCAATTCAAAGTGCTTTACATACATTATTTAAAAATACAGCAAGAGGAGCATAGCAAGAAAATATAAACGACTGAATAAAAGCAAATATAAGTGGTAAATTGATAAAACAATTTAATAAGACAATAGTTCATGGATAAAAGACATTGATAGAAGTGTTTAATCATAACTGCTGCAACATGAAGGTTTTTAGCTTAGATTTAAATATTTTTAGGGTTTGCGCCTGTTTGATTTCTTCAGGGAGTTTGTTCCAGGAGCATGCAGCAGCTGACCTTAGGGGCCTTAGGGAATATAGGGTGGGAGGACATCTGATATGAATATAAGGAGGGAGGAGATCTGATATGAATATAGGGAGGGAGGAGATCTGATATGAAAATAGGGAGGGAGGAGATCTAATATGAATATAGGGTGGGAGGAGATCTGATATGAATATAGGGTGGGAGGAGATCTGATATGAAAATAGGGAGGGAGGAGATCTGATATGAATATAGGGTGGGAGGAGATCTGATATGAATACAGGGTGGGAGGAGATCTGATATGAATATAGGGTGGGAGGAGATCTGATATGAATATAGGGAGGGAGGAGATCTGATATGAATATAGGGAGGAGATCTGATATGAATATAGGGAGGGAGGAGATCTGATATGAATACAGGGTGAGGAGATCTGATATGAATATAGGGAGGGAGGAGATCTGATATGAATATGTGTGGCGGCCTGGGAAAACCCTTCACATGGTGGCATTTTGACATTTTCATTTTTTTATATTTCCATAAATTAGAAGTTCTCAGCTATTCATAACTGGTTGAATGACTGAGATATTTTAAAAAGTTATGAGCATTTTAATGTATCATGTCAAAAAAATGGCTTCAAACCACAGGATTCCAACATTCCATTTGCTCCAGTACCATTCTGCAACATTCTACAATCATTCAGCTTCAGCACTTGGCTTGATGTGTGTGTGTGTGTGTGTGTGTGTGTGTGTGTGTGTGTGTGTGTGTGTGTGTGTGTGTGTGCGTGTGCGTGTGCGTGTGTGTGTGTGTGCGCGCGTGTGTGTGTGTGCGTGCGTGTGCGTGCATCTGTGTGTGTGTGTGTGTGCGTGCTCGCGCTGTGAAAAGACCTAAATATATTAAAATAGACCTAAATATCATCAATGAAATATTTTAATAAATTGATAACTCATTGAATTCACATTATGACAATCAAACAGGTGAATACACATTTGAGCTTGAACGTGGTTATAATAATGTACATTTGCATAAGCAACAATAACTGAAAATGTTTTATTTAAAACTGGCGCCCCACTTACTCAATTGTCTCCGCTTAATCAATTATCAATTATCTCTATCTCTTTCCACCTCCTTCTCTGGTTACCCCCCCCCCCCCCCCCCCCCCTAACCTTATAGCACAACACAGGGAATTCGGAATTAAGGAATTAATTAATTAATCAATAAGGAATTAAACATGCATACAGAGAAACAATATGCTCAAGTGACATGACCTTTTTTCATTTATCTATTTCTTCTCATATACACCTCGTTCCAAATTATTATGCAAATTATATTTTTCTCAGATTTTCCTAAATAGTCGATGCAAATGACAATCAGTATAATTTTCAAGTCATCAACCGTTAGAGCAGTGGTTCTCAACCTTTTTTGGGCCAGCGCCCCCCTGTCCATTATCCAGGTCTCTTACCGCCCCCCATCAAAAAAAGTTGGCTTTTTTTCTTCCCTGAATATTAATGTTGACTAATATTCTGTGTTATATAATATCATTTAAAAAGCATGTCACTGAATGCCAAATAATAGATTTGATTTAACTGGGCAGTTGGAATATCATTATCATTAGTTTACCAGAGAGCAGAAAAGCCATGTGAATGTGAATAAAAATGCTGTTTATGAGTGTTAAACAAACTCAGACAACTTCAGAGAATACATATAGACTGTTTTATGATGCTAATATTTATTAATTTTTGATTGGACTTTGTTAACAAAGTTCCAAAGTTCAGAGCACTGCGCTCTGGGAGCGCTCAGAGATGGGTGCTCTGACTGAAAATACGGTTTGCCTGAGCGAACTGACCGTTCGTGCATTTACTAACGTACCTACAATAACACTGCTGACAGCTGATCAATCGCAAGCAGAGTAGTGGTTTCCTATAGCAACAAAAGACGTTGACAGCTGTTCGGAGTGCTTATGTGTTCGTTTCCAGGGCATCACATGAGGAGCAACATATCCAGGGGTGCACATAACTTTTTGGGGCCAGTGCTCAGAGGAGCACCTAGGGATGCTGCTTGGTGCTCCCCGAGCTCGCGAGTCACGACCCGTCCCACAGGATGGATGAAAAAGGGATACATGCAAAACGACATTTATTCATAAATAAAGATGAACGAACAAATGAGTGTGCAAAACAAAAGAAACAAATGCAAAATCAAATGACTGCTCTTTAAGCATGAAAGTCTGTCAGACTCCTTTAAACACAATGAAATCAACTGATCTCTTTAAGCACTGCTCTGTTCTGTAAACACTGAAATCAACTTTTCAACAAAAAGTTACAGCCTAAGCATTTATTTATACTACAAGCTTAATCGTCATCATCACTGCTCTCTTGACTGCTGTAAATTATCACTGTCCTCAATTTCAACCATGGTAGAGGATGTTTTTTTTGTGATCAACTTTATTTATTTATTTTTTATTTTTTTGGGTGCGCAAAAGCGCCCTCATGCGGCTGATCTGCCGCGCAGCATGCATTTTGGCGACGCATGCGCACTGGCGCACCAGTTATGTGCACCCCTGAACATATCACTAAAAAGCGATCGTATATTTTAGTTTGTAAACGTTAAGACGAACACATCGCAATGCTAACCTCAGAATGGCACTAGGGATAACATCCACAACAACACTTAACAGTAATACATTTATGTAATATACTGTAATGAACCTGCGAGGGGAGGGGACATTCGTAGCTGATTTCTCCAGGTTAGATTATTGGTAAGCGACAGAGAACTTTCCGGACTGGTTTATTACAATACGATCGCTTTTTTGAGATAGGTTGTTCCTGCTGTGATGTTCTGGTATGGTGGTATGGTATTAGCACTCATTTTAACTAAATTAAATAAGCTGTATTGAAAGGAAGCGAACGCATAAGCGCAGAGGGTAGTGTGTATACGCGGGGAGGGAGTATTTGGCACGACAGGCTTACGTCACCGGCGGGGACATGGACTCAGTATCAAAACTAACATAAGAAATATTCTCTCTCGCTTATAGCCAACAATTACAATGAGCCTACAAACTGAAACACATGTCACTCAAGCATAGCCTACAAGGAAAACACTCATAGAAATTAAACAAGACCGTAAATTAAACAACACCTTATCGCTGTTAGATGAGCAACACAAATTAAATAGCCTATTCCTCATAAATCTTCGCCAACTGGCTAAATCCAAAGACAATCAACTATTTACAGTTATATAGCCTATTCCACTCCTATCCGTGTTCATTTGCGGGTGCTATGCAAGAAAAGGATGGCAAGGGTTGAAACATGACATTACAGATGGGATGAACCGGGGTTCTTTCTATCGTAGACTAGCATAGTATTGCAATTTCTGCACTGTACATGAACTGTCAAGATTCTTCTACAATGCAGCTTACCCAGACACATTGGAAACTATCAAAAGCTCTGCCTTTGCTAGCTGAGTTTTTAGCTTCATCTTCTTGTTGACACTCTCACTTTAAAAAAAATGTGGGCGTGGCGCTACGTGTGTCTGCATCACAGAGCCCGGCCAAGTTCAGAACACTATGCTCTGGGAGCGCTCAGAGATGGGTGCTCTGACTGAAAAGACGGTTTGTCCGAGCGAAATGACCGTTCGTGCATTTACGAACGTACCCGTAACAACACTGCTGACAGCTGTTTTTCATGAGAAAAATACTTAATGCGCGAACGCCCCCCAAGAACACCTCAACGCCCCCCTTTTTAAAATATCTGTTCCAGCGCCCCCCGATGTTGTCTGAACGCCCCCGTTGAGAAACGATGCGTTAGAGTATAATTCAAATTTTATTGAACAAACCTCCCAATGATAACAGTATTTTTTTTTTAAATAAAAAACTCAAAATGCACTGTTCCAAATTATTATGCACAACAGAGTTTCAAAACATTGTATAGGTTGTAAAGAACTAAAAATGGTAATTTGATGAATTTAGGGTTAGGAGGTCATATTAGGAGGTCATATTTACTGAAATCAAAAGCTATTTCAAACAAAAACATCTTAACAGGTCAAGTTACATGTTAACATAGGACCCCTTCTTTGATATCACCTTCACAATTCTTGCATCCATTGAACTTGTGAGTTTTTGGACAGTTTCTGCTTGAATTTCTTTGCAGGATGCAAGAATAGCCTCCCAGAGCTGCTGTTTTGATGTGAACTGCCTCCCACCCTCATATACTGTGGGGAGAACAAGTATTTGATACACTGCTGATTTTGCACGTTTTCCCACTTAGAAAGAATGTAGAGGTCTGTAATTTTTATCATAGGTACACTTCAACTGTGAGAGACAGAATCTAAAAAAAAAATCCAGAAAATCAAATTGTATGATTTTAAAGTAATTAATTTTTTAAATTTTTCATTTTATTGCATGAAATAAGTATTTGATACATCAGAAAAACAGAACTTAATATTTGGTAAAGAAACCTTTGTTTGCAATTACAGAGATCAGACGTTTCCTGTAGTTCTTGACCAGGTTTGCACACACTGCAGCAGGGATTTGGGCCCACTCCTCCATACAGATCTTCTCCAGATCCTTCAGGTTTCGGGGCTGTCGCTGGGCAACACGGACTTTCAGCTCCCTCCAAAGATTTTCTATTGGGTTCAGGTCTGGAGACTGGCTAGGCCACTCCAGGACCTTGAGATGCTTCTTACGGAGCCACTCCTTAGTTGCCCTGGCTGTGTGTTTCGGGTCGTTGTCATGCTGGAAGACCCAGCCACGACCCATCTTCAATGCTCTTACTGAGGCAAGGAGGTTATTGGCCAAGATCTCGCGATACTTGGCCCCATCCATCCTCCCCTCAATACGGTGCATTCGTCCTGTCCCCTTTGCAGAAAAGCATCCCCAAAGAATGATGTTTCCACCTCCATGCTTCACGGTTGGGATGGTGTTCTTGGGGTTGTACTCATCCTTCTTCTTCCTCCAAACACGGCGAGTGGAGTTTATGCCAAAAAGCTCTATTTTGGTCTCATCAGACCACATGACCGTCTCCCATTCCTCCTCTGGATCATCCAGATGATCATTGGCAAACCTCAGACGGGCCTGGACATGCGCTGGCTTGAGCAGGGGGACCTTGCGTGCGCTACAGGATTTTAATCCCTGACGGCGTAGTGTGTTACTGATAGTTTTCTTTGAGACTGTGGTCCCAGCTCTCTTCAGGCCATTGACCAGGTCCTGCCGTGTAGTTCTGGGCTGATCCCTCACCTTTCTTATGATCATTGATGCCCCACGAGGTGAGATCTTGCATGGAGCCCCAGACCGAGGGAGATTGACCGTCATCTTAAATTTCTTCCATTTTCTAATAATTGCGCCAACAGTTGTTGCCTTCTCACCAAGCTGCTTCCCTATTGTCCTGTAGCCCATCCCAGCCTTGTGCAGGTCTACAATTTTGTCCCTGATGTCCTTAGAAAGCTCTTTGGTCTTGCCCATTGTGGAGAGGTTGGGGTCTGATTGATTGAGTGTGTGGAAAGGTGTCTTTTATAAAGGTAACAAGTTCAAACAGGCGCAGTTAATACAGGTAATGAGTGGAGAATAGGAGGGCTTCTTAAAGAAAAACTAACAGGTCTGTGAGAGCCGGAATTATTACTGGTTGGTAGGTGATCAAATACTTATTTCATACAATAAAATGCAAATTAATTATTTAAAAGTCATACAATGTGATTTTCTGGATTTTTGTTTTAGATTCCGTCTCTCACAGTTGAAGTGTACCTATGATAAAAATTACAGACCTCTACATTCTTTCTAAGTGGGGAAACCTGCAAAATCAGCAGTGTATCAAATACTTGTTCTCCCCACTGTATATTTTGCTTGAGGATGCTCCAAAGGTTCTCAATAGGGTTGAGGTCAGGGGAAGATGGGGGCCACACCATGAGTTTCTCTCCTTTTATGCCTATAGCAGCCAATGACACAGAGGTATTCTTTGCAGCATGACATGGTGCATTGTCATGCATGAAGATGATTTTGCTACGGAAGGCACGGTTCTTCTTTTTGTACCACGGAAGAAAGTGGTCAGTCAGAAACTCTACATACTTTGCCGAGGTCATTTTCACACCTTCAGGGACCTTAAAAGGGCCTACCAGCTCTCTCCCCATGATTCCGGCCCAAAACATGACTCCGCCACCTCCTTGCTGACGTCGCAGCCTTGTTGGGACATGGTGGCCATCCACCAACCATCCACTACTCCATCCATCTGGACCATCCAGGGTTGCACGGCACTCATCAGTAAACAAGACTGTTTGGAAATTAGTCTTCATGTATTTCTGAGCCCACTGTCATGCTGCAAAGAATACCTCTGTGTCATTGGCTGCTATAGGCATAAAAGGAGAGAAACTCATGGTGTGGCCCCCATCTTCCTTTGACCTCTACCCTATTGAGAACCTTTGGAGCATCCTCAAGCAAAATATATATGAGGGTGGGAGGCAGTTCACATCAAAACAGCAGCTCTGGGAGGCTATTCTGGCATCCTGCAAAGAAATTCAAGCAGAAACTGTCCAAAAACTCACAAGTTCAATGGATGCAAGAATTGTGAAGGTGATATCAAAGAAGGGGTCCTATGTTAACATGTAACTTGACCTGTTAAGATGTTTTTGTTTGAAATAGCTTTTGATTTCAGTAAATATGACCTCCTAACCCTAAATTCATCAAATTACCATTTTTAGTTCTTTACAACCTATAAAATGTTTTGAAACTCTGTTGTGCATAATAATTTGGAACAGTGCATTTAGAGTTTTTTTATTTAAAAAAAAAATACTGTTATCATTGGGAGGTTTGTTCAATAAAATTTGAATTATACTCTAACGGTTGATGACTTGAAAATTATACTGATTGTCATTTGCATCTACTATTTAGGAAAATCTGAGAAAAATATAATTTGCATAATAATTTGGAACGAGGTGTAGAGGCCAATTCATGTTTAATTTACTCCACACACCTATTCTACATGTGTCAGTGTCACAACACTCAGAATCTCAATTCATTAACATTAAAGCACTTAATCTAATCATCTACTCTTCGGATGGTCGTGAAGCTCTGGGAGGTTTTGGTATAGTTGGACAAGGGCAGGTGATGTCTTGGAATTCCTCAGCAGTGAATGGCCGGATTTCCTCGTAAAGGTACCACTGCCGCCTGGCATCCAGCCCGTTGGGAACGATGATGGAAGGCATTTCAGAGGAAAGGGGTACTCCATCTCTGAGCAGATTCTGCTGTGTAATGTCACTGTCACTGAAGTCTTGGATCTTCACCGTGCCTGTTCCTTCAGTGAAGTGGAAATGGTGTTTCCTCTTGATCCCCACCACCTTTCTGAAGTGAGGGCTGAGGAAGCTCATCCAGTCGTAGGTTGGTACGATGACCTCCCCACTTTCAGTGCCACAGATCTGTGCAACATTGCAGGGCTCGACATTAAGGCTTGTCCGCTTGTCCGGGACAAGTACATTTTATGTTTGGACAAGTGAACTTCCTCCTGCAGTTGTCCGATGGACAAGTCAAAACAAAAAAACAAATCAATATGTATTAATATCTGCAAACATTAATTCCTCCTTCCGATCTGAATAGTAAAAAGAAATAGCAAGCAAAGCGATGCCGCGCCTCATTCTCGCTGTTTCAGTCTCGTAGTTCGTTATCATCATAGTTCGTAAATTCGCTCAGAGCGCACACTGTGTTCAACGTCATAAAGAGACCAAGTAATTTGATTGGACAAAAGGCATTCCATGAGTGCTGATCAGATTCCAGAGCGAGTTTACGAACGCAGCCATAGTGTTGTGGGTCTCCTGTCACTAGTGCCATTCACGTGAACATGCGCATATTCGCTTCTTCTCAATGCCGTTTATTTTCATGTAGTTCGATGCGATCGTTTATTTTAGGTTTGAAGTTTTAAGACCAGCACATCGCAATACGAACTTCAGAATGACACTAATGATAGATTTCTCAATTTGAATATAGGATACTATCCAATAGGGATGCTCCGATTTATCGGCCACCGATTTAAATCGGCCGATTTCACTCCAAATGACTCGATCGGTGATCGGCAAAAATGGCCGATCACAAAAACCGTGTTTTTTTTTTTTTTTTTTTTTTTCCTGGGGAAGACAGATAACTGAACAGAAAACATAGGAGGACGTAACAGTATGTAAACCATGAAGGCCACGTTTATGATGTCTTTTATACAGCCATATCGACTGACTTGGGCTTCAGGCCCTAACTGGGTGATAGGCCAGACCTTTACTATGGCATAAAAATGGGTCTGCGTTTGCTTGGTGCCTAATGGATCAAAACTTTTGTCTAAAAAGCAAAAAATATGTAGGCTATCCAGTCAGTAGGCCTACAGTTATGTATTTTTTTTAAAATCGGTATCGGTATCGGTATCGGTTGATCTTGAGGGAAAAAATCGGTGATCGGTATCGGCCCCAAAAATCCAGATCGGAGCATCCCTAGTATCCAAAGGCTAGCAAATAAGATTGCTTCCATTGGGGAGGGACTGTAGTTACAAACATTTTTTGTAAATATTCCTAGATATTTATCCCTTTTGTGGCCAATCTTAATCTAAAAGGATTAGGGTTAGGGTAATCACTGATTACCCCTACGTTTTTAAATAATTACAAAATATTGTTTAATGAATACATTAGAAAATTAAGGATACATAATTATCAAATCAATAGTAGTCAAATGTGTTATTTGCATACACATACACTCACTGGCCACTTCATTAGGCACACCTTGGGGTTGGACCCCCTCTTTTGCCTTCAGAACTGCCTTAATTCTTCGTGCCATAGATTCAACAAGGTGCTGGAAACATTCCTCAGAGATTTTGGTCCATATTGACACTATAATATCACGCAACAGCCCGTCTGGCACCAACAACCATGCCAGGTTCAAAGTCACTTAAATCACCTTTATTTCCCATTCTGATGCTGGTTTGAACTTCAGCAGATCGTCTTGACCATGTCTACATGCCTAAATGCATTGAGTTGCTGCCACATGATTGGCTGATTAGGTATTTGCGTTAACAAGCAGTTGAAAAGGTGTACCTAATGAAGTGGCCGGTGAGAGTATAATATATTATTATTCATATTATTGCTTTTTCAAAATCTTTGGATTTGGACAAGTAACTTGAGCTCTAGGACAAGTAAAAGATAAGTTCACCTGAAGTTTTACCTGAAAAAGCTTAATGTCAAGCCCTGCATTGACATGTGAGGACTGCTCAACCACATGGACAATGTCGCTGATGCAGTCCACCTTTGTTTTTTTGAAGAGGCGCTTCACCAAGCCGAAGCACCAGTCGCAACTGAACTTGGTGTGTCCAGTGAGCAGGAAAGACAGTGTGATTTGTTTGTGCCGTCCAGTCAGAACCCGCCACATCAGGTACCACATCATGCAGGAGTTTTTGTTTTGTCCAGCACAGTTGTCTGCATGGAGATGCACATGGGTTTCTCCCAGCCCATAGTTTTCAAAAAAGTAGTGCAGCATGGATACCACACAGTTGACACCCTTGCTTGTCTGGCAGCTCTCATCAAGGAGAAAGTTCACCTGCTTGGGGAACACCTCACAAGCAACCCCAAAAAGGCCACACTTACGGGGACATTTGAAATACACAGGGCCGGGCTGCAAAGGATTGGAGGGGAAATGAACTTGCTGTGCAAAATCAAAACTGTAGTGCATTTTGCCAGAGAAGCTGCAGGGTGGATGGGGCCCAATATCGGCACCAGGAGGCACATCTTGCTTGACTTCCTTACACACATTCTGGTAGAGGGATCTCTCCATGGTAGCCCTCCGCAAGTGCTCCTCCATCTCATGCACAGCCTCACTCTTCTCACTGTCAGGAAGATTTGCTGCACGGGCCAGTTTTGCCACTTCTGACTTACAGTACCAGCAGAGATCAGTGGCCGGACAAATGGCACTAACCGCTGCCATAGCTTCCTAAAGGTTCTGTAGGAAACCACTCGTCTACCAGCACCCTCAGCTGCTAAGCAGTAGTGGTTGTATACTGTCTTCTTGCTGCAGTTGGTCGGCAGGAGTTTCAAATTTGATTTCCAGTGCCTCGGTGTGCGCCCCGGAAGGACTATAGCATTGACCTCTGCATAATTTAGGCCCAATCCCAATTCACCCCTAGCCCTTCGTTTTCACCCCTATGGCTCGATTTGCGCGTTCACGTTTAGGGCGAGGGCTGTCTCAATTCATATTTCGTCGAGGGCTAGGGGTAAGGGGGAGGGCTAACTATTACTTCGTTTCGAGGGATTTCAGGACCAGACTAGCTTCGAAGGGCTAACGGTACGCTACCCCTTGATACCAGGATGCATTGCGAATCATCTACAGAAATCTTATGTCGCTCTATTCAATGCGGAAATGTAATTTTACTTTCTCTGTAATTACTTATTAATAAAGATTTGAAAAATTATGATAACCATCGTATTGTCTTAGTTTAATGTCATTACAATGCATTATAGACCTTTTATTTATAACAAGCTTAACCCAAAAATCGCTTTTATGTCGGTGCTGTGTCTAACGTTACAGTAACGCAACGCTGCATGACAGTCGAGCATTTCAGAGATTACAGTCATAAATCAATTATTACCTGTGGCGTTTGACAGCGGATGATGGTACACATATGTAAAGTTATCTATCAAACGTTCATCTGACTACAGGGGGAATGTCCCTGTAATTCGTAATTGTAAGTTTTGGGATTTTCCTTTAGCAACGTTGATGGAATAGCCCCAAAGTTGTTAACAGTTAATTAACGTTGTTGTTTTTATTGTGCTGTTGGGGTATTCCATCAACTTTGCTAAAGGAAAGTCCTTATTTTGGGGATTTTCCTTTAGCAACGTTGATGGAATAGCCCCAAAGTTGTTAACAGTTAATTAACCTTGTTGTTTTTATTGTGCTGTTCGGGGGGTATTCCATCAACTTTGCTAAAGGAAAGTCCTTATTTTTGGGATTTTCCTTTAGCAACATTGATGGAATAGCCCCCATGATACTTACATTTGTTGTTGTTGTTGTTGTTGTTGTTGTTGGACTACTAAAGTATTTGTTTCAAACCAATTGTTGGTGGATTCATTATGAGCATTAATAACAGATTGTCTTATATAATCAAACCACATTTTCCCATTTAGCTAGCAGTTAGTTCACTGTAAAAATCCTAAAATTGTAAGACAAATATTTTTGTAATATTTTTTTTATTTGAAGAAATCACACAATTAAGACATAAAACAGATTGAAACAAGCCTAAAATGGTATCAACATGGCTAACATACAATTATACATTTCTGGGTCACAAACAGCATTGTACTATGGTGCTTGCACATGGCCCGAAACCAAGGCAGCCAGTCTGTCCCTTGTAGCATTCCCAGAGGTCTCGTTACCTGCTAGGGGCTCACCGGGAGGTCGGGGGTCAAACATGTCCTGTGCATCTGGATCTAGCTCCAGCATGTCTCCATTATCGAGACACACATTGTGCAAAAAGGCACAGGACGCAACTACCACAGGTGCAAATATTGGTTTAACCTCCAAGGCTTTGAACAGGGTAGATCTCCATCTGGTCTTCATCATTCCAAAAGCCCTTTCTACAATGCTGCGGCCTCTGGAATGATAATTATTGAAGCGCCCCTGTATTTGTCCAATAACGGGATCCTTGTATGGTGTGATGAGGCAGATTGGTGTGTCCAAACAGGGATAGCCACCATCACCCAGAAGCATGTAACCCCTGGGAGGGTACTGTCTGGTCCTGTAAAAGGTACTGTTCTTCATGATGCGTGTGTCATGAACCGACCCCGGGTAGCCTACAAAGATGTCAAGGAATCTACCCTTCGAATCACAAATTGCCTGCATGTTAATAGAAAAGAATCCTTTGTAATTTAAATAGTCAATTCGGTGTAGTAGAGGGGGTTTGATCCTGATATGGCAGCCATCTATTGCACCCACAACGTTGTTGAAGGCAGGGCTTCCTGATAGCAGGGCAAATCCTTGCCCAACAGCATGAAGCTCTCCTGCCGGTGGGAGAGAGATGGCTCGCTTGAGGTTGTTCCAAATGTGCTGTGCAACTCTGTGGATGATGCGGTGGACTGTGGCTTTTGGCACATTGAAGACACGGCATGTAACCTGATAGGACAGTCCATGAGCCAGCCAGTACACATAAATGAGGACTTCCATCTGATTTCCCCAGCCATGATCCTGTTCCCTCTGTAGGAGCCTCTGCAGACCATGCATGGCTCTTCTGCTGAGGCGGTAGTCCTTTCTCAGGTCAGCCTCTACATCCAACCATAAACGCAGGATGGGCAGGTCCTGACTCAGCTTGCAGTATCTCATAGGATGACCAGTCTGTAAAAGGAAATACGTTCACATTCCTTAGTCTGAATAGGAAAGATTTTACTGCAGGACATTTCTCCATTCCCCATCCCCCAATCAATGTCCCCATCCCCCAAGCCATTTCCCCCATCCCCCCAAACCAAACACATATGGAAAAAACACGTTAATAGCACGATAGCATTAATTACCACGTAATTACGCCATGTACGCATTGTACTGCACACAGATCATCACACAAATCAATAATACAAAAAGTAAAAGGTCGGTTACTCGTTGAGACAACATTTACATGAATAACCACTATACTAGCATGTTTGTGTTGCTTGGTTAAAAACTTTTTTGCAGTCTATCGTACATACCCAAAACTGTTCCATCAGTCCCATCAGTATTGTGGCGCGTCGAAGACGTCGATTTCTCCGGTGTGTTGATAATAAACGAAAAAAGATGCTTATAGCACACGCAACAGAAATAAACACAGCTGTAGGCATTGCGAGATGTGAGACGGCAACACAACGCGCAACGATGTGAGACGGCAACACAACGCGTCACCCGTACCGCGTCAAACCACTGTTGATGACGTAGGCGCCGTGAAGGGCTGTCCCAATTCAAAGGGCTGAGATTTGAAGGGGTAGGGCTTGTGACGTATTCGAAGGCAAGGCCTTCGAATCGAGTGACACTCGAAAACGAGCCATAGGGGTAGAAAAGGGAATTGGGATTGGCCCTTAGTATGAAGTCCACAACAGCTCTCGTATCCTCAAACTTTAAGGCATTGGCAGGGAGCCTTTTCTTAGATTTGTGGACCCGTGCTTCTACTCCAGCTGCCTTGTAATGTTTTATTAATGCATTGAGTTTGTCCTGCCCAATGCAGTGAAGGAATTTAAATACATCTCTGCAGATCCTGTAGCCATGATAATAATAGTCTGTGTGTTGAGCCTTGCGCTCTGTTTGGTCCTTCTTCTTAGATCGAATGGTGTGATTTGATAAATGCATTACGCAAGAAAGTTTAGACAGGATCACAATGTCAAGCTCTTCGTGGGACAGACTTATATGTTGGAGGCGGACATGAAGGAGCTCTTCTTGAAGAAATCTGGTGTGACAGGGTTGGCCCTCATTCAATTTACAATGGCATACGCAGTCAGCATCAGAGTACGGTAGTCAGCATTGCCCACATCTCCAGGATCAACAGGGAAAATCTGATCAGCCAGGTTCTCAATGGTAGGATGTGACTCTGTGAAAATAAAAATAATGAAATATAAAGTTTTTATATTAACCATATTACTCAATATTACTCAGATTATGCCACCAGGAGGTTTGCTTCCTAAGCATCAGTGGTGTAGTCTAGTGTTTTCTAGTGGGTATACCAGGGTTTCCGTTAGAAAAAATTGCCGCCGGACATCGTGTCCGGGAAGATTTCGATTTACCGGACAAACGTGATATATTCCGGTCATCATATTAAAATATAATAAAAAAAAAAAATTTCAAAATCATAATTTTTTTTCTCAAATCTAATACAGCTGTTTGTCGCGGTGATTACTGTTGTGTAGCGGTCTATATATGCCATTTAATGTCTATTTCTCATCCGATACGATTAGATGCGAGCTACCGTATTTTCCGGACTATAAGTCGCGCTTTTTTTCATAGTTTGGCTGGTCCTGCGACTTATAGTCAGGTGCGACTTATATGTCAATATATAATTTCATACTGACTGACATGAACCAAGGAGTAAACATTACCGTCTACAGCCGACAGAGGGCGCTCTGGGCCGCTCTGGGCTTGTGACAACTATATGCTGCTAGTATATCCCTGAAGAAGTGATCTAAAACATTAGCTTGTTGAAGCTAAGCAAACGGTAGCTTGGTGAACTTGCTTACTGGTAACTTGCTTGTTGGACTCGCTGGCTTGTTATGTTCATTTAGCCTATTCAGCCTCCCAGGTATGTTCTTTATGCTATTGTGTAGCTGAATAACTGTTAATGTGTTACGTTAACATACCGGACACCTATTCAGCCTGTTGTTCTGTGTGCTATTGTGTAGTTGAATAAACTTGCCTTTCCAGATTAAATGTCTGTTCTTGGTCTTGGATTTTGTGAAATATATTTCTAAATAAATGCGACTTATAGTCCAGTGCGACTTATATATGTTTTTTCCTCTTAATGTCGCATTTTTTGACTGATGCGACTTATACTCCGGAGCGACTTATAGTCCGGAAAATACGGTATATAATAATATAACATGATTCGCATGCGCGCTATGCCATTATGTCCAGCGCTGAATGGGCGCCTCACTGGGAACTGAACAGACAGCATCGATCAATGAACGGACTCCACATTACGTTAACTGAAGTTTGTTAAATTGTTGGGATTAATGTGAGTTTTCTATTTTCTCTTTCCAGTTTTACCCTTTTTTAATCAATAAAACAACGTCATTTCTATAACCAGGGGGGTGTTCCATCGACGTCGCTGGGGGGGGATCTGGGCTTATTTCGTTAAGTCTCGCGAGACTCTTAAAAAGATCCAGGCATATCTTGATAGATCTCGCGGGACTTGTCAGGGTGGGCCTGGATTTTCCTTTGGCGGCGTTGATGGAATACCCCCCAGGTCTCGCTGGTTGGGAAGGCATTTCGATTAGCTGCCTGTCAAATCATACTTCTTCTTTTCGTGTAACGTCAGAGGTCCAACTCGGTGTCGCGTAGCCATGCCCGCATCTCTGGTTCTAAGTCGAAGAGGCTGGCTTCTGAAGGTGGTCTATATAAGGGGCAGATGGTGATTATATGGTCGGCGGTCTGCTCTGGGTCACCGCATTCGCATGCCGCACTGTCCGCCAGGCCCCACGCCTTCATTGATGTTTTAAAGCGACCGACACCAGTTCGTAGACGGTTCAGTGTGGTCCATTGCCGGCGTGGTAGGTCGTCTCCTCCAATGGCGCCATCTCCTGGGTCCCAGATGTAGCGGTGGATTCGGGAGGGCCCGGCTGACTCCCACTCCTGCTTCCAAGCTGCTGCCAACCATGCATCTCTGGAGATGTCCTCATCATACTTAATCGGACTCGGGAGTATGACAATGAGGAGAACATAACTGTTTATTGAGAAACAATTGATAGGCAGGCAGGCTGGGATACGTATATAAAGAAATACCACAATGTCTAGATGTATAACATTTTATTGAACAGTGCAAGCATGTAGGCTTCTGGCGTGACACGGCTAGCCTAATTTCCGTTCATATGCCTTTTATCAGATAAAATAAAATAGAATAAAACTCTTTGAAAATAAATAGGCTTTAAATTAACTTGCAATGCGTATAGGCTAATTTCCGTTCGATGATACAGCCGGCCTATGCCTTTTCTCAGATAGATAGGGGATAGCCCTGTAAGCTCATACGGGTCTGTATGTCGTCCTGAAGACCGGCTGTTAGATCATATCGCTGAAGTTTGTCTCCATCTTAGTGTAAATGTTGTCCGTTTCGTTTGTTATCCTTGTTATTGTGCGATAAAGTTAAGGCGCTCCGCTTCGGGCCACCATTTTCGGCTGGGCACCGGGCACGCGCACTCGTGCACGCTTTGGTTAGCCTATAGGCTGGCTGGGGGGGGCGGGTCCTTCTCTCTCGGGCGGTGTTGTGGGTGTGTGGGTGTGTGTGTGTTTGGTGCTCGGCTGAAGATGGTGGCCCGAAGCCAATTTGAATACAATTCGGTACGAATTGTATTCAAATTGTGCTTAGAGGGAATTATTTTCACCGGACATTATGTCCGACGAGTTTTCAATTTGTCGGACTTCAACAAATTTTACCGGACAAAGACCGGTAATTACCGGTTAACGGAAACCCTGGGGTATACTGTGATTTTTCCCTCCCAGCCTCATATCGTTCATTTTGGAACGCCATAAAAATAAGTCTGCGCTCCCTGTCTAACGTTATATACTGTATATATCTAACATGACATGTTATAAGGCTGATCTGTGCATGATAGTGCTGCATTTTGACATTTCATGGTACATTTGATGGTACATGATACTACAGCCAAAAGTCAAGTGCTTTGTAACTAGTGTTGTTCCGATACCATTTTTTGATCCCGATACCGATACCTGACCGTGCAGTACTTGCCGATACCGAGTACCGATCCGATACCACGGCGTTTGAAAAAAAACAAGTTCAGTCTGTACAGTTTGCAGACGTGAAGTGGCCAGTGGGGAATGCTTGAAGTGGCCGATGATCTTTCTCCCATTGGCCAGCGCGTCGCGCACACACTCCGCTGTGACAGTAGGCCTTCCTGCACCACTAATGCATGTGTGTTCTGTGTTCTGCATATGTAAACAATTCAAACAAACATAGAGAAAACTTCTCCTCGGGAGAAGGAAGGAGGCAGGAAGTACCTGCCGCACGGAGACAGAGAGAGAGAGAGAGAGAGAGAGAGAGAGAGAGAGAGAGAGAGAGAGAGAGAGAGAGAGAGAGAGAGAGAGAGAGAGAGAGAGAGAGAGAGAGAGAGAGAGAGAGAGAGAGAGAGAGAGAGAGAGAGAGAGAGAGAGAGAGAGAGAGAGAGAGAGAGAGAGAGAGAGAGAGAGAGAGAGAGAGAGAGAGAGAGAGAGAGAGAGAGAGAGAGAGAGAGAGAGAGAGAGAGAGAGAGAGAGAGAGAGAGAGAGAGAGAGAGAGAGAGAGAGAGAGAGAGAGAGAGAGAGAGAGAGAGAGAGAGACACGGAGAGCCACAACAGCAGATCCCGAAAGGGGGTGTGGCGCGGAGACGGAGCCGAGAACTATCCCGAAAGGGGAACAGCTGGGCGGGACTCGGAGAAGCGGCCGCGCGGACATTATTATTATTATTTGAACTCTCTCCAGCACGCCGGTGGCGGTGCTAGACTGTGCAACCGAAATAAATATCGATTAAGGTCGATATGTTTTTCCTGTAAAATGTGTCCTATCTTGGCTGTGGGTTGTATCGCTTTAAGCGGAGTGGCGTAGTCTATATGTCTGAGGGCTGCGTTGGTAAAAGTCGCTCTGGGAAACTGATCGGCACTCGTAGAACGCCTCTTGTCCAATCGGATTCCTCGGTCCGTTTATGACGTCGGAGCCCAGTGTGCGCTCCGGCGCTCTCAGGGGGACTTTCCGAACGTTGCCCCGGTAGCATAGCTTAGCTTGGGCTCTGAGCAGCTGGAAGGGACAGCAGGTTACCTGAGGTGAGCCTCGCCGCTCCACCGCTCCTCTCCTCGACAACCACAGTTGCGTGTTTGTTTTTCCGCGATAGTGAAAGTTTGGTATCGGGTGTTATATATTTGTTAGTACTCGCCGATACCGATACCAGCATTTTTGTGCGTATCGGTGGCCATGCCGATACCAGTATCGGTATCGGAACAACACTATTCGTAACACAGACGGGGTGAATTTTATGAATGAAAGTGTGAAAGTTCTCTCACAAAACGCTGTTACGTATCCTCACACATTTTTAAGTGGGTATACGGAAATCCTTAGCCTTTCCTAGTGGGTATACGGCGTAGTCCTGCGTATCAGTGGCGGCTGGCCGATAGAGGGCGCTGGGGCGCCGCCCCCACCTTCACTTCCTAGTTGCGATTTGTAAACGTTTTTTAAAAATAAACATTGTTTATTCATAAAATGCGGCTGATATTCTGTCGGTGCCTATCAGCATTCATTAAAAATCCTCCAATACAATAAACATTTTATCTGTGTGTGTGTAAAATTCACTGTTAAAATACATAGGGGGAGGCGTCGGGGCACCGGTCAATGCCAGTCTATGGCAGGCCGAATACTTTTCGCTTACACGTGAGCTGTAGCAGCGCTCCAATTGGCTGTCTCCTATTTCTAGGCCGGGGCGCAAAAATGTGCGTCCTGAATATCCGGTTGTTAAGTCTGACGTCAAACGTGACGTTTTGCAATTTCCGGCTTTTACAAAAAAACAAAACAATGTGGTGGTCTGTAAACTGTGCAGAAATGAAATGGCCTATCACAGGAGTACATCTGCAATGAACGAGCACCTCAAGCGAAAGCATCCTGGAGCTCTTTGTGAAGACAGCCGCAAGATACCACCGTAAGTCAGCGTTGTATTTCTGTTCACTTTTCCGGCCGTGTATGAGTGAAAAATGTATAGCTACTAGCTAGGGGTGCAACGGTTCAGTTGGCCCACGGTTCGGTACGGTTCGGTATTTTGGGTCACGGTTTTCGGTACGGTTCGGTTCAGAAACAAATGCTACTATTTATTTACAAACTGTTACTTTACTTTATTTTGCTTATACATAATATGGAACTTTAACATACACATGTATATGTTATGTATATAATGTATATATAATTGTATATAAACAAAAAACACTTTCAAATGTCCAAAAATAAATAAACACTTTCGAAAGTAAAAGTGCACTTTAGCCTTGACAGCTGGTAGCCCGTATACAAACAGGAGGAAAACAAATTCACACTACAAAAGTAACACTTTCCACATAGCGTTCCAACATGTCATGTGTTGTATTCCAACGAGTTGCGACATCGTGGATTAATTTGTGTTTTGGTAAGTCTAACATATCTAACATATTGTCAGAATATGGTGGGCTGTGGTGCTTTTGTGGAAGAAAGTGACTGCATGTCTGATCTTACCCAGGAGGCGGGACACCGGGGTTATTGCCACTGCCTTCTTGGCGGCGAGATTTACGACGTCCGCAAAGCAGCCGATCTGTGGCCCCAGTCCACCAGCTTCATGGATCGCATTTACGATATTTGCTGCGTTGTCTGTTGTTACGGGAATTGTTATGTTTGGCCTCTCCAACTTCCACTCAGTCACTGCATTTGTTAGTTCCTCTGCCAGGTGCGCGCTGGTATGGCTTTCGTATAGTGGACGAGTTTGCAGTACTGCGCTCTTCATCTCCCAATCCGGTGACATGTAGTGGACCGTGACAGTGAGGTAACTCTCCGTTGCCCGGGAGGTCCAACCCTCCGTAGTCAGTGCAAAGCTCTGTGTTTTTGCCAAATCGTCTTCAATGCCTCTGCGCGTTGTTTGGTAAATACCGGGGATTATTTTGGTGCTGAATGATGTACGGGAGGGGACACTGTAACGGGGCTCGAGAGTTTTTATCAGATTTCGAAAACCCAAATCTCCAACCACCGAAAAGGGCTGCAAATCCTTTGCAATGAACATCCCCACTGCATTGGTTATTTTTTTGTGTTTCTCTGAAGTGGTAGTGTACGTCTGTCCGAACGCATCAGAGAGAGACTGCTGTCTGCTCACTGACGCTGCCTGACTGGCTTTCCTGCTCCCAGTCAGTGTTATCGTTGAGTGGTAGCGGCGAATATGCTGGTTCATGTTAGAGGTGCAACCATTTGCATATGGCACACGCTTTAAGCAGAGCTTGCAGACAGTAATATTTCTGTCCACTGTTTCCCCCCCCTTATTGTCGTATTCAACGGGAAAAGCGAAATGACCCCACACCGCAGACTTGTAGGAATCCGGGGCTTCCTCAAACTGTTGCGGCGCTCTCAGAGCTAATTTACGAACGCAGCCAAATCGCAGCATAAACCAAAAACCGTCACGGTTCACTAGTGAATTGAGCCGTGGAACGCAAACCGTACCGTCCGTAAAAAAACCGAGAACCGTTGCACCCCTACTACTAGCTAATGTTACACAAGCAATGTAGCTCACCACAGTTTGTATGTCTTGTCTTCTGGTGTTAGTAATAATATGAGCTATAGTCAGTCGCAATGGTCCAAAATTCAAGTGCTTCGTAACACAGACGGGGTGAATTTCATGAATGAAAGTGAAAGTTCTGTCACAAAATACCGTTACGTATCCTCACACATGTTTAAGTGGGTATTGCGTGGGTAAAGTGAAATGACGTCTTTGTTTTGAGCGCCAGTGCGTGTTTTATGCGCGTGCACGGGGAAAAAAAATCGTGCACGCGGAAAAAAAATCGCACGGGCTGCGCGCGCGAAAGAGGACCCCCCCGCCACTAATGTCAAAAATCCTGGAGGAAACACTGCTGTGCCCCACCCAACATTTTTAGCACCAGCCGCCACTGCTGCGTATCACGTAGACTACACCACTGCTAAGCATCTTGACTCAGACTATGAATTAGCTATGTATGTTTAGTAGCTAAGTTTCTTATCAAGAGTAGGCTACATAGGCTGCAGTGAACATTATTTTATTATCATTATCATTATTATTATTATTATTATTATTATTATTATTGTTTAAAACGTAAAACTGTCTTACCTTGCTCTTCATCTTCATCCTCTTCAGGAGGCACATCAAGGTGTGGTCTCTTAGGAGGACCACTTTCACCATCAACTAGTGTCACTAGTGTCATCCCCCTCAGATTGAGGAGTAGTAGTGGTAAAATAATTATCAATGACTTCTCTCAACTCATCTGCCCTAGCTATATTGCTCATATTCATCTGAGATAATTCGTTGATACAACGTGAAATGTAATCTTGTGAGGCTGCCATCTCTCTCTCTCTCATCTAGGCTACTTTGACAGGTCAAGAAGCTGACTGTCAAATTTTCACGGGGTTGACCACCCCCAGCAACAATACACGTCACAGCCCACTTTCTCTTGTCTCTTGTCTTACTCCATCCCTATTGGATAGGTGAAAAGTAAACAGGAAATGATTTAGTAACATGTGAGAGTATCTTTGCCGGCATGTCTTATAGTTAGCCTAAGACTTTTTAAAGAATCTCGCCGGGGAATAACAGTGATGGGTTAGGGCACCGTTTCCCAAACTGTGGGGCGCGGGTACTGCAGGGGGGGCGCAGAAATAATATGGGAGGGAGAAAAAAATGCACACACAAGAGCTGTAAACAAACACTGCTTGCTTAAGGTTACCATCAGGGGTGTTGTGGGCGTTGGACGATTTTATAATAAAAATGAGAACCTGAATGGAGCGCAGGCCATAAACTGTAACAAAGAGGCAGCAAGGGGGCGCGAGCCCAGGGGGGCTCCATTCACATCATTGACGCGCGCTCTCCCTCCCCATCATTCCAGCTATCTAGCAGCAACAACAACAATGGATACGTTTATGAAAGAGCCAGAAGCTAAACGAAAAGCGAAGGAGCCCATGACAAACGTCCCAAAGCCAAAGTCAAGAAAGTATGACGATACATACCTCTCCCTGGGCTTCACGTCTAATGTGGTCGGTGCGGAGGAACGACCACTGTGTGTCCTCTGTCTCAAAACTTTAGCGGTAGATAGCATGAAGCCTAGCAAGTTGAAACGTCACTTGGAGACCACACACCCGACTGATGTGAAGAAGCCCCTCGATTTCTTCAAGAGAAAACTCCAAGAATACCGTGGTCAGCAGAGCCGTTTCGTTAAAACAGCATCTGTTACGTCTAATGCTCAACTTGCCTCCTACAAAGTGGCATATCGTATCGCCCAGTCTAAAAAACCACACACCATCGCTGAGGAGTTAATACTCCCTGCTGCGATAGATATGGTTTCACATATGATAGACGAGGCAACAGCCCAAAAACTCAAAGCTATCCCCCTGTCAAACAACACTATTGCGAGACGCATCAATGACATCTCAGAAGACATGAAAGAGCAGCTTGTTGAGAAAATGAAAGACCAACGCTTTGCGCTCCAGGTAGACGAGGCCACAGATACTACTATATACTGTATATACAGTATATACTATACACAGGCTACTGTACTGTAGCAATGACAAATAAAGTCCATTCCATTCCATTCCATTCCATTCCAGATAGTAACAAGGACTGTCTGTTAATAGCGTATGTCAGATACATTGATGCGGAGGGTTTGAGCGAGGATTTGCTATTTTGCAACTATGTCCCAAACAGAGCAACAGCTGATGAACTGTTCAAAATCATTTACAAATACCTGAGTGAAGCCGATCTGAAATGGGAGGACTGTGTGGGGATATGCACCGACGGTGCCCAGGCCATGGCAGGAAAACGGGGAGGGCTCCAGACGCTCATCAAGCGCGTTGCACCGAAATCAGTGTGGACTCACTGCGTAATACACAGGGAGGCACTCGCGTCAAAGCAGCTGAGTCCAGAGTTGAATGACGTTTTGTCTGATGTTATCACCACCGTCAATTACATAAAAACAAGACCACTGAAAGCTCGCATTTTTTCCGCTTTGTGCGAGGAGATGGGCTCCGAGCACACAGCCGTGCTATTTCACAGCGAGTCGCGTTGGCTCTCTCGCGGAAAGGTGCTGTCCAGAGTGCTATCGCTGAAAGATGAGATCCGAATCTTCTTGGAGGAGGAAGGGAACGAACTTGCCAGCAAGTTTAATGATGAAGACTTCCTCATGAAATTGGCCTACCTAAGCGACATGTTTGAGAAGCTCAATGAATTGAATCTACAGTTGCAGGGCAACAACACACACCTTCCACATCTGGCAGACAGGATACAATCTTTCACACGGAAACTGGACATGTGGGGCAGGAGACTTGAACAGGGGGACATCGACTCATTTGGGAATCTGAAGGCATTCATCGAGACCAATGAGCTGCAGAGCACAGTGGTTCCGTGTATGAGAGAGCACATCTCAGCCCTGAAACAAAGCTTCCAGAAATACTTCTCTGTGGATGACAGTGCCAAATACGACTGGATTAGAGATCCATTTGTTGCACCACCACCTGCCATGTTCAGCACTGCGGAAGAGGAACAGTACATCGACATGACTTCAGAGTCAACCATGAGGCTGCAGTTCACATCCACGACTTTGGCTGGGTTTTGGATTGGATTGGAGAAGGACTACCCTCTCATTGGACAGAAAGCTGTGGGAATACTGCTGCCTTTTGCAACATCGTACCTGTGTGAGATAGGCTTTTCTGCTGTTGCTGCTATCAAAAGCAAATACAGGTCAAAGTTGAACATTGAGAATGAACTGAGAGTGGCAGTCTCAAAACAACAACCCCGCTTTGAGAAGATTTGCAAGGCACAGCAAGCACACACAAGTCAGTGTTTCCTCTACATGCATTTCATCGTGGCGGTCCGCCACGATGGAATTTCCTCCGCCACCATTCAGATTTCTCAACCCAAAAAAAAAATAATGATTTAGGCCGCTTTTCAGACCTTCACAGCGCTAGACTCACCCACAAGCGCTGAAACTGGACCAGTCCGTGTGTGTCGCGAGTATTGAACTTGAGGCTGCGTTTGTAAATTCGCTCTGAGAGCCCCGGAGCGCACACTGGGTTCAACGTCATAAAGGGACCAAGTCATTTGATTGGACAAGAGGCATTCCGTGAGTGCTGATCAGATTTCCAGAGCGTATTTACGAACGCGCCCTGGCTGTCACCCGAACACCGCGAGCTAGCGTAGTGTAGTGTAGTATAGGATGCGTAGTGTAGTGTAGTGTAGGATGGAGAGAGAGAGGAGAAGCCTCTCTATGTGTTACCTATGTCCAGTGTACTAGAACCACTCTAACAGGAGTGTTTGTCCGTGAATAACACCGGCTATGCCCGGGGTAGAAACACAAGACTATAGCTGGATAAGGTCTACAGGGTCATTTTAAGCCGTCGACCAGCCCTCTACGACCACGGGAAGTCATGTTAAAAGTGAAGATACTTCTGTTAAACTAAGCTAAGCTAAACATCGCTAATCGCTAACTCCCTCCTGGGCTTAAAGTGACAAGTAATAACGTTGTGAAAAAAACCGTCAGATCAGTGTTTTTGTTTTTATTGACAACGGAATTACATGCTGGAAAAACATGCAGACACAGACAATAAGAGACACACGGGAGAAGTACAGGAAAACATTTAATTTTTTTGGGCCATCCTCGAGTTTTGGCTGAAATTGCGCGCGCGGTCAGCACTACCCGCCACCATTGTAAAAATTCCTGGAGGAAACACTGCAAGTCATTGATCGTAATTGTGATAGGAATGTGTGGAGTAAGAATAGTGATGCAGTAGAAATGTGTTAATGTTGATATGTTGAATATTTCAGTGGCACAGGATCATTTGCCAAGCACTTATGTTCCTTTTCAACCCATAATAAAATATAAAACTATAGTTGGATATATGTGTCTTGTTATTATTAGAAGAGAAAATGTAATGTTTGTACAACTTTATACAATTAATTATATCAATCTAGGTGGGGACCGGGTTGTGGATTTGTGTTGTGGATGGATAGCTGACCAGATCGACAGCTATGTGTAACGTTAACTAACTTCAGTCATAGTAAGTGACGATTTTCTACAGTCTTTATGCAGCACGAAGTCCACAACAGCTCTCGTATCCTCAAACTTTAAGGCATTGGCAGGGAGCCTTTTCTTAGATTTGTGGACCCGTGCTTCTACTCCAGCTGCCTTGTAATGTTTTATTAATGCATTGAGTTTGTCCTGCCCAATGCAGTGAAGGAATTTAAATACATCTCTGCAGATCCTGTAGCCATGATAATAATAGTCTGTGTGTTGCAGGGACGTGCCGTCCATATAAGCAGAGTAAGCAGTGCTTACCCAACGAAAAAATAAAAAAGGACCGTGAAAATATTAAAATAAAAGTGCATGTAACCGTTTGTTTGTTTTCATTAAAAGAGTCGTATTTTAGGTCCCAGGGCAGCAGGAGTCATTCATTTTGGCGTTGCATTTTTAGCGCCACCTGCAGGAGTAAGCGCTTCCTACTCTGCCTGCATTGCGTTGCATTATAAGCACTCCTCTCTCTGCTTTCCCTCGCGTACATTCGAATGCGTGAAAATGTCTTTTTAATTTGTTTCCGATGCCTCAGCCCGCTGTTTAATGTGGCCAGGGTAAGCATGCTTATAGCCAATCAGTAGGTCTTTAATTCCGATAAGAGCTACTGATTGGCTCTTATCACTTTCAAGTTCACTTAACATTTGAATGAATGAATGAATGAATGGTCTTTATTGCCATTGCTATAGTACAGGTACCAAACAACGAAATTTAGGAGGGGTGGCTCCCCTGGTGCTAGGAAAGAAAAAAAAACACAAGAAGGGAAGGAGCTGGTTTACATAAATAAAGGCTATGTACACTATCCACTATACTATACTGTACAGATAGACGACTAGGGTTGTCATATTGCACATAGTGTTATTGCACATTCATTTGAAGTGTCGCAGTTTGCAGGCTAGAAATGTACATATTTGTGCCTCAGCACTACACCTGATTTTTTCAGTCCAGCAGCTGCCATCAATCCGTCCAGACTGTCCAGGGCCCAGTCTGGCACCAGTCGCCACCTTACTTTCTCTCGCCCGGCAGAATAGCTTATGCTAGCTAGCTCAAACGATCTAAATAATAATAATAATCAATAAGGATAACTTGCTTGATTTTGTGAATATGGACATTACTGTCAGCGACCTAAAGGGATTTTGTAGACTGGACTGGACTGGAAAAACACAACTACTGGCTAAAGGCCGCCCGGGAGAGTCGCTAGGGGATGCAGCAAGCCTGGTATGAGCGGTTTATATGATTTATATGATTGGCGAGGCTGGTGGCGATCTGTTCTTGTTTATATGGTTTGATGTGATGTCAAGTGCCTGTGTGACAAAGTGTGAAAAGAAAGTGTGTTGTGAGTTTACTATGGAGGATGGAAACGGTATGTGTCTGTGTTGTGCGTGTGTGCGTTTGCGATGTTGAAACTGGACTTGTAGATTTCAGCAGGCTGGCTACTTGAAAAGATCTTGGTTCAAAAAAGATTGAACAATGAGCACCCCTGATATAGTCGAAACTGGCAACTGTTTTTTTTTTTTTTGGTAATCTGATCACAAAGTGACACTACAGTTTATTAGCGGGTTCTAGGGCATCAAAATTGCATTTCCTTGAAACTGCGTTTACTGATAGTGTGTATGTGTAATTATGTGTATTTCTATATCTTATGCTTACCCAATCTAAAAGCTCACGGCACGTGCCTGGTGTGTTGAGCCTTGCGCTCTGTTTGGTCCTTCTTCTTAGATCGAATGGTGTGATTTGATAAATGCATTCCGCAAGAAAGTTTAGACAGGATAACAATGTCAAGCTCTTCGTGGGACAGACTTATATGTTGGAGGCGGACATGAAGGAGCTCTTCTTGAAGAAATCTGGTGTGACAGGGTTGGCCCTCATTCAATTTACAATGGCATACGCAGTCAGCATCAGAGTAGTCAGCATTGCCCACATCTCCAGGATCAACAGGGAAAATCTGATCAGCCAGGTTCTCAATGGTAGGATGTGACTCTGTGAAAATAAAAATAATGAAATATAAAGTTTTTATATTACTCATATTACTCAATATAACTCAGATTATGCCACCAGGAGGTTTGCTTCCTAAGCATCAGTGGTGTAATCTTTTGTGCCTCATGCACAGATCGACAGCTATGTGTAACGTTAACTAACTTCAGTCATAGTAAGTGACGATTTTCTACAGTCTTTATGCAGCACGGCTGTTCAGCCGTAATTATCCTATGGTTAGTTTGACTGCTTGTGATGCGGTGTTAGTCTGCTCGCCTCGTTGGTATGCGAGAGACAAATCCATTTGTGTGTCTTCTAGTTAAGATGTTATTACTTTATGCTTATATTGTGAGCATCAGTAAACTGGCAATAACACAGGTGGAAGTATCGTCTCTCCTTTCGCTCATGTGTGCGTGCGTTGCTTAACTGAGAATGAGACACGTTCAACGTGACGTTGTTTCGCTAGCAAACTACCCGCCACAAAAACATAAAAATAAGTACTTTCCCTTTTGTTTTCATAAATGTTTATTCACCATATTGTAGTATGGAGTTCAAAGTACTAGAATACCACATAATATCAAAATCGACGAAATAGGACATTTCCATCTATTTTTGCTCTTTGCCACAAACGAACGCCAGCGACATCCGACGGGTTTTCCCAGATCTGAAATGTATTTTGGTCCCAGACCATTTTCTGTGAGAGACTGGTAGCCAGTGTCGGGATCTCAGGATTGGTGTAATGTGTTCAAACGTATTCATTTTTGTTAGGACCCTAGCAGTTGCGTTTTGGATGAGCTGCAGCTTACGAACAGCCCCTTTAGATAGGCCTGTTAGTAGACCATTACAATAATCAAGTCTACTCGAAACAAATGCATGGATGAGTTTTTTTTTTTTCAAGGTCTTATTTGGACATGAAACCTCTCATTCTTGTTATGTTTTTCAGGTGATAGTAGGCTGATTTAGTTATCGAGTTCATGTGGCTGTTGAGTCTAGAATTACTGTATTTTCCGCACTATAAGGCGCACCGGATTACAAGGCGCACCTTCAATGAATGGCCTATTTTTACATCTCCTAGCTCTATGGTAGATACCATGTCTACATCTCAAGGCTCTATGGTAGATACCATGTTTACATCTCATGGCTCTATGGTAGATACCATGTTTCCATCTCATGGCTCTATGGTAGATACCATGTGTACATCTCATGGCTCTATGGTAGATACCATGTTTACATCTCATGGTTCTATGGTAGATACCATGTTTCCATCTCATGGCTCTATGGTAGATACCATGTCTACATCTCATGGCTCTATGGTAGATACCATGTTTACATCTCATGGCTCTATGGTAGATACCATGTTTACATCTCATGGTTCTATGGTAGATACCATGTCTACATCTCATGGCTCTATGGTAGATACCATGTTTACATATCATGGCTCTATGGTAGATACCATGTTTCCATCTCATGGCTCTATGGTAGATACCATGTTTACATCTCATGGCTCTATGGTAGATACCATGTTTACATCTCATGGCTCTATGGTAGATACCATGTTTCCATCTCATGGCTCTATGGTAGATCACATGTTTACATCTCATGGCTCTATGGTAGATACCATGTTTACATCTCATGACTCTATGGTAGATACCATGTTTACATCTCATGGCTCTATGGTAGATACCATGTTTACATCTCATGGCTCTATGGTAGATACCATGTCTACATCTCATGGCTCTATGGTAGATACCATGCTGAAAGTGCGAAAGGAGAAAGGCTATTAAGAGACGTCAAAACGTTAAGTTGAAGTGAAACAGCGATGGGATCTAACGCTGGCAGGCAGTGATTCTCAGGTTTTGATGTGAGTAAAAACATTTAATTGGTCACTGTTTTCCGAGAGTCAGAGGCTGGACAGTACAGGACAGGACAGGATAGTACCAAATGCGCTCTAATGCAAGCGTCGGTATTAGCAGCATTTTTATGTTCTGCAATATTGTTATGTTAGCCTCATTTAAGTATTCAGAGGGTTTAGAGAACGAATGGCACATAGAGAGTTTTTATAAATGGAACCGTGTACTCCATCACCTCATCAACGCAATCTAGACATTATAATGTTCCAGACCTTTGCTTGAGGACATTTTCTCTAACTGGACCTTGTTGAATTCTTGCTGAATACCCCTGCTATAGTCGTTCGGTGAGAGGGCTATGTATGTCATCTGCATAGTTATGGTATGCAATTTTGTTCTTTTTTATGATGCGTCCCAATGGAAGCATGTAGAGATTGAATAGGAGGGGGCCAAGGATTGACTGTCATTTTAATTTGGTCGCACACAACGTTGCCAATGGAGGCATAACAGCTTCTGTCCTGTAGGTAGGATCTAAACCAGTCTAGTAGTACTAAAACAGATTTTTCTGGAGTCAGTGTTCACACGAATGTCATTAAGGCCCTTCATTTGGGGTTGAGTGGTTTGGGGAGTTGGGGGCAGGGAGTGAGGGTGGGGGGAGAGAAGGGGGGCTGCACCGTCGCTTTAGTGGCTCAACAAGTTGGCTAACGATCTGTCTTGCCCTGGCGACTGAAGAGCGCAGTTCAGCCAGCTGTGATGATTTTGGAGGGCCCTTTACTGTAGGCTGTCGAGGCTGACGAGACGCGTTTGAAACGCCTCCTGGGATTACTGTTGATAGGGTTAAATAAGGTTTTCATAATGTTGAATAAGGTTAAAACAGGATAATTCTGTATAATTCTGTATATGAACCTTGTAACACTGTGTAAATTTTGTACAGCCTATCTCTTAGCTCTGTTAATGATTCACCCATTTTGTCCCTGAGCCCCTTCTCTCCCCTGCTTATCAGATTTCCATGAACTTTTCCTCACCCATTCGAAAACAGGTTTTGGTCGCCCAACGGCCACGTCTGTTAAATGATTCGTTCTGAAACATCACCCCACTTTTCTAGGACACTGATAGGTTCACCACTGTCTCCTCCTTTCCATTCTGTATGAGAACTGAACCACATGTTTTCCATTCTGAGAGAATAAATAAACTGGCTTACAGGAGAGAGATTTCAGTACCAATATGGCGTCTCTTCCTACAGGAGAGGCCTCATATTCGTCCTCCTTGCAAGTAAATACTAATCATGATTGATTCCGTGTCTCTTTGTTGTTTAAAGTCTATGGTCTGTTTGAACTAGCGACGGGTTAAGCATGGCTTGCATTACAACCAAGCCGAATAGAATATGGCATTTAAGCCCAGAACCAGAACCCGACAACTGTGCTAGTTGTCCGTCTTCCATTCCGTTTCAAAGCCTTCTAAATCATCCGAATCAGTTGTCCTAATTAGGGTTGGGTACCGAAAATCGGTACCGGTAGGTACCGGTTACTTTACATTCGGTATGTACCCGTACCGAATCGCGAAGGAGATTTCGGTACCTCATTTCGGTACTTTTCTATCTCACTCCGGTGTCAACTGGTGACTTGTGACGTCACATCGCCTGTTAAATTTCCACTCAGTGAAAGCAGCGAGTACGGAAGGATAACGAGAAGGTTGCTAATAGCAACTTCCGCTAGCGGGTTGGCATAACGCGACGCTCGACTTATGGGTGCGTTCCGTAAACTCGTTCTGGAATTCTGATCACCACTCGTGGAATGCCTTCTGTCCAATCAAATGACTTGCTCCCCTTATGACGTCGGGCCCAGTGTGCGCTGCGACGCTCTCAGAGCGAGTTTACGAACGCAAGCCTTTGATTGGACAGTGCACTCCAGGATTCGACGCGTCTGTTGATGACGTAGTGCGGATGTGTGGCTGCGTCTCTGCGAGGTGGACAACATGATCGGGGATCTCCTGATATTCGGGTACTGTGTCAGATCATGTATATATCATGTAGATATATCCTTATCCTACTACTGTGTCTGAAAAATCAATCGTCATGTCATCATGGACCAGAGAGGGGGAGGGGAGTAGTAGTAGCTGAGCGGCAACAGAGTTTGGATTTTGACGAGGTGGAGGGCTCCAGTTCATCAGAGTTATATTTCCTCTCGGTCTTCTTGGTTCTGGGGGCTATGCAGGCCTCTTCACTAGATCCCTTTTCTAAGAATATTCTGATGTCCTTGAGGGGCTGCCGAACAAGTGTGTACTCGTATTCGACATCAGTACCAACTAGGGCTGCAACAACGAATCGATTAAATCGATAAAAATCGATAACGAAATTCGTTGGCGACGAATGCCATTATCGATTCGTCGTTTTTTGTTGTTGTTGTTTTAAATCGGGTTTTGTTTCCATAACAAACCTACTTCCTGTTGACGCACGCCACGCTGTCTTGCGGCCGGTGTAGGCATCGCGAATCATAGCGAATCATAGCGCTACCTATGGCCGGAAAGGGCAGAACCTATGACCGGAACCGGAAAAGTGGGAAAATCCGGTACCTACACCGGCGTGGCGGCTACATTTAAATCATGCTACTCAAAAGCCTTGAGAGTGAAGCTGTCTGCTGTCTGCTGTCAGGACATGCTAGTGAGTTAGCTAGCAGGGTTAGCTCGCTGCTGCCGCTAGCTGACTGTCACTACGCTGCTCGTCCAGCTGTAGTCTGCGTAGCTGTGCTGAGAACCAGAGCACTAACTATGTTTCTATAGAGGAGGGTTACACTAACTATGTTTCTATAGAGGAGGGTTACAGCTAACTTCCTATTGTTTTATTATATAAGTCCTGCTGGGCTCAGCCCTTCCATGGTCTCCTGCTCTCCATGCAAATGCGTTAGTGTGAGTTCTGGCGAAGCGTCAGCTAAATGACTGTAATGTAATGCGATAGCCAGTGAGTGTTTGCTCGCATTCATGAATTCAATATTGCATGACAAGTGTATTTAGCTAGCTGGCTAACGTCAGTGGTAGAGCAGAGGTGATGAGCTAAAGGCTAGCTAGTGGTAGCCTACCAAGTTACCCGTGAGTTAGAGTGAGGCACTGACTGTCGCCTAGCCTATTGTATGGAGTGAGAGGACACATTGCATTGTTTTGGAGCATATCTGTTATATAAAAACATTAGTGTCTTGTCTGTAGCCTATATTGCACTTTGGGTTACTGACCTTTACATTAAGCAAAGTTATTACCTAAAACAATGCATGTATTGAGCTAGAGTTCAACTACTTTATTGAAACAATCTACCGCCATAGTCCATGGCCTGTTGTTAAACCTATTTGATGTAGCAAAGCCTTTTTTATTTATATTATTTTTTATTTATACTTTGCAGCCCTAGTACCAACGATAGGCACCCCCAGCTTAATGGAGTCCCCAAGGCTCAGGAGTTTTATTTTCATTTATTTTAATTTGAGTGTATATTTAACTAATATATATTGTGCCTCAGCAATAAAAAAGTGAAAAGCTGTTTAATGTTGTCGACCGTGTTATTATTATATATATATATATGTCATTTAAAAAAATCAAAAGTAACGAATTAAGTACCGTTTTGGTACCAAACGGTACCCAACCCTAGTCATAATAATAATAGTAATAACTTTTATTTGTATAGCGCTTTTCCTGCAAACGTTGCAGCTCATCATCAATATCACTCCCTTCAGAACTAACTTCAGAAACTTCTCCGCTGTTGCCAAGATATCGTGAAAAAAATTATAATCTGCACGTGTGTAGATACTCCCACGTGTATATGTGACGCGATCTGGTGGAATGATCAAAGAGGGGGCAAAGTCATTTTTCTGTTTTTTACATATGCTTAAACTGCAGATTGTAAGCTTTCAAATGATGTGTCATACATAGACATCGGGAAAAAATGTAAGACAACATGAGTGTTTGAAACTTGTTAACCCTGAAAACTAAATCCTGAGGAAACGGCTTTGAAAGATTTGGGACTTTTTCACACCTTCACACCGGCAGGTAATGGGCGGTAACAATAGCTGGTCAACCCCACCCCCAACCACTCCCCCTCTAGATTGACAGCTATCAGCTGTCAATACTGGTCACTGGGTCAGACAGCTATAGTTATACAGCTATAACATTATTAGCTAGCAAGGTATTACCTAAGCTAATTACCCAGCTTATTATTATTTATGGTTGTTGTAACTGTTATTGTTAGTCTTTTAATGATACAAAAAATTCTTCAATCAGAATCAGAATTTATTTTACAGTACACAAGAATAAAAATATTTCGCTTTGGTTCTTCAACAAGGTACATAGTCACAATAATAAGTTATAAAGTGATAAGTATAAGTGATGGTAGTCGCACTACAGCAGAACAATAGTGCGACAAGCTGTGCAAAGTACAATCAGTGTGCAAACATTAGTGTTAGTCACTGGGTCAGATAGACTTTTCAAAGAGAAGTTTACAGTACTTAGCTAGATATTGCTAACATTATCACCTATCAATGTTATTACTGTAGCTAATTAGCCAGCTTATTATTATGGAGGCATTAAGAGTAATTTGCTGATGTCTTGTGCTGGAAATAGTGTAGAGCTCAGTAGTCAATGTCCAGCCTTATAGTTCAACATACAACAGACTATACATTCTGTCCAGCAAATGTCAGCCTTATAGTTCAACATACAACAGACTATACACAGGTAAGCATGCAAGGTCTGTGAATTGACTATCAATAGATAATAAATCATGACACAGTTCAAAATGCTGTATCTATGCCCAACTGTTCTTGTTATTCAACAAAATATTGCCAGAGTGTGTGGTGTACTTCAATGAGCACTCGGCTCTGAGTTGTTGAGCTGCTGTGTCTGGTGGGGTGGGGGGCATCAAAGCTTTAACAGAAAGAAGATAGTACATTAAAATATTGCCTACAGTTACTGGCACTCCATGTTCATAAAATACTACCATACTGTAGCAGTTTCTAGGCACAGAGGGAGGTTGACACAGAGGAATGGTACAGAATTGGTCTTTATTTAGTTCAGCACAGCTCAGCACCGTCACTGACGTGCTGAGCGAGTCTTTTTCCCACTCCCGCTGTCTCTCCCTTTCGGGACCCGCTCCGTCCGGCGGAGCCCTCGCTCCCGCCCCGCTATTCCGCTCCCGACAGAGCCCTCGCTCCCGCCCCGCTAGTCCTCCCTTTCGGGACCCGCTCCGTCCGCTGCTGGCAGAGCCCTCGCTCTCGCCCCGATATTCCGCTCCTGGCTGAGCCCTCGCTCTCGCCCCGCTAGTCCTCCCTTTCGGGACCCGCTCCGTCCGCTGCTGGCAGAGCCCTCGCTCTCGCCCCGATATTCCGCTCCTGGCTGAGCCCTCGCTCTCGCCCCGCTAGTCCTCCCTTTCGGGACCCGCTCCGTCCGTCCGGCTCCCTGCACCTCACCCCCTTTCGGGGTCTCGTGCGTCCTCGCCGCGGCTCTCTCTCTCTCGGTGTCTCCGTGCGGCAGGTACTTCCTGCCCTACTCGTCTCCCGAGGGAACAAACACACACAGGTTAAATAGACCAGTGGAACAATGAGTCTGATCACTGACACCTGTCCGTAATCAGCCCATCATAATGAGTCTGATCACTGACACCTGTCCGTAATCAGCCCATCATTCCCCTCCACGGCAGTCTAGCTCCCTCTGCAGGCCAGAACGCGCCATGTTCCCCACACATCCCCACCGCCAGTTTCGAGGCCGGGGATACAACCGGCCGATAGCCTACTCCCCCCCCCCATCACGGGAGAGGAAGTCGGCCACGACCATCTGCGTCCCCGGCCTGTGAACCACCGTGAAGTTGAAGGGCTGCAACGCGAGGTACCACCGGGTGATCCTCGCGTTGGTGTCCTTCATGCGGTGGAGCCACTGTAGGGGAGCATGGTCGGAGTAGAGGGTGAACGCGCGCCCCAGCAGGTAGTACCGGAGGGCGCCGACCGCCCACCGAATGGCCAGACACTCCTTCTCCACCGTGCTGTACCTGCCCTCCCGCTCCGACAGCTTTCGGCTCAGGTACAGCACCGGACGGTCGAATCCCTCCACCTGCTGGGTCAGCACCGCCCCCAGCCCTCTATCCGACGCGTCTGTCTGCAGAGAAAAGGAATGTTAAAGTTAGGAGCATACAAGACTGTCTCCCCACAGAGGGCGTTCTTAATCCCATCGAACGCTACTTGGCACCGCTCACTCCATTGGACCGGATCCGGGGCCCCCTTCCGGGTGAGGTCGGTAAGGGGGCTGGCCAGCTCCGAGAACCCCGGCACAAACTGCCGGTAGTAGCTGGCCAGTCCCAGGAACCGCCTCACGTCCTTCCGGGTCCTGGGCCGCGGGGCGGCGGCGATCGCAGTGGTTTTGTCCACCTGCGGTCGCACCTCCCCACCGCCCAGGATGTACCCCAGATACCGGATCTCCCCCCGCCCGATCACGCACTTCGCCGGGTTCGCCGTCAGCCCCGCCTGCCTCAGCGACTGTAGTACCGCCGCCACCCTCTGCATATGCTGCGGCCAGGTGTCCGCATAGACGACAATGTCATCTACGTACGCCGCAGCATACGCAGAGTGCGGCCGCAGAATACGATCCATCAGCCGCTGAAACGTGGCCGGGGCCCCAAACAACCCGAACGGAAGCGCGGTGAACTGGAATAACCCCCGCGGGGTAGAGAATGCCGTTTTTTCCCGGGCTGCCGACGATAATGGTATCTGCCAGTACCCCTTCGTGCAATCCAATGTTGTGTAATATTTAGCCGTGCCAAGCCGGTCCAGGAGCTCGTCGACCCGGGGCATAGGGTAGGCATCGAATTTAGACACCGCGTTCACCCGTCTATAGTCCACACAGAACCGTACAGACCCATCGCGCTTTGTCACCAGCACGATGGGGCTGCACCAGTCGCTATGCGACTCCTCGACCACGCCCAGTTTTAGCATAGAGTCTAATTCCCGGCTCACCACGTCTCGTCTGTGAGCCGGCAGCCTGTATGGCCGCGTACGTACCGTAACCCCCGGTGGCGTAACTATCTGATGCTCTATGAGGCGAGTACGACCGGGTATAGGGGAGAACACATCTGCGAACCTATGTTGCAATCGATCAACGTCCGCCCGCTGGTTCGCCGAGAGATGGTCGCCTATGCAGGCCGGGGCGCTAGTACTCGTTTTTGGGACCTCCGGCCCGAACTCATCCTGCTCGGGAAGTAGCGTCACCAGGGAAACAGGGACCACGTCGTTCCATTTTTTTAATAGGTTAATGTGGTATATTTGCGTGCAATCCCCTCTATCCGACCGCACTACCTCGTAGTCTACATCCCCAATTCGCCGTGTGACCACGAACGGCCCTTGCCACTTGGCGAGTAATTTAGAGCTAGACGTGGGCAGTAATACGAGGACTTTGTCTCCCGGTGCGAAATTGCGTAGTCTAGTCCCTCTGTCGTACAGCCGTTTCTGCCGCTCCTGGGCCTCGAGCAAATGCTCCCGTGACATAACCCCCAGTGCGTGGAGCTTTGCTCGTAGGTCCAGGACGTATTGTATTTCATTCTTACTGTCACTAGACCCTTCCTCCCAGCTTTCTTTAATCAGGTCTAGGACGCCCCGTGGCTTGCGCCCGTATAGGAGCTCAAAGGGGGAAAACCCCGTGGAAGCCTGGGGTACTTCCCGCACTGCGAACAACAGAGGGTCTAACCACTTATGCCAATTACGACTATCTTCGTGAATGAACTTACGGATCATTGACTTAAGCGTCCGATTGAACCGCTCACACAGCCCGTCGGTAGCTGGGTGGTACACGCTCGTTCGGACCGCCTTAATGTCTAACAACCCGTAAAGTTCCCTAAGTGTTCGTGACATAAAGTTAGTGCCTTGGTCGGTGAGGATCTCTTTCGGGATCCCCACCCGGGAGATGACCTGGAATAACGCCTGTGCTACACTCTTTGCAGAGATAGTACGAAGCGGTATTGCCTCGGGGTATCGAGTCGCGTAGTCTATGAGGACTAACACGAACCGATAGCCCTGTGAGCAACGTTCAAATGGCCCGATTATATCCATCCCAATCCGGTCGAATGGTGCCTCTACCAGGGGAAGGGGGCACAACGGTGCCCTGGGCACGGCCGGGGGATTGACTAATTGGCACTCGCGGCAGGATGCACACCACAGATGCACCTCTGCCCGAATCCCCGGCCAATAAAATCGAGCCATTATCCGGTTGAGTGTTTTGTCGTATCCTAGGTGGCCTGCCATCGGGTTATAATGCGCCGCCTGAAATATAGCTTTCCGGCGGCTCCTAGGTACCAACAACTGGGTCGTTTCCTCGTCCCTGCGAGTGTCACGACTCACTCTATACAGTCTGTCCCTAATCAATACAAAATACGGGTGGGCGCGCACAGCGTCTGGCCGTACCAGCACACCATCAATACTGATCACCTGGTCATAGGCGGAGCGTAGAGTGGCGTCGCGAGACTGCTCGAGGGGGAAGTCGGCTACTGGAGGGAACGCAGGCGGCGGATCTGCGGGTGCCGGACCCACCGCCTCCTCCGGCTCCTCGGCAGCGTCGGACGCCCTCGCATCAGCGCAGAGCACTGCGCACGCCTCACATTTCCCTGTCGGTCGTGCACGCACCCCCGTGGTTTCCCCTAATACCTGCGGAAACCCAGCCCAATCTAAACCCAAAATTAGGGGGTGCGTGAGGCTCGGACTAACCGCCGCCTTGATACTATACTTTTTCCCCCCATAACGGATTTCGATGGGGACCACCGGATACTGGTGACAATCCCCATGTATACACAGTATCCCAACCCGCGATGCCTCTAACAATGCCCCGGGTCGAACCAGGCGCTGGTGGATCATGGTCTGTCCGCAACCAGAATCCAACAGCGCCTGGTGCGTCTCGCGTTGTACCCTTACTGGGATGTAAAACGCCTGTCCTGGACGCGGGGGAGGGGTCGGACTGCCGACGACGCGGATTACCTGACCCACCTCCATCTCGGGGCATTCCCGGCGGAGGTGGCCAGGCTGTCCGCATCGCCAGCATCCCTCCTCTACCGCTCGTGGGGCCGTCTGTGGGGTGGAGGTTGGCCCCCCGTGTGTGTTCCTCCCCCCGGTGTCCCGCCCCGTCCTCCGGGCTGGCGTTGGTGGCTCCCGCCGCGGCTCCACCCCAGGCCGTACCCCAGGCCGCGCCCCGCCGGCCCGTTGGCGCGGAGCCGGGGTCGGGGTAGGGCGCGGGCCCGGGGCTGGGCCCGGGGCTGGAACCTGCGGTCGAGGCAGGTGGTTGTCGGGGAAGGGGTCGAGAATGGCCTCCGGCGCGTCCCGCACCCCCCTCCTCCGGGCCCGAACCGGTGGCTCGGTGCGGTCCAGTAGCTCGCGGAGCATGGCCCGCTGCTCCGCCTGTCCCCGCATCAACTCCGCCGCCATCACCTCCTGCGCCTGTAGCATCCGGGCCAGGTGCGCCACCACCTGGACCGATGAGTCCATGGTCCTCTGGGCGTGTGTGCCGACCCCCTCTCTGTGCCCCACGTTGGGCGCCAGATGTAGCAGTTTCTAGGCACAGAGGGAGGTTGACACAGAGGAATGGTACAGAATTGGTCTTTATTTAGTTCAGCACAGCTCAGCACCGTCACTGACGTGCTGAGCGAGTCTTTTTCCCACTCCCGCTGTCTCTCCCTTTCGGGACCCGCTCCGTCCGGCGGAGCCCTCGCTCCCGCCCCGCTATTCCGCTCCCGGCAGAGCCCTCGCTCCCGCCCCGCTAGTCCTCCCTTTCGGGACCCGCTCCGTCCGCTGCTGGCAGAGCCCTCGCTCTCGCCCCGATATTCCGCTCCTGGCTGAGCCCTCGCTCTCGCCCCGCTAGTCCTCCCTTTCGGGACCCGCTCCGTCCGCTGCTGGCAGAGCCCTCGCTCTCGCCCCGATATTCCGCTCCTGGCTGAGCCCTCGCTCTCGCCCCGCTAGTCCTCCCTTTCGGGACCCGCTCCGTCCGTCCGGCTCCCTGCACCTCACCCCCTTTCGGGGTCTCGTGCGTCCTCGCCGCGGCTCTCTCTCTCTCGGTGTCTCCGTGCGGCAGGTACTTCCTGCCCTACTCGTCTCCCGAGGGAACAAACACACACAGGTTAAATAGACCAGTGGAACAATGAGTCTGATCACTGACACCTGTCCGTAATCAGCCCATCATAATGAGTCTGATCACTGACACCTGTCCGTAATCAGCCCATCATTCCCCTCCACGGCAGTCTAGCTCCCTCTGCAGGCCAGAACGCGCCATGTTCCCCACACATACCATGTTCATAAAATAGCTAGCCTAATACATGACAATGATAATGACCTAGTCACTAGGCTAGTGCTCAGAGTAGTGTTAGCGGCTAGCGGCTAGCTCGTTCATAACAAACAAAGGAACACATGTTTTTAAACTTTTAACATTTCTGTAATCTATTACACTTGACATGTTACAGTATTCCAGTATTACACACTGAACATGAGTCTTACACACAACTTTTACAACGTAGACATACTAACCGTACTTACAACATAGACAGACATTTCCGAGCTACAATGCTAGAATGCTAACAACAATGGTGGCACAACAATGTGCTTTCAGTTAGTTGCTAGTGGGTAATAATAAAGAAATGTCTAAATACACGAACACACTGGTTTCAACTAGTAACTAACTTAACTAACAAATTCGCTATGTACATAAATAGATCTGGCTCATAATAGATCTTACCTTACGAGTCTTAGTGGAGTAAACAAACCAGCGCGCTGCTTCCTGACTCTTTTCAAAGCAGCACTCTACTTCCTGACTCTTCTCGTAGCCAAATCGATTGACCAATGAGAAACAACCTGGATCCAGTTCCTCCCCTCCCACAATAAGAGAATTTCCCGGGAGAAATCCGGTGAAAAATAAGCTTATTTTGTTGATTAAGTACACGTATTTAACTATCGTAAAACTGCTCGAAAAAATAACGAGTGGGTAGTTCAAAACCTTAACTTGTCTGGTGACAAAAAAACGAAATCAGATTTTTTTGGTGTAAAAAACATTGAACGCAAATTTGAAGCCTTTGCACTTTGCGCCCACATCGCAGTTCGATGACGTCTCGTCACATATGTTGATGCATTCCATTGGCCAAGAGACCAGAAGAATGTGGAAAAAATACACATACTACAAAATGACGTATCCACTTTCCCGGCTTGAAAGGTAGAACAACGCAACAGCGCCCCCGGTTTAAATGGGTTAACCATTGTTTTACTCCCCCAATCCACTTGGTCATACAATTTGACCTTTTGACCCTTGTATTATGTTGGGACAAACTCACACGTATATGACGGATAGGCATGTTTATATTATTTTATTGTATTACACCTTTTCTTTAACAATATATTTGAGAGACACCATGTTTTGCAGTATAAACTATAGGTATAGATCTATTTAAAATAATATTCTTCTTTTTGACAACTTTGCTCAATGTTTTGCAAAAAATGTGTTTGTAACCCTGTATATGTTCATATTCTTACAGATGAGCAGAGCTCCAACGCAAGTTCAGACAGTGAGCCCAGCTCCACCACATCAGGAAACCATAAACAACACAGACACTCAGGAGAGAAAACACACCACTGCTCCCAGTGTGGCAAGAGTTTCAAGCAGGCAGGACACCTGAAGACACATCAGAGAATACACACAGGAGAGAAACCATACCAGTGCTCCGAGTGTGGCAAGAGTTTCAATCGGAAACAAAACCTAAAGAGCCACCTGAGAATACACACAGGAGAGAAACCATACCAGTGCACACAGTGTGGCAAGAGTTTCAATCGGGAACAATACCTAAAGAGCCACCTGAGAATTCACACAGGAGAGAAACTATACCAGTGCACACAGTGTGGGAAGAGTTTCAGGTGGGCAGGATATCTAACTATACACCAGAGAATACACACAGGAGAGAAACCATACCAGTGCTCCCAGTGTGGGAAGAGTTTCAATCATGCAGGACACCTAAAGACACACCAGAGAATACACACAGGAGAGAAACCATACCAGTGCTCCCAGTGTGGCAAGAGTTTCTATCAAGCAGGAGACCTAAAGACACACCAGAGAATACACTCAGGAGAGAAACCATACCAGTGCTCCCAGTGTGGGAAGAGTTTCAATCATGTAAGAACCCTAAGGACGCATCAGAGAATACACTCAGGAGAAACCATACCAGTGCTCTGAGTGTGGGAAGGGTTTCAATCAAGCAGGAGACCTAATTCTACACCAGAGAATACACACAGGAGAGAAACTATACCATTGCTCCCAGTGTGGGAAGTGTTTTACTCGGGCAGGAACCCTAAGGACGCATCAGAGAATACACTCAGGAAAGAAACCATACCAGTGCTCGATGAGCAGACCCCACCTCCGTCCGAGGAGGATCCAATGCCAGCATTGGGTCTGGACTTGAACTATGACATCGAGCTGTTCCACATGATTAACCTGGGTTTACCACCAATGACTCTGCAATGATGAATGTTTCTGCCATGATCTGCCAGACTGATTTGCTATGAAATGTAGACCTGCTTGCATAGGAATAGAATCAGGAAGTGAAACGTTGAACACATATACTCTGAGAGAAATCAACATATCCAAGATACTCACTAGAATGGGGTTGATTGTGTTGCAAGATGTATAAGAAATGTGAGATAGGACCAATGTGATGTAGCTGAGACTTGAGATAGGATGTGTGCGCTATCTTGTTGTTGATTAAAACAATGTCTTATGTTGAACTAGGGACAGAGCTTGAGGACAAAGGAGTTCCACTTTTACTCAAATAAGCTCACTAGGCGTAAGAGCAAGTAACTTTCCCCTTCTTGACCAGATGGTCTCCGGGAGAGGAGAACTTCCTCTTTTTAGCTAGTAGCTAATAGTTTGGAGTGATCCCAGCCAATTGGGCTGTAAAACGTAGAGGGTTTCTTACTGAATAATACTTGGTCTCAGACTTGGATTATTTTTGGAACTGCCTTCACTTGTATTGGGGAAGTGAAACGAGGCTCTGCCGAGGGCCGATTTCAACTCTGAGGATACAGGCTGGTGGCTGAAAGGAGAAATTAGGGCATCGGTCAAAGCCGAACTTCTCCATTATTTTTGTATATATATATCAGATAGGCAGAGTATGGGAAGAACAAGGTTCCTCATTCATTTAATTATTATTTTTAACATTTAGTATGACTTTTAAATTACTTGATGATTTTATTTCATTTCTTTAATTTCTTATTTTTATACATTTTACCCACTTATGGGATGATATATAGTTATATATATCAATGTCCTGGCATTTTTACCATCACTTAATGAATAATAAATAGGGATGCTCCGATTTATCGGCCACCGATTTCACTCCAAATGACTCGATCGGTGATCGGCAAAAATGGCCGATCGCAAAAGCCGATCTTTTAAGTTATTTTATTGTGGGAAAACGTTATTTTTATGTTGCGATAACTTCTCAACAGGATTTTACAGGGTTCGTTCAAACTATTCTTGAACTATATGTGCAATCGAAAAAAATCCAACAGTTTCTGAAAGCAGATTCGTTGCACTCTCTAACCATTTAGGGTTATTACGGTAGTTCACCCCCAAAAATAATGCATTGACCTCAAAGCGTCATAGGAGCTGGAGAGTGATTTCAAGAGAAGCGGTATTTTTTTATCATACAGCCCCAAACACAAACACGTCCCAAAACAAAAGTATTTACAAAAGCCTTACCAAACAGTAGTCTATGGCAAACGAGAATGGTGAATCCAATCCATAAAGTATTTAGTGATCGTTAAACTGTTGTTTATTATATTGAGTGGGTACTTTACAACAACAAAAACAACGAGTCGGTGAGTGGTGGAGCTCTAGGCTGCGTTCGTAAATTCGCTCTGGAAATCTGACCAGCAGTCATGGAATGCCTCTTGTCCAATCAAATTACTTGGTCCCTTTATGACGTTGAGCCCAGTGTGCCCTCCGGCGCTCTCAGAGCGAATTTACGAACGCAGCCCTAGACTGTCTCGCGTCGCTTCTACCATGCTGCTACGCTGATTCTATAACATCAGGATCAGACACAGGGCGAGACTTTCAAAATAAACCTTTTTAATGGCTTCTGTATGCTTTAGACTTGCGTAGAATCGATTTTATTTTTATTTAAAAAGTCAGACCGGAAAATGTATTATTGTCGCCAGACCCACTGCGTGGGAATACGACGTGTGCGGATGGGAGACAACATCAAAACTTGCACTTATTGCTCGTGTGACATTGGTTAATGGACGAGCATTCTAATAAAATAAATTTACAACGTTAAGCTGTGCCCAAAACCCTGATATGTTGCCATGTGAAATGATAAGACAAGAGGCCACGATATGATAATCGCCGAAGGAGGCGATTCGACTGTAGGCATGTGAAGTTAGAATTTCTTCAAACTTGCAGTGGTAGCAACGGTGTGTGTGTTTTAGTAAATATAGCGTGTGTGTGTAGCTGTACGTGTGTGTGTGTGTGACCCTCCTGTGAGAGGTGTGTGTGTACCTGTGAGAGGTGTGTGTGTGTGTGTGTGTGTGTGTGTGTGACCCTCCTGTGAGAGGTGTGTGTGTACCTGTGAGAGGTGTGTGTGTGTGTGTGTGTGTGTGTGCCATATCTCAGTATGTAGGCTATGCAGTGTAAGTAAGTGTGTGAGTTTATTCTGTTATTTATGTTATTATATCTAGTATTGTGTTGAGAAGCAATGGAAATGAATCAAGAATTGATAAAGTAGGCTAACTTACATTATCCTTGTTCTATATGCAACAGAACAGATCACCCAGCATTGCTAATGAAAAGAATCAATGAATGTGAGTCTAATAACAATACTTGCTCAATAGGTCTTAAAATCTATTAAAAGTGTTCTTATAAAGGTCTTAAATGTAACTTGTTGAAACCTGCAGGAACCCGCATAATTAATTTAGGAACAGGTTGCAAACGATTAATTATGCGGGTGTTACGGTCAGGGCCATCGCTACTTACACACGCATCATTGTTAGACCACTGTTAATGATAGAGCTAACCATCTACGGACAAAAAAAGTGTCACCTTTTTGGTCCATCGCCAGTTTGCACCCCTGCGTATGTAAATCATGAAGGCCACGTTTATGATGTCTTTTATACAGCCATATCGACTGACTTGGGTCTGTGTTTGCTTGGTGCCTAATGGATCAAGACTTATGTCTAAAAAGCAAAATATATGTAGGCTATTATCCAGTCAGTAGGCCTACAGTTATGTATTTTAAAAAAGATCGGTATCGGTAGATCTTGAGGAAAAACATCGGTGATCGGTATCGGCCCCAAAAATCCAGATCGGAGCATCCCTAATAATAAAGTATTACTTGAGCAATTGACAAGAGGGGTTCAATGATTTGACAAGCTATTAGGATGATTATTATTAGCACTATTATAAACAAATATTATTATTAAGTTATTGTTATTAATAGGGCATTTGTGAATTGAAACATCTGGTGTCTTGATTACATGGAGTGCATGTATCATTCCAAGGAGAATAAAATATTTACAAATAATGAAAACAAATTAAAAAAATATTCAGAAGGGTGAATTCAATCCTATATCAGGGTGGATTGAAGAATCACCAGAGAGGGTTTAAGGTAGCCATGGTAACCCTCTGAGAGGGTTTAAGGTAGCCATGACCCTCTGAGAGGGTTTAACACTAGGAAAGCCGTGAGGTGTTAAACAGCACCAGTGAGTACAAAAAAAATTCTACCTTTGCACTCGATCACATTTCAGGACCCTCTTTTCATGACTTTTCCTAGATATGTGCGTTCTACCACCCAGCATTTTTACATTTTCAAAATCGAGTTAGTATAAAGCGTTTTAGCAGTATTTCTGTGTGTGTCTGTGTATTTGTGGCTGCCATCTTTTTCTCCAAGCCTGCAACTCTCTTTTATATCAGCAGAGGTAGCAAGGGGGCACACACTGTGCTCAAATTCAGGCTTCAGTGCTGAATGAGACACAGTGCATAAGACTGATATTTGTGTTTATATATAGGCTACAATAACAATCAAAATAAGATATGTATATGTGCAGACAGTTATGAAAATGATAAACTGTACAGTATGTCTCCCAATCAATGTTCGTTCAGACAATACAACCAAAGGTGTAAAAATACTGATGTTCTCATAATGTAATTATAGATATAGCTAAATTAGACTGTAGACTGCTATGGAGGTATATTGAAACCAATATATAGATTATATATAGAGATTCTATATACAACCTGATTGGATTAAATAAGATTCTGTTGTGATTGTGTTGACATTGTTGTGATTGCAAAATAAATCTTGGTTATGTAATGTGTAAAGAACATGATGACACAAATGCCTATTATGATGATATGCAAAAGGGACAATCTGTGTCTATGAATCTTGAACAATCACCGGTTGAATATGCTAATATAGGAACAGTGCCTAAAACCCCACTTCAAAAGGTTGTTATTCAAAGGCAGCATCCAAAGCCTACTAACACATTGCACAGTAAAAGAGAACATGATCAAATGTCAACAATGAATAATCAGTCAACAATGGATAATCTTATCAATCAAGACACCATGTCCAATGTAGAGCAAAAACATGACATCGCTGATATCCTTCTTACTCAGCAGAAACTTGCTTTACTTCCTGTGAGGGAAATTAATACATTTGATGGAGACCCAATGAATTTCCTACCCTTTATGCGTGCTTTTGAACATTGTATTGAGGACAAGACAAGTAGCAATCCAGACAGGCTTTATTTCCTGGAACAGTACACCACTGGACAGTCACGAGACTTGGTGCGTAGCTGCATGCATATGCAACCAGACAGAGGCTATGCTGAAGCTAAGAAGCTACTTGAAAATAACTTTGGAAATGAAATCAAGATAACCAGTGTCTACATGGAAAAAGCCTTGAACTGGCCAAGCATAAAGGCTGAAGATGGAAAGTCACTACAGGCCTATGCACTGTATTTGAGAGGATGCAACAATGCCATGCAAGACTTGCACTATCTGGAAGAGCTTGATAGCCAATCAAACCTCAGGCTTATTGTTTCTAAGTTGCCCTACAAGTATAGGGATAAATGGAGGTCTATTGCCTGCAATATACTTGAGATTAGTCATGGCAGGGCTAAATTCAAAGACCTTGTTGGCTTCATGGCTACAAGCCACAATTGTTTTAGATCCTTTGTTTGAAGTCTTTGGTTTTTGAGGTGTTCTTGTCAACCGTAGGGTCTTGTATGTCTCCAAACAAAGGATCTAAAACAATTGTGGCTTGTTTTTCAATGAAGCCAACAAGGTCTTTGAATTTAGCCCTGCCTGTAATGTCAGCCTGTCAGCCCCTAAAACTGCTGTAAGCTTGAGAGCCGTGTTTGAAACCCGCTTGGCTCCCCTTGGGAGGTGTGGGGGATGGAATCCTTTGTTTGGCTGATCTGCGACAATCATCGAGAATAAGATTACCATCCCCCATGCTTCAACCATTACATCAAGTGAATGGAACTGACTTTAGAAACGAGTTATTCTGGTTTATTTTCCGAGGACTAGTATGTGTGTATTCCCACAGGAAAGGCCAAGGATTTCCACTTACACATGTGTGAGGAAACGTAACAGCATTTCTCACATCACTATTAACATTTGCACAACAGTTGAATAGATGAAATCTACAGTGGGTTACACATTACTGTATTTAGTGAGGTAAATAAGTACAAGACGCTGAATAGTTATGTTTCACATTTTTACTGCATATGCTCTTTGCAATTCAAATGTGTTCACAGCATTGTGCAAAAGAAAAATACAAACTTATTTACAACAAACATAAGAAACACCCTTTGGGTAGTGCTGTGCACAACTGTAAACAATATTGCAGTACTTATTGGACATACAACATACACAGTACTGTAAATTATTCATTCGCATCCAGACGTTCCTGTCTGTCTGGCCACATATTTTCATCAACATCACAGCGAATATCATCCCTGGCAATGCAGCGAGGAAAGTATCTCCTTGAGTGGCGAATCCACCCTCTGCAGGACTGTGCTGTGATGTCATCACATGCTGCATCCATGGCTGCTAGCAAGGCCATTTGGGTATGTGGATGCCGGTCATATACCTTCCACCTCCAGGCAGAGAAAAACTCCTCTATTGGATTCAGGAATGGGGAGTAGGGAGGGAGATATTCCACCAGCATCCTTTCATGTGCTGCAAACCACTGTCTGACCAGATCTGAGTGGTGAAAACTCACATTATCCCATACAACAACAAACTTGTTCAGATGGTCTCCATTTAGATCCCTCTCATTCTCAGGGATTATGTCCCTGTAAAGAGTGTCTAAAAAAGTCAGCAGATGTTGTGTGTTGTATGGACCAAGACAGGGTATATGGGTGAGGACGCCGTTTTCTGAGACGGCTGCACACATTGTAATATTCCCTCCTCGTTGGCCTGGGACATCAGTGGCTCTCTGTCCAATGCGATTTCTGCCACGCCTTCTACCTTTTGCCAGATTGAAACTCACCTCATCAAGATATATGAATGTGTGCAGCGGTTCCCTGGCGTCCAGCTCCAGTACATGCTTTATCCCAGAATAGAGAGAGAGAGAAACTATAACAACTTTTCCTGTGTAACATAATGCATTTTGGACAACATATTGTACAGTATGAACTGTCATGTAACCAGTTTACAGCACTGAACATTAGAGTATGCATAGAACACATAAATGTTTTACCTGTACATACTGGTGACGGATCTCCTTCACTCTGTCACTGTTCCGTTCAAATGGCACATTATACAGTTGTTTCATGCGCATTTCATTTCTCCTAAGCACTCTGTCAATTGTAGAGATTGAAACGGATTCAATATTGCCAAAGATATTGTCATCCTCTATAACAGCGCTCTGGATCTCTCTCAACCTTATGGCATTGTTTGCGATCACCATTGCACAAATGGCTTCCTCTTGTTGCGGAGTAAAAATGGGCCCTCTTCCACCTCTGTGAGGTTGTCTTGCAATCCTATGTGGTGCAGAGTAAAATTAGAGTAATGTACAGTAAACATGAGATATACTGCTTTAACCCATATTACTGTAGTGTACAATAACAGTGCTTCCCACTTGTAAAATGCTGCAGTACAGTACCATACTGTAAATATTGCAAATATTTACTGTAACACTACTTTACACTACAATACAGTAAATCTGTGCTGCAGTAAATCTGTAAATCTAAATGTAAAAAGTGACGACAAGTTCTTGTCCCACTGTAAGCTTCATGTATGACACAATGACAGTAGTGCGGTGCAGATTGTTTAGTGCTGAATTACTGTCTAATATACACACCTGTTCTCCCGACGAAATGTTTGAATAATTGAATTCACAGTGGTTCTCCCAACATTTGGCTGCACCCTTCGACCAGCCTCAGCCATTGTGAGGCCGTGATTGACAACATGGTCCACAATTGTAGCCCTAATTTCATCTGAAATCTGCCTATGTACTTGGCCTCTTCTTCCTCTTCCCCTGTTTTGTCCCCTTACCCTTCCTCCCCGCATCCTCGCCCCTCTTCCACGATGCTGACCTTCCATTTCTGTGTCACAGTATTGTTGAAATGGTACACACCATGTCCTGCTCGGTTCATATATGCTTGCCAATTGAGGGTTCATGGGATTCAGCTCTGAGTGACTGTGGAGAAGTGGCTTATCATTGGTTACAATGAATGCTTCACACACTCCTCCTCATCAGTGAAAGCTGAGGTTCACCTGAGAGAAATTGTTCAATTTGTTTCAATTGTTTCAATTTTCAGGAAAAATGATAAAGAAATGTATACAATTTGCTTGACAGATTTTGACAACTTGTTCAACATTTTTGGATGTAATGACTCAAGCAATGAAATGAGGACTATTAGTTTTATAGGGAATGACTAATCAGCATACAAAAGTATAGTTCATTTTGACTGACATGACATAAGCAAAGATAATGTTATAAAACAGAAGAGAATTGTATGACAGCAATTGATGCATGTCCAAAAGCATTTGCAATTTGTTTGAAGGAATGAGAAACTGCTACTACTAAGTGCTTCAACACAGACGGGGGGGAATTTTATGAATGAAAGTGAAACCGCAGGGTGCGTTCGTAAATTCGCTATGAGAGCGCCGGAGCGCACACCGGCTTCAACGTCATAAAGGGACCAGGTAATTTGATTGGACAAGAGGCATTCCATGGGTGCTGACCAGATTTCCAGGGCGAATTTACGAACGCATGCTAGTGTAACGGAGTAGAAAGGTCAAGTTCAATTATAGCTAAAATAGGTATAAACTGCGCCCTCTAGGGGTTTAATGACGTGGTATATCCGGGGTGTGTCCGTGACCCGGATGCTGTGTCCGTGACCCGGATGCTGTGTAAATATAGCTGGACAGTGCAATTGCACGGGACGTAACGTGATCTCCCTCAGTTCATTCTTAACCACTGATGCGAATGTAGCTCGATGACCCTGCAAGTCCCGTGTCCAGAAATTGATGCACTGTTATCTACAGAATAAATGAACGTGAGCCATCCAGCTGAGAGTGATTCATGAAAAGATACACCCCGTCACATTGGTGCCGTGACCTGTGGACCTGAAGTCAACTCTTCACCTTGACCCGGGACCACTCTGCTGGATCACTCTGCTGGACCGCTCCTGCGTGCTGTCTGGTGGGCGGCGTATGGTTTCACTCAGTTCATTCGGTGATGTTATGCACAAATGGATTGTTGAATTAATGAATGTGATCTGTGATTTATTTTAGTTTTATTGCTGTTTTGGTGACATTTTTCTTTACTGGTCTTTTATCTGATTAGTCTGTATAGTACTGTTTTCTTGAATTGTAATTCAACATGAGCCACAGACCAGGATGTTTCAGTACGCCACTAAGCAGTAGCATTGGGAGGGGTAGAGCGATCCTCCTCAGTGGAGGTAGGGGGATTCCAGTGTTGAGTTATGATAGTCCTGTTCAGGGGGGTGATGTTCATGTTGTGGGTAGTCAGGATGCTGCTGGGGCCCTTTCAGTTAGTGGGGACACAGTTCCTTCTCAGAGCCACGACATTGATCATGCACCGAGCACACGGGTCAGTGATGCCCCATCCCCAATCTCTGCTTTCCAGTTACCTAATGTAGTGAGCCAGATGAGTGACATAATTAGAGATGTTGGTCTACAGCTGGCAGATAGCATACTTGCACGCCTTGACTCAACGCTACCTCCTCTTAGCACTGCGCATGCACAGACCACGCCCACTGATACATCCACCCAGAGTCTAGACCTGTCCCAAGTCCAGTTGGTACCTCACAGGAGGGTGAAGGAGCCTCCAACGTTCAGAGGGGATGATAAGGACGCAGTGAATGTGCGTGAGTGGGAAGACATAATGAGGAGTTATGTGAAAAAGGCGAACATCAGAGCAGATCAGCAGGCGGAAGAAATATTCACCCATCTCAGGGGCAGGGCTAAGGATGTAGTGAAGTATGGGACGAGGAGCAGTGGCATTAATGTCGCTGAAAACCCAGAGGCCATCTATGGTCTTCTACGTAAGCATTTTGCTGCTGTTCCCTGTTCACCTATCCCCCTAGCCGACTTCTACACCACGCTGCCGAAGAGTGGTGAGGATGCGTATGACTACTGGCTACGCCTCAATCAAGCTGCAGATGTTGCCACTGATCGCCTCAAAGAACAAGGTAAAACACTTGAGTGCCCTCTCCTGGAGGTGACACGTATGTTCATCAGGAACTGCCCATCCAAAGAGCTTGCCATGACTTTCAGATCAAAGACGATCGATAAGTGGACTGCTGTAGAGGTCCAAGATGTACTTGACGAGTTCCACACTCAGGTGTGCTCGAACGGTGCTGCCGCAGCCGTGAGTAAAAGGCCCAGTGAGGGTGTGCTAGTGAACAGAGTTGAGATGTCAGGCACTGATATGTGTTCACCTGAAAAGCAGGATACTCGCCCAGACAAGGGGGCAGAGGCTTTTGAACGTATCATTTCAATGCTAGAGAAAGTCCTATTGGAGAAGTCTGCTCCTGCTAAGGACATGTCAAACAAGCAGTATAGACCCAGCCCCCCCAGGATTGAGGGTCTGAATAACCTGCCGTGTGCTGTATGTGGCGACGCTAGACACTCTGCTTGGACTCACTGCCGTGACCAGAGGCTCTGCTTCCAGTGCCATTCGCCTGGACACCCCAGATCCAAGTGTCCGATGCAGGGACGTGCCCAGTCGGCGCAGCAGGGAAACTTATAGATCTGCATTCAAGGGAGGACTGTGCAGATCCTGTTGATATCTCCCCAAATGATGAAATGGCTGATTGTGAGTCAACGTACAAGTCATTCATCTCCAGAGCGCCTTCGAACAAGACAGTAGTATTTCAAGGTCTACACAGAGTCCAAAGGTCTGATAGTTTATTCTACACCACTGTCTCCGCTGCAGATGTCTCTCTTAGAGCGATGATAGACAGTGGTTCTATGGCATGCACGCTTAGCGAGGCTGCGGAGGCGCGTCTCTTGCAGCGTAACCCTGATCTGAGAGGATGCCCCGCTGATGATGTCATCATCATAGGATGTGGTGGTCACCGAGTTGTACCTAAGGCAATATACAATGTCGATGTGGTGGTGTATGACTGCAAGATGGTCATCCCAATGCTTGTGGTGCCTGGACAGACCGATGACATGATACTAGGCAGTAATGCCATCAAGAAAATCCTAGAGTTGATGAGGAAGACTGACAGCTATTGGCGGCTGATATCTGAACATGGTGGTGGCAGTGATGGGGACTGTCATCACTTCTTCTCTCTCCTTTCCAATACAGAGAGATGGAGGGGTGAGACAGTGCCTGAGAAGGTTGGCACACTGAAGCTACAACAGTGTGTGGTGCTACAGCCAAATAGTGAGCATCTTGTATGGGGCAGACTCCCTGTGTCGGCACCTATATCAGAGGGCAGTACGGTGGTTGTGGAACCAACTCAGTCCAGATGCAGACCGAATAAAGTTCTGGTTGGCAGAGTTGTTACGCCGATGTGGGGCGACCGATGGCTGCCTATGAAGGTTGTGAATCCCACCGGTGAGCCGGTAGTGCTGAAGCGAAACACCAAATTGGCGGACGTGTTCCCCTGCATTGCCGCTGAAGATCTGTCCCTGCCCGACCACATTCAGTCTTCCCCACAATCCGTGACTGGTGAGTCTGTAGCAAGGCCCAAAGAAGACATCAGAAAGGCACTGGAGGAACTTGGTCTACGCGACCTAGACTTGGACGCGTGTGAAGTCTCTGACCTGTGGAGAGAGAAGCTTTGTCAGCTTGTTGTGAAATACGAGTCAATCTTTTCACGCCACAAGTTGGACTGTGGTGAGGCGTCTGACTTCGTGCACAAGATACATCTGGTGGACGAGAGGCCATTTCGCCTGCCCTACCGCAGAGTGCCACCGAACCACTACGAGAAGCTGAGGTCTGCCATCAACGACATGGAGGAGAAGGGCATAATTCGTAAGTCCAACAGCGAATATGCCTCGCCCTTGGTTCTTGTGTGGAAGAAGGATGGAGGATTGCGCATCTGTACGGACTTCAGATGGCTTAATGCGAGGACAACGAAAGACGCACACCCGCTGCCTCATCAGGCTGACGCGCACTAGGTGGTAATGCCTACTTCTCCACAATGGACCTTACCTCTGGTTTCTACAACGTGCCTTTACATGAGGACCACAAGAAATACACTGCGTTCTCCTCTCCCTTTGGCCTGCATGAATATAACCGGATGCCTCAAGGGTTGTCCAACTGCCCGGCTACATTCATGCGGATGATGCTCTCGATCTTTGGGGATCAGAATTTCACCAGTCTATTGTGCTACCTAGACGATGTTATGGTCTTCGCTCCTACAGAACAGTTGGCACTCGAGCGTCTAGAGATGGTTTTCTCTCGTTTGAAGTACAACAATCTCAAATTGGCTCCAAAGAAGTGCTATCTTCTGCGGAAATCAGTACGGTTTCTCGGCCATGTCATCAATGAGTCAGGAGTGCAGACGGACCCTGGAAAGGTTGAAGCCATTAGCCATGTACAGGTATCCGATCTGATGGACAGTGATGGGGTGTCTCCTTCACAGAAGAAGATTAGGTCCTTCTTGGGCATGATGCTTTACTATCAGCACTTCATTGAAGATTGTTCCTCTAAGGCCAGACCCCTATTCAAGCTTCTCTCTGGACAGAACGCTGGAGAAAAGGCACGCAGAGGGAGAAAACCAGTGAAGAAATGTCACAATCTGGTAAAGCTCAAACCAGCTGACTGGACGGCCGAGTGTAGGGATGCTTTCGAGACATTGAAGCGTGATCTCCTGCATTCTGTAACCCTGGCCCATCCTGATTTCGCAAAGCCATTTATCCTAGCAGTGGATGCTTCATTCGATGGGATTGGCGCCGTCATCTCTCAGCTCCAGCCTGGTGATAAAGTTGCAAGACCAGTTGCCTTCGCTAGTAGGACGCTGTCACATGCTCAGTTGAACTATCCAGCTCACCGACTTGAGTTCCTGGCATTGAAGTGGGCTGTATGCGAGAAGTTTTCCCACTGGCTGAAGGGAGTGCATTTCACAGCGTGGTCGGATAACAACCCCTTGACCTACATCCTAACGAAGCCCAAGTTAGATGCATGCGAACAGAGGTGGGTGGCCAAACTTGCTGCATATGATTTCGATCTGAATTATATCCCAGGGCCTAGGAACATAGTCGCTGATGCGCTGAGCCGTGAGCCATTTGTTAAGTCCTGTGTGAGCCATCGCCTGGTGAGGGAGCCTTACCTGTCCTTGCTGGATCAGGTGAATGGAGTAGTGGCTGGTACGGTGCAGGACGCTTTCCGGCTGACTACCAACTGTCAAGGTGTTCAGCACACTAATGTCGACACAGATGAGGTCCTGAGTCCTGAGTCTTCTGGAGGTGCCATTAGTGCTGAGGAGGTGTCTGCTGTCATGGACGTCCATCGTACTGGGGGTGTTTCTCAGCTGCCCTACATTAATCCGGAGTATTTGCAATTGCCCGAGGAAGACCCTTCCATCGCCATCCCACAGAGTCAATTACACAATCTCCAGCAACAAGATGCTGTAGTGAGCAGGGTTCTCTTTTATATGCAGCGACATAGGAAACCAAATGCACACGAGAGAACAGCTGAGTCTAGCTGTGTGCTCAGGCTGTTGAAACACTGGAAGAAGTTGAGAGTGCGTAGTGGACTCCTCTACCGTGTGAAGAGAGACCGCATCAGGGACAAGAGGATCTTTCAGTTCGTCACTCCAGAAGCTCTGAAGCGACAAGTCTTGCATGGAGTCCACGATGCTGCTGGCCATCAGGGTCGCTCAAGATCATCCTCTCTGGCCAGTGAACGATTCTTCTGGACAGGCATGCAGAGGGATGTTGAGAATCACGTGAAGCACTGTCAGAGATGTATTTTGGGGAAGACTCCTGAACCACACGCCCGAGCACCTCTTGAGAGCATCCGCACTTCAGCTCCTATGGACTTAGTGTGCATCGATTTTTGGACCGCAGAGCAGAGCGACAAGAAGACCATTGATGTTCTTGTTGTTACGGACCATTTTTCTAAAGTAGCTCTTGCCTTCCCCTGTCGGAACCAGACTGCGAAACAAGTTGCCCGCTGTCTATGGGACAAGTTTTTTTGCATATATGGGTTCCCCAAAAGAATCCATTCGGATCAGGGAGCTAACTTTGAGAGTCGGCTTCTAAAAGATCTACTAGAGATGGCAGGTGTGCATAAGTCCCATACGACTCCATACCACCCCATGGGCAACGGCGTCACAGAGAGGTTCAACAGGACCCTCGGGGGCATGATAAGGGCCCTCCCTCCACTGAGCAAGTCCAGGTGGCCACAGATGCTCCAGACACTGACCTTCTGCTACAACTCCACTGTGCATGAGACCACGGGCTTCGCGCCATTCTACCTGATGTTCGGACGGGTCCCACGGCTGCCCGTGGATGTCATGTTTCATCATGTGCTGGAGGATGATGCCGTTGTCAGTCGTCATGAGTTTGTGCAACATCTGAGGAGAGATCTTTCTGAAGCAGCACAGATCGCTCAAAGGAATGCCATCAGGGAACAAGATCGTCACGCCAAACTGTACAACCGGAAGGTCAGAGGACTGCCGTTGGGTGTTGGTGACAAAGTGCTACTTGCCAATCGAGGTGAGAGAGGGAAGAGGAAGATCGCAGACCGGTGGGAATCAACTCCTTTCGATGTGGTGTCTGTGAGATCGGACATCAACGTGTACAGGATCAGAGATGTTGTCACGAATAGAGAGAAGGTTGTACACAGGAACATGCTGCTTCCGGTTGACTTCTTGACAGTTCCGGAACAAGATGGGAACCCGGCATCCCTAGAGGAGTCGCAGTCTATAGCTTCCTGTGCCAGTGTTCAGGGCTCTGTCACCTCTGATGTTGAAGAGGCCTCTCGGTTGCGCACCAGGGACTGGGTCTTGGAGTCGCCTGAGCACGCGGGGGCAGAGAGCATCCATAAGGAAGAAGTCAACGGAGGGACTATGCCCGTGCCGAGTGCCTCGAAGGAAGACCGACCAGATGAGTTGCTGGATAGTGTTCCTGATGACTCTGTACCTGGCTGCTACACTGATTATCCCCCTGACACAGTATGTGTCATATGAGATCCTCTTGTAAGGGCAAAGTTATGTACAACTGTGGGATGTAGATGGCATCTCTTTCTCCTCTGTGATAAGTACGGGTTTTGGTACCAATCTGTCCTTACACACTTCTTATGGAAGAATTTATAATGTTGAGTTTTGGTACATCAGTGCTCGAGATCCACGTTGTTTTTTTGTTTTGTCATTTGTTTGTTTTTTCGCTCCTGTTTTTTTTTTTACTGTCCTCCGGTTTTCATGCTGTTGCCCCATTTTAGTATAATTTAAGGGGGGTGTATGTAACGGAGTAGAAAGGTCAAGTTCAATTATAGCTAAAATAGGTATAAACTGCGCCCTCTAGGGGTTTAATGACGTGGTATATCCGGGGTGTGTCCGTGACCCGGATGCTGTGTCCGTGACCCAGATGCTGTGTCCGTGACCCGGATGCTGTGTCCGTGACCCGGATGCTGTGTAAATATAGCTGGACAGTGCAATTGCACGGGACGTAACGTGATCTCCCTCAGTTCATTCTTAACCACTGATGCGAATGTAGCTCGATGACCCTGCAAGTCCCGTGTCCAGAAATTGATGCACTGTTATCTACAGAATAAATGAACGTGAGCCATCCAGCTGAGAGTGATTCATGAAAAGATACACCCCGTCACACTAGCGAACTTAGATAGAAAAATCGTCAGAGGAGATATAAACGGGTTATTTTGATAAACTGGACACATTTTGGGAATATATATTGGTACTTTCTCACCTGAAAACATATTAAAACTTCATAAAATGACATGTTAAAGGCAAAATTACAGCTTTTATTTTATTTTTTGAAAAGAAAATGGAGGATTCTGCTCGCCGGTGCGAAATGCATTCTGGGAAAAAAGGCGTCGGAGCCTGGCAGACGGCCTTGTGTGACATCGCCCTCCAGCGATCCTTGTCCGTCAGTACACTCTTCTCCATGTTAAAATCTGCTGTTGCTGTTTAACACCTGATTGCGGTGGAATTAATGGCGATCCCACGGCTGTTCTAGTGTTAAGGTAATCATGGTAACCCTCTGAGAGGGTTTAAGGTAGCCATGGTAACCCTCTGAGAGGGTTTAAGGTAGCCATGACCCTCTGAGAGGGTTTACGGTAGCCATGACCCTCTGAGAGGGTTTAAGGTAGCCATGACCCTCTGAGAGGGTTTAAGGTAGCCATGGTAACCCTCTGAGAGGGTTTACGGTAGCCATGACCCTCTGAGAGGGTTTAAGGTAGCCATGGTAACCCTCTCAGAGGGTTTAAGGTAGCCATGGTAACCCTCTGAGAGGGTTTAAGGTAGCCATGACCCTCTGAGAGGGTTTAAGGTAGCCGTGACCCTCTGAGAGGGTTGGTCAAGGCCGGGTTATGGTTTAGAGCAGTGGTTTTCAACCCTCTTATGATTTGTACTTGATTAGTTGAATCAGGTGTGCTGGTGGTGGAACAGATCAAATATGTGGAACGGCTGGTGGTCTCCGAGGGGAGGGTTGAAAACCACTGGTTTAGAGGCCTCTGATCCTATGAAAGGGTGGGTCAAAGCCTATAAGGTATCCAGTTCTATAATGGGTAGATCAATCGTATGATCGGTTGGATTGACCTTATAATAGGTGAACTGGATATCAGGGATTAACAGGTTACTAGATTAAGGTATTACAAGGACTCAATATCCTTGCATGAACTCTCTCTAGCAGCGGGGAGACTCTGCAACCATTGATGTCATGCGGCATTACCGTACCGTTCGCTGCTCCACTACCTGGCCTTGCCCCTAGGTGGCGCTAGTGAGGGTCTTGATGACAGGCATGCTTAAGGCGAGGGTAAAATTATTACTAGGTTCAAAGGTTAAGGTGTCATTAATTACAGGGACCTATGTTTTGTAAGTGCTATTATTGAGGCTTCAGTGTTTCCTCCAGGATTTTTCACATTAGTAGCGGAGCGGTTATCTTTCGCGCGCGCCTTTTTTTCTGCGTGCACGCGCAGGACTACGCCGTATACCCACTAGGAAAGGCCAAGGATTTCCGTATACCCACTTAAAAATGTGTGAGGATACGTAACGGCGTTTTGTGACAGAACGTTCACTTTCATTCATAAAATTCACCCCATCTGTGTTACGAAGCACTTGACTTCTGGACCATTGGGACTGACTATAGCGTCATATACCATCAACGGGGGGAGATGCGACATGAAATGTCAGAATGCAGCACTATAATGCACAGATCAGCCTTATAACATGTCATTTATATATATATATATATATATATATATATATATATATATATAACGTTAGACAGGCAGCGCAGATTTATTTTTATGGCGTTCGGAAATGAACGATATGAGGCTGGGAGGGAAGAATCACAGTATACCCACTAGAAAATACTAGACTACACCACTGACTAGAGGGTGGCAACAATTATAATTTCTTAAATAGCGGTTAAGTCATTAAAGCCGAGCAGGTGATTTTATATAAAAGGTGATCAAATACCAAGATATCCTACAGCTGCAGCGGAACATGCGGAACGCGCATTACACACACACACACACACAGAAAGATCAATACGAAGTAGGCCTACATGAGAGTACACGCACAAAACTGGCTAACGTTACTCATTAACTGTTTACACAAGTAAAATCACAGTGTGACAGTCAGATGGAGCATTCGGTAAACAACAACAGCAAGGTAATGCTATCAATGATGAAACCAACTTTTACCTTTGAGGACACCAACATGAGCCGTGTTTACCCGTACCTCCGCCGTTCGGTAACTCAGTTTCGGATCGCTCATAGCCACTGCTAGCTTCAGCAATGTTTGAAGTGTCTGGGGCATCTTTTTTCTTGAAAAATCCATACATCTGTCGCTGTTTTCGTTTAATTTTTCGAAGTTATTTAACGTGATATCTTATTTGTGCACCTAGCTAGCTAGATGAGCTTTTTGTATCTTTTAGATGGTTCACATTTAGACCAATCAGGAGTAGCCCTTGTGTTACGTCGTCAACTGAATGTTTAATGTCATTAATCTGATTTTGGATCAGCGGTTAGAGAGAGATGGGCGTGGATTTAGGTGCACTTTCAGTCAACATCCATTATAGCGCTGATCTAGGATCAGATATATTTTAATCAGCTAAAATGTTCAGAGGTGGATTATTATTATTTTTTTAAATGGAGAAATCGTGCACTTAGTGGACTGAATCAATTAGTGGCGGAGGAAATTCATTCGTGGCGGCCCGCCACCAATAAATGCATATAGAGGAAACACTGGGCTTATTTGTGGGATATGACAATAGGAGGAAGTAAGACAGTGAACAGCAGGGTGAATCTCTCCGCCTCTAGCCTAAGTATCTTAGTTTACCTTTAGGGTAATACAGACTACAGATCGACTCTGAAGGCCAGTCCGGGGCAGATGTCATCATAGATGACTTCAACGAATCCCTAATTTCATCACCTCGAGGATGACAAAAAGCTACCATATGGTATCGCGAATAGGTCTAAAATTATATTCAAAGAGGTCTAAAAAAGGTCTTGAAGTTGACTTGTTGAAACTTGTAGGAACCCTGAGTGTATGATAACACATTAATTGATTCAGATTGCGCACCTTTTATCACCAGAAATCTTGTATCTCTGGGGGCAGCTGAGATTTGTATCTCTGGGGGGGGGGGGGGGGGCTGATGAAAAGGTTCCTGTGAAGATCCTGAGGAACATTGGGGGCGTCTGAATCATTTGTGTTGTTAAACAGTGTTCCTTTCCTGCCGGTGACAGACACACACAGGTGTGTTGTGGATCAGGGATTAGGGTTGGACGTCCTGTCGGTTCCCTGACATAGACTGGAGCTGATGTCCGATCTGGTGCAGGGTGAGGTTATAGATGGTGTAAGTAAGTAAGTAAAATGTATTTATACAGCACCTTTCCCAGACCAAGGGTCACAAAGTGCTTTACATAACAAAGAAGAAACTCAATAAAGCATAATAAAAGAGCGAAAGCCACAGAAGGTTAAAGCAGGCAAACAAGTGAAAATAAGAACAAATAACAGACAACAGGTATACAACAACATCAACAGGACACAGAAAGACAGGCCCTAGGGGCTATCCAAAAGCCACGTGTATACAAGACAGTCTTTAGCGGGTTTTTTAAAACCTCGACCGAGCCAGCTGATCTAAGATCCAAGGGCAGAGCATTCCAATTCTGTAAATCTGAATAAACAATAAAATATTTAAATAATTTAGTTTCCATATACACTATATGGACAAAAGTATTGATACACCCGAAACATCACACCCATATGTGCTTGTTGAACTTCTCATTCCAAAACCAGGGGCATTAATATGGAGTTGGTCCGACCTTTGCTGCTATAACAGCTTCCACTCTTCTGGGAAGACTTTCTACTAGATTTTAGAATATGGTTGCGGGAGATTTGCTCCCATTCAGCCACAAGAGCATTACTGAGGTCGGCCACTGATGTTGGGGGAGAAGGACTGGCTCGCAGTCGGCGTTCCAATTCATCCCAAAGGTGTTGGATGGGGTTGAGGTCAGAGCTCTGTGTGCAGGCCAGTCATGTTCTCCCAGACCAAACTCAGCAAACCATGTCATTCTGGACCTCACTGTTAAGCCACGGTAGTTAGGGGGCTCAAGGACACGACACCGGAGGCAGAATACTGTGTAGCCCCGTAGGGTATTTATTTACAGTGTAGGGGGGTGGAAACAACTGAAAGGATGAGTCCGGGGGGTTTCAGCCTGGCGGGCTGGCGGTAGTGGTTGGCTGTGGAGGAACAGAAAAACAGGGTAAGTCTCCACGGTAGGCCAGTACATAAGATATAGACGAATCACAAAAAATAGGCACGAGAGCAAGGTTCACGACTAGTACTTGCCAGGCCATTCTTAGGGAAGAACTGACCATGAATGAAGGGAGTCCAGGGTAGATGTAGCCAGAGGGTTGATTGGGGAGAGACGACTGCCACGGTAGTTAGGGGGCTCAAGGAAACGACACCGGAGGCAGAATACTGTGTTAGCCCCGTAGGGTTTTTATTTTTATTTTTTATTACTGAAGACACATATAAACGAACTAACAGGCAACAAAGGAGAAATACACATTAATAATGATAATAACAACAATGCACACATTCACACACACAATACACACTCAACATATGCTTATACACACACGCACGCGCACACACACACACACACACACACACACACACACACACACACACACACACACACACACACAATAAATGGCTTGTGTTGACTTCAGTCTCAGCACTGTGTGGGTTTATTGATCCACCTGTTAGACTAATTATTATAGTGTACGGCAGCACTTTTTGGGGGAAAAATGAGTTGTAACATCTGACGCATCTGATATACTATAAATCATAATATTATACCTCACCGCTTGCCATTCAGGCCCTGAACACAGCAAAGACCTAGGTTCTAGGCCCTGGACAACTTGATGGCAGCTACTAGATTGTAAACATAAGTGCAATATTGAAATACAACTGTGAACATTTCAAACCTGCAAACTGCGACACTTTAAATGAATGTGCAATAATACTATGTGCAATATGACAACCCTTGTGTACATAAGGTTCAGAGATAGGAAATGTTAGGATATTTATAGCATAGCATAGAGTACAGCACAGTGTTTTATAGTATAGTAGTATAGTATAGTGGATAGTGTACATAGCCTTTATTTATGTAAACCAGCTCTTTTCCCTTCTTGTTTTTAGTATTATATATATATTATTTTTTTTACACATTTACTGGACATTCACTCGTAAGCACATTATAACTGATTACAAGCTAACATGTTAAGCATTGTAGCTCCTTGCTTGCTACAGCATGGCTAACTTGACAGTTGGCTAGTATGACGCCATTAGGCTAGCAACGTATTTCTTAACATTTAGGAAAATATGGTATGTTACTTAAAAAAACGTACATCTTTTGCAAATACATACTTTGCTGGTAATTGTTTTATAGAGTTCTGAATTGCACAGAGACATTTTGTTACTTACCCAGATAGCTGCCTTCTCTTCTCTTCAACGTACTCTTCAATCCAGCTGTCAATCAAGCCACGATGACGTCCGTGTGGGTGTGGTTCGCGTTGACAGTGACCAATCATAAAATGGTATCTACAGCTGTCAAGCAGGCCACGATGACGTCCGTGTGGGTGTGGTTCGAGTTGACAGTGACCAATCATAAAATGGTATCTACAGCTGTCAATCAGGCCACGATGACGTCCGTGTGGGTGTGGTTCGCGTTGACAGTGACCAATCATACAATTGTATCTACTGGTATCTTGGTATCTAGGTATCCGCCCCAAATTGTCAAAAGTCATTTTATCTCCTCGAGCAGAAATTAACCCCTCGTGTAAAAAAATTGACCGCGGGAGGCAGAGAGAAACTCGCGCGCGCAAAACTTAACTGCGCGCACGCAAAAGAAATTTATGGGCGTGTTAAACACAACTGCGCAGCCCGCGAGGTGGATTTATGACCGTGTGAAACTTGCGAAGTTAATATCTGCGCGTGTGGAACTTATATCTGCGCACAGGGCTGCCAAGTTTCACCAAAAGATTGGAGTGAGATTTTTTGGCGGTGGAGTATGGAGGACCAAGTCTACCAAAATTAACAATAAATATATAGACACATAAATGTCAAGTCAAAAGTCAAAAGTCACTTTATTGTCCCATCACTGGGAAATTTGTATTGGGCTTACACCCCACAGCAGCCAACAAAGAGCAACAGACAATACAGAATGTTAACACACAAACAGAAGGCAACCCTGATTAAGACAAGAGTGGAAATAAAACGATAAGCAAGATATGTTCACATTCATCTGGTGCAGTTTAAAAGTTTAACAGAAACGGGAATAAAATAATTTTTAAATCTATTTAATCTAGAGTGGGGGACTCTGAACCTCCTCCCAGAGGGCAGCAGTTCATACTCTGCATGTAGAACATGGGAGGGATTCATGAGAATTATATTAGCCTGTCTGAGAGTAGCCTGTTCAAAAATAGACTGCAGGGATGAGTGGTCGTTCACCCCTATAATCTTCCATGCAGTCTGTATCAGTCGGACCAGTTTGGACCTTAGTTGTACAGATAGGTTACCAAACCAAGATGTAATGCCGTATCTGATGAGACTCTCTAAGACAGACTGGTAGAAGAGTAGCATACATTTTTGGTCAACACCATGAACTCTAAGGCGGCGTAGGAAGTGTAGTCGTTGTTGTAATCTGCTACAAAGGCTGTCTACATGGGTGCTCCAGGTGAGTGAGTTATCAATGAAAACCCCAAGATACTTGTAAGAGGCGACCTGCAAGATGGATTGTTTGTGGATGACCACAGGCCTGTGGTCCCCAACACCTCTGGGGTCGAACACCATCTCCTCAGTCTTCTTAACATTTAAAACCAGGCAGTTAACATCACACCATTTAACAAACCTCTGGATTTCAGAATAATAGTCAATTAGGTCACTGTCCTTTTTAATTAAAGCAAGGATGGTAGTGTCATCCGAAAATGTTATGATGCGATTGCTAGGGTCAACTTCTAGCTTCTGCACTTGTTTGTGTATAAAGTAAAGAGCACAGGGGAACTGACTACACCCTGTGGAGCACCAGTGCTTATGGTTCTGGGTTCCGAAAGAGTGCCATTAACACTGACCCGCTGTGTGCGGTTAGTTAAAAAGGAGTGATACCATTTTATAATGAGGGGGTGGACATATGCTTATACACACACACACACACGCACGCACACACACATAACCATAATATTGTACCTCACCGCTTGCCATAGGATAGACGTCAGCTATTCTCGCGAGACCAGGGAACGGGATGTGAAACGGCGGGACGTGAAACTAAAATGGCGGGTCAATAAACGCACACAGTGCTGAGACTGAAGACAACACGAGTCATTTATTAAGTGTATAACTGTGCTAGAGGGCAAACATTACAATATGTTCACTTATTACACAAAGACTGGGAAAGCGACACTAGCTTGAACAACAACGGAGGCGCCGACCTGACGGTAGGAGTTGGAGTGATTGATGAATGAAGCAGAGAGCTGCTAGATACAATGGTCAGTACAGAGCTGCAGCCGCTCATAGGTGGAGCTGCGTTAGTGATACAAGATCATTATTACATTGTTTATTGTTTATTATTAGGATCCCCATTAGCTGCCACCATGGTGACAGCTAGTCTTCCTGGGGTCCACAAAAATAACAATACAAATGAAATCAATAACAACACAAATACAAACAAATGATTACAAAGAACAGACAACAGAGTGTAATTAAAAGAAAATTAAAAGAAAATGGAAAGAAAAGAACTAAAACTAAACTAAAGTCAAACTAACCTAAACCTAAAGTAAACCTAAAGTTAACCAGCCAACTCTGTAACATTACCCTAGTGAATTACTCATGACATGACGTAGGCCTACTAGTTCCCTCTCGTCCCCATTTCAGACAGCAAATGTTACCAGCCCTTTATAAACAAGCACAAACAGTTTCCACCACTTATCCATGGCACTTTTTGTTCAGTAAAAGATTGCATTTCATGTTCGAAAGGCGCTATGTAAATAAAGCTTTACTTACTTACTTACTTACTTACTTACTTTTACACTGCTGTACTGAAAAGGTACTGAACCGTGACTTCAAAACCACAAACTGAAATGTGTCTGTACCGTTACACAGGGATTAAAGTTCTCCGTTGCTACGACGGATTTCCGTCAATTTATTCCAAGTTGTGACGGATTTTACCTGGTGTAATATGATTTGTAGAGGCATACAATCTATTTTGATGTTGGTATTAGGTATATAAATGATATATAATAGCCTATATAGCCTACATATAGGCCTTTATTGGCTACAACTATGCGACAGTAACAGAGCGGGGTGCACTGACGCTGAACCCCTCATAGTGATAAGTAGGTGGACATGGTGCATGGTGCTGAAATAGCCGACATGCGGTGTGTGGTTTGAAAAAAGTAACGCCAGCTCAGTAAATCATTCAAACTTAATGTTTACTTATAGGCTATGTGACTGCACCACGCCTATATGCTCCTGAAACGACAGAGCAAACACGCTAGAACCCTCGGGTACATAAGGTTCAGAGATAGGAAATGTTAGAATAGATATAGCATAGCATAGAGTACAGCACAGTGTTTTATTTGTATAGTATAGTATAGTGGATAGTGTACATAGCCTTTATTTATGTAAACCAGCTCTTTTCCCTTCTTGTTTTTAGTTTTTTTTTTCCTAGCACCAGGGGAGCCCCCCCCTCCCAAATGTCGTTGTTTGGTACCTGTACTATATCAATGACAATAAAGACCATTCATTCATTCATTCATTCATTCATTACTATGGATAATAATTACAATGAGCCATTCATTAAAAATAGCAAAAATAATATTAGGCTATTAAATCTCACTTAATGAGAAAACTGGCATCTCCCATCGGTCACTATTTGTTGGCTATCTGGTGATATGGACGTCTTTGAGTGTCTAGAAAAGCGCTATAAGTCTAATGTATTATTATTATTTATTATTATTATGGACGTCACTTTAATCCGGCAGTTCTCAAGGTTTTTATGCACCAATCGATTCCTCTAGTGCGTCTTTATCACATTCATTGACGAAAAGGACGACTCGCATGTATAGGTGGAAGGGAACATTCATTGTGAGCACGGAAGATGTGAGTCTCACAACGGCTTTGCATTGATGAAACCAGGTAGGATGAACGTATAGTTCGCTGTCCATTCCTCTTTAAATGCCCTGTTTTCACCGTCAACTTTCCTCTTTAGACCTTTGGAGAGTGACATGATGTTTCTCTTGCTAGCTAGCAGGTTAAATCTTTAGCTAACTTCACCCGACACGCAAACAACCAATCCAATAATAATGTGACCATGTAAGTCTGGGAGGAGGGGGGAATCATTATCACAATAAAAGTATGTTAAATATTTATTAGAATAAGTTAGGCTGCGCTACATCGTCAGTCCACACATTTATTATTCAAAAATATGGAAAAGGGTGAAACTATGTTTCAACGTTGTTGAGAATCACAACACAAACTCGCTAGTCAAGCCAAAATACTGCAGCAAAATGGATTGGACTGCTACCTAGTTAACTAGAACACTACTTTACATTGTTAGCAGGCTCACAAAACAAGCCGTGTTAGTTGACTAGCGATGTGTCATTGATTTTCTACAACGCGGAAATGTGTTCACATTTTTCTAAAGAAAAGTCAAAGCATTAGAACGTAGAACGGAAAATCGCACGCGCGCTTTGCGCACGGAAAGCCACCGGCCCGGATTTGGCCAGATTTTTTTTTTCCGTTAGGAGATATTTTTTTGCTTTAATCCCTGCGTTACACCCCTATATATTTTAAATGTAACAATACAAACCTGATCTTTTCAAATCTGTAATCTCTTACCTTTCAATAGCTATTTTCATTTCGTCTGCACTCTTATCCTGTGGCCTGTAAATGGTATTTGAAATGTCAAATGCCAAAATCATGGCATAATCAGCCTATTTGCTGTGTTGTCAACACAGAAAAAGCAAAACTTTTGGTTTTCCCTTGAAAAAGAGGGGGCCACATATTAAAGAGCTGTGAATACCCTCAAATTAAAGAGGGTATTTAGTCTGCACTTTAAGGCCATATGCATTCTATAACTGTAACTTGAATATGTTTTGGTAAACAGCTAAAATAACAACAATTCTGTCAGTGTCCAAAATGCATATATATATATATATATATATATATATATATATATATATATATATATATATATATATATATATATATATATATACAGTATATATATATATATATTATATTATAATACTATACTATAGTATTACTATACTGTTCCTAATCCAATGTTCTATCAACGTTTCAATAGACATGTGAGCTTTTATTGGGACGTTTCCTCCAAAGCGGAAGTTGTTGTAGTAACAGTTCTTCCTGGTCGTGAGGAAGTTGAGCAGGTGGATCAGAACAACTTTAGAAACGTGGAGGTTGGTGAATATCGCATGAGCGCAGGTAAGAAACATGAGCGTCTCTGTAATGCAGCTGGTTCATTCACCTGAAATGTCCATGATGCTCTAAGTTACATAGCTGCTATGTGCTGAACTGTTGAGATGGAGGAAATGAACCGCTATGTGAAAGTGTCCGTGTAGGTTCTCTGGTGGAAGTTGCGCGTTCATTCCGTTTGTTGACAGTAAATAAACCTCCTCAGTCTGGACTACTAGGAGAATGACTACACTTACATGACTGGAGGCTTCACATATTACAATATTGACTTTACACTGGACGAAGACTAACAAAACTGTTATGGGATTGTATGTGTCTGTAGGCCTACTGATTGTATCCCTTTCTAACTAATGTCATTTCAGAGTGTTTATTTCAATCTTGCAAGAGGAGCTTCTGTACAGCAGTGGAGGCTGGTGACTTCCAGAATTGAGGAGGCCAATTTTTTTCTGCTTGCTTGCTTCACTCGCGATGGAATGTTCCCTGTTTTTCTTATCTCTGAAGAAATGACATTGCTGTAAGTCTATGAGCCTGCCTGATAATTAACTAAACTTTAAAAAATATATATTTATATTAAATATATTGAATAAAACTACATTTGATAAAGAAACTGTTACTTATCTTTTTTATATGCTAAACTTGATTAAATTGATGATTACATGTTGAAGCTGTAGAAGAAGAAGAAGAATGAAAAATGTAGGCTAAACAAAATTGTTTTTTAACCACATAATTATCAAATTCCTGCCTTTTACACATGTTCACTGGGCATTTATATTACATCCAAATGTCATTTCTCAACTTAATTATCAGGCAGGCTCATAGACTTACAGCAATGTCATTTCTTCAGGCAGGCACATAGGCTAAGCTCTGCACAATGAATTCCATCAATCAGAACTTTCTGATTGTAGCTTACACTCCAAATAGTGTGCCTTTGGCCAGCACAAAGACAGATAAGAAGAACAGGGAACATTCCATCGCGAGTGAAGCGAGCAAGCGGAAAAAAATTGGCCTCCTCGAAATCGACTACATTAAAAATAAAACTGTTCAATAAATCCTAAATGTTGTCTACCTATTCGATGTATAAATAGCGCCAGAATCTCGCCGACATCCGAGGTCATTTTAAGCAAAAGTATTTGGCCAAATGAGCTATTATTTTCAGGGATAATAGCCATGGGTGTTCTAGACGTGTCCTGCAAAGGACAAGTTGACAGGACACTCGTAGCCACTATGGCGAGTGTTTTTTTGACTGAAGTGACTGGCGAATTCTCAAAATGTGATTGGACGAACAAAATGTCAATCTTTCAGCCCTGGACTCAATGCATGGTGAGGCCAGGCCTCCTCTGCCCACCCATTTTCAGTGATTTGGCCAATCACATATTGCCATGAAGAAAATTGCATTACATTGACTTCTATGAGAAACCACTTTCCTGGGGGAGGCCTGGCCTCCCTCAATACTAACGGATAGGGATTCTGGCCTGTAGGTGCTTTACAATTGCAATATTGGGTTTTAGCCATGGAAAAATTCAGATTTACGAACAAAACGGAAATAATATTAATATTAAACAAATTAAAATATGTTTTTTGTTAAATAAATAAAAAACAAAAATATAATTATTGCTTTTTTAAATCTCTCTCTCTTCTCTCAAATTATTGGGGAGGCCAGGCCTCCTCCACCTCTATGGAGGAGCCTCCACTGCTGTACAGTCAACATGGTGCCGCATCAATATGCCGACGGACCGTTGTGCCGACAGCCCTCCCTGCATGTGAATGCTCTCCGCTTCTCTGTCTAGGTACATGTGGGAAAACTAGGGTTAGGGTTAGGTGCTACGTCGGCTTGGTACATGCTGGCATGTCTAATCCTATCCCTAACCCTACCCCTAACCCCAACCCTAACCTTAACCGTAGCACCCTAGCACCTAACCCTAACCCTAGTTTTCCCACATGTACCGTCTTGTCAGCTCTCGCAGAAATCCGCTAATAAACTGTCGGCATCGTGGTCCGTCGGCACAGCGGGTGGGCCCCAGTCAACATAGGGTTCCAAAGTACAAAGCCCACCTCTCTATGGGGTTGGTTCATCTTCTAGTTTCAACATTCAGTTCTTGTGCAACATCACGTGGGTACAGATAACACAGAGCATAACTATTTCACTTTAGCCTTGGAGAGAAGGGAGTGAGAGTCTCTCTTTATCTAGCACCTGCACTTTTAGTCACATACCATTCTTGTTATTCCTCCAGTCTTCAGTGAATGATACGATCATCATTATTGTATAAAAGACATGTTTCTCCCCCGCCAGCTGGTCAGCGCAGTCTGTCAGCACGCGTCCCGCCACACCGTCTGGCTGCTTTGGCCCATTTTTCCAAATCTGTCTGTTATTTACAACTGACTGCATGTTATAAGAGTGTAATAACAGTGTAATAACCAAAAAACACAAAATCGGAATTAGATTTTACATGTTTTTAGTAAAATAGATACTGTGATTGCACATAGACAACATATTTATCATGTTCAATTTGAACATGAACAGAAGTGTAAAACATCTGTCCAAGAAAGTTGGTGAGCCCAATTTATACTTCTGCGTAAAATCGACGGCGTAGCCTACGTAGGCTACGGCGTAGGTTGACACGCACCTCTCCAAAAATGTAACTACACGGCAGTGCCTACGCAACCGTAAGCACTGTGATTGGTCCGCTTGGTAGCACATGATTCCGACTCTCTCGTAGGCCAAAATGCGGAAGCCATGACAGAAATGTCATTTACTTTTTTTGTAATTACTTATTAATAAAGATTTGAAAAAGTATGATAACCATCCTATTATCTTAGTTTAATGTCATTTCAATGCATCATAGAACTTTATTTTACAACAAGCATAACAAAAAAATTATCGCTATTATGCCGCTATGAGTACACCGTTCCAACGGAGCGCCCTATGGAAGCATCAGGCACAGCCTTCCTATAAGGAGCGCGATTCACATTTACGAGATGTACAATCCTGTTTATTTAGAAATAAATGAAATAAATATATAAATAACCACGGCAAAAGTAAAAGTGCACCAAATCACAGCCCTGCATTCAGAATGAACCATGTAAAAAGACTGTTCAGTGGCACGTTATTACAGTGATAAATTGCTCCTATCCGAGGCACAGAGTTACAGCTCAAATCTAGACTTCATAAAATAACATCAGGCATGAATAATATTAAGGAGGAAAAACAGTGGCTGTGCGCCGTGCTGACACGCGCCGATACAGCCTGGAAATACAAAGCGGTGATTAGGCCTTCCTCAAACCTCATCGTCAGACATAAAATACAGAAATAAACAAACATTTACTAAATAAATAATAAACTCCTCACCTCGCGAATACTTCCAAACTCTTTGGTCTCGCTGATTTCAGTCACATCAGGTAGGCCTATATCTAAACAGTCAAGATAAGACTTTGAGTTGGGGGTAAATACATTAGCGGACATTTACTAAATAAATAATAAACACCTCACCTCGCAAATACTTCCAAACTCTTTGATCTCAACACATGGGCTCGACACCGAATGCCTATGTCACACTGTTGGGCCTCTCTGGCTGAAGACTTGATTGATTGATTGATTGAAAACCTTTATTGTCCCCAATGGGGAAATTTTGTTGTCAAACAGCTCAGTTAGGGCAGAAAACATTCAATACATAAAACAGTGCAGGCTCAATAAGTAAAAAGTTCCAAAAGTTCCAGCTCCAGGTCTCCCCCACCCTGCAGGGCCTGGTTGTAGAGTCGGAGTGCAGCTGGAACAAAGGACTGTCCAAATCTTTTTGTACTTTGACGGGGGAGAACAAATCTGTGGCTGAACTTGCTCCTCATCCCCGCCAGCTCGCAGTACATCGGGTGGGAGGGATTGGCCAGCAAGACACAGGCCTATGTCACACTGTTGGGCCTTTGTGGAAATCCCTGAAACAGGTAGTGCTCACATTGCAGATTTTGCACCGTTGTCGCCCCTCGCTGGCTAACAGTGTAATAACAGTGTAATAACAGTTTACTTAGTGAACAATAAAGTGTGATTGCATAAATACAACATGTTTAGGCTGGCGAATTGGTGAACGGCTAGGAGCATCACCGGCACCAGCATCTCCACGGCCCCGACTGAGCCTACGGCCCCGCCTGTTCTCTGTCCCAGCAGAAGACGTCCTAAAAAGACATAATGAGAAAATGAGAAAGTGAAATCAATATCTGTTGTCGGCTATATTTACTAAAACACACACACTGTTGAGGCGGCCGCCTCCGTCATATTTCTTGCCGCCTCCAGCTCTCGTCAAAACTCCGACAGTCGTATTTTCGACAAGCGTTGCACTCGGTGGATTTCTATGGAGGACCAAGTCTGTCAAAATTAACAAGAAATATATAGATACATAAATGAATGTATGAACAAATAATATGTGCCTTCCACTTCCTCCCAGTGTGTTGTCAGACTTCCACACACACACACACACACACACACACACACACACACACACACACACACACACACACCTACACCTCCACCTCCACACACACACACACACCTACACCTCCACCTCCACACACACACACACACACACACACACACCTCCACCTCCACACACACACACACACACACACCTCCACATCCACACACACACCTCTACACACACGCACACACCTTCACACACACACACACACACCTCTACACACACACCTCCACATCCCCCCCCCCTCCACACACACACACACACACACACACCTCCACCTCCACACACACACGCACACACCTTCACACACACACACACACACCTCCACACCCCCCCCCCTACACACACACACCTCCACCTCCACACACACACACACCTCTACACACACGCACACACCTTCACACACACACCTCTACACACACACACACACACTCCACCCACCCCCTCCCTCCCCACACACACAGATTTCTACCTAATGCTAATAGCCCTGTACGCTAGGTAGAGGTATTCTACCTAATGCTAATAGCCCTGTACGCTAGGTAGAGGTATAGGTAGAGGACTCTTGATGTTCTTCGTGACATTTTACACATATATATATATATATATACAGAAATTCACAAAAACTCACAAAACGTTTTAAGATACCAATGCTAAATACTGCTAAAACACGAGTCGCACAACGCCGCTTCTCTCTCCCCGCTCTATTTTTTAAAGCCCCGATTCTATTTTTAGTTCTCCTGACACGTGGAGCACTGTGCTTTCCTTTTTTGGCGAACTACCGTAATTAGCCTAAAACAGAAAGGACGAGCTTTCAGAAACTGTTTGAATTTTTTAGATTGGGCATATAGTTCATGAATTACATATACAGTATAGTTCATGATAGTTCATGTACATACATATACACAATATACATATTGGTTTGATGGAACGCTGTAAAATCCTGTCTGCGCCAACAGCTCCGGTTTGGAAGGGTTAAGTGTCTAGTTAGAAGGGTTAGGTGTCTGGTTAGAAGGGTTACGTGTCTGGTTAGAAGGGTTAGGTGTCTGGTTAGAAGGATTAAGTGTCTGGTTAGAAGGGTTAGGTGTCTGGTTAGAAGGGTTAAGTGTCTGGTTAGAAGGGTTAGGTGTCTGGTTAGAAGGGTTAGGTGTCTGGTTAGAAGGGTTAAGTGTCTGGTTAGAAGGGTTAAGTGTCTGGTTAGAAGGGTTAGGTGTCTGGTTAGAAGGGTTAGGTGTCTGGTTAGAAGGGTTAGGTGTCTGGTTAGAAGGGTTAGGTGTCTGGTTAGAAGGGTTAAGTGTCTGGTTAGAAGGGTTAAGTGTCTGGTTAGGGGTTGTTGTTGGTATTGTTTGAGAAATATACTCTTCACTGTTTCTGCTTCCTTTGTTTCCACTGCACAGATCCACCTCACAGCCCAGCTACCATGTCTGACCCCAGGTCCACACAGTCCCCTGGTTCTGGCTGTGGTTCTCCAGCCCTGGAAAGCACACACGGCCGATGGATGGTAGCAGTGAAGCTGGAAGACTGCAGGAAAACACTCAAACTCAATGTGGCAATTAAAGAGGAGGAGGAGGAGGAAGGAGGAGAAGAGAAGAAAGATGTGATGGTGAAAGAAGAACAGGAAGAAAGGGGAGAGGAAGAAGAGAAGACAGATGTGATGGTGAAAGAAGAGGAAGTAGAGGAGAAAGATGTGGTGATGGAAGAGGAGGATGAAGAGGACAAGGATGATGAAGATGGTGAGGATGATGAGGATGGTGAGTTCATGTTATGTATTTGGCGAAGGCCAGGTTAATGAGTAGATCAAAGGGCGCTGGCAGATATTAGGCTGCATTTACACCGCAGGTCCAAGTGACACAATTCAGATTTTTTTCTCACGTTTTTTCTCGTGTGGCACAGATGGGTTATGTAACATGCAGGTGTAAGCAGTAAACAAGCACATTGACTCTGATATTCTCAGATCCCATTCAGGCCTCAATCTCATGCCGGCCTCTATCAGATATGAATCTGATGTGTCATGTCTACTGCGGTCTCAGCAGGCAGGTCGCATATACAGTGCTGTGAAAAAGTATTTGCCCCCTTCCCAATTCCGTGTGTTTTTGCATGTTTGTCACACTTAAATGTTTCAGATCATCAAACCAATTTTAATATTACACAAAGATAACCTGAGTAAATAGAAAATGCAGTTTTTAAATGATCATTCCATTTATTGAAGTCAATGAGTTAGGGTTATACAGGTGAATAGTAGCAGGGTTATACAGGTGAATAGTAGCAGGGTTATACAGGTGAATAGTAGCAGGGTTATACAGGTGAATAGTAGCAGGGTTATACAGGTGAATAGTAGCAGGGATTCAGGGTTTCAGGGTTTTTCCTGCATAGAGAATTATGAGGCGGCCGCCTCCGTCATATTTCTTGCCGCCTCCAGCTCTCGTCAAAACTCCGACAGTCGTATTTTCGACAAGCGTTGCACTCGGTGGATTTCTATGGAGGACCAAGTCTGTCAAAATTAACAATAAATATATAGATACATAAATGAATGTATGAACAAATAAATGAATGAATACACACAGTATAACGAAATACATTTCTATATTTATTTATTCTTTTCCACATTCATTCTTTCTTTTCCACATTCATTCTTTCTTTTCCACATTCATTCTTTCTTTTCCACATTCATTCTTTCTTTTCCACATTCATTCTTTCATTCTTTCTTTTCCACATTCATTCTTTCTTTTCCACATTTATTCTTTCTTTTCCACTTTATCAGATCTGTATGCAAATATCTGGGGGCGTATCTTGCATGTTGTCCACGCCCCTACGCATTTTCATTGGTTGATACCGCGCGTGACGTGTGAAAGCAGCGACGCAGTTATCATCACAGACGGGGAGAGAGTCGTTAGTCTTCTATAGCCCCGTTCTTACACAGCCTGTTTCTCCCTATAATTTCCATGGAATCCCAAACTATGTCGACATCCCAAGCTATTCCCGTGTTGTCCCCTTTCACACATGTCGGCAATGGTCTATACTAGTCCATCAGCACTGTATGGGAGAACTTGGTGATAACCACAATACCAGTTGACTCAATTAGACATATACGCTCTGGGCTATGCGCGATGCAAGACAGCTGAGTGTCTCCACTACGTTTATATCACAAAATGTACATTTGATAAGTAAAAGTAAGCTAGCTAAGTAAGCAATCTAGCTGACTATGACTGGAAACGAAGTACTATCCAGTTAGAATTATAGAAGATCTACAGTAGTTTTGTTTTCCTGCTGGTCTCGCTGCCTGGGTTTGAACAGACTTGTGGTGACTAAAAATGGCTTTAAAAAATGCCTTTCCACCAAAGAATATATATATATATATGCCATATATATGCGATATATCATACCTCCACTATGATTCATATGCCCTAACCCTTTTTAAAAAAAAAAACATGCTATGATTGGAAATTAGAGTGTCTGCTCTTGGCTGAGAGCTTCATCACGTCACGCGCAGTATCAACCAATGAAAATGCGCAGGGGCGTGGACAACATGCAAGATACGCCCCTATGTTTGCATACATTACTGATAAAGCGAAAGACAATGTTGTATTCACCTATCTATTCACATAGAATAGTTTGTCTTTGTCACTGTCAGATGTGAATGCAAATATAGGGGCGTATCTTGGGCGCACTCTACACATTTTCATTGGTTGATACTAGGGGTGGATAATCCGTGATCCGTACGGATCGCCCCCCACGGTTCGGCACGCATGTGTACCGCGGATCAATTGCAAAATGTAACCAAGTAATAATATTACTTAATATTAGTTAATATCCCTTGTAAATCACAATGTAGAGTTGCCATGAAAAGATAGACGCGACAGTTGCGTGCTTTGTTTTACTCTAAAGCGCAATGATAGGTTGATAATGCAAAAAAAAATCTAGAACAACAAGGCTGCGTTCGTAAATTCGCTCTGGAATCTGATCAGCATTCATGGAACGCCTCTTGTCCAATCAAATTACTTTCCCTTTATGACGTCGGATCCAGTGTGCTCTCCGGCGCTCTCAGAGCAAATTTACAAACGCAGCCCAAGTGTTCATGGCGAGTCCTGCTAATGTTGGCGACAGAGAAGAACTCGAAATGCCTCCCTCGTCATTTAAATCCCATGTATGGGAGCACTTTGGCTTCTCTGTCAATTATAACAATGACGGACAGTGTCATTGAAAGTGTGGTCGATAAAAAAAGTTACGGTGTTTAAGCGCTGTGCAACGAGAAAGTCGTACGAGCACGGCCACACATTTGCCGCGACCCTGGTGTGTTGACGGGAGGCACGAAAAAGGCAGCTTGACAACTTCTGATAATGTAGCCAATTTTTTCATACCATGTTTAAAGTAAGGTTTCACTTTATTATTTAGTTAAAAGTGGCATAAAACATGTTTATTTGTCTGCTTTAAAGAGCCCAGTGATTCACTGCTGCAACCAGGTGCCTCCTCCCTCTCTCCTACTGCATCATTTAAGTTGAATGTGTGTTTCTGTTTAATATGTAGCCTAATGTTTGAGTGTAGAATATGTTATGTATACACACACACACATATATATATATATATATATATATATATATATATATATATATATATATATATACCAGTTTTGACATCTTGAATGTTGTTGGGTTTTACACAGTAAAAGTGGTGTTTTTACAGAATTCGAGGAAAAAGCTTTTTATTTTTATGTTTTGTGTTGATCCGAAAAATGATCCGATCCGTGACTCAAAAACCGTGACACGATCCGATCCGTGAGTTAGGTGATCCGTTACACCCCTAGTTGATACTGCGTGTGACGTGGTAAAGCCCTCAGCCAAGAGTACCTGAACATTTCATTACCATCTGGGTGGGCAAATTCTAGATGTGATTTTTTTATTCCTATACATCCCTAGATTATGTTTTGATATGATAGACCTTTTGGTTTGGCAGCTTATTAGTGGCCATATCTTGCTCCCTTTCGCATGATTCGCGCGTAGCTGTGCTGTGGTTGTGATAGAGACATGAGCCCTTTCATGTTTTTTATGCGCCTGAGTCTCCTAGACACGTAGAGACCAACCCCGAGTCGATCAATGATTCCTACGATGAGCTATGGTAACTTTCCCGCACCTACCCCCTACCGGTGAATGCCTAGTTTTTGCGGTTTTCCGGAGGTAATATGCGGTAGGTGCGGGAAAGTTACCATAGCTCAGCGTAGGAAGCTCTGAACGACTCAGGGTCTCTCAGGACACCCAGGCGCATACAGTACATCTGGCTCATGTCTCTATCACAACCACAGCCCGAGCTACTCGCGACTCACGCGAAGGGGAGCAACATATTGATTGATTATATTTTAATGTCCCCGCTTCAAGTGCAACAGAGACGATACATACAACATACAGCAGGCAAAGTAAACAACAGGACAGCAGCAAACATTGAGTGACATTGGCAGCAGTTTCCACCTGGACATGGCATCATTTGGTATATACTGTATAATTGCACATAACCCTTCAAGTGGTGTTTTCGAATATTGCACATGGCCCTTCAAGTGGTGTCTAAGATAAAGTGCAGGTGCTGGTGGTCATGTCCTAATCATCGTTTCTGCTTGAGCGAATTGATTAGTTTAATGGAGAATGAGACAAATTATAGTTTTAAGAGCTTATTATTACATCTTGGCATGCGAAACCTTCTACCTAGGGGGAGAACTTCGTATTCTGTGGAGAGCGGATGTTGGGGGTCTGCGATGATCTTATTAGCCTTGTCCAGGACAGCTTTTTCATATAGTTTATTTAGGATCACATAGTCTCTTTCACCTACAATTGTCATGGCTGTTTTGTGAATGCTGACTAGTCTGTTTTTTTTGTTGTACAGTTAAGTTGCCAAACCACACAATTATTCCATATCTGATTACACTTTCAACAATGGACTGATATAAAAAATGTTTTTCTCATGATTTGCTTTCTCACCCCATAAAGTCTGAGTCGCCTCAGGTGATAAAGCCTCTGCTGTAGTTTGTTACATAAGCTGTCTATGTGTGTATTCCAGCAGAGATGGTTGTCTAATTGAATACCTAAGTCCTTATAAGAGGGCACCTGGATGATTATTTGGTCTTTGATGACCACAGGCTCATGGTCAGTTACCTGCCTTGGGTCTAACCTCCTGAGTTTTGGTGAGGTTTAAGATGAGATGGTTGCTGTCGCACCATTTAATGAATATGTTAATCTCATCATGGAGCACCGAGGGGTCTGTATCTTTAGCAAGGAGACTTAGAATTGCAGTGTCGTCAGCATATTTTATAATATGGTTGCTTGGATGGTTACTTTTACAGTCGTTGGTGTATACTGAGAAACGATATGGGGACAGAATGCAACCTTGGGGGACACCTGTACTGCAGTGTTTAGTCACTGACAGTGTTCCATTGACTTTCACTTGCTGTTCTCTTTCTAACATGAAGGAATGGATCCATTTGATTAAAGTACTATTGACACCCATGTCTTTGAGCTTTCCTAAGAGCACGTGGGGTTGTACCGTATTAAAGGCGGAACTAAAATCAACAAACATAATTCGGGCATAGGCCTTTTTGTTCTCAAGGTGCTTGGATACAGAATGTGTGATATAGAGAATAGCATCCTCTGTGCTACGGTTCAGTTTATAGGCAAATTGAAAAACATCTAGCAGTGGATCAATGTGTTTTTTGTTTTGTTTTTGTTTTTGTAAACATATTTTATTGGCATTTTGGCAGTCCTCACAAATCAATATTCACAAATATTGAATATCAAATATACAAATCACCACAGAGACACAGACAACAACGGTCCCTCCCCCCCCCACCCACCCACCCACCCAACCCCTTGGTCTCCCAGTCACCGACCCAGCAATAGTGCATGTCATGTATGTCGTGACAATGACAACAAAAATATATGACAGTGAGCAACAATATTATCATTGCTCCTCTATAGGTGCATTGTTGCAAAATACGGACAAGACAGACAGAAATAAAACAACTTGGCCTACAAACAGATTAATACATTGATGAGAAAAATAAAATAAAAATAAAAATAAAAATAAAATAATGAAAAGAAAGAAAAGAAAGAAAGAGAGAGAGAGAAAGGTAGATGCAGAAAGGAAAGAGATAGAAGCAAGGGGAAGTATTACTTTAGGGTCTTATAGGTCATTGCTCTGCATAGCAACCTGGCTATTCAACAGCAAGTGTGGTTTTTTCACTGCAATGCAATATGGTAATAATCATTCTGGGGAAAGGGAGGTCAGATTCTTAACATAAGTGAGAAGGGGCCGCCAGTGACTATAAAACCTGTCTGTCGAACCCCGTATAGAGAACTTGATTTTTTCTAATTCCAAAAGAGACATTGTATCGCGTAGCCATGAAGTTGGTGATGGGGGTGGCGTGCTCTTCCATAGTAGAAGTATTCTCCGACGGGCTATCAGAGAGGTAAATGAGATTACATTTGCTTGCTTTACTGACATTCTTTTGCCTTCTTCAGGTATACCAAATATAGCATCTGTGGGGACGGTTCTATTACATGTCCCAGCACTTCCGAAATTACTTTGAAATAAGATTTCCAGTACTCCTCCAGCTTCGGGCACGACCAGAACATATGAGTGAGATTACAAGGAGCCTGGGAGCACCTATCGCTTGTTGGTGCACACGCATGTTTGTGGGGATGTGTACAGTAATTGTACCCAGGAAATAAAGTGTTCTCCGAAGCCAAACATTTTTAGGGTAAAGAATAAATAGTCCCATTCTACCCGATCAAAGGCCTTTTCGGCATCTAAGGAGATGACACCTTCTGGAACAGTCATTGGGGTTGGAGAAAAGATTATATTAAGAAGCCGTCGCACATTTGTAAATGAGTGACGATATTTGATGAACCCTGTTTGGTCCTCTGATATGACACTGGGTAGAACAGTTTCAAGTCTGCATGCTAAAGCTTTGGCAAGTATTTTAAGATCCACATTCAGGAGGGATATGGGGCGGTATGATGAGCATATATCTGGGTTTTTTCCTGCTTTAGGTATTAGAGATATGGAAGCTTGTTTGAGAGTAGGTGGCAATGTGCCTTGTTGCAGAGATTCCTTAAACATCTCCAACAAGAGAGGAGCGAGTAGCTTTGATTTTTTTTTGAAAAATTCTACAGAGAAGCCATCGGGCCCTGGAGACTTTCCGCTGTGCATTAGTGTAATGGCTTTGGTTATCTCAGATATACTTAGTGGAGACTCCAGGTCGTTTCTATTCTCAGTTGATAGGTTTGGTAAATTTTTATTTGAAAAGAAATGTTGCATTACAGTGTCGTTACTTGGTGATTCTGATTCATAGAGTTGGGAGTAAAAGGACTTGAAGGTGTCATTGATCCCAGAAGGGTCAGTAGTTATTTGACCTAAGGCGTTTTCTATTTGAGGAATTTGTTGCGAGGTTAACCTACCCTTCAGTTGGTGTGCAAGGAGATGCCCTGCCTTCTCTCCGTGTTCATATAGTGTGGCACGTGTTCTGAGTAATAGTTTCTCTGCTTCTTTTGTTGATAAAAGATTAAATTCCGTCTGCATGTCAATTTTTTCTTTGTACAATTCTGCAGTCGGAGCCAATGCATAACGTTTATCAAGATCAGCTATTGATATTAGCAGCTCTTGTTTTCGTTCTTTCTTTGTCTTGTTAGTATGTGCTGAGTAAGAAATGATCTTGCCTCTAAGGACTGCCTTAAGAGTCTCCCAGAGCAAACTGGGGCTAACATCGTCGGTTTGGTTGGTTTCTAGGAACACCTCTATAGATTGAGTAATACAGGTGCAAAAATTAGAGTCTGATAAAAGTGTGGAGTCAAATCTCCAAGGACGGAATTCTTTGGGTTGGGACTTGATATCAAATTCCAAGGTTAAAGGAGAGTGATCTGAGTTCACCCTTGCCAGGTATTCAGTAGAGGCTACCGAAGGGAGAAGCGCTTTATCTATAAAAAAATAATCTATGCGAGAATAAGACTTATGGACATGCGAGAAAAAGGAAAAATGTTTATCTGTTGGGTGTAGAGATCGCCAAGGGTCAATATAGCCATATTGGTTCATAAATTGTGATAACGTCTGAGCCACTTTAGAGGGGCTTGTGGTTTTGGGGTTTGATTTATCCAAGATGGGGTTTATTACAGTATTTATATCACCACCAAGTATCAAAGAATGAGAGTGTAATTTGGGTATTGAAGAAAGGAGTTTCTTCATGAAATCGTCATCATCATAGTTAGGGGCATATACATTTACTAACACCACTGGCTTCTGACACAGGGTGCCTACCACAATTACATAGCGCCCATTACTATCACAGATAACTTCATCATGTTTAAAAGTAATATTTTTCTTAATCAATATCGCTGCTCCTCTTGTTCTAGTATTAAACTTTGAGTGAAAGATTGAGCTTATCCAAGGTCGGCTTAATCGTTGATGATCAATAGTGCGTAAATGAGTCTCTTGTAGGAAAATAATGTCAGCTTTAAGGTCTTTTAGGTGGGAAAATATCCTTGCTCTTTTTACAGGCCCATTGACCCCCCCCACGTTCCAGGAAATCATTTTAACTGCACGTCCCGTGCCCTTACTTACATTATTGCTAGCCATATGATAAACAGTTGTTTAAACCTGACATATGGAATAGACCCCAACGTACTTGTACCCAAGCAATTGAGGAGAAAAGGAAAAGAGGGGGAAAAAGAGAGAAAGAAGAAGAAAGAGAGAAAATAATAATAAAGAGAAAAAAACTAAGAGAGAGAAAAAGAAAAAAAAACACAACAAAAACAACAGCACCAAAAAGATTGGGCCCCCACCCACTTCCTTGCCCACCCCCCCACCCATCCTCCCCCCTATATCCACTCCCCCAATCGGAGTGAACTGCAGGTGTATACTCCTTGACTTCAGGAAAAACATAACTAGGCGTAGGCGCTCTACTCTTCTGTCTCCTAATGGTGGAGAGAGTCTAAGACCATTCAAATTAACAAGCTTAAGGTTACAATTATGAACTACTGGGAACTACAATAACACAAACCTTTGCTCTAACCATTTAGCAAGTAGTAGGATACATTTAACTGGTTGGATCGGACTAGTAGGTCTATCAAATATTTGTACTCACATGAGACCACTGAGTTATACTGATTGTACTTTACAGTAATAATACAAATGTAAACAAATAAATAAAATAAAATAAAGTTAAAATGAGAGAAACATCTATACATACAGTGCATGGCACATTACAGTACAGTAGTCAAACCAAAGTATGTGCATGCCCCCTTCAAGGGTGTGTGTGTGTGTGTGTGTGTGTGTGTGTGTGTGTGTGTGTGTGTGTGTGTGTGTGGCGTACGTGTTAAGACGTGTGTGTATGTGTACCTAAGTCAAAACTAAATATGTGCATGTCCCTTTAAGACAATGTATTGTGGATTAGTCAAACCAGGGTATTTGCACGTTCTTTTAAGACACGTGTGTGTGTGTGTGTGTGTGTGTGTGTGTACCTTAGTCAAAACCAAATATGTGCATGTCACTTTAAGACATATATACGCATGCGTGCGTGTGTACACTAGTCAAACCAAAATACGTGCAGGTCCCTTTAAGAGAACACTACATTTGTCAAGAGTTGTGTGTGTCACCGCCGGACACTGAGCTGTACACTAATCAAAACAGAACATGTGTCACTTCAATATATAGTACGTTAGTCAAAAACAAAACATTAACGTGTCTTTAACATGTATGCCAAGTGCATGGCACATTAGTAAAAGCATAATATTTGCATGTCCCTCTACGACAGCGCACAACACATTAATCAAAACAGGATCATCTGTTAACTTTCGTGCCAAATGATAGCCACTAAATGGGAGCCAGAATCTGGCATGACTTTTGAAAATTATAAACATGAAACCAACGTGAAATCATAAACACTGTGCGATGTAACCCAGATAAAAGAGTGTTCGCAACAGGTTAGATAAATACAGTTTCAATACTGTCGGGGTCCATACCTCGTTCGGTTATTTAGCCACAGTTAGGCATCGCTGGTCAGGCGTTGATTGAAGAAGCATTCTGCCTCCTTCGCATCGTTGAATTTATAGGCCACTTGTTGGTGAGTGAGACAAAGCACAGCGGGATAGCGGAGGGCGAACTTGATGCCCTTCTGGTGTAGTTTGGACTTGACAGAGTTAAATGTGGCTCGTTGTTTGGCGAGCGCACTGCTAAGATCCGGAAAAATGAAAATCTTAGTCCCCTGAAACATTAGCTGACCTTTTTTCCTTGCAATCGCGAGGACTTGCTCTTTCTGTTGGAAGCGTAGGAAACGCACGATGATGGGTCTGGGTCGCTCCCCCTCCGCCGGCTTAGCCCTCAGGGATCTGTGGGCTCTGTCCAGCTCGGGTGGATCGGTAAACGAGCCATCCTGTAGCACATCGACAAACAGCCGTGACATGAAGGTAGTAGATGCTCGCCCCTCACACCCCTCTGGTAGCCCGATGATCCTCAAATTATTACGGCGGGATCTGTTCTCGAGATCCTCTGCCCTCTCCATCAGCTCCTTGTTGACCCGCTGAGAGCGCCATTCCCCCACCATGTGGCTGTTCCGCCATTAGCTTATTAGCGTCCTCGGCTTCAGCTAGCCCCTGGTCTCAGTAGGCTCAGGGATGTTTTTTTTTATTTTCCCCATTTGTGATGTCCTAGTCTTGCCTGACATCTACCACACTATGTGCTATCCCAAATTCGATCAGCTTGCGATATTTGCAACAAAATATAATGAAATGCGCTCAGAGCCTCTCTCCACACGTCTACCCTAGTCCGTCGTCATACCGGAAGTCATCAATGTGTTTTCTAAGCAGAGACAGTACATATCGTTCAAAACATTGGCAATAGCCTACAGTAAGAGGAGTATAGTAAGATTTGTATGTATTGTATGTGTTATTATCGATATTCTAAAGGCTTGCTTAGATTAGTTTTAGATTAGTTTTTACTGATTAGATTTCTATTCTGGAAAAGTCTGGGAAAATGCCTATTTTAAGTAGATAATGTATAATTTGTATATTTAAACAAAAATTCTGAAAACAATAAATGTACCCATCCATGGGTTTGACCTAGTCTCCAACCTTGCCTTCCTGTCCAAGGTGCTAGAGAAGGAAGTTGCTTTCCCTAGGTTTGACCCTCACCTGACCTTCAGTGACCATATAAAACACCTGTGCAAAACCTCCTATCATCTCAGAAATATTTCCAAACTCCGTCCCACTCTAACCCTCAGATGCAGAGAAACTTGTCCATGCCTTTATCTCCTCAAGACTGGACTACTGCAATGCGCTCTTCATCAGGATTCCTGGCAAAAGCATACAGAAGCTGCAATGCATCCAGAACAGCGCTGCCAGGATCCTGATGAGAGTCCGCAAATACGAGCACATAACCCCCACATAGCCCCCATTCTACACTCACTACATTGGCTCCCTTATTAAAAAAGGCCTTTGACTGTTGAACTGTGTTCATTCTTGTGATTTTTTTTTTTTTTTTTGTTAAAGTTAAATGTTGTTAACTGTTGTTTTTTTGTTTTTAATCTGTAGCACTGTGTACCCAGGCTTGAGACAGGGTTTTATATTGTAGTAATATTAATGTAACTTAATTTACGTTACATTTACAGAAGATTCCTTGTTTGTAGCGCCTCTAAGTTGTAATGAGATCTGCCCCAATTACTGCACCCTGACAATATTTTAGTTTAGAATAAGGTTGGTAATTTAATGTCAAACTAGATGTATTCCTCTATTTCAGAGACCCGCACTAGTTAAGGCACTAGGTGGGCAAAAATGCTACACCTGTTTAGTCTTCTACAAATAATTTACAATTCAAACAGTGCAGTTTTACATTTGTTAACTTAATGTTTTCCTTTTGAACCATTTATCTAGGAATCAAGGTAAGGCAAATACATTACAAAAAAGAAACAATACAAGAAAAAAGGATCAATATTACAGAGGGGTAGGTGCGGAAACGTGACCATAGCTCAGCCTAAGAAGGTCTGATTGACTAGGGGTCAATATCTACTGTTCAGGAATTCATTTTTAAAAATGACAGTGGAGCAGGTAGAACGTTGACGGTGACTGTTTGGCTAATCCATGGGAGGGTTCATTTGGGGGTTAGTTTATTTGTTGTTTGTGATTGGTTAAAAGTATGCATGAGTGGAGTGATTGGTTAGATAGAATTGGGGGCGGGCTTAATGAGTGTGATCTGAGAGACAGGGGAGAAGGGAGATCAGTTGTATAGAGAGATGGGAGTTGGTAAGTTGAGTTCTGTATGATTGTGTAGTTTGTTAAATCTTTTCTGTTAGTTTGTTCACTGTTTTATTTACATGTACTAATATCAATGTATTGTGTTCAGTTTTACAATCTGTTTAATAGAGGAAGAAGGAAATCAAACCGAATTGTGTCAGTCTCATCATTTCACCCGTACTGCCGGAGCAAGCAGAAAATTCACCATTCAGCTAACTAGAGGGAGAGCTGAACAATTGTAAAACACCCGCTGACGACCGCAGGAGGACTGACCGTCAGTTAGCTAAGGAATACAAGCCCGGTTGGACGCAACAGAAGCTCCGGGAGGACAAGGATCCATTCACCGGAGATAAGAGCAAGCTAAAGCCTGGTCAGGTTAGTGACGCAGCCGCCAGCTGGCAACGGAGCCGCGGCGCCCGAAACTGTAGCTAACTAGCCACTTGCTAGCCAGCGTAGCATTAGCAAACTAAGCTAGCGTTAGCCTTGTTGTCGCTAGCGCAGCAGGCACGCGGTAGAGCTTATAGCACTCAAAGCTACAGCTAACTAGGCCGGCAACGGAGCCGTGGCGCCCGCGACTGTAGCTAATTAGCCACTTGCTAGCTAGCGTAGCATTAGCCAGCTAAGCTAGCGTTAGCCCTGCTGTCGAAATAGCGCAGCAGGCACGCGGTAGAGCTTATAGCATTCAAAGCTACAGCTAGCTAGGCAGGCAAGGAGTGAAACAATCCACGGCTAGCTTCAACTGGTTAACCCAACTGCAAGAATCCACAGCCAGCTAGGCTAACCTACAAGACCCACCAAGAAAGGAATTGCGAGCTAATAGCAGCTACCCAGAGAGCTACCCACACCCAGCACTCTTCTCTGTGACTTTTTGACTGTTTGCATTAAAATAGGTTTGTGTGTACCTGGGTATTAAGTCGTCGGGGGGAGGAAAATCCTCTCCCACTTTATTATTTTATTTTTAGCAGTATCCCTGGGATGACCCCACGGTGAACCTGGTTCCGCTGCCGAAGACTAGTTAAGGAAGTGCAGGGACCAGCGCAAATCAGCTCAGGGAGTCAGAGAGGGCTGAAGATATAAGATAGAAAGGCGAAACAGGTACACACAAGTTATTTCTGAGTCACAGGCAGAATGGAGGCACTAAGGACCGAAAGGGAAAAGTTGGCAGTCACTTTTGAGAGAGGATACCGCCACATCATCAGGTCAGTGGCATTGATGGGCGAAGATGACATGAAACGCGAGTGGATAGCGCTCCTGTCAAACGCGAAAGACCTAAACTCTGCAGACGACAATTATGAGGAAGGTTTGCAGGCCAAAGCAAGTCAGGAACCTGAGACAGGTAACAGTCAGCTTCTTCAAGACATCACCAATGCCGCTGAGGAGAGAGCTCAGAAGGTTGAACAGGCCGGTCACGTCTTAAAGGCCAACATGTGGACAAGGTTCGCGGGGGTCGAACTTTCATCCACAATTAGACGAGCAGAAAGGAGTCACGAAGGCGCGAAGAGGATCAGTCTAGAAGAGGCAACCCACGACGTTTGTAAAGAACGAAGCACACTCACAGAGAACCTCATCATCAAAGCGCGAAGTCTGCTATCAAGCTGGGGGGAGTGGATCCCTGTAGTTGAGGCGTGCAACACGAGAAAGTCACTAGAGGAGCTGGAGGACAAAAGGGATGAACTTTGGGAAACGTTTGTGACTGAATTTGGAAGAGTTGAGAAGGAGAATACTGACAAAATGGCCGACAAGGCCGCCGCAGCAAAGCAAATGGCCACCGACGCTCTCGCCGAAGATGAGAGGAAAAGGGCCGACGTTCTCGCCGAAGAAGAGGCCAAAGATCGAGCGACGAATAGAGAAAGGGCCGACGCTCTCGCCGAAGATGAGAGGAAAAGGGCCGACGCTCTCGCCGAAGATGAGAGGAAAAGGGCCGACGCTCTCGCCGAAGATGAGAGGAAAAGGGCCGACGTTCTCGCCGAAGGTGAGAAGAAAAGGGCCGACGTTCTCGCCGAAGAAGAGGCCAAAGATCGAGCGACAAATAGAGAAAGGGCCGACGCTCTCGCCGAAGATGAGAGGAAAAGGGCCGACGCTCTCGCCGAAGATGAGAGGAAAAGGGCCGACGCTCTCGCCGAAGATGAGAGGAAAAGGGCCGACGTTCTCGCCGAAGAAGAGGCCAAAGATCGAGCGACAAATAGAGAAAATAAAGAAGCTATTGCCAAGCTGGAAAGGAAAGCCGCTGAGGCAAGACTGAAGTCAGCTGATAGCGTGGCCGAGTTTGAGAAGGAGACAGCGAAGGTGAAATTGGGGGCCGAAGAAGAGATCGCTGAGGCAAGACAGAAGGCGGCCGTGATTGAGTTGAAGGCAGCAGAAATAGCCGCTCAAGAGCGCGCCAAGCTACTGGAGGCTCAGCGGGAAGCATGGGAACAAGCCCGGGAGGCAGGGCTGGAGAGCGCCACATATGGAGGCAACCGCACTGGAGCCATCTCCAAGATCAAACTCCCTCCAACAAGGCTGCCCGTGTTCAGCGGGTGTATGAGAGATTTTCATCGCTGGCGGAAAGATTGGGAAAGCCTGCAGCAGCAGGGAGACCCATCGGGGTCGCCAGAGGTGAAGAAACTCCACCTCCTCGAGAGCATAGACCGAAGGGTTTTCGAGGAGCTCAAACTCTCGAGCTACCGCTCAGCGGAAGACGTATTCAAAGCCTTGGAGAATCGGTTTGGAGACAAGGCAACCATCGCGCTGCAAATTATTGAGGAATTGGAAAGAATGCCAGCGGTAAAAGGAAACCAGCCGAGGAAAGCAATCGACCTTATTCAGGCAGTGGAAAGAGCCCTCATGGACCTGACTGACTTAGGAGAAGTGGGCGCTATGAAGAACCCACTTGTAATTAAGGCCATCGAGAGCAAACTGCCAGATCGCGTGCAGGAAGGCTGGATTACCTTTGTAACCGAACCCAAAAACCAAGTCGCCCCAGACAAGCGGTTCGATGCTCTTCTTCTGTTTCTGAAAAGGCAGGAAGTAATCCTCGAGGGGATGGCGCGAATCCGAGGCTCCACGGAGACCTCTGGGGGAACACCGGAGAGGCCAGTCAGATGGGAGAAGAGGGCATTCACGAGGGCCACGGAGAGAGACTCACCGGTAGATGAAGAAGAGGAGGAACATCGAGGGGAAACCAGAGTCACGGGCAGGAACTCGGAAAGAAGAGAAGAGTGTGACATCTGTGGAAGCGATCAGCACGGTGGCAAAATATTCTTCTGCCAAAAGTTCAAGAGTTTCAGTCTGGCAGAGAAACGAGCCATAGCAAGGCAAAGCAAAGCCTGTCAGAAATGTTTGGGCATGCACGGCGCCGACGGGGAGTGTAGTAACCGGTACCTGTGCAGAGTGTGCAAGCAGAATGAAGGAAGGGCAAGTCATCACTACCTTCTGTGTCCCGATTGGAGTGAGGGGAAGAAGACAGGGCCAGGGTTCTCTAATGAGCAACGGGAAGTCCTGGACTCTTTGGGACTCAACCCTGAACAGGAAAGGAGGGTGGACGCATTCACCAGTAAGGCTTCGATGACGCTGAACACGGGCGCAGAAGGCGGGGGTCTCTTCGCGGAGAATGGGCCAGAGGAACATCCAGTACTAATGATGACATTGATAGTCAAAACAGAAGCAGGAAATGCCCTGGGAACCCTCATAGACCTCACCTCCGACACAAATTATATCACCAACCGGGCCGCCGATCGGCTCCAACTGGAGCGGAGACAAGTAACACTGACTGTGCAGGGGGTCGGTGGAATGAAGGTCAGGGTCAAGACTAACAAATACCTGCTAAAGGTCAGGGCGTGGAGCAACAACAGATGGAGTCCCCACGAGATGGTATGCTACGGGCTCGACACAATCGCTCGTGCAGACAAGGTCATCAGTCCAGAGCGACTCTGTAAGTTCTTCCCTGGGGTCGAGAAGAAAGAGCTGGTCCGACCTAAGGAAATCGAGCTCTTGATCAGCCACCGAGAGGGACGACTCGCTCCACGGTGGAGAAGAGGGACGGGAGACTTAGTGCTGTGGGACGGGCCTCTGGGGAAGACCGTGGGAGGAACGCACCCAGACCTGTTTGAAAGTTGGGAAAGATCCGCACACAACTCCCAGACGCACTTTGCACGTTCTCTGAAAACGGAGGCAGTAAGATTTGAGGAGATCCCCTGCAAGACGCCCAGCGCAAAAGAAGAGGATGGAGACCAGAAGCCGCAAGGTCATGAAAAGACCGGGAGAACAGCTGCAAGCAGCAAAGAGGTCCTCGAGTGGTGGAACTGGGATAGCATCAGCGCCGCGTGCGAGCCAAAGTGCGGAGGGTGTCGCTGCGGAAATTGTCAGCCGGGCGGGAAAGAGACGACTCTCGCAGAGGAAAAGAAGATCAAAACCTACGCAATTACCCGCGTCAACATCGGGGACAAGCCAGCCGGATGCATCGCCCAGCTGGCCATGAGGAAGACGGCAAGGCTGCCAGAGGTCGCCCACCTAAAAGAAGAGCGGAGAGCGCTTGAGGAGGACACCTGTGTAGACGACATTCTAGCGTCTCATGGCGACAGGAGAGAGCTGAGGAGCATCACGGAGGGAATCGAGAGGACGCTCAACACTGGAGGTTTCGCTCCGGAACCACGGATCCAGTCGGGTCAAAGTGGGAGGAGCAAAGAGGGCCAGCCTGCAGAAACGAGGGCCAATGTGGAGCCAGAGTCAGAGGTGTTGGTGCTGGCTGATCAGCTGAGCAAGGAAACATCCAGGGGAGTGGCTGTAAGTGCTCGAGACAGCGTGAGCATGCTGCAACGGAAAGCGTTCACTGCAACTGTAACACGCGCTCAGGCGAGGAAGGGGCTGGACCCGAAATGCGCCATTGAGGAGGAAGCAAATGCAAAGGGGACATCCACACCGGTTGGGAGTTCCAGGGACCTCGAGCATGAGAGGGAGAGGCTTTGGGGCGCTGCTCTCATGGACCTGATTGAGCCAGAACGCTTCAGTAAAATAGGCAGGCTCATTCGGGTAGTTGGGTGGGTCCGGCGAGCTGTTAGGCAGTGGTTGTTTTGCAGGAGGGCTCCAGAAGACGCAAAGTGGGAGGCTACTCGCCTGAGGGAGACAAGAAGCGGAGTTAGCCTCGGCGTCCAGGAAGAAGTGGGACGGTTTTGGCGACAGTGGAGACAACTGGCTGGGCCCGGGCTTTTCATCCGCACCAAGTGGCACAGAGAAGCCCGAAATGTGGCCGTGGGAGACGTGGTCTGGTTGGCTGACCAAAATGCCCTAAGGGGGCAATTCCGCCTGGGGCGGGTTGTGGAAGCGAGGCCAGACGAAAAGGGGCTGGTTCGGGACGTAAGAGTGAGGGTTTGCCTAAGCCAGCCTGCTCTAGGAGTGGGGGCTTCAGGACGAAGAAGGAGCGAAGGCCGCGATCTCTTCCCAACGCTCGACCGAGACGTCAGGCGGGTGGTCGTGCTGCTTCCCGTGGAGGAGCAGTAAAAATGACTGTATTGAGGAGAGGGAAAGTTGTGGTCCATTTAGTTATAAAGGACCAATGGACCAAGTGGGAGGTGTTTGGCTAATCCATGGGAGGGTTCATTTGGGGGTTAGTTTATTTGTTGTTTGTGATTGGTTAAAAGTATGCATGAGTGGAGTGATTGGTTAGATAGAATTGGGGGCGGGCTTAATGAGTGTGATCTGAGAGACAGGGGAGAAGGGAGATCAGTTGTATAGAGAGATGGGAGTTGGTAAGTTGAGTTCTGTATGATTGTGTAGTTTGTTAAATCTTTTCTGTTAGTTTGTTCACTGTTTTATTTACATGTACTAATATCAATGTATTGTGTTCAGTTTTACAATCTGTTTAATAGAGGAAGAAGGAAATCAAACCGAATTGTGTCAGTCTCATCATTTCACCCGTACTGCCGGAGCAAGCAGAAAATTCACCATTCAGCTAACTAGAGGGAGAGCTGAACAGTGACGCAACGCAGTAGGTGGAGCTTGGACAACAGGAAGTTGACGCAACGCCGATGGCGAGGTGACGCAACGCAGTAGGTGGAGCTTGGCCGTAAGAAGGTCTGATCGACTAGGGGTCGATATCTACTGTTCAGGAGACTCAGGTGCGTAAAAAACCCTCTGGTCTCATGTCTCTATCACAACCACAGCCCGACCTTCGAGCGAATCATACGAAGGGGAGCAAGAGATGGCAGGGGACTTTTTCTGGCAAAACTCTTTTTTTTGAAGAAAAGCAGTCCATACCTTTAAGAGGTGATAACCACTAATAAGCTGCCAAACCAAAAGGTATATCATATCAAAACATAATCTAGGGATGTAAAGGAATTTTAAAAAAATCACATCTAGAATTTGCCCACCCAGATGGTAATGAAAAATGGTTTGGCCCAAGGACGATCTCTACTTTGTCGCTTTTACCACGTCACGCGCGGTATCAACCAATGAAAATGCGAAACACGCCCCCATATTTGCATACAGATCTGATAATCGGGGAAAGAATGAAAGAATGAATGTGGAAAACAATGTGGAAAAGAAAGAATGAATGTGGAAAACAATGTGGAAAAGAAAGAATGAATGTGGAAAAGAAAGAATGAATGTGGAAAAGAATAAATAAATATAGAAATGTATTTCGTTATACTGTGTGTATTCATTCATTTATTTGTTCATACATTCATTTATGTGTCTATATATTTATTGTTAATTTTGACAGACTTGGTCCTCCATAGATTTCTGTCATTTCTAACTGCAATTGCGGCATTGCGCCCATGTGGTGGCGGGGGCGCTGTTTAACCTTAACCCTGGTGGCGATGTGCTGCAAATAAGCTTAGCTTTGGTGTTTGCTAGCGAAGACAAAACAAGGAACCAGCCAGCAACATGTTGAGCCCTGGACTTGCGCACTTGTCACTTTGTCAACTGTCAGAATAGTCTTTTAGGTCGAAACGTTATTTCATATCAAAAATCCTGAAAGTCACATTAGTTGGCTTGCTGTTTCATTATCCAGAATGACAATTTGAGTCTATACCTGCGTTAGTCAGTGCTCCTTTTAATGTATTATTTGCAAAATGATCATCATTCATTCACACACATGTCCATGTTGGCATGGGTTCGAATCCGGTCCATGCCCTGCTGATATACCTGCTGATATACCTGCTCCTCCTTACTTTCCTGTATCTTACTTTCCTGTATCTTCACATCTTCATTTTGAAGTCTGTCAGGGGTTTCAATTGCTGAAAAGTTGTATTAATCAGACAGTCAACAATAGGTTTTGGACTGACATGGTACTACTGTAATTAACAAGGACTAACAAACTGTCTCTGTCATAACCTCATTTTGTGTCAGGAAAACCCCCGAGTAGACGTTTTTGATGAAGCGATCAAACAGTGCAATGCTGTTCTTATTTAATTATTTATTTTCAGTTATTGTGCTTGGTTGGTAAAGCCTTATGTCTTCTGGAGTGTTCAATAAAAGTGATCAATAGAAGTTTTCCCAATTTCTTTTTTTGAAAAGCATGAATGAAAAGCAAAATGTATTTAATGTATGCAATGGTACAAAAAGAAATGAAAAACTGCCGGTACGCATTCAGTATTCGGCCAAATGTTTCCTTAAATTCAGCTTCGGACAAGAAATTTCAATTGTGTGCATCCCTAATTTAAATGACACAGTTCTATCAAGGATGGAATATTACAGGTTTCCATTACAGGTATCCTAACACTCTGAACACTTCATGTTCCCACAGCGTGTGCAGACTCCAGAGATGTGGTGTTACTTCTGGCACTGCTGAGTCTATGGAAGCAGCACTTGTTCTCATGTTGTTTCTAATCCTGTATATGTTCCTATTCTTACAGGAGAGAGCTCCAACCCAGACTCAGACATGGAGCCCAGCTCCACCGCATCAGGAAGCCATAAACAACACAGACGGAGGAGGAGGAGCTCAAGACAGAAGAATCACCACTGTTTAGATTGCAGTGAGAGTTTCATTTGTCCAACTCACCTTAAATCACAACCACAGACTCAAGGAGGACAGAAGACTCACTCTTGTCTTCAGTGTGGAAAGAGATTTGGTCATATGAGCGATCTAAAGAGACACCAGAGAATACACACAGGAGAGAAGCCGTTCTGCTGCTCCCAGTGTGGGAAGAGTTTCAGTGAGGCAGGACACCTAAAGAGACACCAGAGAATACACACAGGAGAGAAGCCGTTCTGCTGCTCCCAGTGTGGGAAGAGTTTCAGTCAGGCAGGATCCCTAAAGAAACACCAGAGAATACACACAGGAGAGAAGCCATATCCCTGCTCCCAGTGTGGGCAGAGTTTCAGTCAGGCAGAAAACCTAAATAAACACCAGAGAATACACACAGGAGAGAAGCCGTTCTGCTGCTCCCAGTGTGGGAAGAGTTTCAGTGAGGCAGGTGACCTAAAGAAACACCAGAGAATACACACAGGAGAGAAGCCATTCTGCTGCTCCCAGTGTGGGCAGAGTTTCAGTCAGGCAGGACACCTAAAGAGACACCAGAGAATACATACAGGAGAGAAGCCATATCTCTGCTCCCAGTGTGGGAAGAGTTTTATTGAGGCAGGACACCTAAAGAAACACCAGAGAATACACACAGGAGAGAAGCCATTCTGCTGCTCCCAGTGTGGGAAGAGTTTCAGTCAGGCAGGATCCCTAAAGAAACATCAGAGAACACATACACTAGTTAACACGACTGCTCCCAGTGTGGGAGGTGTTTAAAGGAGACAGGAGCCCTAAAGAAGAAGGCTGGCTGCACCATCATATACTGTATGGATATTTACTTGTTGATCAGATCAGGGAGAAGGTTGTGTCACAACATGAGCCTTTTCTTGATTCTTTTCTCTCAATTTTTCCCGTCCTCTCCTCCTACCCTCCCTTCCTCCCCCCTCCTCTCTTCACTTCCCCTCCTCCCTTCCTCTCCCCCCTTCCTCTCATCTCCTCCCTTCCTCTCCCTCCTTCCTCTCCTCCCGTCCTCTCTTCCCCTCCTCCCTTCCTCTCTTCCCTTCCTCTCCTCCCTTCCTCTCCCTCCTTCCTCTCCTCCCTTCTTCTCTTCCTCATCTCCCTTCTTCTCTTCACTTCCTCTCCCCCCTTCCTCCCCCCTACTCTCCTCCCTTCCTCTCTTCCCTTCCTCTCCTCCCTTCCTCTCCCCCCTTCCTCTCCTCCCTTCCTCTCTTCCTCTCCTCCCTTCTTCTCTTCACTTCCTCTCCCCCCTTCCTCCCCTCCTCCTCTCCTCCCCTCCTCTCCCTCCTGGAGAGTGAAAGAGGAATCGAGGTCGTAGGAGTTGAGATGTCCTTGTCCCCTCCTGCGTCATGTGGTCACCACCCCTTCCACCCAGATGTGGCCTTGGTGTTTAGAAGCCGAGTGTGACTGAATACTGGTATGTTGTTATGTTTGCAATAAATCCTCCTAACGTTTCAGCTGGAAGACTGAGATGTCTTGTTCCATTGCTTAGTTTAATTTATTAGTTAATAGTTTCATGGACAGCTTTTAAAAAAAACATATTTAGCTGCATGGCAGGCGAACTAATACAAATAATCAACACTTCCCTTTCATCAGGAATCTTCCCTGAAGCCCTGAAAACTGCAGTTATCAGGCCTCTACTAAAACAGAACAGCCTAGACCCATTTGTACTGAACAACTACAGTTCTATCTTTTTGTACTCTTTTTCTTAATTATTATTCATTTAATTTCACTGAATTACTTTTTAATACTTCAATATTTCTTTCTTTTTGCTTTGAAAACTGTGATATCCTGTGTTAGACTACCTGTAGTCCCACCCCACGCCAGTAGGGTACCACCATAAGTGTTGGTCTTGAGTTACCTACCTGTTGAATAGCTTGGGTACCAGATTAGGCTAACAAGTGACCAGAGTATCACGTTGTTACATTACCGTCCTTGAATAAATGGTTAACTTGAATCCTGGATCTCATTATTCCTAAATTAGGCTACCACAAAAACCCCAGCTCTAATAGATAGATAGATAGATAGATAGACTTTATTTGTCATTGTTACAGTACAGGTACCAAACAACGAAATTTAGGAGGGGAGGCTCCCCTGGTGTTTAAGAAAGGAAAAAGAAACACATTTTGGAAAAAGCATAGATGCATAAAATCACAAGAAGATAAGGAGCTGGTTTACATCAATAGAGGCTATGTACACAATCCACTGTACTATACTGCACAGATAGTCAAAAGGGTTGTCATATTTCACAAAGAAAGTATTTTTTCACATTTTTTTAAAGTGTCACAGTTTGCAGGCAATTTTTTCACATTTTTTTAAAGTGTCACAGTTTGCAGGCTTGAAAATGTACATGTTTGTGCCTCAGCACTAGCTGCCATACAATCCGTCCGGACTTGTCCTGGGCCCAGAACAGCCTTTTCTGTGTTCAGGGCCTTGACGGCCCTGTGGTAGAAGCTGTCCTTCAGTCTGTTTGTCCTAGCGGCCGGGGTCCTGTACCTCCTGTTCGAGGGCAGCTTGACAAAGTGTTCGTGCCCAGGGTGGGTCGGGTCCTTGGAGATCTTGGAGGCCCTCCTGAGACAGCGTGTTTTGTACAGCTCCTCCAGAGAGGGGAGGGTGGCGCCGGTGATCCCCTGTGCTGTTCTCACGACTCTCTGTAGATCGTTTCTCTCCGCTGCCGTGCAGCTGTGGTACCAGTTGGAGATGCCGAAGGTGAGGATGCTCTCCACTGCGCCGTGGTAGAAGGCCACCAGCATCTCCTGCTTGCTGTGTTGTTTCTTGAGGCATCTCAGGGTGTATAGCCGCTGTTGTGCCCTCTTGATGGTGCCTTTAGTGTTGTCCTTCCAGGCCAGGTCATCCCGCATGATGTGTCCCAGGAAACGGAGGTTTGAGACCATCTCTACGCTCTCTCCGTCGATGAGCAGGGGCAGGATCTCGGACTTTTTCCTCCTGTAGTCTACGATGAGTTCCTGGGTCTTTGACTTGTTTAGCAGCAGGTTGTTTACCTTGCACAGCTTGCTCAATTGCTCTACCTCATCCCTGTACGCCGCCTCGTCCCCCCCCCGAGATACATCCCACCACGGTGGTGTCGTCTGCAAACTTTACGATGTAGTTGCTGGGGTGGATGGGGGTGAAGTCGTGGGTGTAGAGGTTGTAGAGGATGGGGCTTAGCACGCAGCCCTGGGGTGACCCAGTGCTGAGGCTGAGGGCTGTGGAGGTGTGGGGGCCCACCCGCACCCTCTGGGGGCGGTCGGTCAGGAAGTCCTTGATCCACGCACATATAGAGTGTGATAGACCCAGGTCTAGTAGTTTGGTAGTAATACTATCATTCCAAAAGATTCAAAAGATCATGAAAAACGTGATCTGCCAACAGAAACATCATCAAACATGTTGAAATCTGTGTGATTATCATGAAAAGTTTCAGGCGAAGCTTCAGTTTTTCTTTCTAGAAATTAGTTTGTCTTGGTAACAGTGGAGTCTGGTACTTTGCACAATAAAATGCTGAGAATTATACAGTTAACTGTGTCTGCTTGTTATTTCATGTCCCTCTCTGACATCGATTGAAGTTCGTTGCTGTAGAGCGCCATCTACTGGTGACAGTGTTGAACGTGTCTGCATGTGGCTGCTGTGATGTTTAAAATGTTTATCGGAGGAGAGAGGATGTGATGTCACCATGCCCTGAGCACTTCCTGTGGCCCCCTGAGACCACGCCCACCACTTCCTGATCATCTGTTTATGTTACCTCGATGGCGTTACCATGGAGATGTAATCTGTCAGAATATATGGACATTTATCCACAAAAATCTTATTTGAAATCGACTCTAATCAAAGTATGGCTGCTTGCCTCTACCATGGAGAGACTTCTATCATGCATGTCTGTGTTTTGATGTTTTCTGTTTCTAAACAAGAAAGATTATTTTCAACAAAAAGATATGGACAGATGTTTCTGCACATGACTATTATAACCCTGATAACCTGATGTATCGATAACCTGATGTATCAATAACCTGATGTATCAATAACCTGATGTATCAATAACCTGATGTATTGATAACCTGGTGTATCAATAACCTGATGTATCAATAACCTGATGTATTGATAACCTGATGTATCAATAACCTGATGTATTGATAACCTGATGTATCAATAACCTGATGTATCAATAACCTGATGTATTGATAACCTGATGTATCAATAACCTGATGTATTGATAATCTGATGGATTGAATGTCTGCTTGTTATTTCATGTCCCTCTCTACATTCAACTCGAAGATGTGAAGTACCCACTCGTTATTTTTCTGAACAGTTTTACGTTCATTAAATAAGTGTAATCTAGCAACAAAATAGGCTTGTTTGTCCTGCTTCTAGCTCAAATAACACAAGCATCACACTTGGGTGTGATTGGCTGTTGAGCTCTCGGGGGAGGGACAAAGGAAGCCCTGTTTCAATGTTTACAATGAGAATGTGTTCTGAGTTTGTTCATAGATGAACACGGCTTAGCTCATCAATTGTTCAGTAATGACTGAAGGCACAAAGAAAGTCCCCAAGAAATGAAACTTTACTAGGACAACATACGGATTTCACGGGATCAACATACCACACATGTAAGTAGCCTACAGTCCTTTGTTTGTTTGTTGGGCTAGCCGCGTTAGCGTTAGCATTAGCTAGTACGTTCTGTGTCGTCGTATTGCCTTTTAAAGACCTTCTAAAACAATCACATAGTTAGTAGCACATTATGCTGTTCTTATAAGTTGTGTTGTTGCTACTGTGTACAGTTAGTTAACTGTTTGTCTTTTGTTACTTGGGTTGGGCTAGCCGTGTTAGCTTACTAGCATTAGCTAGTAAGTTGTGTGGTGTTGCGTAAGACTTTCTAAAACAATCGCATAGCACATTATGCTGTTGTGTTGTGTTGTTGATACCGTGTACAGCTAGCTAACTGTGTTTATTTTTGTCTGTTTCAGCTTTGATATAAGGAACCATGGCTGAAAATCACTGATGTCAAGATCTGGCCAGACAGAAGTATCTCAGTAGCTCAGCTTCTACCCCAGGGCCATTCAGGCCCTGAACACAGCAAAGACCTAGGTTCTAGGCCCTGGACAATCTAGACAATTTGATGGCAGCTACTAGATTGAAATCAAGTGTAATACTGAAACACAACTGTGTACATTTCAAACCTGCAAACTGCGACACTTTAAATGCATGTGCAATAACACTATGTGCAATATGACAACCCTAGGGTACATAAGGTTCAGAGAATAGGAAATGTTAGGATATGTATAGCATAGCATAGAGTACAGCACAGTGTTTTATCTGTATAGTATAGTATAGTGGATAGTGTACATAGCCTTTATTTATGTAAACCAGCTCTTTTCCCTTCTTGATTTTAGTTTTTTTTTTCCTAGCACCAGGGGAGCCCCCCCTCCCAAATTTCGTTGTTTGGTACCTGTACTATATCAATGACAATAAAGACCATTCATTCATTCATTCATTCATTCATTATTTACTTGTGATTATTGTGATGATGGTATTGTTGTGAGTATGTACCTTGCTGCAAAGCTAATGTTGAAGAACCAGCCAAAGAGTTGTATTATTGTGTACTGTAAAATAAATTCTGATTCTGATTCAAGACTTTTTTGTTTCATTAAAAGAATAATAGTTACAACAACCATAAAGCCTCCATAATAATAAGCTGGCTAATTAGCTTAGGTAATACCTTGCTAGGTAATAATGTTAGCTGTAGCTGTCTGACCCAGTGAGTAACACTGACATTTTGTATTGTAACAGTAGTTAACCTTTATCCATGTCTCTAACTATGCCGTGTTGAGTCCTTGAATTTTATGTTGAAGGTGTGGGAACCCATCATCCATATTCTAAATATTACAAGGGGAAGAAATAGAAATATAACAAAATACAGGACATGTTCAAATAGCTACATATAACGACTTGCCCGACTGTGGGTAAATAGCAAAACTGCGCCCACTCTGCTTTCAAAATGGAATTATATCGTTATCCACTATCTTTATAGTTGTGGTGTGGACCTCGCCTTATTCATGCACCACCGGTGAGAAATTAACAAAATGACACGAGACAGACTGATGTTGCAGTCTGTGTTTCTGCCTGTGAGGACAAAACACAAACATGGGTTTATATTATACATAACTCGAAACTATGAATTACAGCAAGTAAAAAAAACAGTTGCCCATGCACCCAGTTAAGCCCCTTTGGTGATTTGGGGGGTCTTGGCTCATGGACTATTAGATCTGTCTTATTTTGATGTGTGGTATATTTTAACACACACACACACACACACATAAACTGTATATAGATGTATATGTCACAGTTTGGAGTGAACACCCTTAAATATTCCCGGCACAGAATATTTGATTCTCCAACACACACCCTCGCACAGAAGACCAAGACGAGCGTATGAAAATAATCATCTTTATTTCAAATTTCATATTACACATAGCTAAAATCCATATAAATTGACTACTTTAAAATCCACCCTTCCAACCCATCCCCAGTACACTCACTACCCTTCCCTGACGTACAATGTGGGGATGAGGAGCCCTTACAAGTGGGTGTACTATCAGATAATAAATAACAACTGTGAACAAGGGGAAAACACACACTGTACCCTGGTAATTTAGGGAGGACACTGCAAATATCAAAAAAGCACACTGCACTCGATAAGACAATCTCTGGCACGGCAATCATCAAACAGGAACACTGCACTCGATATAATGGTAATAATAAGGCACTGCAATCAGGAACCAATAGGGTACTACACTGCACACGTGATGATACTCCCATAAGTACCCACCCGTGGTGCTATCCGTCATCTCCCACCCATCTACAGGGACTTACAGTGCTGGACTAGGTGGAGAGGGTTTGAGGGAAGGCGCACATGACATACAAACAGAGTTCAGGTGCGTGGTGTAGGCTCTCCTCCTCAGCGCTACCCCACAAAAATCAAAACCAAAGAAATAAACAAAGAATCTCTATTTGCCTGAGTTGAAACGAGGCCTGTCGTCGTGACGTCGGCGGGGCTCCGCCTCCGAGAATCCCCAAGCTCACCGGTATCCAGAGCGACTCCGCAGTAGAGTGATTTTCCAGTAGAGTGATTTCCCAGTAGAGTGATTTTCCCCAGCGATTTCCCAGTAGAGTTCCCCCCGTCAGCAACCACCGTCGGCTCGGCTCCACCGAATAGTCCGCCGTCGGCGGCCACCACTCGACCAGGCAGCGCCTCGACCAAGTGCCTCGACCAGGCAGTCAATCCGCCACACAGGCACTCCACTAACTGCAATATAGGTTTGTCGTACAAAACAGCATGTGTCCACTCACGACAATACAACCCCCATGTCTCCCTCCCTGTCCCTCCTAAACTCTGGGGTTTTTAAAAGGCGCAACAGCCAATCCACTGGCTAGTGCGCCCAATCAACCAAACCCAGGGCAGCTGTGCTCACAGACGTGCCCGTAAACTACCCACGGCTAGTCCCGCTTTCATCTCGTGACACTCACCCCCCCTTTGTCCATAGTCGTCCCGACTATTAGGAGCTAAGTGCCTCCCGATATCTAAGTGGAGGCTGCCGATTCAGCCTTCTGGGCCTACCCAGTCCTTCCCCCTCCCCGGCCAGAGGTGCAACCTCCCGTCCACCCCCCTCCTCAGCTAGGGGTACAATCTCCTCACCTCTACCATCCTGACCTCCTATGGGAGCAGCAGGCAGGGCAGCTGGAACCAGGTGTAGTTACGCCAGTCCGGTTTGGGGACCTGGTTGGGGAGCACACTGGCGGTTGGGTCTTGGCTGGGCAGCACGGCAGCCGGGGTCCGCTGGGCGGCTGGGTAGGGGCAGGGCCTCAGGTGGTTCCGGTGGATGGTCCGAACAGGTCCTCCTCCCTCTGGTCGGATACGGAGGACAGGCAGTCCAGACCGGAGTGGTCCTAAAACAACGAAAGGGTTGGGTTGCCATCGAGGGGCCAGCTTTACCTGATCACGCCGGCGAAAGTTCCTCAGGAGCACTCGCTCCCCAGCCACCAATGGAACGTCCTTGGCTCGTCTGTCATACCGTCGTTTGTCCCGCTCCTGTTGGTGCTGGGTCCTTGCCTCGACCTGGCTGTAGGCCCGGCGGAGTTGGTCATGGTGGTGCCGGACCCATCCATCCAGGTCCATCCGTGGCCTCGGGGCCTCTGCACCTACAATGACATCAACAGGGAGACGGGCATGCCTGCCACACATGACAAAGAACGGGGTGAGCCCAGTGCTACTGTGCTCGGTGTTATTATACGCTTGGAGCAACATGGGTAGGTGATCAGGCCATCGCCTTTGTTGGTCCTCCCCCAGGGACCCCAGGAGAGACAGTAATGTCTGGTTGAAACGTTCGCAGGCCCCATTGCCCTGGGGTCTGTAAGGGGTAGTGCGGATCTTCTTACACCCATATAACTCACAGAACTGGGCCACGATCTCCGACTCAAAAGCAGCCCCCCGATCACTCAGAATTTTCTCGGGGCATCCCCAGTGCTGCACCACCGCTGTCCAGAGGGCCTTCACTGTGGTCTCAGCTGTCTGATCTTTTGTCGGGACTGCCCACCCATATCTGGAAAAAAGATCAGTCATGACAAGCAAATACGGGTAGGTGTCACCGGGTCGACCCAAAGAAAGATAATCGATGGCCACGGTTTCTAGGGGATAACTGGTGGTGATCGGCACCAAAGGTGCCCTTACCTCTGGCCCAGGTTTCCTCTGTACACACTGGGGACACTCCATAATCCAATGTCGCACATCCTCCCCCAATCGGGGCCAATAGAAACCCCGCCTTAGGGCTGCTTCAATCCGACCAGCACTCAAGTGACCTAAAGAGGTGTGGTACTTCTCCCATAGGTCGTGCGTCGCCGAGCTGGGCACCAGGATCTGCCACCTCCAGGTGTCCTCGACCGTGTCCTGCACCCTCCGGCCAATGACTCCATCCCGCAGGGCTAATCTGTCCCATTCCCTCCACCACCGCCTCTCCTGTTGGGGAACACCGTCCCGGGCCCTGCCAACGGGCAGCTTGCCCTGACTGAGCCTCTCGGACAAGACTTGGAGGTGTGGGTCCCCCTGTTGGATCTGCCTCCAGTCAGGCCCTCCCTCAACAACCCGTTCCGGCCGTGGTCCTATCTCACACTCAGCTTCCTGGCTCAGACACACCTGCCCCTCAATCCTAGGGAGTCGGGAGAGAAGGTCAGCATTTTGATTAGAACGGCCGGGGCGGTACTTTACTTCAAACTGGTAGCAGGCCAATTGGGCCACCCATCGCTGTTCGACTGTCCCTAGCCTTGCAGTGTCTAGGTGTACCAGTGGGTTATAGACTGTAACATCAGCTCCCCATAGATAGTCCCGAAACTTGTCAGTCATTGCCCACTTCAGTGCTAATAGTTCTAGCTTGAAAGAGCTATAGTTCTGGTCATTTCTCTCTGGGGGAGACAAGCTGCGGCTAGCATAGGCGATGACCCTCTCTTGGCCACCCTGGACTTGGGATAGTACCGCCCCCAGGCCATCAAAGCTAGCGTCGGTATACCGGATGAATGGCTTAGTGAAGTCCGCATATGCTAGGATCGGGTCACTCAGGAGGGCGGCCTTCAGCTGCTCGAACGCTCTCTGGCACTCTGGTGTCCATACCACAGGACGCCCCTTCTTTCCCAGAGTCGCAGTGCCAGTCAGTAAGCCATGGAGTGGGCAGGCGATCTTAGAGAAGGAAGAGATAAAACGTCTGTAATAACCCGCAAAACCAAGGAAGGAGCGTACCTGGGTGGTTGTCTCTGGCTGAGGCCAGTCGCGAACGGCAGCTATCTTTTCAGGGTCAGTGGCAACTCCAGCTTCACTCACCACGTGTCCCAGGTAGGCCACCTCCTTCTGGAGGAATTTGCATTTCGAGGGCTGTAATTTTAATCCATACTTGGCGAGCCGCTGGAACACCTGCTCCAGATGCTGTAAGTGACAGTCAAAGTCAGGGGAATAGATAATAACATCATCTAAATAGATTAAGAGAAAGTCATGTACCTTGTCTCCTAGGCACTTCTGCAAGTCTCTGAAAGGTGGCCGGGGCATTACAAAGGCCAAACGGCATTCGGGAGAACTCGAAGAGGCCAAGGGGTGTCGTGAACGCCGTCTTTTCCCTGTCCTGGGGGTCAACCTTCACTTGCCAATACCCGGAGGCGAGGTCGAGAGTAGAATTCCATGCTGCCTGCTTTAGGCTCGTCAGGGACTCCTCGATATGGGGGAGCGGGAAGGCATCCTTGTGGGTAACTGCATTTAGCCGGCGGTAGTCGACACAAAACCTCCAGGTCCCATCCTTTCTCTTCACCAGGACAATAGGGGCAGCCCAGGGGCTCGAACTCTCTGAGACGACTCCTGAGCTCAACATCCCAGCCAGCAGTTGTCGGAGCTCCGGGTACAGGGTTGGAGGGACAGGCCGGTATCGTTCACGACTTGGTGGGGCAGTCCCGGTAGGGATATGGTGCAGGACAGCATCCGTGCTGCCGTAGTCCTCATCATTGGTTGCGAACACACTGGTCCACTGGGATAAAAGCCCCTCTAGTTTCTGTTGTTGTCCTGGAGTCAGGCCCTCTACGGACGGAAGTTTTACTGGGGGGTGCCCTCCTGGTTTCAGCTGGACAGTCTGGACATCGACCTCGACCTCCCCGGGCCTCTGTTCGCGCAACACCAGGTCTCCCTCCCCACAGACCTGGGAGGGGTCGAGGGGGGTCACTGTGGCCAGTGGGCAGCATCCAGGCAGTTCCAGGGCGTAGGGTTGCAGGTTCAACAGCCGCAATGGGAGCCGCCCTCCCTGTACTCTCACTACAGACCGAGCAATCTGCCACTCTGCCCCCTTGCCACAGTCCTCTACTAAGGCAAGATAATCTTTTGAAGGGCAGCACCCCACCACCCTGGCCCATAAGAGCTTCTCACAGCTGGCGGGAACCCGGTTCTCGTCCCTCTTCATCAGGCGGGCGGTGCCGGTCGTCACTTCGGGCTCGTGGGTCTGAACGACCCGCCTGCAGACCGCAAAGGCCTTCTGCCACTCCCTCCTAGCCTCTCCACTTAAGGTGGAGTTGAACCCTGTGACCCCCTGAGACGCCCCCTGAAACAACTCCTTCCAACAGTGGGCTATCACATTCATACCCAGGATACCTTGGTCTGCACCCAGACATTCGTCTTTAACAATGACTATACCCTTCTCCGGAACCCGTAACCCTCCCACGGTGAAATCTACTACGGCATAGCCTATGTAGGGGATGTTCAAACCATTCGCCGGCTTCAGGGTGAGCCAGTTTAGGTTGAGGACTCCTGCATTGGTACAGGGCCAAGCCATTTCTGAAAAAAACTGTGACTAAACATGGTTACTTGTGATCCAGTTTAAGCCCCAGGTGAAGGACTTCCTGGACCCCCGGCAGTTTGCATACCAGGAGAGCATGGGGGTGGAGGATGCCATCATTTACATGCTGCACAGGGCCTACACACACCTGGAGAGGCCACAGAGCATGGTGAGGACCATGTTCTTCGACTTCTCCAGTGCATTTAACACTATCAAGCCATCACTGCTGGCTGACAAACTAGCAGTGATGTGTGTGGAGGACTCCCTGACGGCTTGGATCCACAACTACCTCACAGACAGGCGTCAGTATGTGAGACTGCAGGGCTGTCAGTCTGAGGTGGTGGTGTGCAACACCGGTGCCCCCCAGGGAACTGTTCTGTCACCCTTTCTCTTCACCCTCTATACCTCCGACTTCCAGTTTAGCTCCGACCAGTGCCACCTGCAGAAGTTTTCGGATGACTCCTCTATCGTCGGTTACATCACAGATGACAGGGATGAGGAGTACAGGGCCCTGGTGGAGAGCTTTGTGCAGTGGTGCGACACCAACTACCTTTTGCTTAACACCAGCAAAACAAAGGAGTTGGTGGTGGATTTTAGGAGGAAGAGAAGGACCCCAGCCCCCATCACCATCAAGGGGGTGGAAGTCGAGAGGGTGGACTCCTACAGGTACCTGGGAGTACAAATTAATAACAAACTGGACTGGACTGACAACACCGAGGCTCTTCTCAGGAAAGGGCAGAGCAGACTGTTTTTCCTGAGAAGGCTGAGGTCTTTCGGTGTCTGCAACAAGCTGCTGCAAATGTTTTATCAGTCAGTGGTTGCCAGCGTTCTGTTCTTCGCCGTGGCCTGCTGGGGTGGAAACATCTGTGCCAGGGATGCTGCGAAGCTAAACAAACTGGTGAAGAAGGCCAGCTCTGTGGTGGGGACCGGGCTGGACAGCCTAGAGGTGGTGGCAGAACAGAGGATGGGGAAAAAACTGGCGGCCATGCTGGCCAATCCCTCCCACCCGATGTACTGCGAGCTGGCGGGGATGAGGAGCAAGTTCAGCCACAGATTTGTTCTCCCCCGTCAAAGCACAAAAAGATTTGGACAGTCCTTTGTTCCAGCTGCACTCCGACTCTACAACCAGGCCCTGCAGGGTGGGGGAGACCTGGAGCTGGAACTTTTGGAACTTTTTACTTATTGAGCCTGCACTGTTTTATGTATTTTATTGAATGTTTTCTGCTTTCTGTATTGAATGTTTTCTGCCCTAACTGAGCTGTTTGACAACAAAATTTCCCCATTGGGGACAATAAAGGTTTTCAATCAATTCAATCAAGTCAGCAGGTGGATTTTGAGGAAGTAAATTCCTCTCCCAGCGCTCCCAGCTGTTGGTGCGCAAGAGCGCGTTCATGCCGCTGATCTTCCGCGCAGCATGCATTTTGGCGACACATGCGCACTGGCGCACCAGTTATGTGCACCCCTGCCTATATAGTCTAAAACTAAACTAAAACGACATAGTCTCAAACTAAAACTAGTCTAAAACAGTCTAAGATAATCTAAACTTTCCGTCAATATAGTCTAAAACTAAACTAAAACTACATAGTCTAAAACTAAAACTAGTCTAAAACAGTCTAAGATAATCTAAAACTAAAGTAAAACTACAAAACCTAAAACTAGACAGCTAAAGAGCTGGGACAGGGAGGGGTCAGTAATTGGCAAAAGGGAGGGTCAACTTAATTGCAAGAACAAATCATAGACTCGCACTGTATGTCTCTCAGCAAGAGCTTGAAACCTATACAGATACCTACGTCAGCATCATCAGCCACAAGGGAAACCGAAATATTAACCCAGGACATGCTAGCAAAACAGAAGAGAAAGGGAGACTCAAGCTACACTTTATATTTCGTTTTTTAATTTATTTTTCAAAAATTAAGCACTTTATTTTTAAGATGCACATTTTTCAAAAGCTCTGTTATGTATCTTTACATTTAAATGCTGCCCTTATTTTACATGAGAAAAGAACATTTATTAGTACTTATAATCTCTCCACTTCAAAGTGAAAATCTACAATATTGTTGAAATATTATTGAATTGTACTTTAATAAGTACTGTATATGTACTATATGTATATATGTTACGGTACATGTGGGAATACGGTACATGTGGGAAAACTAGGGTTAGGGTTAGGTGCTACGTCGACTTGGTACATGCTAGCATGTCTAACCCTACCCCTAATCCTACCCCTAATCCTAACCCTAACCGTAGCACCCTAGCACCTAACCCTAACCCTAGTTTTCCCACATGTACCGTATTCCCACATGTACCGTAACATATATAAACCCCTCAAAAAAAGTTCGGAAACGTTATTTTGGTTGATTAATCCTCCCCTTTAATAATACCAATTGGTATCAAATCAAATCAAATTGTATTTGTATAGCGCATTTCTTACAAGATGCAACTCAATGCGCTTCACATAATGAACATTCTCAGTCAATCAATCAATCAATCAATCAATCAATCAATCAATACTGACAGAGCCGCAAGCAGGCAAAAGTAAAAACCTGTACACTATGTAGCCAGGAAAATTCCCTTGCAGCCCTCTACACAGAGCGACTACTAGCCAGTTTGCCTACCAGCACCCAGCGGTGGGCCCCCACACCCCCCCCCGGGGAGCCCCCGCCGCCCCACACACCCAGCCCGCCCCACCACCAGCACACCCAGCCCAGCCAAGCAAGCACAGACCACAAAGGCCCCGCACAAGGACGGCCAAGCAGGTGCCCCGGCGGCGGAACAGACCAGGCACACGGGGCAGCCGGGGGCCCCCAAGGGGAGGCCCAAGGACCACCGGCGCAAAGCAAGCAAGCAAGGGCGAAAAACGTGTACACCATGTATCCAGGAAAAGTTCCTTGCATATTATCGGCGTACACACTGTCCATAAATGTTGTGTTATATCTGCATTGTTCTGCATCCAGCATGGGCACAGGTCCTGCCAAAAGAGAATCTTAAGCACAGTTATGATGCAACAACACAATAAAGATGACAGCAATACAACCTGATGGTGGTCCAGGTACATCCTTGTACCGGTTCCAGTACTGCTCTAGGTGCTACTGGGAGCTGACAGTGCCTCATCAGCACCCAGGTCCTTTTTCCTGTCAACACAAATCTCAAAACACGAGTATGGTGTAATGGCCTAGTGATCCTAGTTCTATGATGTCCAATGTCTCCCTTAGTAGCAAAAGGCGACATTGAATAAGTAGGTTTTGAGGTCTCGCTTAAAAATGTCCTGAGTTTTAGACAACCTCAGGCCCTCAGGTAGGGTGTTCCACAATCTAGGAGCATATATGCTAAAAGCTGATCCTCCAAATCTCTTTGTCCTAGCCTCTGGCACTATTAAAAGTTCCGTGCCACTAGACCTTAGTGGTCTAGCTGGTGTGTATCTTATGAGCATGTCCACCATGTAATTGGGCACATCGCAGTGGAGTGATTTATAGACTAGTAAAAGGATCTTAAAGTATATTCTATAACTGACAGGGAGCCAGTGTAGTGATCTCAAGACAGGTGTGATGTGCGCTCTTCGTTTGGTCCTAGTAAGGACACGAGCAGCAGCATTCTGAACCATTTCAAGTCTATTAATCATTTTTTGGGGGAGACCTGTCAGGAGAGCATTACAGTAATCTAGCCTACTAGTAACAAACGCATGCATTAATTTTTCCGTGTCTGCCTGGGAGAGAAATGATTGTACCTTAGTGATGTTTCTTAGATGGTAGAAGGATGTTTTAATAGTATTATTGATATGAGTTTAAAAATGTAGATCTGGGTCAATTATGACACCAAGATTCCTAGCCTGACACTTAGTGTTAAGAGCTAGTGTTTTCAAGTGTGCAGATAATTTCTCTCTCCCAGTTTTATCGCCAATGATCAATACCTCTGTTTTTTCTTGATTGAGTTGGAGAAAATGTTGTGTCATCCAAATATTAATATCAGCAATACAATCTATCAGGTGGTCGATCATCTTGTAGTCGTCGGGAGTTACTGAGATATAAAGCTGAGTGTCGTCAGCATAGCTGTGGTAGTTAACGCTATGCCTCTTGATAACAGAACTGAGGGGTAGCATGTATAGGCTAAAAAGCAACGGTCCTGCCCCGCGGTGGTGTAGCGGTCTAATCACTGGCCACTAGTGCAAGCTGCCCACCGGGGACTGGGATCGTATCCCAGCTCGCCAGATCCGGATATGGCTGGGGCACACACGGGGAGCGGCATATTGGGCGGCCGCTCCCGAGGGCGGTATAGGAGTATTTCCGGACAAGGATCCGTCGCGCAACAGCGCCCCCGGGGTGCCGGAATAACAGGTGCTGGGCTCGAGGAGCCAGTCAGCTAGTCTGCCTGGCGGCCTCTTCTGGGACTGCCGGCCACGGGGTCGTGCGGCGGATCCTTCGCAATAGGCAGGGGATAATTGGATGCTAGGTTGGGTTCAATTGGCTACCAAATTGGGTGAAAAAGGGATAAAATCTGAAAAACAAATTATTATTTTTAAAAAATAAATAAAAAAGCAACGGCCCTAAAATGGACCCCTGGGGAACTCCACAGAATGCGCTATAATTTTTTGACTTATGGTCACCAAGGGCTACAAAGTAGTCTCGGTCAGCCAGGTAAGTCCTGAACCAGTTTAAGACCGGACCTGAGAGGCCAACCCAGTTTTCAAGTCTCTCAATAAGTATGGAATGGTCTACCGTATCAAAGGCTGCACTTAAGTCTAAGAGTACAAGAATCGAGAGTTTTTTTCGAGTCTGCATTTATCCTATGGTCATTAGTTACCTTAAGCAAAGCGGTTTCTGTGCTGTGGTATGATCGGAAACCTGACTGAAGTGGGTCATACCTATTATTTAAGACTAAGAATTCATGAAGTTGTTTATACGCTGCCTTTTCAAAAATGTTGCTTAGAAAAGTGAGATTGGATATTGGTCTACAGTTTTTTGGATCAGAAGGATCTTGGTTACTTTTCTTCAGGGTGGGTCTAACCAGGGCAGTTTTAAGCGCCGCTGGAAATATCCCTTTAAGTAGGGAGTGATTTACAATGCCTAGTATGTCATCAGACACAGATTCAAAAATGTCCTTAAAAAGGTGGTAGGAATAGGGTCAAGAGGACACGTAGACGGTTTAAGCTGTGACACAATTTTACCTAATGTTTCAGTACTAATCATGGTGAACATGCTCATAGTCATGTTCTGTGGTGGTGGATCTAGTGTTACACAAACTAGGTCTTTCCTGAGTAATACACATTCTAATATTTGTTATCTTATCACTGAAGTGGGCTGCAAATTCCTCGCATTCGGTGCCAGAGGCTGCGCCGTCTAGTGTTCTAGGAGCAGGGTTTACAAGGCAATCAATTGTCGAGAACAAGACCCTGGGGTTATTCTTGTTTGTAGATATTATATTTGAGAAGTGATTTTTCCTAGCATTTCGCATTGCCAAATTAAAGGCAGATAGATGTTCTTTAAAAAATATTCTGATCAACCTGTAATTTGCTCTTTCTCCATCTGCGCTCAGCTTTCCTACATGTTCTCTTTAGGAGATTTATTTCACTGTTACGCCATGGTGCTCTCCTCTTGGCTCCAACCTTTTTTTCTTTGGTAGGTGCCAGGGAATCTAGGGCCATTTTTACTTTATTGTTAAAGGTAATTACTAAGTCGTTTTCATATAACGTGGGAGTTGTGTGATTACTGTTCATTAAAGCTTTGAAATTCTCAGCCACTGCAGGGGTAAGATAACGTTTTTTAACAACACGTTCAGCATTGCTTTCAGCTTTACGTGTTACAATGGTGTCAGATAGGGTTAAATACTATATTCTGATTCAGCCTGGTTGTAAGGCAGGCAATGCTTAACACTAGAACAGCCGTGAGGTGTTAAACAGCACCAGTGAGTACAAAAAAAATTCTACCTTTGCACTCGATCACATTTCAGGACCCTCCTTTCATGACTTTTCCTAGATATGTGCGTTCTACCACCCAGCATTTTTACATTTTCAAAATCGAGTTAGTATAAAGCGTTTTAGCAGTATTTCTGTGTGTGTCTGTGTATTTGTGGCTGCCATCTTTTTCTAGGGGGCACACACTGTGCTCAAATTCAGGCTTCAGTGCTGAATGAGACACAGTGCATAAGACTGATATTTGTGTTTATATATATAGGCTACAATAACAATCAAAATAAGATATGTATATGTGCAGACAGTTATGAAAATGATAAACTGTACAGTATGTCTCCCAATCAATGTTCGTTCAGACAATACAACCAAAGGCGTAAAAATACTGATGTTCTCATAATGTAATTATAGATATAGCTAAATTAGACTGTAGACTGCTATGGAGGTATATTGAAACCAATATATAGATTATATATATAGATTATATATACAACCTGATTGGATTAAATAAGATTCTGTTGTGATTGTGTTGACATTGTTGTGATTGCAAAATAAATCTTGGTTATGTAATGTGTAAAGAACATGATGACACGAATGCCTATTATGATGATATGCAAAAGGGACAATCTGTCTATGAATCTTGAACAGTCACCGGTTGAATATGCTAATATAGGAACAGTGCTACAGCGAGACTGTAACTGTCATTGTTTGAAGGAATGAATGAATGGTCTTTATTTGTCATTGATATAGTACAGGTACCAAACAACGAAATTTGGGAGGGGGGGCTCCCCTGGTGCTAGGAAACTAGGTGCTAGGAACTGGTGCTATAACTGTGTTCATGTTATAATGTTTAGTGAACGAACAATTGTTGGGTGTTTGCCACAAATCGGAATTATCTTGCCGTGAAATGTGTACATCAAATAACATGATGTCGGCGATCTACTAGAACTGCGGGACGACTGCAATGTAGGCTACAACAAGGTTGTACATAGATATACGCAGATTCATATTTGGATAGTTGATTTTGGCACCATTGTATAGTAGCCAATTGCAGAGAGTATACATTATTTTGTTTGTTTACTGCACATTATAAATGAAATGATGTGTATTAATTATTTTGTTTGTTTGAATCCTCACTGTGTTCATGTGTCTGCTGATGTTAGGGCCGGCGTGAAGTTCACGACAAATAAACAGACTTTGTGAAGCTCATAACTATGATAACACAATATTGCAATATTTATTACTATTCTTTTTTAATAATGATAATCAACTTTCATTCATTAGTAAAGCTCCCGCAGTCTCAATCAATCTCCTCTCCATATATAGCATTTAATCTGTTCCATAGTTCGTTCTCAGCTGACTCAAGCTTCATATCAGATTGCTCTAATAATTTCCCCACTTCTCTGCTTATAGGAACTTTATGCATTTTAGAGAAACATGCAGAGCATGTATTTGACAAAGAAACGTGTAGGCTAAGAACTAGTTTCTAAAGTGAGTTACAATCACTTGATGGTTGATACACGGGGGAGGGTAATCTTATTGATCGTTTCCCATTAGCAAACAATAGCTGACAATTCATGAGCGAGCCAAGCGGGTTTCAAAGCTGCCAAGCGGGTTTCAAAGCTGCCAAGCAGGTTTCAACGCTTACAAGCTTACAGCCGTCGATTGTCTGCTGATGTTACGGGCACGGCCGGCGTGAAGTTCACGACAAATAAACTGACGTTATCACTGTGAAGCTCATAACTATGATAACACAATATTGCAATATTTATTACTATTATTTTTGTATAATAATAATCAACCATCATTCGTTAGTAATGAAAACTCCCGCAGTTCCGATCAATCTCCTCTCCACTTTACACATTACATAACCAAGATCTCTTTCATGTATTTTCTTTTCTTTTTCTCAATTAGTAGTCTCCTAATCTCGCTACAGTTTGAGCGAGACTGTAACTGTCATTGTTTGAAGGAATGAATGAATGGTCTTTATTTGTCATTGATATAGTACAGGTACCAAACAACGAAATTTGGGAGGGGGGGCTCCCCTGGTGCTAGGAAACTAGGTGCTAGGAACTGGTGCTATAACTGTGTTCATGTTATAATGTTTAGTGAACGAACAATTGTTGGGTGTTTGCCACAAATCGGAATTATCTTGCCGTGAAATGTGTACATCAAATAACATGATGTCGGCGATCTACTAGAACTGCGGGACGACTGCAATGTAGGCTACCATATCATACCGTTTTATATTGAAAAATATGATGGTAAATAAATACATGTGGGACCGATGTATGATGGCAGAGGTGTGGTGTGTATCAGTCAGTCTTGTTCCAGCGATAAGGCATGCGCTCTGCGCTGCGGGCAGTGGGGCTCTCCGATCAATGAACAAAGAGATCACGTTTCCCCCGTGGTGTGTTGCGTGTTCACGCTTCTTGCGTGACATCGCCCTCCAGCGATCTTTGTGCGTCAGTACACTCTTCTCTATGTTAAACTATCATAGTGCTGAAGAACACCTCATCGCGATTGAATAAGGTCGCGATCGACGGCGGTCCCAGCGTTAACCCATCGCTAGTTCAAACAGACCGTAGTAGACTTCAAACAAGAGACACGGATTCATCATGATTCTTATTTTCTTGCGCAAGGAGAGTGAATCCCAGGTCTCCGAGAGACCTCGGATTCAAACTGAATCTTTCCCCCTCCGAGCCAGTATTTTATTGTCAAACACAAAGAGACACACATCGACAGGGGGAGGCAGCCTCGTGAGGAAGCACAGTGTAACCAGGGAGTAGCTAAAGGACTGTAGAATTTTAGGAAGGGCTGGTTATCTAACTAACTCTGAGCTAAATCGGCAGTGTAGGAGGATAGAGGCAGGGGGCGCCAGCAACCCTTTAGACTAGCATTACTAGCATTAGCATTAGCATTAGCATTAGCATTAGCATTAGCATTAGCTAACAGACAACTAAACACACAGCAATGTATCGAATATGAACAAACACATTTATTTATATAAATTATATATACATCCCAATATACTCCCTCCCCGCCGGCCACACACACACTCACTCACTCACTCACACACAGTACCTGGCCTGAAAAGGCTTAGAGTCCCGGACTGAAATGAGCGCGTTGAGGCCTGGTTGGAGCTCGCATGTGACTCGAGGAAGGCAGCAGACAAGGGGGGGGAGTGACGTTGCAATTTGAAGGGAAAGGGGCGTCTTCGTAGCAAACGACGAGGTGTGAATGGCTCAGGTCCGGTGGTCCACGGTCAGCTCCGGTGGTGTCAGCGGTCGGTCGCAATCCACCTCGGAGGCGACGACTCTGTCCGGCTTGGGTCTCGCTATGCGCCAACGTTAGCAGCCGGCGGCTAGCAAGGCTGGCTAACGGTGACACAGCTAAACTGGGCTAGCGCTGTTAACTCACTAAAAACTCCGAACTCTTCTTCACGTCGTCTGTCAGCTTGAAGGCCTCGAAGATCCTCTTGAAGAAGATGAAGTTGGGGTCGAAGATCTCTGGTTCCTCTGTGATGTACTCTATCTCCACCTCGGGCTCCTTCTCCTTCTCCTTCTCATGTCACTCTAACGCACCGACCACTTCCGTCGCTATATATACCAACCGAACATACATCCGGTCACGTACGCCAATCATACATCCGGTCACGTACGCCAATCAAAACCACGCCCACTAATCTGGCGCTTGCACAACACTGAACAAATCCAAGACAGAACTTATACAATTACAATAACAATACATACACCTTCATGAAAACGTACATGAATAGTATGGAAAATAATTAAGGAAATAACAGGGGCAAAATAGGGCTAATTTGGGGAAACTAACTGGCTCTAAATTGTGGGCCTTCATAACAGCCGCCCCATGAAACCCTCGGTTTCATTTAACTATGGAAGGCACACTGGCTAGGCTGCTCTAGCAGCGTGAGGTATGAGGTGATAGTGTCCTTTGTACTTTGAGGGAGCTCAATCAGGCGTGCCACAGGTCGGGTGTACGTGCGACCACCAACGTCCACGATGGCCGTCCGCACCCTTCCATCCGGACCCGGCAGGACCTTGGTCACTCTGCCTGTCTGCCAGGCGGCGCGTGGAAGGGACTGGTCGATCACCAGTACCACGGCACCTTCGGACAAGTTGTCTCTCTCCCTCGTCCACTTCTGCCTGACTTGCAGGGTCGGCAGGTAGTGCAGTATGAACTGCCTCCAAAACTGGTCCGCGAGCACCTGGCTGTGCCTCCACCATCTTCTTCCGGTGAGCTCTGCAGGGTCGTAGACTACCTGAGGCAGTGCAGAGTCTCGCCGCCCCATCAGCAAGAAGTTGGGCGTAATGGGATCCAGATCTGCTACATCACTGGAGGTATAGCCTAGGGGCCGGGAGTTCAAGATGCCCTCAATCTCTGCTAGTACAGTCTCGAGCACCTCATCGGTAGGCACCTTCTGTCCGAGAATGGTACGTAGGACGTTCTTTACTGAGCGAATCTCCCGCTCCCAGGCTCCCCCGAAGTGTGGAGCATTTGGGGGGTTGAACTCAAACTTCACTTGCTGGGAGGCGAGTCTGTCACGGGCCTCCTCAGTCATCGCAGCGTAGCTCGCCCTCAGCTCGGCCTCACCACCGACGAAGTTGGTGCCTCTGTCCGACCGGAGGGTCTTAGGGGTCCCTCGCCTGGAGGTGAACCTCTTGAAGGACATGAGGAAGCTGTCGCTTGTGAGCTGGTGCAGAACTTCAAGGTGCATTGCTCTCGTCGTCAGGCACGTGTAGATGATGCCCCACCGCTTTTCGGAGGCTCGCCGGTTTCGGACTAGGAGTGGCCCGAAACAGTCGACCCCAGTAGAGTGGAACGGAGCCTGTCTCAGTCGCAGCCGGTCCTCGGGCAGATCGGACATCATGGGCTGCGGCGGCGTGGCTCGCCACCTCTGGCAGTCCGAGCAGGACCTTTGATATCTCCGTACCGCCTCCCGTCCATGGAGTATCCAGAATCTCCGTCGTACCTCCGCGAAGACACGCTCTCCACCCGCGTGCTGCACTTTGTCATCATGGTGCTTGATGACCAATCTGGTGACCTGATGCTTAGTGGGAAGCACGATGGGATGCTTCGTGTCGAGGTCTAGATCTTGAGCGCGGCGCAGTCTGCCACCCACGCGAATGAGAACACCGTCGAGCTCTGGAGCTAAGCCGCGGAGTCTACTGTCCGAGGGGATCGGCTTCCCTTTCTCGAGACACTCCAGCTCTCGGGAGAAGGCATCCTGTTGGGCACTCTGCAGCACCAGGAGCTCCGCCGCGGTGTAATCTTCGGCGCTGAGCGTAGTATCTAGGGGTAGACCGGCCTTGGAGCAGAACATCCTCTTCTGCAGCTCTTCGAGCGTCTCACACTCCTCTCCCGGAGTAGTCTCAGGGTCTACGACCTGGGTGGCTCCGCAGAACAATGTCTTACGCAGCTCCTTGTCCTCTCTGTCTTCTGCTAACGCCGGCGTGGCTGGCCACTCTGACTCCCGCTCCTGTAGGAAGTCTGGTCCCGTGTGATACAGGTGGGGCTCAGCCAGATCCTGGAGAGTTGCCCCTCTCGTGATGACGTCAGCAGGGTTCCTCTTGGTGTCTACATAACGCCAGCAGTTCACCTCAGTCAACTCCAGAATCTCTGCGACTCGGGTGCCCACGAACACCTTATACCGACATGAGCTGGACTTCAACCACTGGAGGACGGTAGTTGAGTCTGACCACATGGTGACGCTCATCAGAGGTAGCTGGAGCTCGTCGAGCAGGAACCTTCCCAGTTGCGCGCCGTTCAGGGCAGCACACAGCTCCAGTCTTGGGATGGACTGTTGCTTTTTCGGCGCCACTCGGGAACGTGCCAGGACAAACGAGACGTGGACTTCACCTCCAAGCTCTGCCGCTCTGACGTATGCCACGGACCCGTACGCCATCTCCGAGGCGTCGCAGAATACATGTAGCGTGATGACACTCCTCTCTAGGTCCGTGGAGGGAGGGAAGTAGCTCCGCTGCAGCTTGATGTGCTGGAGAGTGGGAAGTTCCTGCTCCCAGGCCTTCCACTTCTCTTCTAGGTGACGAGGCAGAGGATCGTCCCATCCTCGTTCTTGGGCCCACAGCTCCCGGACAAGCACCTTGGCCATCGTCGTGAAGGGAGCGATATATCCCAGTGGGTCGTACTGGCTCGCTAGAGTGCTGTATATCGTTCTCATCGTGACGCGTTGGGGCTTGGCAGGCTTATTGCGATAGCGTAGAGTGTCGGTCTGGAACTGCCAGATAAGTCCGAGCGTCATCTCCTGAGCATCATCTGGTGAGTGAGAGACCCAAGCCTCGCTGCTGGTCGAGGTGGCCTCCTCCGGGAGGTCTCTGATGACTTGCGGGTCGTTGCTGGCCCACTGGCAGATCTCAAATCCACCCTCCTGGAGATGAGCACGCAGGTCCTGGACTAGCTGGCGGGCTTCCGTGGCTGTCTTCGAACTGTGGAGGCAGTTGTCCACGTAAAAGCTCTTATGGACGGCGTCAAACACTCCAGGAGGTGCCGTCTCCTGCGCGGCGTGAGTCTGTAGCGCATAGGTGGCGCAACAGGGGCTGCCTGCAGGTTGTCCCGAAGGGTAGCACCTCCCACTGGTAGATAGAGGGGTCGGGGTCGCTCGGGTCCTCTCTCCAGAGAAACCTCATGAGTGGCTTGTCTTCCTCCAACATCCTGACCTGGTGAAACATTCGCTTAATGTCACCACTGACTGCGATCGGCTGCTGACGGAATCGCACCAGAACTCCCAAGAGGGCTGGGGTCAAGGTTGGACCAGGGAGAAGATAGTGGTTGAGGTTGAGCTTCCCCACCTGGTAGCTACAGTTGAAGACCACTCGGTTCTTCCCGTTGTGGTGAACATTGTGGTGCGGGAGGTACCAAGACTCGGCACTCTGGTTCGCCTCGGCTGGCTCAAGCTTCTTCACCAGACCGGACTCCGTCAGTTTCTTCATCTCCGTTCTGTAAGAAGCAGCAAGGACCTCGTCCTTCCTCATACGCTTCTCAGTGCTGGTCAGACACTGTAGGACGGTTCGAGGGGATACTCGAAACTCTGGCATGGGTTCTCTTCGGAGTAGTGGTGTGACGTATCTCTTCACGCCCTGGACTTCGATACGCACTGTCTTTGCTTTAAGGAGGTCTATGGCGTAGACGTCCTCCTTTGACCGTACGTAGAGCTTCTCATTCTTGTAGGGCGCAACGTCTAGCGTCCACAGCTTCTGGACGTTGTCTAGTAGCGCCGCATTCATGGAGTCCACACTGGTGTGAAGGCAGTTGATGGTCTGCACTTCTTCGGTTCGGACATGGAGGGATGACGTAGCTCTCCCGTCTCTATCTCTCCACTCGGTAGCGCCTTGGAGGGCCCACCCAAGCGCAGTCTTAACAGCCATCGGGCAGCCTCGTGGTCCTCTCAGCGGAGGACGGAGCGACACGATCAGTGCAGCGTTGTCCGAGCCGATGAGAAGGGTTGGCTCCGCTCCTTCTATCGGATGTAGGTCTACTCGCCGTAGGTGGGAATATCTTGCGCGTAATCTCTCCAGGGGGTAGTCGTAGCGGGAGAGCGCTAACTGGTCTGCGGTGAAGACATTCTGAAGCCGATATCTGTCCGCCGGCCGCCCCGCCGGGGAGATAGAGAAGTTGATTCTCGCCCCGGTGACCTCTTTAAGGTCGCGACGTATCGTGCGCAGAGTCAGCTTCTCCTCAGTCCCTTGGAGCCCCAACTGGCGCACTGCCTCCTGGAGAAGGATGGTCCGTTCCGACCCGTCGTCTAGAACGGCGTACGTGTCGTACACAGCGTTGTTGTGGTGAAGTCGGACCTTCACCACCTTCAGTAGGACCTTGGAGCCGCTGCTCTGGGTTGGGTCTAGATAGTAGACAGGTGTTTCCTCTTCCGGTGCGCTACCGGACCTAGGGCTTCTGGTGCCCTCCGTGGACCTGGCGAGGGAGACCTCGTGTAGGATGTTGAGGTGGACCTCCTCACAGCGGTTGCACTTTCTCCTCAAGGTACAGTTCTTAGCCAGATGGTCGCGCCCACAGTTCCAGCACCTCTTGTTCTCCTCGAGCCACCTCTGCTTGGCCTCGGTACTCAGGTTGTTGAAGTCACTGCACTCATTGAACCAGTGCTCGCTGGTGCAGTACGGACATGGCGGTGGACCTCTCCGTCCCTTTTGAGGGGGTTGAGAGGAATCCTTTCCCTCAGGTCGGGCTTTCCTCTCTCTCCGAGGCTCCTCCTCCGTGTGCAGCACTCCTACTGGGCGTCCTCTGTTCGAGCTCGGCCTGTCCCAGCGGTCTCCCTTCTCCCTCTCCTTCTTCGGCTCAGCGTAACCCATGGCGTCTACGTTGGTGTCATGCACTTCCTCCAGTAGGAACTCCGCGAAGGCAGCCATGCTCAGACCCAACTTCCCGGGGTTACAAACGCGCTGCTGTCGCCGGAACCTCTCCTGCCGGAAGCGTGGGATCTTGCGGAGCAGCCGCTCTACGTTGGAGGTGCTGTTGATCTCGCTGGCGCCAGCTGGGCCCTGCGTCTTCAGCATTCCAACCAAGGTGTGCACGCGGAGCGCGAAGTCATCCAGCGCCCGTTCATCCTTGATGGGGGCCTGCTGTTCGAGGGCTTGCAGTTCAGCAAGGGCGTGGTTCCAGGGACGACCGTAGCGGGCATCCAAGTCGGCGAGCGCTCTGGTGTAAGGTGTCGGTGCGGAGGCATGGGCCAGAACCATGTTGTGGGCTCTGGGGTTCCTCACATGCTGAAGGAGAATCGCATATTTGTAGGACTCTGAGCAGGAGTCGTCCAAGAGCGTGTCTAGGCAGATGCGTAGTTCCACATACTGGCTCCTGTCCTCGTCCTTGAAGAAGGGGAACTTGGGTCCCTCCACCTGGGGAAACATCCTGTAGTGGATGATCGGGGCTGGAGTGACGGTCTGGGTGTCCGGCCCGCATGCCTTTTGGTTCACTGGAGGACCTAGGGGTGTGCTACGCTCTTGGGGAATGGCTCCCCTCCCGGGCAGCGACGCTGGCTCCCTCTGGGCCGCGTAGCGGTCGGGTCCCTGGTCCTCTTCCTTCAAGGTGGTCAGCTGGGCCTGTAGTTGGACAGTCATGGCGGGGGTCATGGAGCCATCGGCGGGGGGTTCAGGAGATGGCACTCGAGAGGGCCGTGCGGATGATGCTCTGGAGCTACGGGCCGACGGAGCTCTGCTGATGCACACGTCGCGCATGGTCTGCATCACTTCCTCCATCGTCTTCGCGTGCAGTTGCTCTCTCTCCATCTGGAGGCGGTCGCGCTCCATCTGGAGGCGTTCACGTTCTAGCGCCTCCTGGCGCTGCCTCTCCGCCGCGCGTTCCGCTCCTTCCATCTGGAGGCGTTCACGCTCGAACTGGAGGCGTTCCCGCTCTAACGCCATCTCGGCCTGTTGGCGCATACATTCTAACAGCGCGGCACTACTCCCTCTGGAGTGCATGCTATCCGCCCCAGAGGCAGAACTGCCCACGGAAACCCTGGACCGGGAGGAAGCCACTGAACGGCAGGAGCTAGGTCTCGAGCGCGCCGTACTGGGAGGCAGATCGTTAAGGCTGAGGCCCTCCCTCTTCCGCCCGCAGGCGCTGTCAGACCGGGCCTCTCCTTCCTGCTCTTCCGTTTCTACGGCAAAACCCTGCTGTTCTGCCATCTCATCCTCAGGCTGGTGCTCTTTGATGGCTGTCTCGGTGCTAGCCACCCGCGCGCCGGCGGACACCTCGGCCTCTCCGACCACTGTATCCCGTGGAGTGCGCTCCTCACTACCACTCAGTGAGCTTTCGAGCTCAAGCTCATACTCTTGTAACCTCTGAGGCAACCGCGGGACTCTCTGTGGTCGTGGCTCTGGCTCAGGGGGCGGAGAAGGGGGGGTAACTGTCTTGTCTGGTTGGCTGCGCTCAGCCATGCTATCACTACACAACCTATCCGGCTCGAAGGACCAATTGTAACCAGGGAGTAGCTAAAGGACTGTAGAATTTTAGGAAGGGCTGGTTATCTAACTAACTCTGAGCTAAATCGGCAGTGTAGGAGGATAGAGGCAGGGGGCGCCAGCAACCCTTTAGACTAGCATTACTAGCATTAGCATTAGCATTAGCATTAGCATTAGCATTAGCATTAGCTAACAGACAACTAAACACACAGCAATGTATCGAATATGAACAAACACATTTATTTATACAAATTATATATACATCCCAATATACTCCCTCCCCGCCGGCCTCACACACACTCACTCACTCACTCACACACAGTACCTGGCCTGAAAAGGCTTAGAGTCCCGGACTGAAATGAGCGCGTTGAGGCCTGGTTGGAGCTCGCATGTGACTCGAGGAAGGCAGCAGACAAGGGGGGGGAGTGACGTTGCAATTTGAAGGGAAAGGGGCGTCTTCGTAGCAAACGACGAGGTGTGAATGGCTCAGGTCCGGTGGTCCACGGTCAGCTCCGGTGGTGTCAGCGGTCGGTCGCAATCCACCTCGGAGGCGACGACTCTGTCCGGCTTGGGTCTCGCTATGCGCCAACGTTAGCAGCCGGCGGCTAGCAAGGCTGGCTAACGGTGACACAGCTAAACTGGGCTAGCGCTGTTAACTCACTAAAAACTCCGAACTCTTCTTCACGTCGTCTGTCAGCTTGAAGGCCTCGAAGATCCTCTTGAAGAAGATGAAGTTGGGGTCGAAGATCTCTGGTTCCTCTGTGATGTACTCTATCTCCACCTCGGGCTCCTTCTCCTTCTCCTTCTCATGTCACTCTAACGCACCGACCACTTCCGTCGCTATATATACCAACCGAACATACATCCGGTCACGTACGCCAATCATACATCCGGTCACGTACGCCAATCAAAACCACGCCCACTAATCTGGCGCTTTCACAACACTGAACAAATCCAAGACAGAACTTATACAATTACAATAACAATACATACACCTTCATGAAAACGTACATGAATAGTATGGAAAATAATTAAGGAAATAACAGGGGCAAAATAGGGCTGATTTGGGGAAACTAACTGGCTCTAAATTGTGGGCCTTCATAACACACAGCTTTAGCAAAATCTGATTTATGACAGGGCCCCCAGGAATGAAGCCCTAGCTAAGACACCAGATAAGAAATGTTACAATGGGCAGCTTGTAAGTTTGTGCTACAGCAAAGAGAGCACGGGGTTGGAGCCTACTGAATTCACAGAATAGGACAAAAATGTACAGAGTGTCCTCTTTAAAACATTTATAACATTATAACATTATGAAAACATCATTCAACTCTAACATTTCCCTGCTGTTTTTCATATTTTATCACGATACAAACATTCGTCTCTTTATTCAGGTAGAGCTATCTTGCTTTCACATTTTCTAGTTCCACCGTCATTCAACGTCGCCGTACAGATCACAGACATTAATATTCATCTTTCTCAACTTGGGTTAGAGGTTGGTACTTAGGTTCCATCATAATTTCTTGAGTCAACATTTGTTGTACAAATATTCCTGAAATCAGTTTGTTAGTCATAGCTTTGAAGCAGGGGAAGACACAACAAACGAGCACAGCCAGAAATATCATTACAACAAAGAAAATCATTAGTCCTTTTACTAATAGTTGTTTCATGTCTCCCAGGTTCAGCCAATCCAACCATCCCCACGCATTCTGATCAGTGTGGGATGTTGTCAGGATGTGTTGCAAGTCACGGAGTCGGTTCATAGCGTCAGTCACATTGGGCGAGTGTAAGTTGTCGGTGATGTAAGTGCAGCATGTGGTGTTAAGCATCACACATGTTCCTCCTGCCACTGCAGTCAATAGGTCAAGAGCCATTCGGTTCTGGAGTACCATCAGTCTGATCTGATCGATTTCGCGGTTCTGGGCTTCGTTTATCGTAAGGGATGCATTTACAAATGTCTCTAATTGATAGTTCATGGTTTCTAGGCGCAGGGAATGCTTCCCTACCCCTATCCAGGGGAATAATGCATGTACAATCTTTTGACTAGTAGTCCAGAGTTTCTTGTCATCTGGGACATTACTGCCCCAGACTGGGTCGTGTGCCTGGACTTGGGCGTCTCGTTTGGGTCGTCGGGAGGATGTGGTCCCCTCATTCTAAGAAGTAGTGGATCTGGAGAATTCTTCACCGGGTTTGAGACGTACCACTCACTATAAGAATAGACCCCTTTGTAGCCGGGCTTCCACCACTACCCGTCGTTCCAGGGAAACAATGTCACTTTCTTACAATGGCTTTGGTGTATCCACGTATCTCGTTCTGCGATCTTGACAGCAGTTGGGGTGCTCAGCAGCACCTCAAATGGCCCAACCCACCGCGGGCTGTACCAATGTTTTCTTTTTATTTCTTTGATGAGGATCTGGTCACCAGGTTGTAGTCTGGAATCAGTGTAGGGAAACAGAGAGGTCTGGCAGATCATTTGTTCTGGCTATTTCCTGTTTCCTAAATAGCTGGGCCATCCACGTGGCCAGTGTGTTTTCCGTTTCTGCCAAATCTACTTCCCTAATGTCGTCTACTATGGGTAGTCTAAACCCATAGGTGTCGGTGTTATTCTCATGTGTGTTTCCACTAGAGAAACACACTCTTCCCACCTTCGCCCCGTTTCTTCCATTGCTTTCTTAAGTCTTAGTTTGATTGTGCCGTTCGTTCTCTCTATCAACCCTGCACTTTGAGGGTGATAGGAACAGTGATTCTTTAGTTCAATGTCCAGGTGTTTGGACACGTGTTTGATCAATTCGTTCACGAAATGTGCGCCATTATCACTATATAATTTTTTGGGAAATTGTGTGTAATTATATATGTGAAAATGTGCATTAATACTGTCAATCATTCCCTGCTGTTGATACGTGGCAAAAGACCATGTATCAAATGAGCCGCTGTTTTGTAGAGGCTTTGTGGTAATTTTCCCATTTATTCTATAAACTTTGTCATTCGTCCAAATTCGTGTGTATGTGTATTATTTGTGTTCGTATGTAAATGCGAACCACCCCTGTGAATCTTTATCCACTGGGATGGAGAAGAACGCATTGTTAAGGTCTATAACAGAGAAGTATGTGTGTGTGTGTGGTGTGTGTGTGGCTGTGTGTCTCTCCCTGTCTCTGTCTGTCTCTCTCTCTGTCTGTTTCTCTCTCTCTCTCTGTCGGTCTGTCTGTCTGTTTCTCTCTCTCTCTCTGTCTGTCTGTCTGTTTCTCTCTCTCTCTCTGTCTGTTTCTCTCTCTCTCTGTCTGTCTGTCTGTCTGTTTCTCTCTCTCTCTGTCTGTCTGTCTGTTTCTCTCTCTCTCTGTCTGTCTGTCTGTCTGTTTCTCCCTCTCTGTCTGTCTCTCTGTCTGTCTGTTTCTCTCTGTTTCTCTCTGTCTCTGTCTGTTTCTCTCTCTGTCTCTCTCTGTCTCTCTCTCTGTCTGTTTCTCTGTCTGTTTCTCCCTCTCTGTCTGTCTCTCTGTCTGTCTGTTTCTCTCTGTCTCTCTGTCTCTGTCTGTCTGTCTCTGTCTGTCTCTCTACTCTCTCTCTCCTCTCTGTCTCTCTCTCCTGCTCTCGCTCTCTCTCTCTGTCACTTTCTACTGCTTTCTCTCTCTCCTGCTTTCTACTGCTTTCTCTCTCTCTTTCTCCCCCTCTCTCTCTCTTTCCCCCTCTCGCTCTCTCTCCCTCTCTGTCTCTAGCATCAGCTGACTGTTTTTTTTCTTTTTTTTCTCTTTCTTTCGTCTGAGATCCTCAACTGCATGTTCTGCATAGTTCATGCATTCTGTCACTCCACAAGTCTTGTGGTTTATATTATGCTTCTTTTTCTAGTTTCTGTTTCATCTTTTCTACCTTTCTTGTTTTTTAGTATCAGTTCTAGGCGTATTTTCTTAATATTTCTCAATCTCTCCTCACCCTCCTCCTTAAACAACTTTAACATTCCTCTCTCGCCCTCTTCCCCTGTAGTTAAATCACAACCATACACACGTCTGTGATTAGTTGGGTCCTCTCATTTCTCTCTCTGTTTCTCACTCTCTCACACACTCTCTCTTATCTCTTACACACACACTCCCTCTCTCTGTCTCAAACACACACACTCCCTCTCTCTGTCTCAAACACACACACTCCCTCTAGTCAGGTTCACTATGTTTCAATTTAAACTTTCGTGGGAATTTTTTGGGGATTTGCTAATCTATACATTTTTGGAAAGGGCATTGTATGAGGAATCAGAAAATATATGTTTCCATTTGCACAGATGTCTGAAAGGCGGCCATCTTGGCATTTACAAAATGGCCGCCATAATACACACGTTTTGTAATATCTTGGCTTCTAAATAAGCTAGAACATTGATTTTAACTGCTAAACCTACATTTTCAGGGTCAATGAATCCAATGGTTGGAGTTACAAAGCCATTTTTTGTATTCTTCTTCTTAAAAAAAAAAAAAATATGGGCACAGGCAGCCATTGCTCTGCAGGATCCATAGGCTAATTGGATCCCCTGCAAAATTGGTACTCCAAACATGAGGATGGCATGCTTAAACCAACAACCACAGACGTCCTCCCAGCCCCAAAGTCCATCATTGAGATGGTACAATGCAAATGCAAAACTGACTGTTCTTCTGGCAGATGTTCATGCAGAGCTAAGAACTTAGCCTGTACCGACATGTGCAGCAGCCAGTGCCAGAACGATGACGATTCCCAAGCTGTGACGCACGAAAGTGATGATGATTAACTAATCTAACAGCCCAGCTCACATTGGCACGCATTGGACTCGCCATTCACATATCACATCAGGTGGTCTAGTGTGTGGGTAGTGGTGGTCTAGTGGATAGTGAGTTGGACTTGGGATCGGAAGGTTGTGAGTTCAAATCCCGCCTGAAGCCACACCACTACTAGTGTGCCCTTGGGTAAGGCACTTAGCCCTCAGTTACTCCAGGGGGAATGTCCCTGTAATTCGTAATTGTAAGTCGCTTTGGATAAAAGCGTCTGCTAAATGGCAAAATTATTTAAATTAATTAAATTATTACATCACACATAGCATAAACGCTTATACATAGTCAAGATACACAACCCGCCTGTCATTACACATAGAGTAAATACACATCCCACAAACAGAACAACCAGCACACCATACACTCCCCACATTCCTCCCATTCATTTATTTTGTTTCATTCCCTATTTTTATCATTAAATATGATATACGGAGCTTATTCTCCATGCCGCACCCGCCTTGAAGTCCTGCCTGAGAGCGTTCCTCACTTCCTGTTTGCGCCAACTCAAGATCCCCAAAATCTGGCGAAGAGCCCTAGTTGTTACGATCCCTAAACCGAATAAGCCTGAAGGGGACCCTAAGAGTTACCGTCCCATCTCTCTGTTATGCATCCCCTTCAAGATCCTCGAGACGGGGCCGTCTTTATAGACCTGACGGCTGGCTACGATACCGTATGGCATCGCGGCCTCACCTGCAAGCTGCTCCGCCTGCTGCCGGACAGGCACATGGTCAGAATGATCATGGAGCTCATCCGTAACCGCAGCTTTACCCTTACCACCGGTTGCGGACAGCTAAGCAGGCTTCGACGCCTTAAGAACGACGTCCCTCAGGGATCGGTCCTGGCCCCCCTCCTCTATAATATCTACACCTATGACCTGTCCAACACACTCTCGCGGAAGTACGCCTACGCAGACGACCTCGCAGTGGTGTACTCTGCTGGAAATTGGCAGTCTGTGGAGGGGATTCTGAGCCAGGACATGCAGACACTAGTGGCATACTTCCGGAAATGGAGATTGAAGCTTAGCGAGGCAAAGACGGTGTCGGCTGCCTTCCACCTTAACAACAGGGAGGCTAAATGTGAGCTTAGAGTATACCTAGATGGAACTCCCCTGCCATGTTCCGCTGAGCCAATCTATCTCGGCGTGACATTGGACAGGACGCTCACGTTTCGCCGGCACCTCGAGTCACTGCGCAAGAAGTTAACAGCTCGTGTGGCGTTGATGAGGCGACTGGTTGGCTCAGGCTGGGGCGCCGGCGCAAAGACCTTGCACACGGCAGCCCTAGCCCTCCTTTATTCAACTAGTGAATACTGCGCCCCAGTATGGTGTCGCAGTGCCCACACCCGCCTCATCGACTCGCCTATAAACGAAGCCTTGCGGTTTGTGACAGGATGCCTGCGTCCTACCCCTGTGGACAACCTTCCCACCCTAGCAGGCATCCAGCCCGCAGGCCTCCGCCGCATGGGAGCCACAGCACGTCTCGCCTGCCGGGCCGTGGAGCTTAATAACCATCTGCTCCACGATAGGCTCACTATAACAGCGGAGCCCTCCCGGCGTCTCAAGTCGAGACACCCATTTGTGCCTGCCGCACAGGATCTCAGGCAGCAATGCAGAGATCTTAACATCAGTGCGGCAGGATGGGCGGATTATATGTGGCGCGCGGAGTGGGAGGCAAACACCTCCAAACTCCGCGACCATATCCCAGTCGCCGGCCCTGAGCCCCTCGGGATGGACTTGCCAAGGCTATCCTGGGTGAGGCTCAATCGTCTCCGGACCGGCATCGGGCGTTTCCGCTCATCAATGCACAGATGGGGCTTGGCCCCAAATGCATCGTGCGAGTGTGGCGCAGAGGACCAAACCGCAGACCATGTTATCCTGGATTGCCTGGTGTACCACCCACCCAACGGGATGCATGTTCTGTCGGTATTAGATGACGAGACGATGACGTGGCTTCTGGAGGGGTGTCCAGAAATATAGCCCGGGTGAGCCCCTCAACCAGGTCTCGGGGTGGTAAAAGGGTAGCCCCTCGGCCCCGAGCATGGTGGAGTGGAGAGGAAAACAACTACCCATACGCCGAAAGAAGATCATTAAATATGCCATTAGGCTAAAGATGTACCTGCCTCTGTATTGCCTTACTGGTTGCTGGCTGTTGCCATAACATCCAAAAATGTATAGATTAGCAAATCCCCCCAAAAAGCCAACAAAAGTTTAAATCATAACAACGAGACTATCTAATGCAGGAGGTTGTCGTGATCATACTGTGGTCTGTGGACTCACGTATGGAAGTAATAGAAAAACGACAATTTCTTAAAGTATAAGTTACAAATTGTTATGTGATGATATAAAAAAAAAAAAATACAAAAAATAGCTTTGTAACTACAACCATTGGATTCCTTGACCCTGAAAATGTAGGTTTAGCAGTTAAAATGTTCTAGCTTATTTAGAAGCCAAGATATTACAAAACGTGTGTATTATGGCGGCCATTTCTTAAATGCCAAGATGGCCGCCTTTCAGACATCTGTGCAAATGGAAACATATATTTTCTGGTTCCTCATACAATGCCCTTTCCAAAAATGTATAGATTAGCAAATCCCCAAAAAATTCCCACGAAATTATATAACAAACCTGACTACTCTCTCTGTCTCAAACACACACCCCACAGCCCCCACCTGTGGCCTTCTCTGCTCTCTCTCTGTCACTGAACATACAGTATCCCTAATCTTGACCCTAATTCTAACACATAACCTTTCAATCCTACACTATTCTAATATTTCCCCTTAATATCAAAACTGCCACAATTACCCATTATTTATGTCATGTTTCTGTTTTTACTAGACAACGTGTCGTTCAAAACCTAGTTTCCTAATTCACCGCAGTGTGCGTCGCGGATGACATGTTCTGTTTCTCCGTTCGTCACCAGTGACAGTCAATTCTCACAAGTATTCACTTTCAGTCATAGTTTCAGTTTCCATTCTTAGTCTGCTGTTTACATAACACAAAAGATATACATCTATTTTTCAAAATGGATTCTTTTTGTATGTCAAACTCACAGTCTAAGTTCCATTAGTCTACTGTTTACATAACACAAAAGATATACATCTATTTTTCAAAATGGATTCTTTTTGTATGTCAAACAATTCCTATTTTGTACAATTTAGGATAAATAGACTATTCATTTCGATTGCAATCTTTCTTTTTCTCTTAGGGTGAGAATAACCCGCTTATTTACCGGTGTCTTTGCTGCCTGTTGTCTGGTCTGGGATCCCGTCAGCCGTCTTTTGGAGGAGAAAAGGAGGAATTGACATCTAACGCACCGGCCTGGAGCGAATTCACGTCCCAGGACTTTCTCCGGGTCGCTCGATCCCGGGCTGTCGACAGACTTCGGCGTGTCGTTCCTCCTGGTCTCCTCCCAGACGACCTGTTGGGATCCGGCTCGAAGGACCAATTGTCAGATAGGGTTAAATACTATATTCTGATTCAGCCTGGTTGTAAGGCAGGTCATGCTAACCCATCGATAGTTCAAACAGATCGTATTAGACTTCAAACAACAAAGAGACCCGGATTCATCATGATTCTTATTTTCTTGCGCAAGGAGAGTGAACCCCAGGTCTCCGAGAGACCTCGGATTCAAACTGATCTTTTCCTCTCCGAGCTAGCATTTTATTCTCAAACACAAAGAGACACACATGGGGAGGGGGAGGCGGTTTGATGAACAAGAACAGTGTCTAGCAAAATAAGTTTATGAGAGGGCCCCCAGGAATGAAGCCTAGCCTGAGACACGAGATAAGATTTGTACAATGAGGAGCTTGTATGTTTGTGCACAGCAAAGAGCACGGGGTTGGAGCTGGGGAATTCACAGAACAGAACAGAATGTATAGGACAGAATATACAGAGTGTCCTCTTTAAAACAGTTATAATATTATAACATTATGAAAACATCGTTCAACTCTAACACTTATGTGACATTAAGGTAATGAATAAAGGAGACAACTACAGTATGCAGGTAGTAGCCTACATCGTTCCTAGCAGGCAGACTGGTTCAATCTCCTTAGAAACAAAACATTACAGATTTAGCTATTCTCAACTCTAAACGAACTGCACTGTTAAAACGCTAGATTTAGACCTCACCTGTGTCCCTGTCACCTGTTTAGACCTCACCTGTGTCCCTGTCACCTGTTTAGACCTCACCTGTGTCCCTGTCACCTGTTTAGACCTCACCTGTGTCCCTGTCACCTGTTTAGACCTCACCTGTGTCCCTGTCCCTGTCACCTGTTTAGACCTCACCTGTGTCCCTGTCCCTGTCACCTGTTTAGACCTAACCTGTGTCCCTGTCACCTGTTTAGACCTCACCTGTGTCCCTGTACTTGTCTCTGCTGCCCTTTGACCAAAAGAGGTCTTTATGTCCATTTTCCTTTTTTCCCAGCTCACCTAGTAAAAGTGAGACGATTGATAATATCAAAAACATGCTTGCACACACATATAACTTACTCACACACAAGTCAGTGTTACTGGCCCCAATTTGGTACAATTATTACTGAAATTATTGAGAATAGAGACATTGTTGACATACGTAAACTAGGTCTTGTAATCTTTAATGTTCGCTAACTAGCGAACTCACTAAAATAACATTAGAACATGTTTGTACTGACAGAACATGACATGAACTTGTTCATTAATATGTTACATTTGAACCAACATTATGTAAATGGCATTTATACAGTTTGTTTTACCCACCTGAATGAACGAGAATCGTGGACAAGGTTTTAACATTAAAGTTATTCGTGGCTTGTTTATTGAGGAACCGATGTCCCGCTCCAGTGTTGCCAGATAGGCCTACTTTTGGTCACTCTGGACGGGTGGATTCGGCAGCTTTTAGACTGGTTGGGCTTGAAATTGTCAATCCTGTCTGGCAACCCTGCGCTCCACTACAGCGCTTGGCTAGTGGGGTGAGATGGAGCCGGGAGGTTTTGAGTTACCGTTGTGTGTAGTGGAAAAAATCACCAAAATGACTAAATGTGTTTCAGATTTAAAAAAAATGTTAAGCCAGGTATGGCGAGTGCCATGAATTGCCATACCAACACGACGCCTATTGAGAGACAGCGAGAGAGCCACGCACTTTTAATGAATGGATTAAAGAGCCGCACAGAGACAGGCAAAGAGATCTCTGCTTCATTCATCAATCACTCCAACTCCTACCGTCAGGTCGGCGCCTCCGTTGTTGTTCAAGCTAGTGTCGCTTTCCCAGTCTTTGTGTAATAAGTGAACATGTTGTAATGTTTGCCCTCTAGCACAGTTATAAACTTAATAAATGACTCGTGTTGTCTTCAGTCTCAGCACTGTGTGCGCTTATTGATCCGCCATTTTAGTTTCACGTCCCGTTTCACATCCCGTTCCCTGGTCTCGCGGGAATAGCTGACGTCTATCCTATGGCAATGAATGAATGAATGAATGAATGAATGAATGGTCTTTATTGTCATTAATACAGTACAGGTACCATACAACGAAATTTAGTAGGGGGGGCTCCCCTGGTGCTTGGAAAAAGACTAAAGACAAAAGGGCCAAGGGTAAAATAAAAAAGGGAAAAGAGCTGGTTTACATAAATAAAGGCTATGTACACTATCTACTATACTATACTACTATACTATACAATAAAACACTGTGCTGTACTCTATGCTATGCTATAAATATCCTAACTGTTCCTATAGCTGAACCTTATGTACACAAGGGTTGTCATATTGCACATAGTATTGTTGCACATTCATTTAAAGTGTCGCAGTTTGCAGGTTTGAAATGTTCACAGTTGTATTTAAATATTTCACTTATGTTTACAATCTAGTAGCTGCCATCAAGTTGTCTAGATTGTCCAGGGCCTAGAACCTAGGTCTTTGCTGTGTTCAGGGCCTGAATGGCAAGCGGTGAGGTATAATATTATGATTTATAGTATATCAGATGCGTCAGATGTTACAACTCCTTTTTCCCCCCAAAAAGTGCTGCTGTACACAATAATAATTAGTCTAACAGGTGGATCAATAAACCCACACAGTGCTGAGACTGAAGACAACACAAGCCATTTATTGTGTGTGTGTGTGTGTGTGTGTGTGTGTGTGTGTGTGTGCGTGCGTGCGTGTGTGTATAAGCATATGTTGAGTGTGTATTGTGTGTGTGTGAATGTGTGCATTGTTGTTATTATCATTATTAATGTGTCTTTCTCCTTTGTTGCCTGTTAGTTCGTTTATATGTGTCTTCAGTGGTATAGTCTAGTTTTTTTCTAGTGGGTATACTGTGATTTTGCCCTCCCAGTCAGAGCTAGGGTTGGGTACCGTTTGGGTTTTATCCGGTACCGGTACCTAACCGATACTTTAAAAACGGTACCGGTACCAAAACGGTACTTAATTCGGTACTTTTGATTTTTTTAAATGACATATATATATATATAATAATAACACGGTCGACAACATTAAACAGCTTTTCACTTTTTTATTGCTGAGGCACAATATATATTAGTTAAATATACACTCAAATTAAAATAAATGAAAATAAAACTCCTGAGCCTTGGGGACTCCATTAAGCTGGGGGTGCCTATCGTTGGTACTGATGTCCAATACGAGTACACACTTGTTCGGCAGCCCCTCAAGGACATCAGAATATTCTTAGAAAAGGGATCTAGTGAAGAGGCCTGCATAGCCCCCAGAACCAAGAAGACCAAGAGGAAATATAACTCTGATGAACTGGAGCCCTCCACCTCGTCAAAATCCAAACTCTGTTGCCGCTCAGCTACTACTACTCCCCTCCCCCTCTCTGGTCCATGATGACATGACGATTGATTTTTCAGACACAGTAGTAGGATAAGGATATATCTACATGATATATACATGATCTGACACAGTACCCGAATATCAGGAGATCCCCGATCATGTTGTCCACATCGCAGAGACGCAGCCACACATCCGCACTACGTCATCAACAGACGCGTCGAATCCTGGAGTGCACTGTCCAATCAAAGGCTTGCGTTCGTAAACTCGCTCTGAGAGCGTCGCAGCGCACACTGGGCCCGACGTCATAAGGGGAGCAAGTAATTTGATTGGACAGAAGGCATTCCACGAGTGGTGATCAGAATTCCAGAACGAGTTTATGGAACGCACCCATAAGTCGAGCGTCGCGTTACGCCAACCCGCTAGCGGAAGTTGCTATTAGCAACCTTCTCGTTATCCTTCCGTACTCGCTGCTTTCACTGAGTGGAAATTTAACAGGCGATGTGACGTCACGAGTCACCAGTTGACACCGGACACCAGGGGGCGAGATAGAAAAGTACCGAAATGATGTACCGAAATCTCCTTTGCGATTCGGTACGGGTACATAACGAATGTAAAGTAACCGGTACCTACAGGTACCGATTTTCGGTACCCAACCCTAGTCAGAGCGACACCTGTCCCGTAGCGACACCCCATAAGCACCACCACACTCACTTATGCATACAGTATGCATCTACACCAGTGTTTGCTGCCTTGGGGGGGGTGGCATGGACTGTACTTGTACATCAAGCTGCCTCACGCTACAGAAACAGGAGATAGGCTCCTGCCCCCTAAGGGCCGTTAGGCTCCAGAACCATCGGTTCTCAAGGCTACTTATGTGGTCTTGACTACATGTGCACTTTCTCACCTGGTTCTTGCTGTCTCTCTGGTGTGCCGACACCATCCTGCTCTCTCTCATTCTCTCCCTCTCTATCCTCCTCTCTCCCTCTTTTGCTGTCAACCAAAAGGCAAATATAACAACCAGAGTATTTATAATTTAATAAGAGGTATACATTGAATTCATATCAAATCATAACATCATTCTAATTGAATATTGGGTTGCTGTGGGCAATGCAGTCAGATACTGTCTTTACTTACTCTCTCACCTGTAAGAAAACCGTATGTCCAACTACAAAAAACAGACATTTCCAATGAGTGAGGGTTTGTTCCAATGCTTCAATCCACTGTCCATGTACTGTAAATATACCATTATGGTATTACCATAAAGCCCAATTCTAGCAGAATAAGAAAGATTGTATATCTACTTTAAGTAAAATAATAAAGTGCATCCAGTTAGCTCTTTAGCTGGCATGTGTGCAGCAGACTAGCTCATCTAATCACCTCTGAGCACGCTAGCTAGCTTGCTAGTTCTTTGACACTATTATTCACATCATGAAACTATAATCAGACACTTTCTAGTCACAATAATAACGACTAATTTGAACCAACTTTCTCTGTCAGAACACAGTAATTTTATTTGCTAACGTTTCAACTTGCTTACTTTCTTCTGCAGAGCTTTCACCCTGCAAAAACTCTCTCGCGTCAAAACAAAACAAAACCATTCTCCAGCGCGGTACGAAGCGAAGTGTGGAGGTAGGTCTGGCCCGCCCACCCCAAGGCAATTGTAGGGGAAATACTGAGAGCATTCTGAACGACTGGTTATGCGATAACAAACATGTCAGAAAGTTCGAAGTAAGTGCTTCGTAACACAGACGGGGTGAATTTTATGAATAAAAGTGTGAAAGTTCTGTCACAAAACGCCTTTACGTATCCTCGCACATTTTTAAGTGGGTATACGCAAATCCTTGGCCTTTCCTAGTGGGTATACGGCGTAGTCCTGCGTATCACGTAGACTACACCACTGTGTCTTGGTGGTTGGACCCTTCCTCCTACTGTTTTTCAAGTCAACTTTGTTATCCTCATGAGTATAACTATTACTATTTGTATTGTTTTGTTTTCCTTCATTTGGTTATTGAATAAGAATGTCTTTTGTCTTTTTTTTCTAAATAAGAATATGAATAAGAATGTATTTTTTTCTAAATAAAATTAGTCCCCTGAAGAAGGTGATGCTACAGCATACAATGTGATTCTAGAGAATTGTATGCTTCCAACTTTGTGACAACAGTTTGGGGAAGGCCCTTTCCAGGTTCAGGATGACAATGCCCCCATACACAAAGTGAGGTCCATAATGACATGGTTTTCTGAGTTTGGTCTGGGAGAACATGACTGGCCTGCACACAGAGCTCTGACCTCAACCCCATCGAACACCTTTGGGATGAATTGGAACGCCGACTGCAAGACAGTCCTTCTCACCCAACATCAGTGGCCGACCTCAGTAATGCTCTTGAATGAATGAATGGACTTTATTGTCATTGCTACAGTACAGGTACCAAACAACGAAATTTAGGAGGGGTGGCTCCCCTGGTGTTAGGAAAAAAAAAAAAAAAAAACTTTTAGAAAAAAAAATCACAAGAAGGGAAGGAGCTGGTTTACATAAATAAAGGCTATGTACACAATCCATTGTACTATACTGTACAGATAGTCGACTAGGGTTGTCATATTGCACAATAGTATTTTTTTCACGTTATTTAAAGTGTCACAGTTTGCAGGCTTGAAATGTACATGTTTGTGCCTCAGCACTACACCTGATTTTTTCAGTCCAGCAGCTGCCATACAATCCGTCCAAACTGTCCAGGGCCCAGAACTTAGGTCTTTGCTGTGTTCAGGGCCTGGACGGCCCTATGGTAGAAGCAGTTCTTCAGTCTGTTTGTCTTAGCGGCCAGGGTCCTGAACCTCCTTTTCGAGGGCAGCCTGGTAAAGTGTACGTGCCCAGGGTGGGTCGGGTCCCTGGAGATCTTTGAGGCCTTCCTGAGACAGCGTGTGTTGTACAGCTCTTCCAGAGAGGGGAGGGGGGCGCCGGTGATCTTCTGTGCTGTTCTCACTACTCTCTGTAGCGCATTTCTCTCCGCTGTTGTGCAGCTGGAGAACCAGTTGCAGATGCCGTAGGTGAGGATGCTCTCCACTGCGCCGCGGTAGAAGGCCACCAGTATCTCCTGCTTGTTGTGTTCCTTCCTGAGGCATCTCAGGGTGTATAGCCGCTGTTGTGCCCTCTTGATGGTGCCTTTTGTGTTGTCCTTCCAGGTCAGGTCATCCCGCATGTGATGTCCCAGGAATCGGAGGGTTGAGACTCTCTCCACGCTCTCTCCGTCGATGAGCAGGGGCTGGATCTCGGACTTTTTCCTCCTGAAGTCTACGATGAATTCCTGGGTCTTTGACTTGTTCAGCAGCAGGTTGTTAACCTTGCACAGCTTGCTTAGTTGCTCTACCTCATCCCTGTACGCCGCCTCGTCCCCCCCCCGAGATACATCCCACCACGGTGGTGTCGTCTGCAAACTTTACGATGTAGTTGCTGGGGTGGACGGGGGTGAAGTCGTAGGTGTAGAGGTTGTAGAGCAGGGGTCACCAACACGGTGCCCGCGGGCACCAGGTCGCCCCCAAAGACCACTTGAGTCGCCCGCAGGCCTGTTCTAAAAATAGCGTCTAGTGAGCTGCGTCTAAAATGAAAAAAATAAATAAAAATAAAACATGTATTCTATAATTTATATATATTTGATTCTGTTGCTATTCTTTTTTAATCACACTTGCATTCATATAGATTTAAAAATGACAATATCTTAAAAATATGTTTATTATACATAAGTTTAGATAGGTGAACTCTGACCTACTCTAGTTCTAACGTCAGTATTGTGCGCGACAAGTGGAGAGTAAGTTGGCGGGCGCAGCGAAGGTGGGCGCTTAATGCAGTTTAGCACCCCAAAAACATGGCAGAAAAAAGAAAGAAAACGTATCACTTTCACAACGATTGGGAGGAGGAGTTCTTTTTTACGACTGTGAAAGAAACCTGCGTGTGTCTCATTTGTGGGGCGACTGTGGCCACGGCAAAGCGGCACAATGTGGAGAGACACTTCACTACCTGTCACAAAAGCTACCATGCTAACTACCCACCAGGGACCGCACTACGGGCAGAAAAAGCCCGCGAGCTAAAGGCAGCTTTGGGTAAGCAACAGTCTTTTTTCACGAGGCCGGCGAAAAAGTCACAAAAAGCAACCGAAGCCTCGTTTAGAGCTACACATTTTCTGATCAAGAAGAAGAAGGCATTTTCAGACGGAGAAGTTGTCAAAGAAGCAATGCTTATAATTGCTAACACTGTACTAAACGATGAGAAAAATGTAACCGATCTAATCTCCGCTCTCTCCGACGTCCAACTGGGGGCATCTACGATGGCTAGACGAGTGTCAGCTATGTCTGGTAACTTGGCCGATCAGCTGGACCAGGATCTGGCTAAGTGCAGCTGGTTTAGCATCCAGTGCGACGAGTCCGTGGACAGCAGCAGTACAGCGCAGCTGTCGGTTTTCATCCGGATGGTGTTTGAAGATTTCTCCACAAGAGAAGAACTCCTGACACTACTGCCCTTAAAGACAACTACGAGGGGAGTTGACATTTATAACACGGTGAAGGAGTTTTTCGTGCAGAAAAAGATACCGTTGGAAAAGCTGGTAGCGGTGACTACAGACGGGGCTCCTGCTATGATCGGCCGACATACAGGTTTCATCGCTCACTGTAAAGGTGACCCAGACTTCCCAACATTTCTGCATTACCACTGCATTATTCACCAGCAGGCGTTATGTGCAAAAGTGATCGGCTTTGAGCACGTGATGACTCCCGTTGTGAAAATCATAAACAACATCCGTTCCAAAGCAAAGCAGCGCAGGATTTTCAAGGTGCTATTGGAGGAGATGTCAGCTGAATATGGTGACCTGCTGCTACACACAGAAATCCGATGGCTCAGCAGAAGACGAGTTTTACGTTGTTTTTTGTCACTTTTGGGTGAAATCAAAGCGTTCATGCAGTCCAAAGGCGAAGATGTCTCACTGCTAGAGGACACAGAGTGGACACTTGACCTTGCATTTTTGACAGACATTACTGGGAAACTAAACAACTTGAACTGCGAGCTGCAAGGCAAAGGTAAGACTGTTGTTGATATGATAAGTGCTTTAAATGCATTTAAAGCCAAGATGAACGTTTTTTCTGTGGATATACAGAGAAAGAAGGTGCTGCACTTTCCCTCTGTGCAGTCGGTGCTGAAAGACAATGCTTCTGCATCTGAGACATTTGACAAAGTTGCAGAAAAGTACTGTGAAGTCATAAACAGACTTGGGCAAGAGTTTGAGAATAGGTTTTGTGACCTTCATCAGCTTGAGCCATGTGTGTCATTCATTTCCAATCCTTTCATGAATGTGGACACAACATGCTGTGCTGAGCAACTAAGTGCAACGTTCAACTTGGATGCTGCACAGGTGGAGATTGAAATCATAACATTGCAAAATGACCTCCACCTCAAAGCCCACCAGGCTGCACCAAACTTTTGGTGCCTTGTTGATACAGAGAAGTACAGTGGTGTATGCACAGCAGCTATGAAGGTTGCCAGCCTGTTTGGTTCAACCTATCTCTGTGAATCAGCGTTTTCTGACATGAACTTCATCAAGAACAAACACAGAACACGCCTCACTGATGCACATCTGAAAGACTCACTCACAGTTGCAGTGTCAAGTTACACACCAGATTACAATATACTGGTGAACAGCATGCAATGCCAGTATTCCCACTAACAAAGAAACAGATACCAGATGTTGTCAGTGGCAACATGGCAGTGCCATGGCAAAGTTTAATTAAAATATTGAAGAATTGTGTTCAATTTAAAAGTGTGTTCATGACATGTAACAGTTATAATTTGTTAAAAATGCAGCAGATTTGGTCATTAGTTCAAAATGTGACAAGATGTATTTAAAAATATGTAAGTTGATTTTTCTTTAACATTACATAATTGATAACTTTTTGAAACATGGTGCAACATAGTTCATGATTTCTTAAAAGGGTTTGTCAGTGGCTAGTGAAAATGGGTAATTTTTCCTATGAAATGTAGTGATGTAAGTGATAATCTGAAAATGTAACAATTACTGAGATTAATAGAGATAAAGTGCTGAATATTGATATCTGTTTCCCACCTTGTTGTCATTTTTGAGAATTATTGTGAGAAATCATTAACGTGATCAGTGTCTTCACATAGATGAGTATCATTAATCATTATTAATAATATATAACTAAAGGCAAACTGAGCAAATGTGTTATTTCAGAAGAGCGTATCAAACTGGTAGCCCTTCGTATGACTCAGTACCCATGAAGTAGCTCTCAGTTTCAAAAAGGTTGGTGACCCCTGTTGTAGAGGATGGGGCTTAGCACGCAGCCCTGGGGGGACCCAGTGCTGAGGCTGAGGGCTGTGGAGGTGTGTGGGCCCACCCGCACCCCCTGGGGGCGGTCGGTCAGGAAGTCCTTGATCCACGCACATATAGAGTGTGATAGACCCAGGTCTAGTAGTTTGGTCACTAGCCTGTCTGGAAGGATGGTGTTGAAGGCGGAGCTGAAGTCCACGAAGAGCAGTCTCGCGTAGCTGTTTCCCCTCTCCAGGTGGGATAGAGTGGCGTGGAGAGTCGTCGCGATGGCGTCCTCTGTGGACCTGTGGGCTCTGTAGGCGAACTGGTATGGATCCAGGTTGGGCGGGAGGCGTGTGAGTATGTGGGCCCGGACTAGTTTCTCGAAGCACTTCATGATGATTGGTGTGAGTGCCACCGGGCGGTAGTCGTTTAGGCAGCTCACCGTGCTTTTCTTCGGGACTGGGATGATAGTTGAGGTTTTCAGGCAGGGTGGGACGGTGGCCTGGGACAGGGACTGGTTAAAGATGTTGGTCGGCGCAGTCTCTCAGCACCCGTCCCAGGACGCCATCCGGCCCGAGGCTTTCCTGGGGTCCACCGCCTTCAGTACGCGTCTCACTTCATGCTCTGTGAGGGTGAGGCTGCTGAGAGCTGGAGAGAGTGGTGTTTGTGTTGCGGTTACCTCCGTTCGCCCCTCGTCGAACCGGGCGTAGAAGGTGTTCAGCTTTCCCGCCAGCAGGGGGTCGTCCTCTGCGGCTGTGAGCCTGTTGGCTCTGAAGTTTGTCATCTGCTGAACCCCCTGCCACATCCGCCTGGAGTCGTTGCTCAGGAGGCGTTCCTCAATCTTCTCTCTGTGCTCTGCCTTGGCCGCTTTGATTCCGCGCTTTAGGTTGGCCCTGGTGGAGCTGTACAGCGGTGTGCTCTTCCCTGCGAAGAAGGCGTTGTCCCTCTCGTTGATCAGTTTTTGGACCTTCCCAGTCATCCATGGCTTCGTGTTGGGGTAGACCCGGACCCGTTTGTCCACGGTGACTGAGTTGGTGCAGTTCACTATGTGGTTCAGAACCGACGACGTGTACTGTTCCAGGTCCTCATGCTCATATTCCTGCCATAGGGTGTCATTTAGGCAGATCTGCAGTGGAGCGGACCCTTCTGGCCAGGTTCTGACAGTCTTAGTGGTGATGGGAGCACTTTTCCCCATGGTAGTGTATGCAGGAATCAGGAGGATTGACACGTGGTCAGACATGCCTAGATGAGCTAGCGGACTAGCCTTGTAAGCACGTTTGATGTTGGTGTATACCTTGTCCAGTGTTTTTTCTCCTCTCGTTGCACATTTCACATGCTGATAGAACTTGGGTAGTACTGCCTTCAGGTCGACATGATTGAAATCCCCCGCTATGATGTGAATAGCCTGTGGATCAGTGCTTTGTTGGCCACTGATGACTTCATATAGTCGCGCCAATGCTAGGCTGCCGTCTGCGCTAGGCGCTATGTACACACATGTTATGAGCACCGCGTTAAACTCCCTCGGGAGGTATGTGGGTCGGCATTTAACAGTCAAGTATTCCAGGTCTGGGGAGCAGTGGCTACTTACAGTTTTCGTGTTTAAGCACCAGCTATCCTTCGTCGATATTATGATCCCACCTCCTCTTGACTTGCCGCTAAGCTCCGTTCGGTCAGCGCGATGTAAGGTCCTTCCCTCCAAGCTAACAGCTGCGTCCACAATAGTGTCATTTAGCCAGGTTTCGGTCAGAATAATCACACAGCTATCCCCCACGATGTTGTTTTTGGCAACCTGTAGTCTCAGTTCATCCATCTTGTTCGTCAGGGACCTGACGTTGGAGAGGAAAATACTTGGCAAAGCTGGCTTGTCTGGGCTTCTCCTCAGCCTTGCTAGCAGGCCTCCCCTTGCTCCTCGGCGTTGTTTACGGTCTCGCCTCCGTCGCTTACGCCTTAGTGTTGGGATAGCGTAGTACTTTTCACCCGGCGACCGCGCGAGGTCTAATGGGATCCTTTGTTGTTCCAAGAATTCCGCCGTTACAGTCCCCTCGTTTTTCGCACCAACTTCTAGTAAGTCTAGTCTGCTGTAGGTACTATTTACACAACCGTTCCCTATAAGTACTAAAATAAAAATGTACATACAAATGTACTTAAAAACACTAAAAAACACCAGCGTGGAAGCCACTCCAAGCCTCGCGACTGAGCGCGCCGCCATCTTGGGAGTTGTGGCTGAATGGGAGCAAATCCCCCGCAACCATATTCTAAAATGTAGTAGAAAGTCTTCCCAGAAGAGTGGAAGCTGTTACAGCAGCAAAGGTGGGACCAACTCCATATTAATGCCCATGGTTCTGGAATGACAAGTTCAACAAGGACATATGGGTGTGATGTTCGGGTGTCCCAATACTTTTTTCCATATAGTGTATATGGAAACTTAATTATTTAAATATTTTATTGTTTATTCAGATTTATAGAATTGGAATGCTCTGCCCTTGGATCTTAGATCAGCTGGCTCGGTCGAGGTTTTTAAAAAAACGCTAAAGACTGTCTTGTATAGACAGGCTTCTGGATAGCCCCAAGGGCCTGTCTTTCTGTGTCCTGTTGATGTTGTTGTACACTTGTTTGTTACTTGTTCTTATTTTCACTTGTTTGCCTGTTTTAACCTGCTATGACTTTCGCTCTTTTATTATGTTTTATTGTGTTTCTTCTTTGTGACCCTTGGTCTGGGAAAGGTGCTGTATAAATACATTTTACTTACTTACTTACACCAACTATAACCTCACCCTGCACCAGATCGGACATCAGCTCCAGTCTATGTAAGGGAACCGACAAACCTAATCCCTGATCCAAAACACTCCTGTGTGTGTCTGTCTGTCCCCGGCAAGAAAGGAACACTGACTAACACTGACTAACACAAATGATTCAGATGCCCCCAATGTTCCTCAGGATCTTCACAGGAACCTTTTCATCAGCCCCCCCCAGAGATACAAAAATCACCCCCCCCCCCCAGAGATACAAGACCCTCGGTGATAAAAGGTGCGCAATCTGAATCAATTAATGTCTTATCATACACTCAGGGTTCAAGTCAAATTCAATACCTTTTTAGACCTTTTTTAGACCTCTTTGAATATCATTTTATACCTATTCGAGACACCATATGATAGCTTTTTGTCATCCTCGAGGTGATGAAATTAGGGATTTGTTGAAGTCATTTATGATGACATCTGCCCCGGACTGGCCTTCCTTCTAACAGAGTCGATCTGTAGTCTGTATTACCCTAAAGGTAAACTAAGATACTTAGGCTAGAGGCGGAGAGATTCACCCTGCTGTTCACTGTCTTACTTGCTTCCTCCTATTATCATATCCCACAAATAAGCCTCAATAATAGCACTTAGAAATCATAGGCACATAGGTCCCTGTAGTTAATGACAGCTCTGATATTTTGTTAGGCTAGGCTAACCATTTAGTAGTAACTATAACGTGCATTGAATCTAATGTTTTACAGTTGACAAGAAGGGTACAAGGGACCTTTGTTACATAGGGAATTCCTAATAAATGCTGTGCCTGTCTCTAAATCCTGCCACATAACCTTCTACCAAGAACCTTCTGACTGAACGAACCTAATTTTACCCTCGCCTTAAGCATGCCTGTCATCAAGACCCTCACTAGCGCCACCTAGGGGCAAGGCCAGGTAGTGGAGCAGCGAAAGGTCAAGACTCAAGACAACCTCTCTAACTCAGCTTCCAATCGATTGCCTACGGTCATGCCGCATGACATCAATGGTTGCAGAGTCTTCCCGCTGCTAGAGAGAGTTCATGCAAGGATATTGAGTCCTTGTAATACCTTAATCTAGTAAACTGTTAATCCCTGATATCCAGTTCACCTATTATAAGGTCAATCCAACCAATCATACGATTGATCTACCCATTATAGAACTGGATACCTTATAGGCTTTGACCCACCCTTTCATAGGATCAGAGGCCTCTAAACCAGTGGTTTTCAACCCTCTCCTCGGGGACCACCAGCCGTTCCACATATTTGATCTGTTCCACCACCAGCACATCTGATTCAACTAATCAAGTACAAATCATAAGAGGGTTGAAAACCACTGCTCTAAACCATAACCCGGCCTTGACCAACCCTCTCAGAGGGTCATGGCTACCTTAAACCCTCTCAGAGGGTTACCATGGCTACCTTAAACCCTCTCAGAGGGTCATGGCTACCTTAAACCCTCTTAGAGGGTTACCATGGCTACCTTAAACCCTCTCAGAGGGTCATGGCTACCTTAAACCCTCTCAGAGGGTCATGGCTACCTTAAACCCCCTAACCCTTAAACCCTCTCTGGTGATTCTTCAATCCACCCTGATATAAGATTGAATTCACCCTTCTAAATAATTTTTTACATTTGTTTTAATTATTTGTAAATATTTTAATCTCCTTGGAATGACACATGCACTCCATACACCGCACAGTCGCATGTAATTCCAAGTTTATTAATTGTAAAACATCTGTAACATCTGTAATCAAGACACCAGATGTTTCAATTCATAAATACCCTATTAATAATAATAACGTAATAATAATATTTGTTTATAATAGTGCTAATAATAATCATCCTAATAGCTTGTCAAATCATTGAACGCCTCTTGTCAATTGCTCAAGTAACACTTTATTATTCATTAAGTGATGGTAAAAATGCCAGCACATCGATATATATAAATATATATCATCCCATAAGTGGGTAAAATGTATAAAAAAAAGAAATTAAAGAAATGAAATAAAATCATCAAGTAATTTAAAAGTCATACTTAATGTTAAAAATAATAATAAAAGGAAATTAAATGAATGACCAACCTTGTTCTTCCCATACTCTGCCTATCTGATATATATACAAAAATAATGGAGAAGTTCGGCTTTGACCGATGCCCTAATTTCTCCTTTCAGCCACCAGCCTGTATCCTCAGAGTTGAAATCGGCCCTCGGCAGAGCCTCGTTTCACTTCACCAATACAAGTGAAGCCGGTTCCAAAAATAATCTGAGAAAGTCAGAGACCAAGTATTATTAATTTTTTGGGATCACTCCAAACTATTAGCTACTAGCTAAAAAGAGGAAGTTCTCCTCTCCCGGAGACCATCTGGTCAAGAAGGGGAAAGTTACTTGCTCATTGAGCTTATGTGAGCTTAAGTGAGCTTATTTTAGTAAAAGTGGAACTCCTTTGTCCTCAAGCTCTGTCCCTAGTTCAACATAAGACATTGTTTTAATCAACAACAAGATAGCGCACACATCCTATCTCAAGTCTCGGCTACATCACATTGGTCCTATCTCACATTTCTTATACATCTTGCAACACAATCAACCCCATTCTAGTGGGTATCTTTGATATGTTGATTTCTCTCAGAGTATATGTGTCTACTGAGGGTGTAGTAAGCTACCTCTCGGAAAACAGAAATACGTCAAATCAGTCTTCAAACAATTTCTGACCTAAAACTCAGATTTTCATTTTTTTAGCTAACATTCAACTTGAAGATGTGAAGTACCCACTCGTTATTTTTCCGAACAGTTTTACGTTAATTAAATAAGTATAATCTATCAACAAAATAGGCTTGTTTGTCATGAAATAACATACGCTTTCACTTGGGTGTGATTGGCTGTTGAGCTCGCTCAAGGGGGAGGGACACAAAGGGCGCCGTGTTTCAATTGAGAATGGATTTTGCTTAGAATGAACACTGCTTAGCTCATCAATTGTTCAGTTATGACTGGAGGCACAAAGAAAGTCCCCAAGAAACAAAACTTTACTAGGACAACATACAGATTTCACGGGATCAACATACCACAACACGTTCTGCTTTTGGGTAAGTAGCCTACTCCTTTGTTTGTTTGTGTTGGGCTAGCCGCGTTAGCTAGCGAACATTAGCTAGTACGTTCTGTGTCGTCATATTGCCTTTATAAAGACTTTCGAAAACAATCGCATAGCACATGCTGTTCTTATAAGTTGTGTTGTTGCTACTGTGTACAGTTAGTTAACTGTTTGTCTTTTGTTACTTGGGTTGGGCTAGCCGTGTTAGCTAGCTAGCATTAGCTAGTAAGTTATGTGTGGTATTGCGTAAGACTTTCTAAAACAATCGCATAGCACATTATGCTGTTCTTATAAGCAGGGCCGCTTGGGAGATATGCGAGGCCCTGTGCGAAGTCAGATTTGCGAGGCCTTTTATAATGATGTAGGCTACTATTCTAACCTAGGAAGAGAGGCCGGCCCAAGAACACCTGGCGCAGGGACTTGGAGACAGACATCACACAGAGTGGACTAACATGGAAACAGCTGGAAAGCAAAGCACAGGACAGAGGACCCTGGCGAACTGTTGTCGGCGGCCTATGCTCCTCCAAAAGGAGCGATAGGCGTAAGTAAGTAAGTACTATTCTAACCGCGCGACACGCACGCACCGATATATTGCAAGAAATGCGCTCACATGCTGTGCTGATAGACAATAGAATATCTACTTATTTAGATAGTTTACAACCATGTTTGTTTCATTTCAAACCTTTTATACTCGTAAAGGATTAGGATTTAGGATAAAGCAGTCATCATACCCAACATTAAATACGCACAAGCCATTATTGACATGAATAGAGATGTTACTCACCACCACCAGCATAATCAGGGCCGCTTGGGAGATATGCGAGGCCCTGTGCGAAGTCAGATTTGCGAGGCCTTTTATAATGATGTAGGCTACTATTCTAACCGCGCGACACGCACGCACCGATATATTGCAAGAAATGCGCTCACATGCTGTGCTGATAGACAATAGAATATCTACTTATTTAGATAGTTTACAACCATGTTTGTTTCATTTCAAACCTTTTATACTCGTAAAGGATTAGGATTTAGGATAAAGCAGTCATCATACCCAACATTAAATACGCACAAGCCATTATTGACATGAATAGAGATGTTACTCACCACCAGCAGCATAATTATGTCAGAATCTTCTCCTCGATTTCCTTCCCGCAAACTCCGAAATAATGTCTGTGTAATCCAGCTTTGATAAGACGTTCTTTTCAATTGCAATGATAGCAAGTCCACACAGTCTCTCCTGGGACATGGTGGTCCGTAAGTAGTTCTTAATTAGCTTTAACTTTGAAAAACTGCGCTCTCCAGACGCAACTGTGACAGGGATGGTCAGTAAAATCCTTAGAGCAACTTCACAGTTTGGGAAATTTCCCTCATTCCTTTTGAGGAAGCGCAGTGTTTCCAGTGATGTCTTGGTTTCCCCTGGGACCATTTCACGCAGGACGCGCAGCTCGGAGAACAGGTCCTCTCCGTTTATGTCCGCAGATCCTCCGTGACTCAAAGAAGCGCTCAGGGCCTGACACTTTCTTTGCAGTTCAGTGTCATCTAGTGCGCAAAGTTTTGACAGTTCAAAAAGAAATCCAAATGTGTCCTCGAATTGTTGCAATTGTTTAAATCTGGAGCTTAGTGCTGTGAGGGCCTGGTCCACAATTGCAATAAAATATTCTGTTTAAAATACCCGCTCTGGGGTTAGTGGGGTATTTTGAGCATCTACTCTTCTCCGTTTCACGCGTGATTCCCTGAATACTGCATCAACATCCATCTCTGAAGCAATCTCAATTGCTGTTATTTTTGCAGAGGTAAATCCGGTCTCTCTGTATTTCTCCATGAACTGAATTAGTCCCTTAATCTGAGACAGGGCTACATCCAGCTGCATATCCTTAGACTGAAGACTCTTACTCACAGTGTTCATGGCGAACAACATATCATACCATATGACCATAGCAAGAATGAATTCAAAGTTTTGCAGCTCATAGTTGACCAGGGACAGGGCCTCACTTATAACTTTAGGGTCATTACTGCTCTCTGCCACTTCAAGCAAAGCATCCTTAATATAATTTGTTTGGTAGCGGATTGCTTTCACACTCTCTATCCGGCATTCCCACCTCGTCTCAGATAGCGGTTTAACAGTGAGAGATGGAGCATTTGCTTTCAATATTTCCCAACGTTTAATTGAAGCGGCAAATAGTGTGTATATACGTTGTACAACACCAAAGAAAGTCATTGCTTTTGGGCAACATTTTGCCATGTCTCCCAACATCAGATTCAGGCTGTGACAACCGCATGGCATGAAGTAGGCACGGGGATTCAGACGGAGTATGCGAGCCTGCACGCCTTGCTGCTGTCCTTTCATATTCGAACCATTATCGTACCCTTGTCCTCTACAGTCGCTTATATCAAGACCAAGCCGCACCAGTTCAGCGAGAACAGAATCTGTCAGTCCTTTTCCAGTCTGATCACTTGTCTCAATAAAACCAACAAAATGTTCCTCGATGCTCACCTCAAGGGAGTTCATATTCACAAAACGCAGTACAAGCGACATCTGCTCTTGATGGCTCATATCTGGAGTGCAGTCGAGAATAATCGAAAAATACTTCGCAGTCTTCGTGTCATTTAGGATGGAGTTTTTCACGTTTGAAGCCAGGATACCAATGATTTCGTTCTGAATATTATACCCCAGATAATGTTGATGGGTGTCTTTACTTTGTATCCGTCTGAGATGCTCTTGCATGGTTGGGTCAAATTTCGCTATCATTTCTATAAGGCCTAAAAAGTTACCATTGTTTTCCTCGTTGATCTTATTACTGGTTCCTCTAAATGCCAGATTATGTTCTGCCAGATATTGAACGGCTGCGACAATACGGGTTAACACGGCCTGCCAATGCGCTTTCTCCCTCTCCATTTCCTTCTGTTGCAGCGCATCTATGCCCGTATTAGTCTCAAGTCTTTTCGTTGCTTCTATCCATTTGCACGCATTTGAAAGATGCTCTGGGGAAGTTTCGTGTGATTTCAACTTGTCACTTACATGACGCCAATCGTTGCTCCCTTTATCAACTAGTTGTGATGTAGGCCTATCCTTTATGTTGAAAAGCTTACAGCAAAAGCAAAAAGACATGTCCCGTTTTTGAGAGTACACAAGCCACTTTCTTTCTATTTTTACCCCATTCGATAGTTTTCGGAGAAATAAAGTTTCACTAAAGTTTCTGTTCTCATTATTTTTAGGATAACTAAATCCAGGTTTCATCTTTGGGGGACCTCTTCTAATGATCACATCTGTAACTGTAGAGTCCATATGTACCGGCCAATTACCAGGATCATCATACATGACATCTGACACCGTAGGCTCGTCTTGCGTTCCATCACCTGTGGCTGCGTCCATGTCAATTTCACTCTCAGCCCTGCTGCTGCTGCTCTGAGTAGCTCCATCTACCGCCTCCATATCCTCTACTTCGCCACTCCTGACCATCATCACCTGGGGCTGGGCAGCCCCACTGCTGCCGGTGTAGCTGTTGTCCTCCTCCACCTCCGGGACATCATCTTTGCCTCTCAGGGGGGGCTGTGCCGTGCTACTACTAGCATTGCTAGTACTAGCAGTAACGTTAGCTTCTTCGGTGCTAACGGGAGCCTCACTTGTTTTTAGAAATTTTTCGAACGAACCTCTAAGCGAGGCCCTGAAGCCTTCCTTTCTTTTATTTTTATTTCCTTTTCACTTTCACCCGATTCAAATTTTCTTCCTCGGTCTCGTTCCCTCGACATTTTGTACGTCGCACTAAGCAGTCACTATGCACAACAAGTGTCAACGCACGCCCAAAATTCACGTTTCACGTAAGGTCAACGTCAAGGTGTCATAGGGTGTCATTTTTTTTTTCTGTTGCTAAGAATCTCCCTGTCCTCACAGTCTATAGGTATGCTAGATTTTAGATATATGATTGACTATGATTATCACATGTGTGAACATTTAGAAATGTATTAAAGGCAAAAATAATAATATGGTCCCTTGCCTGGCGCTTTGGAGGGCCTCGCCAGCCAGGATACAAACCAAAGCGCGAGGCCCTGTGCCACCGCCCCAGCTAGCCCCCCCTTAAAGCGGCCCTGCTTATAAGTTGTGTTGTTGATACCGTGTACAGCTAGCTAACTGTTTATTTTTTATTTTTATTTTTTTACTGTTCAGAACAACTTCATGCTGTGGTTATAATTCAATGTATTGTCCGTCTGTTTCAGCTTTGATGCTAAGGAACCTGGCGTGGTTATGGCTGAAAATCACTGATGTCAAGCCCCCCCGAGGTGATCTTCATGTTCAAGGCCCACTCTATAGTATCTTTTTGATCAGAGAATTCTGTTCAGATGAGGCAAAATGAATGAATGAATGGTCTTTATTGTCATTGATATAGTACAGGTACCAAACAACGAAATTTGGGAGGGGGGGCTCCCCTGGTGCTAGGAAAAAAAACTAAAAACAAGAAGGGAAAAGAGCTGGTTTACATAAATAAAGGCTATGTACACTATCCACTATACTATACCAGTGTTTCCTCTATATGCATTTATTGGTGGCGGGCCGCCACGAATGAATTTCCTCCGCCACCAAATGATTCAGACAGTCCACTTTGATTCAGGCTGCGCAGAAAGGCAGCGAGTTATTATGACCAGAGAACAGAAAAAAAGCATGTGTCCCTGAACGCTCCGCCAATCACTGTGAGTAAACTGACTCTGAGAATGTCCTCACGTCACATTTTACCGTAATACCCTATATGTTGGTTGAAGTGCAACATCTCAGCTTTCAGGGACAGTTGGATTTTTTTCGATAGCACAAACCGTTTAGAAATTACGGTAATTACAATGTCGGGTGCGGATTTGTGCCGGCGGCGGTACATTCGGCGCAGAAGTGGTATCTATACCAGATAAATAATAACCATTTGCTTACGTAATTTTTCGTTTGTTTACATAGTCTGAAACTACAGATGGTAAGCATTCAAATGATGCGTCATACATTGAAATCGAAAAAAAAAATCAAGACGACACGAGTATTTGAATGTTTGTTTGTATCATGTTTTGCTCAAGAATGGTGACTGCTGTAAAAACTGTATTTGTGCTATTGTGGTGATAAATACTATTATGATTATTATTGAGTAGAGATGAGGCTTGTAATATATAACACCCCCCCCCTCTATTATTTTGACTGTGCCCATACTTTTTTGCTAAATTAAACATTAAATTACTAATTATAGATTGGAGCTGTTTTGAATAAGGTATTAATTTATTTCGTTTATTATCATTATTATTATAATTACCAATACTGTTTTACCTTTTATTTACTTCTTCAATGTTATAAAAACGGAAAGTTTACTTTAAAGCTTGGTGCAGCAGGATTACCCCCCCCCCCCCCCCCCTATTACTTTAATTTTGTCCACACTTTTTTGATAAATGAAACCTTAAATTACAAATATGAATTGGAGCTATTTTGAATAATTAAGAGAAAATAAGTAGGGGAATAGAGAGACTGTTACGTTGATGCCAATGCAAAGTTTGCTGAGTAACTATATTTTGGCGGCCGACACAGACCGCCCCAAGGACCACTTTGGCTCCTCCAATAAAGGTCACTGATAATTACTACCTGATTAAGGTGGTACAATTGAACCTGTCAATGTTTTCTTTCTTTTCTCTTTTTCTTCTTTTTACTTTTCTTTTCTTCTTGTTCCTGTTCCTCTTCCTCTTTCCCTCCGTCTCCTTTCCCTACTGTCCTTCCTCCTCCTACTGTTTTCCTAGTCCCGATAATATGCCTACTCCATGAAATACTTGTAATGTTAGTTTAAAATGAAGCCCTTAAACGGAGATATGAAAAAGTAGAAAATAATATCATTAAATGTTAATGGCTTGAATAACATAATTAAGAGGAAAAAGATTATCCTCCAACTGAGGAGAGCTGGAGGAGATGTCCTCTTTTGACAAGAAACCCATTTAAAGAAAAAAGAACATGACAAATTGAGTAGGGGACAAATTTACTCCAGTTCATATGGAACACAGAAGAGGGGTGTTGCTATAATTATACAACCACACATACCATTTAAAGAAGAACAACATATATACGACAAAGAGGGCAGGTTTGTTTTAGTAATTGGTCAAATAGAGTCAATTACTGTCTCATTCTTAAATGTATACTATCCACCGGAATTAGGCCCAGAATTCATGTCAGAAATAATTGAAATGTTAATGACAAAATGTAAAGGAATCACCCTAATGGGAGGAGATATGAATCTTACAATAAATTCTAGGCTAGATTCCTCAAATAATAAACCACACAGAGCTGATAAAACATCATCAATTTTAAGAAGTGCAATGTCAGAATTTGGATTAGTAGACATATGGAGGATGCTAAATCCAACTAAAAAAACATATACATATTATTCTGGACGATTTTCAACTTCCAATAGACTGGATTATTTCTTCATGTTTAAAAAAGACGTAGAGAGGCTGGAAACATGCACAATAGGCACAAGGGACTTATCAGATCATGCTACGCTATCTATAACTATAAATTTGGATATAAAGCAGGGAGAAAAAATATGGAGATTAAACAATTCACTTCTTCAAGATAAGATCTTTGTTGAAAAAAATCAATAAAGCCATAAAAGAATATGTAGAGATAAATGACAATGGAGATACTAATCCATCTATTATATGGGAGGGCCTTAAAGCGGTACTACGAGGACAGATAATAGCATATTGTGCATTTAAGAAAAGACAAACACAACAAAAACAGAAATTGCTTGAACAACAAATACAACACTTGGAAGACAAATAAAAAAATACAAATGAAATAATAGTAAAAAATGAATTAAAAAAAAAGTATAAGGAGTTGGATAAAATTCGTACAGAGGAAGTGGAGAAATTAATGACATACACCAAACAGAAATATTACGATGGAGGACCTAAGTCTTTAAAACTCCTAGCATATCGACTTAAGACACAGACTAAAAAAGCACACATTTCGAAATTGAAGACTGTAGAAGGCTCTGGAACAATAACGGATAAGGATAAAATAGCTGAAGAATTTGTAAAATATTATGAGAACCTCTATAAAAACACAGAAAATATTGACCTGGGACTAATGAAAGATTTCTTACATAAGTTAAACTTAAAGCAGGTAACAAGATAAAAAAATGAACAGCTCATTAAGGACATCACAGTAAATGAAATACAACAACAAATAAATAACCTTAAAATGGGGAAAACACCAGGTGATGATGGATATACTAATGAATTTTATAAAACTTTTAAAAAACAATTGATACCACTACTTTTACAAGCATATAAATATGTATTACAAACGGGAAATTGGGCAACTACTTGGAATTCATCTATAATAACGGTTATACATAAAGAAGGTAAGGACGCTACTGAATGTTCGTCTTACAGGCCAATATCGCTACTGAATACGGACCATAAAATAGTAACAGCTATTATTGCCAATAGGTTAAAGGACATCGTGCCAGATATACTAGACAGCGACCAATGTGGTTTTATACCAGGTAGGCTGCTGTCAGATAATATAAGGAGGACGTTAAATATAATGGACTATGCACAAAATAATGGTGCAAACCTTCTACTCTTGACACTGGATGCAGAAAAAGCATTTGACAGAGTGCTATGGCCATTCATGTTTGAAATTGTAAGAAGCTTTGGATTTCATGAGAATTGTAATAAATGGCTTCAAGGAATGTATAAAAATCCAGTGTCAAGAGTAAAAGTAAATGGCACAATATCCAGAAGATTTCCAATCTATAAAGGTACAAGACAAGGAGACCCACTCTCAGCAGTTATATTTGCTATATGTGTAACAGAAGGACTAGCAGAAAGTGTAAGGAAAAATAATACCATCAAAGGCATAACGATAAAAGAGGAACAGCATAAACTGGCTGTGGGGAACATGGCGCGTTCTGGCCTGCAGAGGGAGCTAGACTGCCGTTGGAGGGGAACAAGGGGCTGATTACGGACAGGTGTCAGTGATCAGACTCGTTGTCCCACTGGTCTATTTAACCTGTGTGTGTTTGTTCCCTCGGGAGATGAGTAGGGCAGGAAGTACCTGCCGCACGGAGACACTGAGAGACCGAGAGAGAGAGAGCCGCGGCGAGGACGCACGAGATCCCGAAAGGGGGTGAGGTGCAGGGAGCCGGGCGGACGGAGCGGGTCCCGAAAGGGAGGAATAGCGGGGCGAGAGCGAGGGCTCTGCCAGGAGCGGAGTAGCGGGGCGAGAGCGAGGGCTCTGCCAGGAGCGGACGGAGCGGGTCCCGAAAGGGAGGAATAGCGGAGCGAGAGCGAGGGCTCTGCCGGGAGCGGAATAGCGGGGCGAGAGCGAGGGCTCTGCCAGGAGCGGACGGAGCGGGTCCCGAAAGGGAGAGACAGCGGGAGGGGGAAAAAGACTCGCTCAGCACGTCAGTGACGGTGCTGAGCTGTGCTGAACTAAATAAAGACTAATTCTGTACCATTCCTCTGTGTCGACCTCCCTCTGTGCCTAGAGACTGCTACATCTGGCGCCCAACGTGGGGCACAGAGAGGGGGTCGGCACACACGCCCAGAGGACCATGGACTCATCGGTCCAGGTGGTGACGCACCTGGCCCGAATGCTACAGGCGCAGGAGGTGATGGCAGCGGAGTTGATGCGGGGACAGGCGGAGCAGCGGGCCATGCTCCGCGAGCTACTGGACCGCACCGAGCCACCCGGGGGAGGTCCCCGGGTTCGGGCCCAGAGGATGGGGGTGCGGGACGAGCCGGAGGCCGTTCTCGACCCCTTCCCCGACAACCACCTGCCCCGACCGCAGGTTCCAGCCCCGGGCCCAGCACCGGGCCCGCGCCCTACCCCGACCCCGGCTCCGCGCCAACGGGCCGGCGGGGCGCGGCCTGGGGTACGGCCTGCGGTGGAGCCGCGGCGGGAGCCACCAACGCCTGCCCGGAGGACGGGGCGGGACACCGGGGGGAGGAACACACACGGGGGGCCAACCTCCACCCCACAGACGGCCCCACGAGCGGTAGAGGAGGGATGCTGGCGATGCGGACAGCCTGGCCACCTCCGCCGGGAATGCCCCGAGATGGAGGTGGGTCAGGTAATCCGCATCGTCGGCAGTCCGAACCCTCCCCCGCGTCCAGGACAGGCGTTTTACATCCCAGTAAGGGTACAGCGTGAGACGCACCAGGCGCTGTTGGATTCTGGCGCCGAACAGACCATGATCCACCAGCGCCTGGTTCGACCCGGGGCATTGTTAGAGGCATCGCGGGTTGGGATACTGTGTATACATGGGGATTGTCACCAGTATCCGGTGGTCCCCATCGAAATTCGTTATGGGGGGAAAAAATATAGTGTCAAGGCGGCGGTTAGTCCGAGCCTCATGCACCCCCTAGTTTTGGGGTCAGATTGGGCTGGGTTTCCGCAGGTATTAGGGGAAACCACGGGGGTGCGTGCACGACCGACAGGGAAATGTGAGGCGTGCGCAGTGCTCTGCGCTGATGCGAGGGCGTCCGACGCTGCCGAGGAGCCGGAGGAGGCGGTGGGTCCGGCACCCGCAGATCCGCCGCCTGCGTTCCCTCCAGTAGGCGACTTCCCCCTCGAGCAGTCTCGCGACGCCACTCTACGCTCCGCCTATGACCAGGTGATCAGTATTGATGGTGTGCTGGTACGGCCAGACGCTGTGCGCGCCCACCCGTATTTTGTATTGATTAGGGACAGACTGTATAGAGTGAGTCGTGACACTCGCAGGGACGAGGAAACGACCCAGTTGTTGGTACCTAGGAGCCGCCGGAAAGCTATATTTCAGGCGGCGCATTATAACCCTATGGCGGGCCACTTAGGATACGACAAAACACTCAATCGGATAATGGCTCGATTTTATTGGCCGGGGATTCGGGCAGAGGTGCATCTGTGGTGTGCATCCTGCCGCGAGTGCCAATTAGTCAATCCCCCGGCCGTGCCCAGGGCACCGTTGTGCCCCCTTCCCCTGGTAGAGGCACCATTCGACCGGATTGGGATGGATATAATCGGGCCATTTGAACGTTGCTCACAGGGCTATCGGTTCGTGTTAGTCCTCATAGACTACGCGACTCGATACCCCGAGGCAATACCGCTTCGTACTATCTCTGCAAAGAGTGTAGCACAGGCGTTATTCCAGGTCATCTCCCGGGTGGGGATCCCGAAAGAGATCCTCACCGACCAAGGCACTAACTTTATGTCACGAACACTTAGGGAACTTTACGGGTTGTTAGACATTAAGGCGGTCCGAACGAGCGTGTACCACCCAGCTACCGACGGGCTGTGTGAGCGGTTCAATCGGACGCTTAAGTCAATGATCCGTAAGTTCATTCACGAAGATAGTCGTAATTGGCATAAGTGGTTAGACCCTCTGTTGTTCGCAGTGCGGGAAGTACCCCAGGCTTCCACAGGGTTTTCCCCCTTTGAGCTCCTATACGGGCGCAAGCCACGGGGCGTCCTAGACCTGATTAAAGAAAGCTGGGAGGAAGGGTCTAGTGACAGTAAGAATGAAATACAATACGTCCTGGACCTACGAGCAAAGCTCCACGCACTGGGGGTTATGTCACGGGAGCATTTGCTCGAGGCCCAGGAGCGTCAGAAACGGCTGTACGACAGAGGGACTAGACTACGCAATTTCGCACCGGGAGACAAAGTCCTCGTATTACTGCCCACGTCTAGCTCTAAATTACTCGCCAAGTGGCAAGGGCCGTTCGTGGTCACACGGCGAATTGGGGATGTAGACTACGAGGTAGTGCGGTCGGATAGAGGGGATTGCACGCAAATATACCACATTAACCTATTAAAAAAATGGAACGACGTGGTCCCTGTTTCCCTGGTGACGCTACTTCCCGAGCAGGATGAGTTCGGGCCGGAGGTCCCAAAAACGAGTACTAGCGCCCCGGCCTGCGTAGGCGACCATCTCTCGGCGAACCAGCGGGCGGACGTTGATCGATTGCAACATAGGTTCGCAGATGTGTTCTCCCCTATACCCGGTCGTACTCGCCTCATAGAGCATCAGATAGTTACGCCACCGGGGGTTACGGTGCGTACGCGGCCATACAGGCTGCCGGCTCACAAACGAGACGTGGTGAGCCGGGAATTAGACTCTATGCTAAAACTGGGCGTGGTCGAGGAGTCGCATAGTGACTGGTGCAGCCCCATCGTGCTGGTGACAAAGCGCGATGGGTCTGTACGGTTCTGTGTGGACTATAGACGGGTGAACGCGGTGTCTAAATTCGATGCCTACCCTATGCCCCGGGTCGACGAGCTCCTGGACCGGCTTGGCACGGCTAAATATTACACAACATTGGATTGCACGAAGGGGTACTGGCAGATACCATTATCGTCGGCAGCCCGGGAAAAAACGGCATTCTCTACCCCGCGGGGGTTATTCCAGTTCACCGCGCTTCCGTTCGGGTTGTTTGGGGCCCCGGCCACGTTTCAGCGGCTGATGGACCGTATTCTGCGGCCGCACTCTGCGTATGCTGCGGCGTACGTAGATGACATTGTCGTCTATGCGGACACCTGGCCGCAGCATATGCAGAGGGTGGCTGCGGTACTACAGTCGCTGAGGCAGGCGGGGCTGACAGCGAACCCGGCGAAGTGCGTGATCGGGCGGGGGGAGATCCGGTATCTGGGGTACATCCTGGGCGGTGGGGAGGTGCGACCGCAGGTGGACAAAACCACTGCGATCGCCGCCGCCCCGCGGCCCAGGACCCGGAAGGACGTGAGGCGGTTCCTGGGACTGGCCAGCTACTACCGGCAGTTTGTGCCGGGGTTCTCGGAGCTGGCCAGCCCCCTTACCGACCTCACCCGGAAGGGGGCCCCGGATCCGGTCCAATGGAGTGAACGGTGCCAAGTAGCGTTCGATGGGATTAAGAACGCCCTCTGTGGGGAGACAGTCTTGTATGCTCCTAACTTTAACATTCCTTTTTCTCTGCAGACAGACGCGTCGGATAGAGGGCTGGGGGCGGTGCTGACCCAGCAGGTGGAGGGATTCGACCGTCCGGTGCTGTACCTGAGCCGAAAGTTGTCGGAGCGGGAGGGCAGGTACAGCACGGTGGAGAAGGAGTGTCTGGCCATTCGGTGGGCGGTCGGCGCCCTCCGGTACTACCTGCTGGGGCGCTCGTTCACCCTCTACTCCGACCATGCTCCCCTACAGTGGCTCCACCGCATGAAGGACACCAACGCGAGGATCACCCGGTGGTACCTCGCGTTGCAGCCCTTCAACTTCACGGTGGTTCACAGGCCGGGGGCGCAGATGGTCGTGGCCGACTTCCTCTCCCGTGATGGGGGGGGGGGGAGTAGGCTATCGGCCGGTTATGTCCCCGGCCTCGAAACTGGCGGTGGGGATGTGTGGGGAACATGGCGCGTTCTGGCCTGCAGAGGGAGCTAGACTGCCGTTGGAGGGGAACAAGGGGCTGATTACGGACAGGTGTCAGTGATCAGACTCGTTGTCCCACTGGTCTATTTAACCTGTGTGTGTTTGTTCCCTCGGGAGATGAGTAGGGCAGGAAGTACCTGCCGCACGGAGACACTGAGAGACCGAGAGAGAGAGAGAGAGCCGCGGCGAGGACGCACGAGATCCCGAAAGGGGGTGAGGTGCAGGGAGCCGGGCGGACGGAGCGGGTCCCGAAAGGGAGGAATAGCGGGCCGAAAGGGAGGAATAGCGGGGCGAGAGCGAGGGCTCTGCCAGGAGCGGAGTAGCGGGGCGAGAGCGAGGGCTCTGCCAGGAGCGGACGGAGCGGGTCCCGAAAGGGAGGAATAGCGGAGCGAGAGCGAGGGCTCTGCCGGGAGCGGAATAGCGGGGCGAGAGCGAGGGCTCTGCCAGGAGCGGACGGAGCGGGTCCCGAAAGGGAGAGACAGCGGGAGGGGGAAAAAGACTCGCTCAGCACGTCAGTGACGGTGCTGAGCTGTGCTGAACTAAATAAAGACTAATTCTGTACCATTCCTCTGTGTCGACCTCCCTCTGTGCCTAGAGACTGCTACACTGGCATTATATGCAGATGACGTGGTCGTTTATTTAACATCACCAACTCAATCCTTACCAAGCCTAATGGAAGCAATTACAGAATATAGTAAACACTCTGGTTATAAACTAAATGAAAGTAAGTGTGAAGTATTAACAATTGGAGAACAGATAGATTCGGAAATTAAGGAAAAATATAAGTTGAAATGGGATGCAAAGAAAATCAAATATTTAGGAATCTACCTCACCGGAGATATAACAACATTATACACTGACAACTATCAAGCCCTTGAAAATAAAATACGAGAAGATCTTAATAGATGGAAGATAACACCTGAATCCTTAATGAGTAGAGTAGAAAGCGTCAAAAAGATGATCCTCCCACAGTTTCTGTTTTTATTTCAAACATTACCAGTTCCCATTCCACATGGTAGCTTAAAAAAATGGAATACAATGCTCTCAAATTTCATTTGGAACTACAAAAGTAAACGGAAAAAACTTAGTATACTAACTCAAACCAGAGAAAAAGGAGGGTTTAATTTCCCTGATCTAAAGTCCTATTTCCATGCAACTCAAATAGATACAATAATGAAATGGATGAATAACTCGGTTCAAACCAAATGGAAAGACATAGAAAAACAAGTAATATCAATATCAATAGGAACACTACCTTTTCTGAGTCTAAAGGATATTCAAAAATATAGTGGAAATAACAGATGCATAGAAAATACCCTCATAAATTGGAAAACTATTCGTAAAATGTATAAATGTGATGACAAATGTATTTATTTGAGAGAGATAGCCAGTGATCCAGACTTTTTACCTAATAAAACAGACAACATAATTAGAAGAATGGGCTAGGAAGGGACTACAGGTGTACTCACAGATGGTTACAAATGACATGATAGACTCATTTGAAACCTTAGTTAATACATTTAATACAAGTAATAGCCATTTCTTTAAGTACTTACAAATTAGAAGCTACCTTATAACACAACAGAGGAGACAGGAACAAAGATCACATATACTGATGAAATATCTGAGCAAAAATAGAAACAGCGAAAAGACAAAAATCTCAAAACTTTACAAAATCATGCAAGAAATCAAGATACAAGAAGATAACACTAAAGAAAAATGGGAAAACGAATTAGCAATAACAATTACGGAAGAAGATTGGAAAGAAGCATGCAAAAGAATATTTAAGACAACACAATCAAAATTCTGGAAAGAATTTGCTTGGAAAATAAATATGAAGATCTTCCTAACACCGAAAATGTTGTCAAAATATAGGCCAACAGGCAATGCAGAATGCTGGAGGAAATGTACGGAACAAGAAGCCAATCACACACACATTTTTTATACATGCCCTAAATTGAAAAGGTTTTGGGAGGCAGTTCAAGTAAAAATAAAAAATACATTTACCTTACAAAATCCTATACATCCAGTCAATATTATACTCGGTCTTATTCCATTAGATATACACAGGGAGGGAGATAAATATTTGTACACTATATTACGTATTGCAGCTTTAAAGCAAATTACACGTAAATGGTTGGACTTAAACCCCCCATCTGTTAATAATTGGAAAAAAACTGTTGAAGAGATAAAAGAAATGGAAAGAATTACTTATAAAGTGGGAAACCGTGAAGAGCAATTCACTATGAACTGGAGTAAATGGACCGAATGAATGAGTAGGAAGAACCCCCCCCCTCACCGATCCCACCCCTCCCACCCCCCTCCTTTTATCTCTTACTTTTCTATCTCTATCCCTATAATTTCTCTCTTCTTTTTCTGTATTTTCTCTCTATTCTTTATTCTTTATCTTTTTATTTTTTGTTCTCTTTAAAAAAATAAAAAAAAATAAAAAATGATGCAGGATGAACTTAGACAAGTGAAGAAAACTTGTAAAGTGTATGAAATGAACTTGAAATGTAATGTACAACCCTGCAATAAAGTATATAAAAAAAAGAATGGTGACTGCTAAAAACGCTGCTAGCGGCTAACGTTTCGTTCTAAAACGAAAGTATTGTAACGTCCCCACTTGGACAGTGGTTGAAATAATGACAGATAGCTTCTCTCATGTAATCTGTGGGTTAAAAAAACGTATAAATCGTATAAAAAAACGATTCTTATTTGCCGTCACTTTAGCAACGACACAGTATTGTCAAGGGGAAAACGATTTTTTTATTGACAACAGAATTACATGCTGGAAAAACATGCAGCTAAAATTCAGGGAACATTTGGACAATTAGAGACACACAGGAGAAGTACGGGAAAACAGGGCTCATGTGGGTGTCATCAAAGGTAAGAGTTTGTTTTCTTTAACTCAGCTGATACTCAGCTGTTTACCGAATGCTCCATCTGACTGTGATTTTACTTCTGTAATGTGGTGGGTTGACATAATTCACGCACGGAACTATAGGTTGAGAGTATTGTTCCGTCCGCAGTTGAGTGCGTAGTACCCAAGTTGTTTAGACTGTTCTATTTACTGCTTGAGTGTGTTGTTGACAATCGTTCATGTCCTTCATTAAACATTTAGCTTTGTCATTTGATACGCCGCCTACGACTACCATCTCTCTGCACTACAGTAAACAGTTAATCAGTAACGTTAGCCGCTTTTGTGCTCACGTAGGCCTACTTCGTATTATATTATAGCTGATGATCTTTGTGTGTGTGTATGTGACTGTCAGTCACAAGTTTATATTCTGTATATTCATTATTATTTTTTGGGCCATCCTCTAGTTTTGGCTGAAATTAGGTCGTTGTTTTGAGCGCGCGTGCACGTTTCATGCGCGTGCACGCGAAAACTAAATCGCGCGCGCGGTCAGGGCTATCCGCCACCAATGTAAAAATTCCTGGAGGAAACACTGTATACTATACAAATAAAACACTGTGCTGTACTCTATGCTATGCTATACCTATTCTAACATTTCCTATCTCTGAACCTTATGTACCCGAGGGTTGTCAAAAGACACCACATGCCCACCAGACTCCACAGCACCTCAGAAAACTGTATTACTTATCATTACTTACTTTACTTATTATTGTGATTATGTACTTTGCTGCAATGCTAATGTTGAAAACATTAGAACACAGGAATTGCACACTACCTGACTACTTGAGAAATACCTGAACACTTTCATTTTTATCTTATTGAACTTTGCACAGCATGTTACACTATTGATTGCACTTTAATTCTGCTGTAGTGCGACTACCATTACTTATCACTTTATTACTTATCATTACTTACTTTACTTATTTACTTGTGATTATTGTGATGATGGTATTGTTGTGATTATGTACCTTGCTGCAAAGCTAATGTTGAAGAACCACAGCCAAAGATTTGTATTATTGTGTACTGTAAAATAAATTCTGATTCTGATTCAAGACTTTTTTGTATCATTAAAAGAATAATAGTTACAACAACCATAAAGCCTCCATAATGATAAGCTGGCTAATTAGCTTAGGTAATACCTTGCTAGGTAATAATGTTAGCTATAGCTATCTGACCCAGTGATTAACACTGACAGATATTGACAGCTGACAGCTGAGTGGTTGGGGGTGGGGTTAACCAGACATTATTACCGCCCATTACCTGGCTGTGTGATGGTGAGAAAAAACAATATCTTTGAAGGGAATTTGCTCTGCTTAGTGATTTCAGGTGTAGCAACTTTCAAATACTCATGTCGTCTTCAATTTGTTTCCGATTTCAATGTATGACGCATCATTTGAAAGCTTACAATCTGTAGTTTAAGCACATGTAAAAAACAAGAAAAATGATTTCGCCTACAGGTAGTGCGTTTCATTGTCAGTTGTCACATATGTGTTCAACGTTTCACTTCCTGATTCTATTCTTATGCAAGCAGGTCTACATTTCATAGCAAATCAGTCTGGCAGATAATGGCAGAAACGTTCATCATTGCAGAGTCATTGGTGGTAAACCCAGGTTAATCATGGGGAACAGCTCGATGTCATAGTTCAAGTCTAGACCCAATGCTGGCATTGGATCCTCCTCGGACGGAGGTGGGGTCTGCTCATCGTTGCCCTCTGGTGGTGTTATAATGACCTGTGGCAGGGTGGACTGCTCGATGCCTCCCTCTGGTGGCAAGAACCGTGGAGTGATCTTCAACAACCACTTATCGGGTGTGGTGAACATCACACACTCCTACAGATTCTTCCTCTCTGATGCTTCTTCAGGCTATCTGCATGACTGAAACTCTTCCCACACTCGGAGCACTGGTATGGTTTCTCTCCGGTGTGTATCCTCTGGTGTGTTTTTAGGTGTCCTGCATGATTGAAGCTCTTGCCACACTGTATGCACTGGTATGGTTTCTCTCCTGAGTGTATTCTATGGTGTGTTTTTAGGTCTCCTGCAAGATTGAAGCTCTTGCCACACTGTGTGCACTGGTATGGTTTCTCTCCTGTGTGAATTCTCAGGTGGCTCTTTAGGTTTTGTACACATTTGAAACTCTTGCCACACTGTGTGCACTGGTATGGTTTCTCTCCTGTGTGTATTCTCTGATGCTTCCTTAGGGTATCTGCCCGAGTGAAACGCTCCCCACACTCGGAGCACTGGTATGGTTTCTCTCCTGAGTGTATTCTCTGATGCGTCCTTAGGGTATCTGCATGACTGAAACTCTTCCCACACTCGGAGCACTGGTATGGTTTCTCTCCTGAGTGTATTCTCTGATGCGTCCTTAGGTTTCCTGCTTGATTGAAACTCTTCCCACACTGGGAGCACTGGTATGGTTTCTCTCCTGTGTGTATTCTCTGGTGTTCAATTAGGGATCCTGGTTGATTGAAACTCTTCCCACACTGGGAGCACTGGTATGGTTGCTCTCCTGAGTGTATTCTCTGATGCATCCTTAGGGTATCTGCTCGACTGAAACTCTTCCCACACTGGGAGCACTGGTATGGTTTCTCTCCTGTGTGTATTCTCTGGTGTGTCTTCAGGTATCCTGCCTGCTTGAAACTCTTGCCACACTGGGAGCAGTGGTGTGTTTTCTCTCCTGTGTTGTGTCTGTGTTGTTTATGGTTCCCTGATGTGGTGGAGCTGGGCTCGCGGTCTGAACCTGGGTTGGAGCTCTGCTCATCTGTAAGAATATGAACATATACAGGGTTACAAACACATTCTGCGCAAAACATTGAGCAAAGTTGTCAAAAAGAAGAATATTATTTTAAATAGATATATACCTATAGTTTATAATGCAAAACACGATGGTGTCTCTCTGGTTTCTCAAATATATTGTTAAAGAAAAGGTGTAATAAAATAAAATAATATAAACATGCCTGTACGTCATATACGTGTGAGGCCCAACATAATACAAGGGTGAAAAGGTCAAATTGCATGACCAAACGGATTTGGGGAGTAACACAATGGTTAATTAGCATAATTTCTATATAGCCATGGTATAAATTCAAGGAAATAAGACAATTCAAGGAAGCCATCATACAGTAAGTTGACGACCCAAAACATCTTGCAATAGCAACTAGGGAGTTTTTCAGAGCCAAAAAGTTGAACGTTTTGGACTGGCTCCGGGTCAGCATAGATATAGATGATTTACTTACTTAAGACAAATGTAGTAAGTCGCTTTGGATGAAAGAGTCAAAAATGTAAATGTAATGTAGACGGATGTGGCTGTCCTATAGCCCACTAGGTTAGACTGGGGAACCAGCCCTGATAGATCAATCCCACACAAGGGGAGAGACCAGGACTGTCAGACTATGCAGGTTCTGACTGACTTACAGTGCACTGGACAGATGAATTATCCCCCGTCCAAACTACTGAAAAGCAGCCAACCGAAGTCCTCGTTAGCATTGTTAGCAACAAATAGGCCCGAGCCTTGGGCTTGCATGAATGAACAACACTGAGGTAAGACTCAGAGGCGCCGGGCAAAACGCACAGAACAAGACAGGCCCGCGGAGCGGCGTCAAGCCAAGATTTCAGAGGCCGCAAGAGCCTGGGAATCACGTGACTCCCCAGCCCCCCCTGGTGACTCCCTGGCCCACTCAAGAACACCCCCTCCTTCCTCTGCTTCTCCATGTGACATGCAGCGGATGAAACAGACCTCACAGATAGGGATGCACAATATTATCGGCACAGATATGTTATTAAATATTTATCGGTTTTATAAAATCTTAGCCGATATAGGGCCGATAATATGAAGCCGGAAATATTTCTGCTTCCGTTTTCCGCGCTCATGATGCTGCGCCTGCGTACAGCCACGCAGTGTATAGACGAGAGCGAAACATGTCTTCCCCGGTGTGGACATTCTTCAGAGTTTCTGAGGCAGATAGTGCGTTTGCAATTTGCAACACATGTTCGACAAAAGTTCGGAGAGGAGGGCAAAGGTCTACGAGTTACAACACAACGAATCTCATAAGTCACCTTAAGATTCACCATTGCAAGCACGCTGTATGGAAGGAATATCAAGCACTAGTAGCAGAAGGTAGCCTAGCCGCGAAAAAAAAAAGCTGCTGTGCCTATTGCACACGCATTTGAAAAAAGCAGGAAGTTTACTCGAGACAGCTCAAAGGCTCAAGCAATCAATGAAAAAAGAATGGAGTTTATGGCCCTCGACGACCAGCCTTTCTCTGTAGTAGAAGATAAAGGATTTCGCCAGCTAATTTCACATTTAGAGCCCCGGTATACACTCCCAAGCCGCCGCTATTTTGCAGACGTGTGCCTGCCTGCTCTGTATGATACAGTCGCCACACACATCCATAGTCTGATCGATACTAGCGGAAGCCAGATAAGTTTTATCACAACCTACTTCATCCTCATGCACTAAAGGTAGCATAGCCCAGCCCTTTTCAGTTGCTTTATTAAGCATACTAGTGTAGCCTACTATGTGCCTTGTGTCATTCTGTTTATCTGCAGACTAAGCAGCCATTTGGCACTAGTTTCTGTAAAAGTTCTATAAAACTTTATTTTTGTATTGACTGAGGCACTTTATTTATTTATTTTTTGATATTTTATTTATGCATTTTCAATTTACAGGGATAGACAAGATGCACTTTATTTTTGACACTTTTTTGATCTAATTACTCTTAGGTGAGCCTTTTTTGTTTTCATAAAAGGAGGCCAGATCTTGGCTAAAAAAAGCATTGTGCACTGTCTATAACAGATTCTGTTTGTTAGAGGAAATAATAAATGAACATTTGAAGAGTCAGAAGTGTTCTCTTTGTTGTGTTAACAATAGTGATGTAAGTTAGATTTGGTGAGATCACTATGGAACAGGGGTGCAAACAGGTGATGGCCCAAAAAGGTGACACATTTTTTTTGTGGCTAACCTTAGGGGGGGGGGGGGGATAGCGCTAGCACTAATGGTGTTAAATAGATATCGCTAGCACTAACGGTGGTCTAACAATGATGCGTGTGTAAGTAGCAGCAGCCCTGACCTCAACACCTGCAGAATTACTTCTAAAACAGTTTACCGTGACTGTGTTCTCTATGCTGTCTGGAACTGTACCTAGCTCCCTGAAGCTAAACGTTATTTCAACTGCAGCAGAGTTTAGCAGACAGGGAGATTAGCTAGCTTGTGCATCATGTGACATGGATGAGACTTAGACCCCCCCCCACCACACCCAAAACATTTTTTTTGCAGATCTACACAATTCACACGGATGACCTATTTTGAGATAAAAACGGCTAATTTAGCAGAAAGGTGACAAGTTTGCACCCCTGATGGAATATTAAATCATCAATCTTTGCTCACTACATAGCCTTTCTTACCTTCAGGTGTGCATGAACTACAGGTTATAAACTGTGAAATAATATCTGTTCTCATATCGGTTATCATATCGGTTATCGGCCACGAGAAGCGGGTAAACATCGGTATCGGTTGGAAAAAAATGCATATCGTGCATCCCTACTCACAGATGATTGGAGACTCGGCGATCAGAAATGTAAGAGGTAAAAAATTACAAATCCAATGTCTTCCTACTGACTAAATATCCAGACACAAAGTGGCTCATATTACACGTGGGATCAACCGATCCATGTAAAATGGGCTCACTAGACTTGAGACGTGATTTTATGGAACATTTCAATAGACTTGACAAGCTTAAGATTGAAACATTCATCTGTGGACTGCTTCCCACTGTTGCCAGAGGTAACTTCGAATTCAGCTGCTAAGCCATAACACTCGGCTTTCGGGAGCGTGCAAACTTAAAGGGCTGAAATCTATTGACCACTGGAACATATTCTGGAGGCAGAGCGACCTATTCAAAAAAATGGGCCTCCACTTAGACAGATCGGGAAAATACCATTTAACAAACAACATACTCTTCAACCTCATACCCTCTGCTCCCCCTTCTCTCGATGCTCTTGAGACAACTGAAAGGCCTACAATGCAGGATTCTTCAGACTCAGCACAGCCAACTGAATTGTTCACAGTAGTTCACAGCTCCAGGTCTCCCCACAGACCTGCGACTCATCACAGCCTACAGTAAAGGGCCCTCCAAACTCATCACAGCCTACAGTAAAGGGCCCTCCAAACTCATCACAGCCTACAGTAAAGGGCCCTCCAAACTAATCACAGCCTACAGTAAAGGGCCCTCCAAACTAGGGCTGCCACGATTAGTCGACTAGTCGCGTCGACGTCGATTACCAAAATCGTCGCCAACATATTTGGTAATCGACGTCGTCGCATTATTTTTATTTATTTATTTTTCTCCCCCCCTACCACCAGGGGAGCCCCTGTCATGCCAAAACCTGCCGCTTGCCAAAAGCTGCCGGGGGTGCGGCCTAACGCGTCACGACCAGCTGGCACGCGCACGCGTCACGACCAGCTGGCGACTGTGACGCGTCAGTCTAGTGTTTTTGAAACCTCCGTTTTGACAGCCCATTAGCGAAAAGCTGTAATTTGCCTCTACAAGTGTTAACATGTCATTTTATGAAGTTTTAATATGTTTTCAGGAGGGAGTTAGCGATTAGCGATGTTTAGCTTAGCTTAGTTTAACAGAAGTATCTTCACTTTTAACATGACTTCCCGTGGTCGTAGAGGGCTGGTCGACGGCTTAAAATGACCGTGTAGACCTGTAGACCTTATCCAGCTATAGTCTTGTGTTTCTACCCCGGGCATAGCCGGTGTTATTCACGGACAAACACTCCTGTTAGAGTGGTTCTAGTACACTGGACATAGGTAACACATAGAGAGGCTCTATACACTGACATAGGTAACACAGAGAGGCTCTATACACTGACATAGGTAACACATAGAGAGGCTCTATACACTGACATAGGTAACACATAGAGAGGCTCTATACACTGACATAGGTAACACATAGAGAGGCTCTATACACTGACATAGGTAACACATAGAGAGGCTCTATACACTGCCATAGGTAACACATAGAGAGGCTCTATACACTGACATAGGTAACACAGAGAGGCTCTATACACTGCCATAGGTAACACATAGAGAGGCTCTATACACTGACATAGGTAACACATAGAGAGGCTCTATACACTGCCATAGGTAACAACATCTCTTCTAAGCCCAGTTTATTCCGTTCTCTATTGGTTAAGTGCTCCCGGTTTCAAAAGAAAGAAACGGAGGTCTGATCAGCAGATCATTTTCTCATAAAGTTGCAAACGCAACTCAGCAATTCAACTTAATAAAAAAAATGCGCGTTTCGTTCAAGATCCATTAGAGTAGGAGATGTACAGTTATGATAACTACAGTCATATGTAACTTTTGGACTAGCATAGTAGTTGATATTGTAATAAAATGTGCCAATGTCAGACGATGAACAAACACACCACGAGTCCACACTGATTCAGAAAACAGAATAAACTTTATATATAAATACACAACACTTCAGGGGGATAACGTTTGCAAAAGAACTGTACAGGTTACAATCAGGTATATAATAATAGTTAGGGAGTAACATATCATTCACAAATTCAACAATAATAGAACAGATAAATACACAGATAGCCCTGCTACGTCCTCCGTGAGGGCCCGTTCCCCTGTACATAAGTCCCTGTCCAGCCCTGCTACATCCTCCGTGAGGACCACCTCTACCACATCCTCCGTGAGGACCACCTCTACCACATCCTCAGAGAGGACCACCTCTACCACATCCTCCGTGAGGACCACCTCTACCTCCTCCGTGAGGACCACCTCTACCTCAGGCTACTGCAAGTATGAGCCACAATTACATCATTGTTATTTTTAAATGTTCATATTGATTGTTTCATTACTAATACATTAAATGTATGCTCATTCATTCACACAGCACCAAGATGTTTTGGACAACATCTGGACATCTGGACAGTTACCTTTCATCCCCATCCACCCAGTACACTGGTAAGTCACATTGAATAGGGATTATTTAGAAATGTGTTTACTCACAAAATGTTATTTTGACTGTACATATCTGTGCTTGTTTGTGTGTTTACACTAACAAGATGGTTATTGCTTACCTCAACAGGAGAGCTGATTGGTGTGATGTTACCTAACCCCCCAGATGTTACCCACCAACCCTCCAGATGTTACCCCCAACCCTCCAGATGTTATCCCCTAACCTCCCAGATGTTACCCCAACCCTCCACCACCACCTCAGACACACCACCACCACCTCAGACACACCACCACCACCTCAGACACACCACCACCACCACCTCAGACCAGGGCCGCTTGGGAGATATGCGAGGCCCTGTGCGAAGTCAGATTTGCGAGGCCTTTTTTTTTTTTTTTTTTTTTTTTTACCTTTATTTTACCAGGAAGTCACATTGAGATTAAAACCTCTTTTACAAGAGAGACCTGGCCAAGACAGGGTCAAAATAGTAGCTTAAAAAACAGTTCAGATAAAAAGACAGGACATAAGACAGTGGCAACAATACAATAGACAAACAATGGTAGGGGTATTTACAAGGTGATTAAAACATTGAGAAGTCTAACCAAAGCAGGTACAGCGAGCGGTGACCACATCCTTTAATCTACGCTTGAAGATACTTATGGAAATAAGGGCCTCTAATTTAAAAGTAGTCTGTAGGTCATTCCAAGACCAAGGGCCATAATAAGACAAGCTTGCCCTTCCAACATTGTTCTTGATAAGTGGCACCTTGTATTGTAGCCATCTACGAGACCTGAGACCCGAGCCACTCGGTATAGGGATGAACTTCAGGCCCAGATAATTCGGTAAGAAGCCAGAGATGATTTTAAACACAAGAGTGTACCAGTGTTGGAGCCTTCTGACAGAAAGAGATGGCCATCCAACCAGACTATACAGTGTACAGTGATGGGTCCTGAAGGCACTATTGGTGATGTATCTTAGAACCGAATGATACAGGGGGTCTAGCTTGGATAAAGTGGACAGAGAAGCAAACCTATATACTGTATCACCATAATCCAATTGTGAAAGGAAAAGGGCGGAGACAAGACGTTTTCTGGAAGCCAAGGAAAAGCAAGATTTAAATCTATACAGGAAGCCCACTGTACGCTTAAGCTTTATGGCGAGAAGATCAACATGATGTTTGAAGTTGAGGTGAGAGTCAAGCCAAATGCCTAAGTATTTGTAGTGGTCGACGGGCTGTATAGCGATGCCATCCAGTGTAGTGACTGGAGAACAAAAGGCACTGGCCTTTTTCCTCCCGGAGGTGAAAGACATTGCCTTTGTCTTTGAGGAGTTGAGGTTGAGGCAAAGTCCAAACAAAACATGTTGAAGGGCATTGAAGTCTGCCTGCAAGTTGGAGAGGGCTTCCTCAGCAGAGGCAGCGCAAGAATAGATAACGGTATCATCTGCATATAGATGGTATTTGCAGAAGCTGAAGTTGTCACAGATGTTGTTAATATACAGCAAGAAAAGTAAGGGTCCCAGGACAGAGCTTTGGGGAACACCTTTTGTGATGAAGACGGGGTCCGACAAGAAATGTCCATATTTAACCTTCTGAGTTCTCTGGGATAGATAACTCTGGAACGATGATGTAGGCTACTGTTATAACCGCGCGACACGCACGCACCGATATATTGCAAGAAATGCGCTCACATGCTGTGCTGATAGACAATAGCATATCTACTTATTTAGATAGTTTACAACCATGTTTGTTTCATTTCAAACCGTTTATACTCGTAAAGGATTAGGATTTAGGATAAAGCAGTCATCATAACCAACATTAAATACGCACAAGCCATTATTGACATGAATAGAGATGTTACTCACCACCATGTAGGCCTATCCTTTATGTTGAAAAGCTTACTTATCAAGGACCCCAATTGAAATAAGCCAGTGGCTTTCTTGGGTTTTTATCCTGTTAGTTGACCTTGTATGTAATATGTACTTTCATGTACCTACTCCTGCAAATCTTCTAATAAAGTTTTCAATCAATCAATCAATACAGCAAAAGCAAAAAGACATGTCCCGTTTTTGAGAGTACACAAGCCACTTTCTTTCTATTTTTTCCCCATTTGGTAGTTTTCAGAGAAATAAAGTTTCACTAAAGTTCCTGTTCTCATTATTTTTAGGATAACTAAATCCAGGTTTCATCTTTGGGGGACCTCTTCTAATGATCACTTCTGTAACTGTAGAGTCCATATGTACCGGCCAATTTACCAGGATCATCATACATGACATATCTAACAACGTAGGCTCGTCTTGCGTTCCATCACTCTCAGCCCTGCTGCTGCTCTGAGTAGCTCCATCTTCCGCCTCCGTATCCTCTACTTCGCCACTCCTGACCATCATCACCTGGGGCTGGGCAGCCCCACTGCTGCCGGTGTAGCAGTTGTCCTCCTCCACCTCAGAGACATCATCTTTGCCTCTCAGGGGGGGCTGTGCCGTGCTACTACTAGCATTGCTAGTGCTAGCAGTAACGTTAGCTTATTCGGTGCTAACGGGAGCCTCACTTGTTTTTAAAAATGTTTCGAACAAACCTCTAAGCGAGGCCCTGAAGCCTTCCTTTCTTTTATTTGTATTTCTTTTTTCAGCACCCGATTAACATTTTCTTCCTCGGTCTCGTTCCCTCTGCATTTTGTCCGTTGCACTAAGCAGTCACTATGCACAACAAGTGTCAACGCGCGCCCAAAAATTATTTTCACGTTTCACGTAAGGTGTCATAGGGGGAAATTACTTTTTTCTGTTGCTAAGAATCTCCCTGTCCTACAGGTATGCTAGATTTTAGATGTATGATTGACTATGATTATCACATGTGTGAACATTTAGAAATGTATTAAAGGCAAAAATAATAATATGGTCCCTTGCCTGGCGCTTTGGAGGGCCTCGCCAGCCAGGGTACCAAAAAAAATAAATAAAAATTTTTCTTTTTTACCCAGCCTCACGCGAGGCCCTCCAAAGCGCGAGGCCCTGTGCCACCGCCACAGCTAGCCCCCCCTTAAAGCGGCCCTGCCTCAGACACACCACCACCACCACCACCTCAGACACACCACCACCACCTCAGACACACCACCAGGATGTGGTAGAGGTGGTCCTCACGGAGGATGTAGCAGGGCTGGACAGGGACTTATGTACAGGGGAACGGGCCCTCACGGAGGACGTAGCAGGGCTATCTGTGTATTTATCTGTTCTATTATTGTTGAATTTGTGAATGATATGTTACTCCCTAACTATTATTATATACCTGATTGTAACCTGTACAGTTCTTTTGCAAACGTTATCCCCCTGAAGTGTTGTGTATTTATATATAAAGTTTATTCTGTTTTCTGAATCAGTGTGGACTCGTGGTGTGTTTGTTCATCGTCTGACATTGGCACGTTTTATTACAATATCAACTACTATACTAGTCCAAAAGTTACATATGACTGTAGTTATCATAACTGTACATGTCCTACTCTAATGGATCTTGAACGAAACGCGATTTTTGTTTTATTAAGTTGAATTGCTGAGTTGCGTTTGCAACTTTATGAGAAAATGATCTGCTGATCAGACCTCCGTTTCTTTCTTTTGAAACCGGGAGCACTTAACCAATAGAGAACAGAATAAACTGGGCTTAGAAGAGATGTTGTTACCTATGGCAGTGTATAGAGCCTCTCTATGTGTTACCTATGGCAGTGTATAGAGCCTCTCTATGTGTTACCTATGGCAGTGTATAGAGCCTCTCTATGTGTTACCTATGTCAGTGTATAGAGCCTCTCTATGTGTTACCTATGTCAGTGTATAGAGCCTCTCTATGTGTTACCTATGGCAGTGTATAGAGCCTCTCTATGTGTTACCTATGTCAGTGTATAGAGCCTCTCTATGTGTTACCTATGTCAGTGTATAGAGCCTCTCTATGTGTTACCTATGTCAGTGTATAGAGCCTCTCTATGTGTTACCTATGTCAGTGTATAGAGCCTCTCTATGTGTTACCTATGTCCAGTGTACTAGAACCACTCTAACAGGAGTGTTTGTCCGTGAATAACACCGGCTATGCCCGGGGTAGAAACACAAGACTATAGCTGGATAAGGTCTACAGGTCTACACGGTCATTTTAAGCCGTCGACCAGCCCTCTACGACCACGGGAAGTCATGTTAAAAGTGAAGATACTTCTGTTAAACTAAGCTAAGCTAAACATCGCTAATCGCTAACTCCCTCCTGAAAACATATTAAAACTTCATAAAATGACATATTAACACTTGTAGAGGCAAATTACAGCTTTTCGCTAATGGGCTGTCAAAACGGAGGTATCAAAAACACTAGACTGACGCGTCACAGTCGCCAGCTGGTCGTGACGCGTGCGCGTGCCAGCTGGTCGTGACGCGTTAGGCCGCACCCCCGGCAGCTTTTGGCAAGCAGCAGGTTTTGGCATGACACCCACCCTCCCACATTTCGTTGTTTGGTACCTGTACTATATCAATGACAATAAAGACCATTCATTTCATTCGATAAGCATTCGTTTTTCTTCCCTGAAGCTGCCACTGGCTAGCGTCTCCCAGTGTCTTTGATGTACATGCGCAGTGTCGGTCATCCGGGGCACACGTGACTTCCCCGGAAAAACAAACAGAGAAATGTCTTCCTCTCCTCGTACCTCTAAAGTGTGGGAGCATTCAACCACAACGTTGAAAAAAAGAATGTAAAATGTAAAATTTGCAAAGCTGAACTCGCTTATCATGGCAGCACGTCTATGATGCGCGAGCATCTAAAAAGGAAGCACGTTGTGGCAGATGACGAGGAAGACGATGGCTCGTCTCGGTAAGCTAGTTAGCTTGTTATTGGCTAACGATATCGTTACGTTAAAAGCCTTCTTACATTATTTTACGTTGTCATCAAAGCGATACTTATCAAATAGCTAAAAATGTTGTCTTAACGTTACAGTGCTAAGAAGGCGCGTTCTACTATGAGATGAGTGAAGCAAAGCAAAACTTTTGTACTCTGTACAAGTATTTATTTTTGTTTTTGTATTCTTTTGGTTGCCTAGTGCCTAGCCTACCTCATTTTACTCAGCAGTTTGCACCCTCTACTACTCTTTACATTACATTACATGCAAGTGATGCCAGAAATAAATCTGCAAAGTTCATTTGACTGCCAAAGACGCCAATTGGCGTCTTATAGAATAGTAACGTTGACTGCCAAAGACGCCAATTGGCGTCTTATAGAAATTTTTTTTTTTTCGCGGGGATCGCGTTATTGACATGTTCTACACCTAGCGAGTGAATTTCAGACTTGGGTGTAATGTATTTCGGTCCCAGATGGGGGCAGTAGTTCGATAAAAGCCTGGAGAAGGAAGTGGCTTGCTGTGGGTTGTAGAAATGGCGAAACGGATCAGGGTATGTGCCAAACACGGCGCGGAGCATTGCGGCGCGGAGCATTGCGGAGCATCGCGGAGCAGCGCGGCCATTGCGCGACTCTTCAAACAGTTCAGAGTCGGATGATACAGAAAAAGTGCAGAAAAAAAAAAAAAAAAAAAACGTTCTGCAGAAAAAGCTCGTTTTCTCTGTCTATTGGTCAAAATCTGGTGTTTTTGCTGAAACCACCCTATGTTCTACGGCCGATTTCTAAACACTCAAAGAGGCTAGAAACAAACTTTCTTTTTCTGATGAAAGAAGAGAGTCTAAAGTTTTGGTAGATATGTTCAATGTTTATGTAGTCCGAAAAGTCAATATTTGGTGGGTCTTCAAAGTTCAGCGAAAATGCCCCAAAAGTCTGGCAGTGTGGAGCTCTCCGCTCTGAACATGGCTGGCAGTCAAAGAGTTAAAATATCTATTTTTGAGTGAACAATCATTTTAATTGTCTTTATTTTTAGTTAGCACATGCCTACAACAACAACTAACAACTTCAAGCTAAATTTAGAAGCTGATTTAGAAGATGATAGCTAAATAAGAGCGATTGAGTAATTGTGCGATAAGCTGTAATTTATGATCCGATTAGTCGACTAATCGTTAAAATAATCGGTGACCAGTCGACTATGAAAATAATCGTTTGTGGCAGCCCTACTCCAAACTCATCACAGCTGGCTGAACTGCGATCTTCAGTCGCCAGGGCAAGACAGATCGTTAGCCAACTTGTTGAGCCACTAAAGCGACGGTGCAGCCCCCCTTCTCTCCGCCCACCCTCACTCCCTGCCCCCAACTCCCCAAACCACTCAACCCCAAATGAAGGTCCTTAATGACATTCGTGTGAACACTGACTCCAGAAAAATCTGTTTTAGTACTACTAGACTGGTTTAGATCCTACCTACAGGACAGAAGCTATTATGTCTCCATTGACCAAATTAAAATGACATATGGGGTTCCCCAAGGGTCAATCCTCCCTCCTATTCAATCCAGTGTTTCCTCTATATGCATTTATTGGTGGCGGGCCGCCACGAATGAATTTCCTCCGCCACTAATTGATTCAGTCCACTAAGTGCACGATTTCTAAACACTGAAAAAAAAAATCCACCTCTGAACATTTTAGCTGATTAAAATATATCTGATCCTAGATCAGCGCTATAATGGATGTTGACTAAAAGTGCACCTAAATCCACGCCCATCTCTCTCTAACCGCTGATCCAAAATCAGATTAATGACATTAAACATTCAGTTGACGACGTGACACAAGGGCTACTCCTGATTGGTCTAAATGTGAACCGGCATGAGAACCGTGCAGACTCAACCATCCCTGCTCAGCAGTCTTACCTGCCGAAATGCTCGGGCGCCTGTGTTTTCTCCTCGCGAGTAACGGGCTAAAAGTCACCGGTAGTACCATCTAAAAGATACAAAAAGCTGATCTAGCTAGCTAGAAGCACAAATAAGATATCACGTTAAATAACTTCGAATAATTAAACGAAAACAGCGACAGATGGATGGATTTTTCAAGAAAAAATATGTCCCAGACACTTCAAACATTGCTGAAGCTAGCAGTGGCTATGAGCGATCCGAAACTGCATGGCAAAGGAGCTAGTTGGTGGATCAAGCTAACAACGTTTATGGCGGGCGAGTTCATCGAGGCTGTTCGCACCTGCACCAAATATGTCCCAATTTGTGCACTCGAAACAGCCTCTCAGAGTATCAGTGGCAGTTCAGGACTTAACGGGTTTAAGTTTCTGTTTATATTTCGGGACGAGGAGCAGCATGGCATGGTCGGACCTTCCCAGCGGTGCCCTCGGGAACGAACGGTAAGCCTCGTTGATTGTAACGTAGCAGTGGTCTAGTATGTTAGCTCCTCTGCTGGGGCATGACACCTGTTGTTTGTAATTGGGAAGTTCGGTGTGCAGGTTGGTGTGATTAAAATCGCCGAGCACAATAACTGCTGCGTCGGGATTAGAGTTTTCCACAGAGGAGATGTAGGTAATACTTGGGACATTGCAATTGAAATTGCGTTCAAAGTAAAACACACACACACACACACGCAAATATAAGACTGCTGTCTGTGGATTAGTTCGAAAATGTTTTGTCCAATACAACGTTGTAGTTGTTTAGTACAAATGGGTCTATAGCAGCTAGGTAACATTAGTCCTGTATCAGAGTTGTGTTGTTGGGTCTTGTAGCAGGGTTGGGTTAGCTATAGCAGCTAGGTAACATTAGTCCTGTATCAGAGTTGTGTTGTTGGGTCTTGTACAGTTGCTCAAAATGCAGATAAGAGAAAGTATAGGCTAATATCAAACAACAATCCTAGAGATGACTAACTCAAACGTACGCATAACTAAATAAAAGCAGGCCAACTAACGACAGCTACACGCCCTCAACTGGGAACATAAAGGATAAATTAATTTTGCAATCGAACGTGTCCTACAGCGTGCACGCGAAAAAAAAATCGCCAGGGCTCTCCGCCACTCATGTACAAATTCCTGGAGGAAACACTGCAATCTCTATATGCTTCCATTGGGACACATCATAAAAAAGAACAAAATTGCCTACCACAAATATGCAGATGACATACATAACCCTCTCATCGAACGACTATAGCAGGGGTATTCAGGTCCAGACAAGGTCCAGTTAGAGAGATGTCCTCAAGCAAAGGTCTGGAACATTATAATGTCTAGATTGCGTTATGATTCAGTGCCATATATATAAACTCCTCAAAAAAAGTTTGGAAACGTTATTTCAGTCGATTCTTCCTCCCCTTTAATAATACCAATGCAGTGTTTCCTCTATATGCATTGATTCGTGGCGGGCCGCCACAAATGAATTTTCTCCGCCACTAATTGATTCAGTTATTATGACCGGAGAACAGAAAAAAAAGCCGATTGAAGCTAGATTTAGGCCGCTTCCAGACCAACATTTCGTCACGATTTAGGGTGTAGTAAGTTACAATATGTTACAATGTTGCAATTAACCTCGTCGTTTGTGTTCGCACTGCAATCGAGACTGAATCGCTCTCAACAGGCGCGCGGCGCTGTTCTCTGGTTCATGTTCTTATACCAGTGCTCAGTATAGAGTATTTTAGATGAACATTCGTAATGTATGTCTCTGATGTTCATGGTCAACTAAATCAGACTATTTTGTGAAACAAATAATGTTCCCGCTAATGGGTTAACCAAGCAGCCTCGCACCTAACGCTAGCTTCGAACTATTCATAGCAATATGCGCGGGGCAAAAATAATCTATTGCCTCTAAAATCACCACGAACAGAACGGCGGAGGTACGGGTAAACAGAGATCATGTCGGTGTCATCAAAGGTAAGAGTTGGTTTTCTTTAACTCAGCTGATAGCATTACCTTGCTGTTGGTTGTTTACCGAATGCTCCATCTGTCACACAGTGATTTTACTTGTGTAAACAGTAACGTTAGCCGGTTTTGTGCGTGTACTCTCATGTAGGCCTAATTCGTAGGCCTACACAAATGTGAAAAATCCTAGAGGAAACACTGCAATGGGTATTGTATTTTATATCGTTGGAAAGCCTTATTAGTCACCTTTACAACGAGGTACAACTTGTAAGGATCATGCATTCGTGGAATGAGTAACACAGCTAAACGTGTGGGTAGCGGGCCAATTTTTTTTGCCAAAATCCCTTGCAATATTCTTCTGTTGGTATTCACTCTCGTTTTGAGCTTCAAGTGCTGGCAGGTGTATTTTTCATTTCAAACCTTTATTTAAAACTCAATAGGCACTGAGGTCACCCTCATTTACAGTGACGTCGAGTGTACAATAGAACAGTGAGCAAGGGTAAACAAACAGTGAGCAAGAGAGGATTAAAAAGAAAAAAAAGAAAGAAAAAAACTAAAAACAATTGCAATCGGTAGAATACAGTTTTTGCACCAAGAGTTTAAAGGTAGAGGCAGAGGGGAGGACCTCCAACCGGAGAGTTTGCTGCAGAGTGTTCCATGTATTAGGGGCATCAATAAAAAAGGCTGTTTTACCTAGGTCTGAACGCGCATACGGAACCCGAAAAGAAAGCCAACTATTAGATCTGGTCACATAAATACCAAGACTCCAGTCCAATAAAGATGAGATATAAGGAGGAAGCTTGCCACAGATGGCCTTGAAAACGAACAAGTTCCAGTGGTAACTGCGCCTCAGAGAAAGAGAGGGCTAGCCAACCTTGTCATAAAGTATGCAATGGTGAGTGTCATAACTGTCCCCGGTAATAAACCTTAGAGCTGAGTGATAAACAGAGTCCAATTGTTTCAATGTAGAAGAAGCTGCATGCCTATAGATAACATCACCGTAATCTAATGTGTAGGTCAGTCACAGGTGTGTGACTGGCACCTGAATGGCACCTAATTGACAGGAATGATATTCTGGGGCCAGTGGCGATCCCATATCTCCAGATTCTGGGACCTAACTCCATCCTCCAGGATGACAACGCTCGCCCCCACAGAGCCAGGATCATCACAGAGCACCTCCAGAATTTGGGAGTGGAGAGGGTGGAATGGCCTGCCGTGAGTCCAGACCTCAACCCAATTGAACACTTGTGGGATCAGCTTGGGTGTGCTGTACGTGCCAGAGTGACCAACGCAACCATGTTGGCTGACTTGCGGCAAATCCTGGTTGAGGAATGGGATGCCGTCCCACAGCAGTTTGTGACCAGGCTGGTGACCAGCATGAGGAGGTGCCAAGCTGTTGTGACTGCGTATGGATCTTCCACACGCTACTGAGGTTCCTGACAGTGTAAAATGAATAAAGTGTAAAAATGGCCAACATGTGTTGTTTTTTCCTTATTACTGTGGTAGAGTGCAATCATCCAATCCACCAAGCAACTCAAAACGAGAGTGAATACCAACAGAAGAATATAGGGGATTTTGGCAAATATGTTTGGGCCGCTACCCACATGTTTAGCTGTGTTGTTCATTCCATGAATGCATGATCCCTACAAGTTGTACCTCGTTGTACAGGTGACTAATCAGGCTTTCCAACGATATAAAATACAATACCAATTGGTATTATTAAAGGGGAGGATTAATCAACCCAAATAACGTTTCCGAACTTTTTTTGAGGGGTTTATATACAGTATGTTACGGTACATGTGGGAATACGGTACATGTGGGAAAACTAGGGTTAGGGTTAGGTGCTAGGGTGCTACGGTTAGGATTAGGGTTAGGGTTAGGATTAGGGGTAGGGTTAGACATGCCAGCATGTACCAAGTCGACGTAGCACCTAACCCTAACCCTAGTTTTCCCACATGTACCGTATTCCCACATGTACCGTAAAATATATACATATAGTACATATACATATTAAAGTACAATTTAATAATATTTCAACAATATTGTAGATTTTCACTTTGAAGTGGAGAGATTATAAGTACTAATTAGGGATGCTCCGATCTGGATTTTTGGGGCCGATACCGATCACCGATTGTTTTCCTCAAGATCTACCGATACCGATCTTTTTTTAAATACATAACTGTAGGCCTACTGACTGGATAATAGCCTACATATATTTTGCTTTTTAGATAAAAGTCTTGATCCATTAGGCACCAAGCAAACACAGACCCAAGTCAGTCGACATGGCTGTATAAAATACATCATAAACGTGGCCTTCATGGTTTACATACGCAGGGGTGCAAACTGGCGATGGACCAAAAAGGTGACACTTTTTTTTTGTCCGTAGATGGTTAGCTCTATCATTAACAGTGGTCTAACAATGATGCGTGTGTAAGTAGCGATGGCCCTGACCGTAACACCCGCATAATTAATGTAAGCAACCTGTTCCTAAATTAATTATGCAGGTTCCTGCAGGTTTCAACAAGTTACATTTAAGACCTTTATAAGAACACTTTTAAAAATAGATTTTAAGACCTATTGAGCAAGTATTGGTATTAGACTCACATTCATTGATTCTTTTCATTAGCAATGCTGGGTGATCTGTTCTGTTGCATATAGAACAATGATCATGTAAGTTAGCCTACTTTATCAATGCTTGATTCATTTCCATTGCTTCTCAACACAATACTAGATATAATAGCATAAATAACAGAATAAACTCACACACTTACTTACACTGCATAGCCTACATACTGAGATATGGCACACACACACACACACACACACACCTCTCACAGGTACACACACACCTCTCACAGGTAGGGATGGGACGATTATCGTGTTTATCGTTAATCGCGATAAAAACACCCGCGATAACTTTATCGTGGAGAATTGTAATTAGTTGAATAATCGTCATAATCGTTTTTATTTTTTTTATTTTATTTTATTATTATTATTTTTAAATGACTGGACTTTTTAAATAGGCACTACATTTTATAAACACTGCTTTGTCTGTCTGTTTTTATTGTATGTATTAATGTATGTGACCTATGTTTTTTTGGGGGGGGGGTTAATATTTTTATTGAGTTTCACAGAGACATGTACACAACAGGACATAACAACAACAACTAGTATCCGTGGGGGAGGTTATTGTCCCATTAATAGTAGAAAAATAGTTTTGCACTTTGTTATGCAGTACATTGTGCATAAACAATAACAGAAAATGTTCTTTCTCTTTTTTTTTTTTTAAACAAACAAAAAACAAAGACAAACAAAACTAAAACTAAAAAACAGGGGGGGAGGAGGCCATGTCACATATCAGAAATAAACAGAAAAGAAAATGACACAACAAATGCCATAATATATGGGGGGATCACCCCCATCGGTCACCCCCGGTCACCCCCATCGATCACCCCACATCCATGTCTTACAGTCCTAAACACAGCGGCAGCACAACACCAGCACAGTAAATAATATTGTGACCCATACATTGTAGATCTGTTACTAGAGATGCTCCGATCAGGGTTTTTGGTGCCGATCACCGATCACCGATCACTGGAACCAGTGATCTGCCGATCCGATATCACCGATCACCGATCACAGCGTCGAAAATGGCAATTGAAGCTTTTTTTTTTTTTTTCTTCTTTCCTAGCACCAGGGGAGCCACCCCTCCTAAATTTCGTTGTTTGGTACCTGTACTATAGCAATGACAATAAAGACCATTCATTCATTCATTCATTCTATTTATTGTGTAGCATTAATTATGTTTTTAATTATTCTTAACACCATTGATATTGTATATTAAGTATTCAAATGAAATTAGGAGATGAGAAAGTATCATGAATTGACAACCATCTGTTTTATTGAATTCACAACCACCTGTAGCTTACTTCAGGAACATACAAATCATAATAAATAAAATGTGAAAATAAAAATCATAATAAATAAAATGTACACTGTCACATCAAATGTGCAACATTCCACTCGAATGAGAGGAACTAGGGGCTCTTAGAGAACTTGGAGCTTATACTGTAGCTTTCCTGAGGAACAATAAACAATAAACATTTCCTGAGGAACAATAAACATACCCAAACTAAAGTGCAACATAAACAGGCTATAGCCAAATATAAAATAAATACTGTTTCAAGTCAGTCAGTTTCAAGTCATATAGGAGGAGATAAGACAGCAAGTCAGCAATAATCAATAAAACAAAACATTGCACCGAAGGAGATTTCAGACTCAAACCTTACTTCTGATTAAGCAGCATCACTGGCAGATTAGCCTTGAGAAATACAAGCATCTCAGCATTTTTGCCACTCAGCCTGTTCCTCTTATCGTCTAAAATATGTCCTGCTATGCTGAAAAGTCGCTCGCTATCTACACTTGTGCAAGGTGCACAGAGGAAGACTCGTGCTGCTTGTGCAAGAGCAGGAAAGCGGCCTTTGTTGGCCTTCCAAAAAGCAAGAGGCTGTCCATTACCGTCTGGGATAACTGCCTCTGATAGGTAGAGATTAACCTGTGATGCTCTTGGGTTGATGTCACCACTGCCGCACACATGCTGTGGCCCATCTTCTTCAGCCAACAGTTCAGCATGCATAGCATGCAAGGAGCCAGCTCGTGGTACCTAAAAAATAAAATAAAAAATAAAAAAGTTTTAGTAGAAGGCGATAATAGGGAGAAGGTTTTTCCTTCTATCAGTGGCCCCGGGCCCGAGCTAGAGTACTCTTCCTGCAACGAATGGTGGACTGCTGATTCACATGCTTAGTATTCAAATGTATTGATTGTAAGTCGCTTTGGAATAAGGCGTCTGCTAAATGATAAAAATGTAAATGTAAATGTACCTTCTGTGGGGGCTCACTCACTGCCAAACTGTCCGTCTCTTGCTCTGCTGCAGCAGCCAGGACATCAGAAAGCAGCCTGCGCATCTGTGGCTTGAGTGCGATGGGGAAATATCTGTCTTTATACCTATTTTTTATTATGAGAGAAATAAAAGGCAACATTAATTAATGTATTTAATGCATTTTGTAGGTTATGCTTAACTATTTTATTATTAATTAGGCCTGGGCGGGGCCCCATAGCATTTGTATTATATTTATGAATTAATTAGGCATGGGCTTGGCCCCATAGCATTCTATTTATTTATTTATAGTTAAGAATCGATTAACTGCTTTTTAAATGCAAACCATCGTACACTACAGGATAACACAACACAGTATTTATATTTTACCTTTAACTTAAGCATAGCCCCTTTTATCAATAATGTTTAGGCCAAAGCTAATACGCATAAGAATCTCTCCCTGTGGAGTTCTCACCTTGGATCAAGGAGTGTAGCGATGGTGTACAGGCGCTCAGATTCAATGTCACTGAATCTCCTCTTGACAGCTTCCAGGAGCGTGGCTTTGGCTGTCTTCACACCGTGGTCACTCTCTGTTGTTTTTTCAAGAAGACGAGTTAAAGCTCTGATGGATGGTATAACATCTGCAGCTGATGCAGTTGATGAACTTATCGTTTTTGTGAGCTCGTCAAAGGGGTCTAGCACTGAAATCAGATTTTCCACCAATTTCCACTCATGGACGGCCAACGTGGAAGGCAATTCAAAATCAGCTGCATAAGCACATAGGGCACGCTTCTGTTCCAGTAAACTTTTTAGCATGGCAACCGTACTGTTCCAGCGGGTTGGTACATCCTGTTGTAGCCTTTTGGGTGGCTGGTTCGGATTCATTTGTTTTTGAATACTGAACAGTCGGGAGTAAGCTACCTGGGAATGTTTGAAATGACCGACGATCCGTCTTCCACTTGCGATGACATCAATGACGGCACGCTGTGCCAAAACCCCCTCATGCACAGCGAGCTGGAGTGTGTGAGCCATGCACGGTAGGTTTGGTAAACGCGCGTCCCTCATAGCCTTCTCCATGTTCCTGGCATTATCCCGTAGGATAACGTGCACCTTTCCCTTTGGGATTTCCCAGGCGTTGAGCATGTCTGTGAAAGCTGCAGCAAGTGCCTCTGCGGTGTGTGACCCAGGGAATTCTTGAGAGTGAAGCACCACTTTAGTCAGCTCAAAGTTTGCGTTGATAAACTGCGCAGTCAGGCTCAGCATAGACACAGGACTGACACTCGAACTCCAAATGTCAGTCGTGAAGCTGATTGACGCGATGTTGTCCTTCACTAGGCTCCCGATGTATGTGTAGACAGTGTTATATAATTCCGGCAGGCAAACATCAGTGAAATATTTTCGCCCCGGCAGCGTATAGCATGGATCCAGGCAGGAAACAAGGCGTTTGAACCCGGCGTCTTCCACAACAGACAGGGGCTGCTGATCAAGGCATATGAATTCTATTACTTTCGCATTTATTTCCTTTCGTTTCTTGTGGTCGTTGCCGTATGGTTGCTGTCGTTGCAATGTCTCGGTAACAGTAAGCTGAGTGAGTGGTGTCGAACGTTCTTTCGACGACTCTTTCTCTCTGGCCTTAGTGCTCGCCAATGTATTAAACTCGTTATATTCCTTCGTGTGACAAGCCTTCAAATGCCGTATTATATTCGTTGTATTGAAAGACCTTGCGTGCGTTCCTCCCCGAGGTATTTCTTTTGAACAGGCATTACAAACGGCATATTTGTTGTCTCTTTCCGACACGGTGTAATATTTCCAGACTGGCGACGCCATTTTGTAAACTGATCGGTCGGGTTTGATCGGCCGTTTTGAGAACTCCGATCAAAACCGATCAAGGCCATATCGGCCGATACCGATCAGCGCCGATCAGATCGGAGCATCACTATCTGTTACACATTAGTCTTGTGTACTTTCTTGAGTGTAATCCACCAAACCTTTCATTACAATGGCAGCCAGTCTGGTACCAATATAATCTAAGAACGGAGACCAAATCTTATAGAATGTCTTTATCTTACACTTAGACCTATATGTCAGATATTCCATAGGAATCATATCAAAAATTACCTTGTGCCATCCAGCTATTGTAGGCGGTTTGCAGTCTATCCATTTCAGCAATATATTTTTCCTTGCACAAAAAGTGAGGATACACAGAAGTCTTTTGGAATGCATACTTTTAAGTTGTTTGTCTGGCAACCCAAACAATAGACACATGGGGTCCTTATCCAATGTAACATCTAGAATTAGATGAATTTTATCCACTATACCTTTCCAGTAATCATCTATATATCTACAAGTCCAAACACAATGAACAAAGCTCCCAACCTCGGTAATACACTTTGTACACATTTCCGATTTGTTATGATCCATTTTATGTCTAAGTTGGGGAGTAATCTGCAAACGTTGTAGTAGTCTAAATTGCGTTTCCTTCGTCCTATTACAGATTGAGATGTCGTTTGCCGATTGCCATATTAGTGACCAAGTTGCTGCATCAGTATTAATGTTCAGGTCATTATTCCAGTCTTTGGGCGTAAATGCAGGTTTGCCTTTATCATATTTCGAAAGTGCTCTATACCCAAGCCCCAGAATGCCTCTCGTCTTTCCAGCAGAGACTATCTCCTCCAGCGGAGAGGGTTGGTGACAGAGGCCAGTGTCTTTTTGGCTATTTAAAAAACTTCGTATCTGAAGGTATCTGAAAAACTCATTTCGTGGTAGGTCATATTTCTTACATAATTGGTCAAATGAAAGTAGTATTTCCGTATCATATAAATGTCCGATAGTAACCATCCCTTTGCTGTCCCACCGCTTGAAACCCCTATCCGTGGCACCAGGGGAGAAGTCTATGTTGCCCCAAACTGGCGAGAGGGAGGATGTAATAATCGTATGTTATAAATAAATAGTAATATAATTGAGATTTCTCACATGAGCCGCGCGCGAATATCCTCACAGAAATTTGTCTCGCGCGATTGTTCAGCCTGCATGGGTAACGTGACTGTCAAGTCAGCCTTGTCAGTCAGTCACTAACGTATGCTAGCCTTCTCACCATGGCTGCATCGGCCCCGTGTCCATTGCCTCACCTTTCCAGGGTTGCACGCAGGCTTCTATGCATACCTGCAACTAGTGTTCCTTCAGAGAGAGTGTTTAGTGCCAGTGGGCACATACTCACACCTCTCCGAGCACAGCTAAAGGCAGAAAAAGTGAACATTTTGTTGACATTTTTGCACTTTAACCTATCTTGAAGCTTTCAAGTCTCTAAGCCACAAGGCTAGCACTCAGTTTGATGACAGAAAAGTGTAAGTGTTCAAGTTTTGTTTGACAGTATTTTTTTCCTTTATTTATGCAGTGATACCTTATAATTTATCATTACCTTATTTAAGATTTTATTAAAGATTTTTATTTTTGTCAAGATGTTTTTAAAATGATGTTAATGTTATTAACATGATTCAATAAAAATACAACAAAATCTAAGTTAAAGTGATTACAGTGTGTTTTATTGGCATTCTAAAAAAAAGTTTTTTTTTTTTTTTTTTTTTTTAATTCTCGCGATAATATCGTGGATCGCGATTATTTTGCCCACGATAATCGTGACATGACATTTTCTAATCGTCCCACCCCTAGTCAGCACCAGGTCTGCACCGTAGTGGAAAAGCGGCTTAAGTACCCTGGCTTCCTCTCAGGCCTTCCTCGATGGACTCCCACAGATAGACTCCCTTGTCTTGTTGTCACGAGTCTTAGACTCCCACAGATAGACTCCCTTGTCTTGTTGTCACGAGTCTTAGTGCCAGGAGGCTGTCGCAGGGGCTGTCGCTCTCAGACAGGCCAGATATTTATGGACACTAGCAGGCTTGTAGCCACTCCCCACTAACGAGCACTAATGACAACGACTGACAGGTGTTCTCACAAGTCGCCTGTATGACCTCCCTGGCCTTGGTCTATCCACTATATAGGGGAGCTAGAAGTCTCCTCCTCCTACAAGTTAACACCTACTTGGTCAGAAACTCGTTAGTTTCACCAGAATGACTCTGAAGCCTTTGTTTTGAAAGCAGACAGCTTAACTAGATAATCTTAAAACAGACAGCAATCACCCTATTACTTTTCCTATCACTATTACTAATGAACAGACAGGTATCAGTAGTCCAATTTTAACTAGATAGCCTTAAAACAGACAGTTATTTACTCTATTACTAATAACAAGACAGGTATCAACTTATCAGAAGTCCAGCTTACTAGATAGTCTACTTACTCAGAGTGGAGAGAGAGATGAGTTCACTGCTAGGTTTCCAAATGTATGACCTCCCTGGCCTTGGTCTATCCACTGTATAGGGGAGCTAGAAGAAGCTCCTCCTACTACAAGTTAACACCTACTTGGTCAGAAACTGGTTAGTTTCACCAGAATGACTCTGAAGCCTTTGTTTTGAAAACAGACAGCTTCAAAGTCAAGTCAAAAGTCAAAAGTCACTTTATTGTCCCATCACTGGGAAATTTGTATTGGGCTTGCACCCCACAGCAGCCAACAAAGAGCAACAGACAATACAGAATGTTAACACACAAACAGAAGGCAGCCTTGATTAAAACAAGAGTGGAAATAAAACGAGCAAGATATGTTCACATTCATCTGGTGCAATTTAAAAGTTTAACACAAACAGGAATAAAAGAATTTTTAAATCTATTTAGTCTAGCGCGGGGGACTCTGAACCTCCTCCCAGAGGGCAGCAGTTCATACTCTGCATGTAGGACATGGGAGGGATTCATGAGAATTCTATTAGCCTGTCTGAGAGTAGCCTGTTCGAAAATGGACTGCAGGGATGAGTGGTCTTTCACCCCTATGATCTTCCATGCAGTCTGTATCAGTCGAACCAGTTTGGACCTTAGTTGTACAGATAGGTTACCAAACCAAGATGTAATGCCGTATCTGATGAGACTCTCTAAGACAGACTGGTAGAAGAGTAGCATACATTTTTGGTCAACACCATGAACTCTAAGACGGCGTAGGAAGTGTAGTCGTTGTTGTAATCTGCTACAAAGGCTGTCTACATGAGTGCTCCAGGTGAGTGAGTTGTCAATGAAAACCCCAAGATACTTGTAAGAGGCGACCTGAGAGATGGATTGTTCGTGGATGACCACAGGCCTGTGGTCCCCAACACCTCTGGGGTCGAACACCATCTCCTCAGTCTTCTTAACATTTAAAACCAGGCAGTTAACATCACACCATTTAACAAACCTCTGGATTTCAGAATAATAGTCAATTAGGTCACTGTCCTTTTTAATTAAAGCAAGGATGGCAGTGTCATCCGAGAATGTTATGATGCGATTGCTAGGGTAGGTGCTTCTGCACTCGTTTGTGTATAAAGTAAAGAGCACAGGGGAACTGACTATACCCTGTGGAGCACCAGTGCTTATGGTTCTGGGTTCCGAAAGGGTGCCATTAACACTGACCCGCTGTGTGCGGTTAGTTAAAAAGGAGTGATACCATTTTATAATGAGGGGGGGGACATTAAGCCCATTTAACTTCTCAATTAAAAGGTGCGGCTGTATCGTGTTAAAAGCAGAACTGAAATCAATAAATAGGAGTCGGACATAGGAGGTAGGGTCCTCTAAGTGCTTAGATATGAAGTGCACCATGGCTGAGGTTGCATCATCTGTACCTGTGTTACATCTATAAGCAAACTGAAAAGGGTCCAGAGAGCAACTGACTGCATTTTTCACTTTACATATAATCAATTTTTCAAAACATTTAATTACAACAGAAGTCAAAGCGACTGGTCGCAGGTCATTATTTTCCTTGCAGCTAGCCTTCTTAGGAACAGGAATAATGATAGCGTCTTTCCAGATGGACGGAACAGTGTGAGAGTCCAGAGACTTCTGGAAGATAGGACACCAGGCCTCAGCCAGCTCCTCACTGCAGGACTTTAGGACTCCACTCTCTCTGAAGGAACACTAGTTGCAGGTATGCATAGAAGCCTGCGTGCAACCCTGGAAAGGTGAGGCAATGGACACGGGGCCGATGCAGCCATGGTGAGAAGGCTAGCATACGTTAGTGACTGACTGACAAGGCTGACTTGACAGTCACGTTACCCATGCAGGCTGTGGGCACATACTCACACCTCTCCGAGCACAGCTAAAGGCAGAAAAAGTGAACATTTTGTTGACATTTTTGCACTTTAACCTATCTTGAAGCTTTCAAGTCTCTAAGCCACAAGGCTAGCACTCAGTTTGATGACAGAAAAGTGTAAGTGTTCAAGTTTTGTTTGACAGTATTTTTTTCCTTTATTTATGCAGTGATACCTTATAATTTATCATTACCTTATTTAAGATTTTATTAAAGATTTTTATTTTTGTCAAGATGTTTTTAAAATGATGTTAATGTTATTAACATGATTCAATAAAAATACAACAAAATCTAAGTTAAAGTGATTACAGTGTGTTTTATTGGCATTCTAAAAAAAAGTTTTTTTTTTTTTTTTTTTTTTAATTCTCGCGATAATATCGTGGATCGCGATTATTTTGCCCACGATAATCGTGACATGACATTTTCTAATCGTCCCACCCCTAGTCAGCACCAGGTCTGCACCGTAGTGGAAAAGCGGCTTAAGTACCCTGGCTTCCTCTCAGGCCTTCCTCGATGGACTCCCACAGATAGACTCCCTTGTCTTGTTGTCACGAGTCTTAGACTCCCACAGATAGACTCCCTTGTCTTGTTGTCACGAGTCTTAGTGCCAGGAGGCTGTCGCAGGGGCTGTCGCTCTCAGACAGGCCAGATATTTATGGACACTAGCAGGCTTGTAGCCACTCCCCACTAACGAGCACTAATGACAACGACTGACAGGTGTTCTCACAAGTCGCCTGTATGACCTCCCTGGCCTTGGTCTATCCACTATATAGGGGAGCTAGAAGTCTCCTCCTCCTACAAGTTAACACCTACTTGGTCAGAAACTCGTTAGTTTCACCAGAATGACTCTGAAGCCTTTGTTTTGAAAGCAGACAGCTTAACTAGATAATCTTAAAACAGACAGCAATCACCCTATTACTTTTCCTATCACTATTACTAATGAACAGACAGGTATCAGTAGTCCAATTTTAACTAGATAGCCTTAAAACAGACAGTTATTTACTCTATTACTAATAACAAGACAGGTATCAACTTATCAGAAGTCCAGCTTACTAGATAGTCTACTTACTCAGAGTGGAGAGAGAGATGAGTTCACTGCTAGGTTTCCAAATGTATGACCTCCCTGGCCTTGGTCTATCCACTGTATAGGGGAGCTAGAAGAAGCTCCTCCTACTACAAGTTAACACCTACTTGGTCAGAAACTGGTTAGTTTCACCAGAATGACTCTGAAGCCTTTGTTTTGAAAACAGACAGCTTCAAAGTCAAGTCAAAAGTCAAAAGTCACTTTATTGTCCCATCACTGGGAAATTTGTATTGGGCTTGCACCCCACAGCAGCCAACAAAGAGCAACAGACAATACAGAATGTTAACACACAAACAGAAGGCAGCCTTGATTAAAACAAGAGTGGAAATAAAACGAGCAAGATATGTTCACATTCATCTGGTGCAATTTAAAAGTTTAACAGAAACAGGAATAAAAGAATTTTTAAATCTATTTAGTCTAGCGCGGGGGACTCTGAACCTCCTCCCAGAGGGCAGCAGTTCATACTCTGCATGTAGGACATGGGAGGGATTCATGAGAATTCTATTAGCCTGTCTGAGAGTAGCCTGTTCGAAAATGGACTGCAGGGATGAGTGGTCTTTCACCCCTATGATCTTCCATGCAGTCTGTATCAGTCGAACCAGTTTGGACCTTAGTTGTACAGATAGGTTACCAAACCAAGATGTAATGCCGTATCTGATGAGACTCTCTAAGACAGACTGGTAGAAGAGTAGCATACATTTTTGGTCAACACCATGAACTCTAAGACGGCGTAGGAAGTGTAGTCGTTGTTGTAATCTGCTACAAAGGCTGTCTACATGAGTGCTCCAGGTGAGTGAGTTGTCAATGAAAACCCCAAGATACTTGTAAGAGGCGACCTGAGAGATGGATTGTTCGTGGATGACCACAGGCCTGTGGTCCCCAACACCTCTGGGGTCGAACACCATCTCCTCAGTCTTCTTAACATTTAAAACCAGGCAGTTAACATCACACCATTTAACAAACCTCTGGATTTCAGAATAATAGTCAATTAGGTCACTGTCCTTTTTAATTAAAGCAAGGATGGCAGTGTCATCCGAGAATGTTATGATGCGATTGCTAGGGTAGGTGCTTCTGCACTCGTTTGTGTATAAAGTAAAGAGCACAGGGGAACTGACTATACCCTGTGGAGCACCAGTGCTTATGGTTCTGGGTTCCGAAAGGGTGCCATTAACACTGACCCGCTGTGTGCGGTTAGTTAAAAAGGAGTGATACCATTTTATAATGAGGGGGGGGACATTAAGCCCATTTAACTTCTCAATTAAAAGGTGCGGCTGTATCGTGTTAAAAGCAGAACTGAAATCAATAAATAGGAGTCGGACATAGGAGGTAGGGTCCTCTAAGTGCTTAGATATGAAGTGCACCATGGCTGAGGTTGCATCATCTGTACCTGTGTTACATCTATAAGCAAACTGAAAAGGGTCCAGAGAGCAACTGACTGCATTTTTCACTTTACATATAATCAATTTTTCAAAACATTTAATTACAACAGAAGTCAAAGCGACTGGTCGCAGGTCATTATTTTCCTTGCAGCTAGCCTTCTTAGGAACAGGAATAATGATAGCGTCTTTCCAGATGGACGGAACAGTGTGAGAGTCCAGAGACTTCTGGAAGATAGGACACCAGGCCTCAGCCAGCTCCTCACTGCAGGACTTTAGCATGAGCCCAGAGATGCCATCCATTAACTAGATAATCTTAAAACAGACAGCAATCACCCTATTACTTTTCCTATCACTAGTAGAGAGAGATGACCAGTTAACCAGAGAGTATAGCACACAGTGATGCATAAGGGGTTTACAGCCTTTATCTGTACACCTATGTACCTACAGATACCTACGTCAGCATCATCAGCCACAAGGGAAACCAAAATATTAACCCAGGACATGCTAGCAAAACAGAAGAGAGAGGGAAACTGAAGCTACACTTTCGTTTTTAAATTTATTTTTCAAAGATTAAGCACTTTATTTTAAGATGCACATTTTTCAAAAGCTCTGTTATGTATCTTTACATTTAAATGCAGCCCTTATTTTACATGAGAAAAGAACATGTATTAGTACTAGGGATGCTCCGATTTATCGGCCACTGATTTAAATCGGCCGATTTCACTCCAAATGACTCGATCGGTGATCGGCAAAAATGGCCGATCGCAAAAGCCGATCTTTTAAGTTATTTTATTGTGGGAAAACGTTATTTCTATGTTGCGATAACTTCTCAACAGGATTTTACAGGGTTCGTTCAAACTATCGCAATTCTTGAACTATATGTGCAATCGAAAAAAATCCAACAGTTTCTGAAAGCAGATACGTTGCACTCTCTAACCATTTAGGGTTATTACGGTAGTTCACCAAAAAAAAAAAAATGCATTGACCTCAAAGCGTCATAGGAGCTGGATAGGGATGCTCCGATCTGGATTTTTGGGGCCGATACCGATCACCGATTTTTTTCCTCAAGATCAACCGATACCGATTTTAAAAAAAATACATAACTGTAGGCCTACTGACTGGATAGCCTACATATTTTTTGCTTTTTAGACAAAAGTTTTGATCCATTAGGCACCAAGCAAACGCAGACCCATTTTTATGGCATAGTAAAAGTCTGGCCTATCACCCAGTTAGGGCCTGAAGCCCAAGTCAGTGATATGGCTGTATAAAAGACATCATAAACGTGGCCTTCATGGTTTACATACTGTTACGTCCTCCTATGTTTTCTGTTCAGTTATCTGTCTTCCCCAGGGGGGGGGGGGGGGGGGGGGGGGAAACGTTTTTTGCGATCGGCCATTTTTGCCGATCACCGATCGAGTCATTTGGAGTGAAATCGGCCGATTTAAATCGGTGGCCGATAAATCGGAGCATCCCTAGAGCTGGAGAGTGATTTCAAGAGAAGCGGTATTTTTTTATCATACAGCCCCAAAACAAAAGTATTTACAAAAGCCTTACCAAACAGTAGTCTATGGCAAACGAGAATGGTGAATCCAATCCATAAAGTATTTAGTGATCGTTAAACTGTTGTTTATTATATTGAGTGGGTACTTTACAACAAAAAAACAATGAGTCGGTGAGTGGTGTAGTTCTAGGCTGCGTTCGTGAATTCGCTCTGGAAATCTGACCAGCAGTCATGGAATGCCTCTTGTCCAATCAAATTACTTGGTCCCTTTATGACGTTGAGCCCAGTGTGCCCTCCGGCGCTCTCAGAGCGAATGTACGAACGCAGCCCTAGACTGTCTCGCGTCCCCCTTTACCTCGCTTCTACCATGCTGCTACGCTGCTTCTATAACATCAGGATCAGACACAGGGCGAGAAATAAACCTTTTTAATGGCTTCTGTGTGCTTTAGACTTGCGTAGAATCGATTTTACTTTTATTTAAAAAGTCAGACCGGAAAATGTATTATTGTCGCCAGACCCACTGCGTGCAGATGAGAGACAACATCAAAACTTGCACTTATTGCTCGTGTGACATTGGTTAATGGACGAGCATTCTAATAAAATAAATTTACAACGTTAAGCTGCGCCCAAAACCCTGATATGTTGCCATGTGAAATGATAAGACAAGAGGCCACGATATGATAATCGCCGTAGGAGGCGATTCGACTGTAGGCATGTGAAGTTATAATTTCTTCAAACTTGCAGTGGTAGCAACGGTGTGTGTGGTTTAGTAAATATAGCGTGTGTGTGTGGCCCTCCTGTGAGTAGGGGTGGGACGATTAGAAAATGTCATGTCACGATTATCGTGGGCAAAATAATCGCGATCCACGATATTATCGCGAGAATAAAAAAAAAAAATAGAATGCCAATAAAACACACTGTAATCACTTTAACTTAGATTTTGTTGTATTTTTATTGAATCATGTTAATAACATTAACATCATTTTAAAAACATCTTGACAAAAATAAAAATCTTTAATAAAATCTTAAATAAGTTAATTATAAATTATAAGGTACCACTGCATAAATAAAGGAAAAAAAATACTGTCAAACAAAACTTGAACACTGACACGTTTCTGTCATCAAACTGAGTGCTAGCCTTGTGGCTTAGAGACTTGAAAGCTTCAAGATAGGTTAAAGTGCAAAAATGTCAAGATGTTCACTTTTTCTGCCTTTAGCTGTGCTCGGAGAGGTGGCACTAAACACTCTCTCTGAAGGAACACTAGTTGCAGGTATGCATAGAAGCCTGCGTGCAACCCTGGAAAGGTGAGGCAATGGACACGGGGCCGATGCAGCCATGGTGAGAAGGCTAGCATACGTTAGTGACTGACTGACAAGGCTGACTTGACAGTCACGTTACCCATGCAGGCTTAACAATCGCGCGAGACAAATTTCTGTGAGGATATTCGCGCGCGGCTCATGTGAGAAATCTCAATTATATTACTATTTATTTATAACATACGATTATGACATCCTCCCTCTCGCCAGTTTGGGGCAACATAGACTTCTCCCCTGGTGCCACGGATAGGGGTTTCAAGCGGTGGGACAGCAAAGGGATGGTTACTATCGGACATTTATATGATACGGAAATACTATTTTCATTTGACCAATTATGTAAGAAATATGACCTACCACGAAATGAGTTTTTCAGATACCTTCAGATACGAAGTTTTTTAAATAGCCAAAAAGACACTGGCCTCTGTCACCAACCCTCTCCGCTGGAGGAGATAGTCTCTGCTGGAAAGACGAGAGGCATTCTGGGGCTTGGGTATAGAGCACTTTCGAAATATGATAAAGGCAAACCTGCATTTACGCCCAAAGACTGGAATAATGACCTGAACATTAATACTGATGAAGCAACTTGGTCACTAATATGGCAATCGGCAAACGACATCTCAATCTGTAATAGGACGAAGGAAACGCAATTTAGACTACTACAACGTTTGCAGATTACTCCCCAACTTAGACATAAAATGGATCATAACAAATCGGAAATGTGTACAAAGTGTATTACCGAGGTTGGGAGCTTTGTTCATTGTGTTTGGACTTGTAGATATATAGATGATTACTGGAAAGGTATAGTGGATAAAATTCATCTAATTCTAGATGTTACATTGGATAAGGACCCCATGTGTCTATTGTTTGGGTTGCCAGACAAACAACTTAAAAGTATGCATTCCAAAAGACTTCTGTGTATCCTCACTTTTTGTGCAAGGAAAAATATATTGCTGAAATGGATAGACTGCAAACCGCCTACAATAGCTGGATGGCACAAGGTAATTTTTGATATGATTCCTATGGAATATATGACATAAGTGTAAGATAAAGACATTCTATAAGATTTGGTCTCCGTTCTTAGATTATATTGGTACCAGACTGGCTGCCATTGTAATGAAAGGTTTGGTGGATTACACTCAAGAAAGTACACAAGACTAATGTGTAACAGATCTACAATGTATGGGTCACAATATTATTTACTGTGCTGGTGTTGTGCTGCCGCTGTGTTTAGGACTGTAAGACATGGATGCTGTCCATGGAGGACGGAGGATGGGGGTGATCCCCCCATATATTATGGCATTTGTTGTCATTTTCTTTTCTGTTTATTTCTGATATGTGACATGGCCTCCTCCCCCCCCTGTTTTTTTGTTTTTGTTTTGTTTTGTTTGTCTTTGTTTTTTGTTTGTAAAAAAAAAGAGAAAGAAAATTTTCTGTTATTGTTTATGGACAATGTACTGCATAACAAAGTGCAAAACCAGTGGCGGCTGGCCAATAGAGGGCACTAGGGCGCCGCCCCCACCTTCCAACGCAGCCCCACTTCTTGTAAAATATTTTTTACAAATAAACATTGTTTATTCATAAAATGCGGCTGATATTCTGTCAGCGCCTATCAGCATTCATTAAAAATCCTCGAAAATACATAGGGGAGGAGTCGGGCGCCGGCCGAATGGCAGTCAATGGCAGGCCAAATACTTTTGGCTTACACGTGAGCTGTAGCAGCACTCCAATTGGCTGTCTCCTATTCCCCGGTCGGGGCGCAGAAAAATGCGCCCTGAGCATGCGCAGATTATAGGCTTACCTAGGCTGCAGCCTAGGGCCACTACCACTAGGGGTAGTAAAAAAAAAAAAGGGTGTGAGACTTGAGAGCCCTGAATATCCGGTTGTTAAGACTGACGTCAAACGTGACGTTTTGCAATTTCCGGCTCCAAACCAGAAATTCTCCGCACCAGAATACCAGTGTACTACAGCGGTAGAATGACAGTTCAATCGTTTTTTAGATTCGGATCTATTCATACACAGCACTTTGCCGTTTACCCCATATTGTCAGGGTATTTGAGCCTCGGAAAAGCGCTATATAAATATAATTTATAATTATTATTATTATTGCGGCATTTCGAAGACAGCGCCTCAGCCAACTTTGGACCCGGAAACACGTCACGACTTAACAACAGAGACAGACAACAAGGAGAGGAGAGCAATAGAGAGACAGACAACAAGGAGAGGAGAGCAACAGAGACAGAACTGAGGTGAGGTGAGCAACAGAGATAGTTCAGGATGATAACAAACAGTTCAGTATGACAGAGACAACTAATAGAAAGACAACTGTATGATTATAGAGTTTACATGTTCAAGGACATATTGTATGATAATAGATGATAATTTGATAATTTGATAATTTGATAATTTAATTTAAGAAGTAACAAAGAACACATTTATTATCACAATTGCATTGTGTTCCATGTCTTTCTCCATTGAACAAATAATGCCTAGTTGAATGGCTAAACAAGACAACTGTCTGGACAGTACTGCTAGAATTATTCACCTTACTAATGCACAGATAGACAAAGGGTATAAGTCCATTCTGTTAACATTAGGTTTACTCTGCTAATAAAGACTATTCCAGTTGATTTGTCAGTTGTGCATTATATTTTTGTTGTGTTTGCAGTTTGCCCTTTAATAAGTTATATATACAAATAATTAAGTTATATATATATATTCTCATGCTAACATCGACTGTAAATCCAGATTTTAAAGTTGATATTCTTCCCCGTGGAGCATGCCCCCATAACCTGTGCCCCACCCAAAATTTGTATCACCAGCCGCCACTGTGCAAAACTAGTTTTCTACTATAAATGGGACAATAACCTCCCCCACGGATACTAGTTGTTGTTGTTATGTCCTGTTGTGTACATGTCTCTGTGAAACTCAATAAAAATATTAACAACAACAACAAAAAAACACATAGGTCACATACATTAATACATACAATAAAAACAGACAGATCAAATCATGATACAGGTGATGGTACTCCTGCTGGGCATTGCTGCCTGACGCCCCTCCAACAGTGCCTTTAGAACAGGTGTGCTGTGACACCTCACTGAACACCTATGTGGGCCTAACTGGGTCATCAGCTGGGGACCACCAGTCAGACAAAGCAGTGTTTATAAAATGTAGTGCCTATTTAAAAAGTCCAGTCATTTAAAAATAATAAAAAAAATAATAAAAAAAAACGATTATGACGATTATTCAACTAATTAAAATTCTCCACGATAAAGTTATCGCGGGTGTTTTTATCGCGATTAACGATAAACACGATAATCGTCCCATCCCTAGTGCTGACCCGGGTCAGCCCGCTTCGTTCCCCTTTTCCATTCGTCGTTCCAGGTCGCTTCGGTCCCAGGTCAGCTCGCTTCTTTAGCTCCACATCGGAGCAGGGTCTAAAATGTCATATCCGGGTCTCTTTGCCAGGCTGCGTGTGACGTGTGCCGCTGCACACCGTTGATTGGTCAATGGAAAATCGTCATCCCATGTCCCATCCCATATTATTTCTTCACTAACCGCCATCTTGAAATACCCCATTCACTCTAGGAAAATGTCACTACAGTTTCTGTAATAGCTTATTAATAAAGATTCGGAAAATTATGCTGACCATCGTATTATCTTAGTTTAATGTCATTTCAATGAATCATATAACTCTTATTTACAACAAGCACAACACAAAAATCGCTATTATACACCGGCTTTGTCCGTGAATAACACCGGCTGTGGAGGTGTTACAAACACAATACTCCTTTGCTAACTTCACCATCTGTCTATGGTCATTTTGAGCCCTTAACCACCGCGCTGACACCCCGAGAAGTTATGCTTTTAACCGTAAACTCGATGAACCGGGAGTTCACCCGACCGCTGCTGCTGTGCTGTCAAGCCATTTTTGCCGTTCACTCATGAGTCAAATGCCGGTTTTAACAGGGAATTCGCTCCGCGCTGTGTCCACGGTGATAGGAGTGGAGGATCGACTCCATTCAACAACTTTTGGATTCCCTGGTTTCTCCTCTTTCCGGACACGCTTGAATTGTTATCCTAACCCCCGGTAACCCGAAGTTATTAACCCACAAACGGCACCGTATTTGTCTGCCATTTTCGCAGTTCACTCATGAGTCAAATGCTGGTAGATTCGCGTCTTGTCGGCGTTTCCCGATGATGATACTACAGTTCATAAAGCAGACAAGTGAAGGCAGTGGTTTTAAGGGTTCAAAAAACATGACTTTATTATGTGTACATAGCTTCCTCTCTCTCTTTCTCTTTCTCTCCAAAAAAATCACTGCTGTTGCTGTGTACACCCGGAAGCTTTTTGCCAGGCTGCGTGTGACGCGTAACTCCGCCTACTATCGTCTACTCCTCCTACTAGTCCGGGTCGGTTTGTGTATAATGGAAAACCAGAACAGATCAAAAGTGACCCGACCTGACCTCGAACTGATGCGTACTGCACTAACCTGGGACCCTGGTGGAAAAGCACCAGTGCACTCAGTAGACCGATGTGCCAAGAGAAGACAGCAACACTACAAACACTGGAAGAGAAGGTACTAATGGCGCTTTTCCATTACAGGGCCAAAGCAGGCCAGCCCGCTTCGGCCTGCTTCTTTTCCCCTTTTCCATTGTCGTCCCAGGTCGGCTCGGCTCGCTTCTTTAGCTCCACATCGAGAGCAGGGTCTACATTTTAAGATCCGGATATTTTTGCCAGGCTGCGTGTGACGTGTGACGCTGCACACCGTTGATTGGTCAATGGAAAACGTCATCCCATGTCCATAGATTTCTTCACTAACCGCCATCTTGAAATACCACATTCGCTCTTGGAAAATGTCACTAGAGTTTCTGTAATAGCTTATTAATAAAGATTCGAAAAATTATGCTGACCATCGTATTATCTTAGTTTAATGTCATTTCAATGAATCATAGAACTTTTATTTACAACAAGCACAACACAAAAATCGCTATTATGCACCGTCTTTGTCCGTGAATAACACCGGCTGTGGAGGTGGTACAAACACAATACTCCTTTGCTAACTTCACCATCGGTCTACGGTCATTTTGAGCCCTTAACCACCGCGCTGGAACCCCGAGAAGATATGCTTTTAACCGTAAACTCAATGAACCGGGAGTTCAGCCGCTGCTGCTGTTTCAAAGTCCCGTTGACAGCGGGGGCAGAGAATATTTCTACCCGGGAATTCCATTCAAATGCCCGCGTCAGTCAGCCTTTTCCGTAGAAATACATCGCTCCGTTATATATATATAACGTTACATGTTTTAAGGCTGATCTGTGCATGATAGTGCTGCATTATGTTGATCTATTTATATCGATCTATTCTTGCCAATTCCTTATTACCAGTGGAAAGGGGGAAGGCTAAAACACTTTGAATGGAATAGATAGGACTTTCCATTCAATGAAGCATTGATACTCACTAGAGTTTCTGTAATAGCTTATTAATAAAGATTCGAAAAATTATGCTGACCATCGTATTATCTTAGTTTAATGTCATTTCAATGCATCATAGAACTTTTATTTACAACAACCATAACACAAAAATCGCTATTATGCACCGTCTTTGTCCGTGAATAACACCGGCTGTGGAGGTGGTACAAACACAATACTCCTTTGCTAACTTCACCATCGGTATACAGTCATTTTGAGCCCTTAACCACCGCGCTGACACCCCGAGAAGTTATGCTTTTAACCGTAAACTCGATGAACCGGGAGTTCACCCGCTGCTGCTGCTGTGCCGTCCAGCCATTTTCGCCGTTCACTCATGAGTCAAATGCCGGTAGATTCGCGTCTTGTCGGCGTTTCCCTGGTTGCGAGATCTAAACTATTAGAACTGAAAGCGGCAGGTAACAGGCACGTAACATCCATATGCTGTATAAATAAATATATTTGACTACCAGCAAGACAGCGCTGCACTCGTATCTATCAGCCTGTCTGTATAATGATGTTGTTGAATGCCGATGCTGAGATACTGTGCTGATGAACCATTCGCTGACTGTCTTAATAAATCAAGTACAGAGATTCCAACCCGTGTTGAACATCCTATTTCCTTGTCAAATCGTGTATGCTGTCATTGCTGTGCACCTAATCTATCATGAGATGACAACGCATTTAAGATCACAATCCTCAATAGATTGATTCCATCGTTTTACCGACAAGAAGATTCTACAATCTATCAGCCTTTCCGTAGAAATACATCGCTCCCTGTATAACGATATATATCTAACGTTACATGTTTTAAGGCTGATCCGTGCATGATGGTGCTGCATTTTGACATAATTCTTATCGCATTTCCCCCCGCTGATCTGTGCCGTTCACTCATGAGTCAAATGCCGGTAGATTCACGTCTTGTCGGCGTTTCCCGATGATGATACTACAGTTCATAAAGCAGACAAGTGAAGGCAGTGGTTTTAAGGGTTCAAAAAACATGACTTTATTATGTGTACATAGCTTCCTCTCTCTCTTTCTCTTTCTCTCCAAAAATATCACGGCTGTTGTTGCTGTGTACACCCGGAAGCTTTTTGCCAGGCTGCGTGTGACGTGACGCGTAACTCCGCCTACTATCGTCTACTCCTCCTACTAGTCCGGGTCGGTTTGTGTATAATGGAAAACCAGAACTGTTCAAAAGCGGGCTAAAGTGACCCGACCTGACCCGACCCGACCTGGGCTGGGCTGCTGATGGAAAAAGGCCATTAGCTACCCCTACTTCTGTTGGTTCATTAGCCCTCTTCCCCTCTACGGACCTATATCCCAATGTGCTTTCTCCCTATTCCTGTCCTTCTGACACGCAGGAGGAAACCTAGATGCTACACCCCCCCTCGCAACCCTTCCAATCTCATCTACCCACCTCTTTCTACTGACCATGACTTTATCGCCGCAGGCGGTCTCTGGAATTGCCAGTCGGTGGTCCGGAAAGCTGACGCTATCTCAGCTTATGCATCTCTTATGGCCCTCAATTTCCTTGCTCTCACTGAAACCTGGATCACACCAGAAAACACAGCTACACCGGCAGCCCTCTCTGCCGCCTACTCCTTTTCTCATTCCCCTAGACCCTCTGGTCGAGGGGGAGGCACAGGACTCCTCATCTCGCCCAAGTGGTCACATACTGTCCTTCCCCTGGCACACTTGTCTATATCCTCCTTTGAATTTCATGCTGCTTTCGTCTCCTCCCCGGTCAAACTCCACATTGTTGTCATCTATCGCCCCCCAGGCCAGCTCGGTGACTTCCTAGGCGAGATGGATGGCCTTCTCAGCTCCTTCCCTGATGATGGCACTCCGCTCGTACTACTAGGTGACTTCAATTTCCAATCTGAGAAGCTTCTCTCATCTGGAGTACTTGACCTTCTCCTCTCCTTCGGCCTTACCCTGTCCCCCTCTCCTCCGACTCATAAGGCAGGCAATCAGCTCGACCTTGTCTTCACCAGATCTTCCCACACTTCCAACCTTACCGTTACCCCTCTTCCAGTTTCTGATCACCACTTTATATCCTTCTCCCTTCCCCTCAAAACTTCCTCTTCCCTCTCAGCCTCTAACCACTTAACAGGGCTCAAAGTGGGAAAAAATCCTGTGCCTGAAACTTTTTCTTGGGGAGGGGGGGTCACAGTTTGAGATATTGGGAGAGCGGGTACAGAAGACAGCTTCTTGTCTCAATGTTTAAATGCATTAATACTATTTTATAGTCAATACAAAATATATGTCTCAATGTTAAAATGCATTAATACTTTAAATGAATGTGCAACAATACTATGTGCAATATGACAACCCTTGTTAAGGTTCAGATATAGGAAAAGTTAGGATATTTATAGCATAGCATAGAGTACAGCACAGTGTTTTATTGTATAGTATAGTAGTATAGTAGATAGTGTACATAGCCTTTATTTATGTAAACCAGCTCTTTTCCCTTTTTTATTTTACCCTTGGCCCTCGTGTTTTTAGTCTTTTTCCAAGCACCAGGGGAGCCCCCCCTCCTAAATTTCGTTGTATGGTACCTGTACTGTATTACAGTTTTTCTCAATTGCTAAAACACATTTCACAAAACTTTCCTCAATTTTCCCAAAACTCTAAACACAACACACTTTTCTAAAGCTACATAAGCAAAACCACACCTTCTCTCTTCAAAACTCAAACTCAAACCCTACCCCTAACCTTACTGTAACCCTAGCACCTAACCCTAACCCTAGTTTTCCCACATGTATGATAGAAAAATAAATCTGCGCTCCCTGTCTAACGTTATATATAACATTACATATTTTACATTACAGTAAGGCTGATTTTGCATGATAGTCATGCATTTTTAGATATCTATTTCCCCCCTTTAAATGGCATATGATGTCCGAAATTTTACTAAAGTTCAGCCGCGAAGTTGTTGCACTGTTGTCCTATCGAGTTTTACGTAAATAAAGGTTTGAAAAATGTTACCGTATTCCCACATGTACCGTAACATGTACAATACTGTACTGTATCACAACTCAATGCAAACACTACAGAGGATCCATTACACACAACAATACTCACTGAAAACAATGTTCAGGGTGAGATGTTTTTTTATTTATTTATGGAACTATACCACACACACACACACCACAATCATTTGCAACAAGTGTCTTAAATTTTGAGTCGTTATGTTTAATGAATGAAGCCAGGTGTGTTCATTGTGTTACAATTTTGCTGACTGTGGCAAGCATTTTGCATCACATGAGCTTTAATTTGAGAATTTGACATTTTGAGCAGAGTTTTTTGCAACTTGTGTTTTAGCAAGACAAAATGTGTTTAGATTTATGAGAAAAGGAGGATTGTGTTTTGTGAATTGTGTCTTCATGTGAAATGTGTTTATGGTTTTGGCAAATGGGAGCTAGTTTTATTAAATGTGTTTAGAGAACTGGTCATTTGGTTTAGAGAATTGGCTTTTGTGTTTTAGCAATTGGGAAAAACTGTAATGACAATAAAGACCATTCATTCATTCATTCATAATACTGTTTTATACTTAATAAAATAAATAAATAATTAGATGTCTTTAAAAGGCCAAACTGATTGCATCACTTATTAAGCCACTATCACTATAACAATACAGAATAAAATATATGCATGTCTTTAAAAGAACAAACTGATTACTTATTAAGCCACTATCACTTATATTCTCCTTCTTGGCACCACGTCCCATAAGGCTTCCCGTCACTACTCAGGGTTTTTCCTGGCTCAAAATGAGGCGGAGGTGGTACCAGTGGTGTTTGACATCGGGGGGGACCCATGAAGCAGGGCTGTCTGGGGGTCCTTAAACGAGCATCAAACACTTAATTTCTTGCATTCTGGTGAATTGATATGCACCAATTTGTGCCCTTTCGCCATAAATTTATGGTGGAAATGTCATTATATATGTAAAGGAAAAAACAATATTCAGGCACCAGATGGCCATTCAAAATATAATGTAATATAATGCAATATAAGGCTCTCAGGCAGGGTTTGACGCTTACCTTTTCCCCAGGTAGCACTGTGCTACCATGTCAAAAAATTTAGTAGCACACCAAGAATTTCAGTAGCACAATGAAAATTGCGCAATTTTCGTATGACGACAACAAATTATCATAATCATAACATATTTAAAGAAAAGTGTTGGTATGGCTTTAAAAGCAGCATGGTCTAGCCTCCATTTACTGTTTGATTTACTTTACCTCTGAATAGGAAAGTATTTTACGCACAGCGGAGAAAGTCAAACATTTTTACGCAACGCCAAAACGGGAGGGAACTCGGATACAACTTTAATATACAACTGAGACGAAAAATTAATATATTTTCTTGATTCGTGTTTTTTCTTCTTCTGTAAATTACATAGTTGTCGACATTTTTGTGGGTTTTGGGCTGCGACGCATTCAAGTGCTCAACGATGTTCGGTCGAGTGTCTCTCCTGTTTGTGCATCTGGTGCTGCTGAACGAGGTGACCTCGGTGGCCAGGGTGTCGAGGAAGTCGCCCCGGGGCCGCTCGTGCCTGGACCTACTGGAGGATATATGTTTTCTTCGTCACTCTCGTCTCCAGCTGTAATGTTGACTCCACTACCCCCCTCTACCTCCTCTCTGTCTGGAACGGTGCTAACATTAGCCTTGCTAAAGTATGCCGTAATCGGATTCATTTTAACAGCGGTCTTTTTCTGACAGGATTTTCAAATGTAAATGCGAGCTTGTTGTGCTTGCGGGTCACGTGTCTGTTTTTTTTTTTTTCTGTTTTCAAAGGATTGCATTGGTTTAGATGCGCTGTGATCTTATTAACGAACATAAGATTGACTGCGCATGACAGTAGTTACGCTTTTTTTTTTTTATTTTTTTTTTTTTTGGTCGCACTGGTGCGATTGAATGTATTTCCAAGTCGCACAGAAATATATTCACTCGCAAATGCGACCAAAACAGTCGCACTGTCGAACCCTGCTCTCAGGCATTCTGTACTTTCAAATATGTATTCTCCTTGAGCAGTCAACATCAACTATCAGCTGTTTCGCTAGCAAACACGAAAGCTAAGTTATTTGTGAAACAGCGCCCCCGCCACCACGTCGGCGCAATGCCGCAATTGCAGTTTTTATTTTTATTTTTTATTCTCCCGCGCCGGAAATCCGGCACTGTGCCGGAGTACTTTAAGCCCTGGGGTCTAAGACCCTCTCGTCGTAACCTACGTACCCTGTCCCCCATCACCCTCTCTTCTTCTGTCCTATCCTCCCTACCCTCTGTCGAATCCTTCTCCCTTCTATCCACTGATGCGGCATCCTCAACCCTCCTGTCCGCTCTCACCTCATCCTTCGACACTCTCTGTCCACTAACCCTGAAGCCAGCTCGATCCTCTCCTCGAGCTCCCTGGCTCTCTGAAACGCTACATGCTTGTAGACTAGAGCTCAGAGCAGCTGAGAGGAAATGGAGAAAAACTGGCCTTTCTGATGACCATAACCTCTATCACTCTCTCCTTGCCAACTACGCCTCCTCGGCATCAGCTGCTAAAGCATCCTACTATCATTCCAAAATACATTCTTCTGCCTCTAATCCTAGAAAACTGTTCTCCACTTTCTCTTCACTCCTTAATCCACCTCCTCCTTCCTTCCTGTCCGCCGATGACTTTGTCACCTACTTTGAAAAAAAGGTGGACGACATCAGCAGCACCTTTTCCCCCCCACCTCTCCCTCCTCCCACTAACAATGCTAACACCCCTTCCAAACTTTCTCCTCGACACTCGGTCTCTGGATTGTCATCTTTTTCCCCCCTCTCCCCCGATGAGATTCTCACACTTATCACATCAAAGCGGGCAACCACATGCCCTCTTGATCCCATCCCCTCCCCCCTTCTCCAATCCATTTCCGCCGACATCCTTCCTTACCTTACCACCCTAATCAACTCCTCCCTATCCACAGGATCTGTCCCAGCGGCCTTCAAAATAGCCAGAGTCAAGCCTCTCCTCAAGAAACCTACCCTTGACCCATCATCTGTCCACAATTACAGACCTGTATCCCTTCTCTCCTTCCCTTCCAAAACCCTTGAACGCGCGGCATCTAAACAACTGACTGACTATCTCCGGAAGATGGATCACTTAGACCCCCACCAATCCGGCTTCAATGCTGGGCATACCACTGAGACTGCGCTCCTTGCTGTCACGGAAGCCCTCCACTCTGCCCAAGCTTCCTCCCTCTCCTCTGTTCTCATTCAACTTGACCTGTCTGCTGCCTTCGACACAGTCAATCACCAGATCCTTCTCTCCATCCTCTCAGACCTGGGCATCTCTGGCACCGCACACTCCTGGTTTTCTTCCTACCTGGCGGGCCGCTCCTACCAGGTGACCTGGAGAGAATCGCTGTCTTCTCCACGAACCCTTTCCACTGGAGTACCCCAGGGTTCTGTCCTAGGGCCCCTACTTTTCTCCCTCTACACCAAGTCTCTTGGCTCGGTAATCTCTTCACATGGGCTCTCCTACCACAGCTACGCAGACGACACTCAACTCTTCCTGTCCTTCCCCCCGTCTGATGTACACGTGGCAACCCGTATCTCAGCATGTCTCGCTGACATTTCAACTTGGATGGCTGACCACCATCTCAAGCTCAATCTTAACAAGACCGAGCTCCTCTTCATCCCCGGGAAAGCCTGCCCTCTCCAAGACTTCTCCATCACAGTGGAGAACTCTACTGTAACCCCCTCCCTGACAGCCAAGAACCTTGGAGTGATCCTGGATAACCGACTATCCTGTGCGGAGAACATTGCAGCAACGGCTCGCTCCTGCAGATTCTTCCTCTACAACATCAGAAGGACACGACCATTCCTTACCAGAGAGGCAGCGCAACTCTTGACCCAGGCACTGGTCATCTCCCGCCTGGATTACTGCAATGTACTCCTGGCTGGGCTCCCCGCTTCAGCCATTAGACCTCTGCAGCTCATCCAGAATGCTGCTGCCCGGCTGGTATTCAACCTCCCCAAATACTCACATGTCACCCCTCTCCTTCGCACCCTGCACTGGCTCCCGATAGCAGCTCGCATCAGATTCAAGACCCTGGTGCTTGCATACCAGGCAGCTAAAGGGACAGCCCCTGCCTACCTGAAGGAAATGGTAACCCCCCAAACCCCTGCCCGCTCACTCCGCTCCTCCACCTCGGCTGGCCGACTGGCCCCACCTCCTCCACACAGCAGTCGGGCTGCCCGATCACGTCTCTTCACAACACTGGCTCCCCGCTGGTGGAATGAGCTCACCACGGCCGTCAGAACGGCTGAGTCACTACCCATCTTCCGTCGTAGACTGAAGACCCATCTCTTCAGGTTACATCTTAACTGCTCCTCCTGAGACATCTTCTGACCCTCACCACTACGTCTCCTAAAGACACCCGCTTTCCCCTCTACTGTGTCCCTAAGAACTTCTATTGCCCCCCTTGTACTGTTTCTCAGTTTCTCCAGAAAAATAAAATAATGTTTTAGTAGAAGGCGATAGGGAGAAGGTTTTTTCTTCTATCAGTGGCCCCAGGCCCGAGCTAGATTACTCTTCCTGCAACGAATGGTGGATTGCTGATTCACATGCTTAGTATTCACATGTATTGATTGTAAGTCGCTTTGGAATAAGGCGTCTGCTAAATGCCAAAAATGTAAATGTAATGTCTATCCGCCGAACCCTTCACTGGTATATTTTCATTTACAAATCCCAAGGACTTGCGCACGGCAGCCCTAGCCCTCGTTTATTCAACTAGTGAATACTGCGCCCCAGTATGGTGTCGCAGTGCCCACACTGCAATTAAGTTGACCCTCCCTTTTGCCCATTACTGACCGCTCCCTGTCCCTAGCTCTTTAGCTGTCTAGTCTTAGGTTTTGTAGTTTTACTTTAGTTTTAGATGATCTCAGACTGTTTTACTAGTTTTAGTTTTAGACTATGTAGTTTTAGTTTAGTTTTAGACTATATTGACGGAAAGTTTAGATTATCTTAGACTGTTTTAGATTTAGACTATGTAGTTTTAGTTTAGTTTTAGACTATGTAGTTTTAGTTTAGTTTTAGACAATGTAGGCCAGGTTTTGTATTGTATTTGGTTGTGGTGGATGTTGTATGCCTGTAAACAGGTCACACTTGAAAATGAGCCCTTGGGGCTCAATGTGTTTTTTACCTGTATAAATAAAGGTTACATTTAAAAATGTAATAAATAAAAAATAGGTACATCGGTATCTGCTTGATCTTTTCACAAAACTCTTATTTTTGTTTCCCCTCAAGGAAGGTTTCAGCTACCACTCATGCACTCCTTGACCGTCAGTAAATGTGTTTTATGTTGACGCAAAACGCAAGCAACTTTAAGGGAACATTCATTAGCACGTTGTTGGGCAGTGAATGAATGTGTTTGAATTCTGGTGGATCGATCATATTGGGCTTTGTATCGTGTATTTTCTCTGTCCTCGGTTCAGATTTGAGTGTGTATGTTTCTGCTCAAAAGATGGGTTTAGTCTCGTAACGCTTTACATTGCCGCTTTTAATAATCGCCATGGTCTCCAAACATATCAGACATACAGGGTTTGAACTGAACTGCCCGTGGGAAGAATGAACATGTGAGTCTGTCCATTCTTCATTAAACAAGGACAAAACAGAGATAATTGTATTCGGTAAACCTGACAAAAGATCGAAAGTCAGTGCAAAACTTGATTCTCTCTCTAAACTAAAAAACAGGTCAGAAATCTTAGTGTAATTCTAGAATCTAAACTTCAACAGTCAGCCACATGAACTTGATAACTAAATCAGCCTACTATCACCTGAAAAACAGGTTTCATGTCCAAATAAGATCTTGAAAAAAAAAACTCATCCATGCATTTGTTTCGAGTAGACTTGATTATTGTAATGGTCTACTAACAGGCCTATCTAAAGGGGCTGTTCGTAAGCTGCAGCTCATCCAAAACGCAACTGCTAGGGTCCTAACAAAAATGAATACGTTTGAACACGTTACACCAATCCTGAGATCCCTACACTGGCTACCAGTCTCACAGAAAATGGTCTTGGACCAAAAGACATATCAGATGTCCTCCCACCCTATATTCATATCAGATCTCCTCACACTAGGGCTGCACGATTTGGGGAAAAAAATCGAATTGCGATTATTTGGACAGATATCGCGATTGCGATTAATTTGCGTTTTTTTTTTTTTTTAAATAGCAAAAAAAAAAAAAAAAAAAAAAAAAAGGGAGTTTTTGTAAAGTGTGGCCATATCTCCGGCTAGGAAGGTCGTATCAACGTGCAGTTTGTTTGTACGTCTTCAGGGGACTTAGAGGCTCCCTTCTCTAGCACCCCCACAGCCCGAGCTACGAGTGAAAGAACTAAACTTACATTGGGTTGCTTTAAAGTTGGGTTGCTTTAAAATCAAGCTTCAGATTAAAACATGTGATGGAGCATTACTAACCTGACTCAGGTGGTTTGTTTCACACAACCATCTAGGAAAGCTTAATTGGAAGCTGTTTGGAAAAGGGCAGGTACTTTCAAAAAATACTTGGCAGGTGATTGGATGAATCTATCTATCACCTATTTTCAGAGAGCATTACCACATGATACCATCAAACTATTAACTGCTCTAATTCTAATGCAAGGATGAGAACTTAAAAGATATGAATTGGGACAACATATTTATTTATGTTTTTTTTAAACAGCAACACCATTTTGTTTCTCTCAACAAGTGTCTTTTTTTTTTTACGTTCATTGACGTTGACGTTCATTGACGTTGAATCCGACGCGCTGTATGACGTATCCCATACGGGTAGTGGTGTTTCTCAACCCTCTCCTCGGGGCGCCCCAGCCGCTCCACATATTTGATCTGTTCCACCACCAGCACACCTGATTCAACTAATCAAGTCCAAAGCAATTATGATTTGGACTTGATTAGTTGAATCAGGTGTGCTGGTGGTGGAACAGATCAAATATGTGGAGCGGCTGGGGCGCCCCGAGGAGAGGGTTGAGAAACACATAGTGAGTTGGACTTGTGATCGGAAGGTTGTGAGTTCAAATCCCGCCTGAAACCACACCACTACTAGTGTGCCCTTGAGTAAGGCACTTAGCCCTCAGTTACTCCAGGGGGAATGTCCCTGTAATTCGTAATTGTAAATTGCTTTGGATTAAAAAAGCGTCTGCTAAATGGCAAAAAAAAAAAAAAAAAAGCGCAGGCAAATCGCAGGCTTTGCGATTAGCTAATCGCGACATTTCAAATCGCGATTTCGATTTAAAATCGATTAATCGTGCAGCCCTACCTCACACTAGGGATGGACGGTTTTTCGGTTAAACCGAAAACCGGGGTTTATAAAAATAGAAACGGTTTTTTATCAAAACTGTCTGAAACCGTTTTCTTTTTATTTTTTTTTTATTTTATTTTTTATAAGAATAAAATAGAATAAGAATAAAACTGGAACATGTCACATGTTTGTCGTGTGTGAAAATAACAATGATACAGTCTGAATCTGCCGCGCAATGAGTGAGAGGTTTGGTCAGTTGTGAAGAATAACTGAGGATTAATATCTAATTGGGATTATATTTAAGGGTAACGAATCACTCTATGGGAAAGATAGTTGCCTTCAGTTATTGGTAGATAGGAAAGGTTTTTTACAATTACTCGCTTACATTTAATAAGATCATTTTCGCTGCTCTCTGTAAAGCGCATTGGGTCACTTTTGTGAGAAATGCGCTATAGAAATAAAATGTGATTTGATTTGATATCAATCAATCAATCAAACTTTATTTATGTTCTATAGCACAAATCATGCATTGAATGTAACTCCAAGTGCAGTATTTACTAAACCACAATATAATAAAACAAGAGCTATACGGATCAAGAGTGTTTGTGCACAGCGCCACTGTGTGTGAAGGCGCTACTGAAAGTGATGACAGAACGCATGTCTCAGAAGATACGCGGTCACTTAGTGACGCAAAGGTAGTTCTGTATTTATCTCTATCTGTATTAGTACATTTCTTTTGAAAGCTCTATTTTGACAGCTCTACCATGGGCACTTTTATTTTGATGGGGCATTCTTTGTTGATTGACTTACGACAGTTCAGGACGAGTCAGTCTCGCGGCATGTGGTTTTTATGAAAAGCTTTAAGTATGTTCACTGCATAATTCTAAGTCTAATATTTCAGTGATTATTGAGCAGTATTCAAATATTTAAATACATTGAGCAGCAGCTGAAACTTTGTCTAAGAACCAAGATATTGAGAAAGCAGTTCATTCAATGAAGACGCTGTTCCAAGAGATGATCTTCCGTGCAGGCGTGCACCCTGGATCAGCGGAGCTGGTGTGTTAAGTGTTCATGTGTTTTCATGTATGGTGTAGCTTACAAAAGTCTGCCTTTCCACTTATATTTGTGAAACTAAGTAGCCTAAATGTGTTGCGACTGTGCTTACGGTGTTTTAATGGTGTTCGACATGAGTGTATTGTAGCAGTAGGGCTAAATTATTTGAAATTGGCGCTCTTTTTTTCCATTTTTTTTTGGTCTTTTTTTTTTTTTTTTTTACTGTATTTTTCGGTTAACCGGAAAACCGCGGTTTTACTCTCTGACGGTTTTTCGGTTTCAATAATTGGAAACCGTCCATCCCTACCTCACACCCTGTATTCATATCAGATGTCCTCCCACCCTATATTCATATCAGATGTCCTCCCACCCTATATTCATATCAGATGTCCTCCCACCCTATATTCATATCAGATCTCCTCCCTCCCTATATTCATATCAGATCTCCTCCCTCCCTATATTCATATCAGATCTCCTCCCACCCTATATTCCCTAAGGCTCCTAAGGTCAGCTGCTGTATGCTCCTGGAACAAACTCCCTGAAGAAATCAAACAGGCACAAACCCTAAACATATTTAAATCTAAGCTAAAAACCTTCATGTTTTGCAGCAGTTATGATTAAACACTTCTATCAATGTCTTTTATCCATGAACTATTGTCTTATTAAATGTTTTATCTATTTACCTCTTATATTTGCTTTTATTCAGTCGTTTTTATTTTCTTGCTATGCTCATCTTGCTGTATTTTAAAATAATGGATGTAAAGCACTTTGAATTGCCCCTGTTGTATGAAATGTGCCATACAAATAAACTTGCCTTGCCACTGGCAGCATTGATTTTACAGCAGTGCAATGACCCTCACCACTATACAACAAAGACTTACCATCCGTGTCTTCAATCTCCACTTCTACTTCGACCTCTTCTTTCACCATCACTCCCTCCTCCCTCATTTCTTCTCCTCCATCTTCTTCTTTCACCATCACACCCTTCTGCATTACAGCTGCACCTCCTTCCTCTTCTTTCACCATCACTCTCTTCTCCTCCACTTCTTCTTTCACCATCACACCATTCTCCTCTACATCTTCTTCCTCCAGCTTCACTGCCACCATCTCTGGACCCCACTGTGTGATTTTCAGGGCTGGAGAACGACAGCCAGATCCGGGGGACTCTGTGGACTCTGGTTCATACATGGTTACATGAGCTGAAGAGGACCTGCATCTAGAAACAGTGGAGGCAAAACAGTGCAGAGTCAATTACAAATGACAGTTCACTGAAAGCACATCTAGACTGACAGGACATGTCCTGCAAATGCAATAATCTATGGATTACTGATTGCATTTCTTTGTAATTAAAGGGTCTGGAAAATAGACATTAAACGGTTCCAATTGTATTTTGTGTCCAAGAAAAAATGACAATAATCTTCTAGTTAGGCTCAACTTCCTGGTCAGACAGAGGGCTGTATGGGTGTGGACTTTGCACGCTTGACTGGCAGCTCCCTTTCAAGCAAGCTTGCTGCGTTATCATACATGACATTCATCTATTAGATGTGCTTATAGTTCTGCCCTTTAATTACCAACTGTTTAGCTGCTGCTGAAATGTACTGAGCTAATACAATGACTTGGCTAAGATTATAGTTATGCACCTGGCAGTATAATTCATCATATCAATTCAATGACCACCATTAGCATTAACACCTGGCACCCTATGGTGAATTATTGAACCAGGGTTCGACAGTAACGCTTGCCCGGAGCAAGTAAAACATTCACCAGATGTGTTTGTGCAAGCCTGACAACGCTGCTGGATCCTGGATATTTTTACCTGTGTGCAGGAAGAACAACAGACGGCGCAGGCGCCAGACCAGACTAGATGATCGTGGAGTGAAGATATTATTATTATGCCGTCTGTTGTTCTTCCTGCACACAGTTAAAAATATCCAGGATCTAGCAGCGTCATCGGGCTCGCGCAAACAAACCCGGCAAATGTTTTACTTGCTCCGGACAAGCGTTACTGTCAAACCCTGTGAACACAATAGGCTACTTGTGGACAGGATTCACAGCATGTGTATGACTTACTGATCAGTTGTACCACAATGGTGTTGTCCCCCTTTTCTAATATCGCTGCCGTATTTTCACAATATCCTCCATGTTTAGTTTCTTCCCACACTGGACGTAGCACTGGCGCATGTCGTCATGACCAGAACAAGCAGAAGAACATCATTGCCCAGATGGGGAGTTCACAGTGCAGGGAATCCTACGAATAAAGATGATCAAAATATTAAAACAAAAGTGAAGAAATGTAATCAAAACATACTTTTATGTTATTTTTTTTACCAGAAGTGGAAAACAGTAGCCAAGCTATATGTAGGTCCATATATATATACTATATATATATATATATATATATATATATATATATATATATATGCATTTTGGACACTGACATAATTGTTGTTATTTTAGCTGTTTACCAAAACATATTCAAGTTGCAGTTATAGAATGAATATGGCCTTAAAGTGCAGACTAAATACCCTCTTTAATTTGAGGGTATTCCTATCCAGATTGGAGGAAGGGTGTAGGAATTACAGCTCTTTATTATGTGGCCCCCTCTTTTTCAAGGGAAAACCAAAAGTTTAGCTTTTTCTGTGTTGACAACACAGCAAATAGGCTGATTATGCCATGATTTTCAAATACCATTTACAGGCCACAGGATAAGAGTGCAGACGAAATGAAAATAGCTATTGAAGGGTAAGAGATTACAGATTTGAATAGATCAGGTTTGTATTGTTACATTTAAAATATATAGGGGTGTAACGGTACAGACACATTTCAGTTTGTGGTTTTTAAGTCACGGTTCAGTACCTTTTCAGCACTGTGCCGTGGGATTTTTTCAAGGTAAGAAATGTGCCGTGGCACAAAAAAGGTTGAAAAACACTGGACCATTGTATCTAGCAGCTCTCTGCTTCATTTCATCAATCACTCCAACTCCTACCGTCAGGTCGGCGCCTCCGTTGTTGTTCAAGCTAGTGTCGCTTTCCCAGTCTTTGTGTAATAAGTGAACATGTTGTAATGTTTGCCCTCTAGCACAGTTATAAACGTAATAAATGACTCGTGTTGTCTTCAGTCTCAGCACCATGTGCGTTTATTGATCCGCCATTTTAGTTCCACATCCTGTTCGTTGGGTTTCTTCTTCTTCTTCTTCTCAGTTTGAAGGTTTGCGACCAACTTAAGGCGCATTACCGCCACCTAGCGGACTGTGTATGGACCTGTTCGTTGGTCTCACGGGAATAGCTGACGTCTCTCCTAACCTAAGGCATCATATTTGTATTTTGCTTGTGTATCATATTTGTATTTCAAAAAACTGTAAAGCACTTTGAATTGCCCCTGTTGTATGAAAAATGCTATACAAATAAACTTCAGACATCATAAAGACGTCAGTTATTCTCGCGAGACCAGGAAACGGGATGTGGAACTAAAATGGTGGATCAGTAAACGCACACAGTGCTGAGACTGAAGACAACACGAGTCATTTATTAAGTTTATAACTGTGCTAGAGGGCAAACATTACAACATGTTCACTTATTACACAAAGACTGGGAAAGCGACACTAGCTTGAACAACAGACTGTAGGCGCCGACCTGACGGTAGGAGTTGGAGTGATTGATAAAATGCTGGTGGAAAGCGTCACTTATTCTGTTTGCATCCATATTATTTATTGTGATTTAACTGCTTTCCAATATGTAGTTGGATCATCGCCAGAATCAGAGATGGTGTTTAAATAGTAACTTGATTTAGACTTTATAATCATGGCAGTACATCTATTTCTGAGCTGAAGGATAGTCTATCAGTACATCTGGCTTCAGGACAAGCGTGGTTTCTGTCCTGAATTAATTCAGAGAGCTCAGTAAAGTAGCATGGGTTTCTACCTTTTAACTGGAGACAGCTTACCGGAATACACAAATAGGCGGTGGGCCGAAGCTGTCTATCTGCTTTCGTTTGTGAAATAATCGATCTACAACTATGGACTAGTTGATTTTTTCATATAAGCTAAATAGGTTTTTTTGGAACATGTTTCCGTCTGTTGGCAGCCGATTTTCGATCGACGTTTTATGAAAAGTAAACTTACGATCCATAAGTTAATAAGGAGAATGATTGGGGCTACTATGCCGCTAACCAATCAAAACCTGTTAAAGCGTCACCTGACTTGACGTCTGCCAATGATATTCCTTCAAAATACGTAAACAAGGAAGTAAACAACGTATTATCTGGAAAGAAGAGAAGACTGAGTTGTTTACTGTCAAGTAATGTTTCAGGTAAGATTTGCATGTCATACTAATTCATATCACATATTAATGAACACGTCCATGTCATGTTGTGTCAATACAAACATGTTCTAATATGCTATTTTAGTGAAAAATCCAACCAAACGTCACACGCGATTGTGAAGCTAATGAATTAACAAGCTATCTAACTTTAAAGGGTACAATAGCTAAGTTACCAATGTCAACTATGTCTATTCTCAATCATTTCAGTAATAATTGTGCCAAATTGGGACCAGTAACATTAACTTGTGTGTGAGTACGTTACAGTATATGTGTGTGCAAGCATGTTTTTGATATTGTCAATCGTCTCACTTTTACGAGGTGAGCTGGTAAGACAAAACCCAAGACTAAATGTATCTTCACTTGCCTTGCCTATAATTGACGAGACTAGACAAAGATTCAAGTGTTTAGAGAACATTTATAACACTATTGTGTTTTCGCAGTGCAAACACAGACACATGTCTGTACATGGTAGGTTGTTAGATTTGCATGTGCACCTTTCACACATTTTGTTTTTTTGCAGGAGCAGTATACAAGCTCTAAAACTGAAATATTTGTCCCGTCTGCATATTATGCACTGGGCGGGAACGGAAGAAGATGTGGTTTTTTATTTAGGCTGAACGTAGTGGTAGTCTTTGAGCGGAGAAGTCTAGGCTTTGGTGGTGTATCATTGTCAGTTTGACCTTCTGCTTCTACTACATTGTAAGGGAGGGGGGGGAGGGAAGGGAGAGAGAGAGAGACATATGATACTCTATGCATTGTAATAGTAATGCTTCCAAAGTTATAGCCTAGTTTATTTACAACTCTCCTAATCTGTTTCCCCAGGTAACCCCAGATGCTCAGCCCTGGACTGCACTGCACATCTTCTGGACCTGACCTGACAGGGCTGACCCTGACCCATTGATGCCTTGTTCATATCTTGTTCATGTCATATCTTAGCTTGTTTATATCATATTGTTAATAATGTTCATGTCATATCATGTCATATTAATCTTAGCTTGTTTATATCATATTGTTCTTATAAATAACTTATATTGCTATAAAACACACCTGCAGCCTCCTGTACTGATTTTTCCCTTTTCTTGCGGGCTCTTTCAATGTTTCGTATGTTGGCATACTGCATATAGCATTGTCTATGGTAGCCAATATTGTGGTTATAGTGGTTCTCCAGCTGCACAGCCGCAGAGAGGAAAGCGCTACAGAGAGTCGTGAGATCGGCCCAGAAGATCATCGGCGCCCCCCTCCCCTCTCTGGAAGAGCTGTACAACACACGCTGCCTCAGGAAGGCCTCCAAGATCTCCAGAGACCCATCCCACCCTGGGAACGAACACTTTGTTCGGCTGCCCTCGGGCAGGCGGTTCAGGACCATGTCCGCAAGGACAAATAGACTGAAGCTCAGCTTCTACCCTAGGGCCATTCAGGCCCTGAACACAGCAAATACCTAGGTTCTAGGCCCTGGACAATCTAGACAATTTGATGGCAGCTACTAGATTGTAATCAAGTGCAATACTGAAACAAACCTGCAAACTGCGACACTTTAAATGAATGTGCAATAATACTATGTGCAATATGACAACCCTCGGGTACATAAGGTTCAGAGATAGGAAATGTTAGGATATGTATAGCATAGCATAGAGTACAGCACAGTGTTTTATTTGTATAGTATAGTATAGTGGATAGTGTACATAGCCTTTATTTATGTAAACCAGCTCTTTTCCCTTCTTGTTTTTAGTATTTTTTTTCCTAGCACCAGGGGAGCCCCCTCTCCCAAATATATATAATACCAATATATATAATAGCAATTTGGCTTTCTGCAGTGTGAAGATTCACCCACTGTAGAGAACAATGTACAAATTTGGTCCAACTTGCATCTGAAAATGCTGTAATATTGTCCGTTCGGTTTGTTAAATGCATACAACACTCCATAATTCATCACATCTCGTTATTTCCCCGCGGTTGCTAGGGTTAACATACAGTCAGTTGCTAGGGTTAACAGCCATTGTTTACATTTCGGGGTCCTAATGAAGCCGTACTCGAATTCTGATTGGTTTATCAACTAGAGCGACCAGCGATGTGCCTGAGCAGACAGACTATTAAAAAATAAGTTTGTGAAAATCTCCGACATAATACAGGTGCAAACAAAATTGTTATAGATTTAAGAGAATTACTTAATATCGTATGTAAGAGATCGTTTACTCCGTAGATGGAAAAAGATAAACTTCGCGATAAACGCGTTCGGCCCACCACCTAAAAGAGGGAAAAGTGCAGCTCAGCATCAGGAATATAGGAAACACTGGGTAGATCTCACAGATACTAGGGTTGGGCGATTTGACGGTTGTACCGTAAACCCCGGTTTTTGAAAATAGCAACGGTTTTTGTCAATACCACTATAAAACTGTCATAAATCGTTTTATATAAAATAAACGCCTTAATAAAAACGGCCATGCATTTTACACACATTGTTCTCATTACCGTAATTCCTAAACAAAATGTGCTATCAAAACAATTCCCACGGTTCCATGTAGGGTAATACGGCAATTCAAAGCACGAAGCACAGGGTATTTTCATTTTGGTCTCTTGAAAAAGAGGGGGCTACATATTAAAGAGCTGTCATTTCTACACCCTTCCTCCAATTTTGATATTAATACCCTCAAATTAAAGAGGGTATTTGAGTCTGCACTTAAGGCCATATTCATTCTATAACTGTACGTTTTGAAATCTGTATGTTTTACTAAACAGCTTAAATAACAACAATTCTGTCAGAGTCCAATATATGGACCTAACTGTAGCTTGGCTACTGTTTTCCACTTCTGGTGATTACAAATTACATTTCTTCACTCTTGTTTTAATATTTTGATCATCTTCATTCGTAGGATTCCCTGCACTGCGAACTCCCCATCTGGGCAATGATGGATGCTTCTGCTTATTCAGTGTCAGAGAGCCAGAGGACACACCTTGGGTCCCCTGATGCAGAGACAGAAGGACAGAACCACTGGAAGGACAATCTTATTAGGCTCCAGCCACCACCACTACCACCACCTCCCACCCACAGTAGGAACCATCACTCTCCCAACATTAAAGAAGAGTACGACACACCGTGGGATATGTTTTTACGGCACTACATCAAAAACCAAAAGGCCAAAGATGAGATGCTCAGCACAAATGCCTCAGGGCAAGATGCACATGCTCTTAAAGAGAGGCATCGACTCTCTGAAGCACCGAATGACATGGATAGTGACAGTAATGACATGGATAGTGACAGTAACGCCAGTTCAGCGGTCAAGACTAGAGGTCAAGAGGTCGAAGAGCGCTATCGTGATGACGACATGCGCCAGTGCTACGTCCAGTGTGGGAAGAAACTAAACATGGAGGATATTGTGAAAATACGGCAGCAAATTAGAAAAGGAGGACAACACCATTGTGGTACAACTGATCAGTAAGTCATACACATGCTCTGAATCCTGTCCACAAGTAGCCTATTGTGTTCAATAATTCACCATAGGGTGAGTATGCTACTGGTGGTCATTGAATTGATATGATGAATTATACTGCCAGGTGCATAACTATAATCTTAGCCAAGTCATTGTATTAGCTCAGTATTTACACATTTCAGCAGCAGCTAAACAGTTGGTAATTAAAGGGCAGTCAAGCGTGCAAAGTCCACACCCACACAGCCCTCTGTCTGACCAGGAAGTTGAGCCTAACTAGAAGTTTATTGTATTTTTTTCTTGGACACAAAATACAATTGGAACCATTTAATGTCTACTTTCCAGACCCTTTAATTACAAAGAAATGCAATCAGTAATCCATAGATTATTGCATTTTTTAGTCTAGATGGGCTTTAATTGAACTGATTGGCTGTCAATTGACCCTGCACTGTTTGTGCCTCCACTGTTTCTAGATGCAGGTCCTCTTCAGCTCATGTAACCATGTATGAACCAGAGTCCACAGAGTCCCCCGGATCTGGCTGTGGTTCTCCAGCCCTGAAAATCACACAGTGGGGTCCAGCGATGGCGGCAGTGAAGCTGGAGGAAGAAGATGTAGAGGAGAATGGTGTGATGGTGAAAGAAGAAGTGGAGGAGAAGAGAGTGATGGTGAAAGAAGAGGATGGAGGTGCAGCTGTAATGCAGAAGGGTGTGATGGTGAAAGAAGAAGATGGAGGAGAAGAAATGAGGGAGGAGGGAGTGATGGTGAAACAAGAGGTCGAAGTAGAAGTGGAGATTGAAGACACGGATGGTAAGTCTTTGTTGTATAGTGGTGAGGGTCATTGCACTGCTGTAAAATCAATGCTGCCAGTGGCAAGGCAAGTTTATTTGTATGGCACATTTCATACAACAGGGGCAATTCAAAGTGCTTTACATACATTATTTAAAAATACAGTAAGAGGAGCATAGCAAGAAAATATAAACGACTGAATAAAAGCAAATATAAGTGGTAAATTGATAAAACAATTGAATAAGACAATAGTTCATGGATAAAATACATTGATAGAAGTGTTTAATCATAACTGCTGCAACATAAGATTTCTGACCAGTTTTTTAGTTTAGAGAGAGAATCAAGTTTTGCACTGACTTTCGATCTTTTATCAGGTTTACCGAATACAATTATCTCTGTTTTGTCCTTGTTTAATGAAGAATGGACAGACTCTCACATGTTCATTCTTCCCACGGGCAGTTCAGTTCAAACCCTGTATGTCTGTTTTCAGCTTAGATTTAAATATTTTTAGGGTTTGCGCCTGTTTGATTTCTTCAGGGAGTTTGTTCCAGGAGCATGCAGCAGCTGACCTTAGGGGCCTTAGGGAATATAGGGTGGGAGGACATCTGATATGAATATAGGGTGGGAGGAGATCTGATATGAATATAGGGTGGGAGGAGATCTGATATGAATATAGGGAGGATATCTGATATGAATATAGGGAGGAGATCTGATATGAATACAGGGTGAGGAGATCTGATATGAATATAGGGAGGGAGGAGATCTGATATGAATATAGGGTGGGAGGAGATCTGATATGAATATAGGGAGGAGATCTGATATGAATATAGGGTGGGATGAGATCTGAAATGTATTTTGGTCCCAGACCATTTTCTGTGAGAGACGTAGCCAGTGTAGGGATCTCAGGATTTGTGTAATGTGTTCAAACGTATTCATTTTTGTTAGGACCCTAGCAGTTGCGTTTTGGATGAGCTGCAGCTTACGAACAGCCCCTTTAGATAGGCAATAATCAAGTCTACTCGAAACAAATACATGGATGAGGTTTTTTTTCAAGGTCTTATTTGGACATGAAACCTCTCATTCTTGTTATGTTTTTCAGGTGATAGTAGGCTGATTTAGTTATCCAGTTCATGTGGCTGTTGAAGTTTAGAGTCTAGAATTACACTAAGATTTCTGACCAGTTTTTTAGTTTAGAGAGAGAATCAAGTTTTGCACTGACTTTCGATCTTTTATCAGGTTTACCGAATACAATTATCTCTGTTTTGTCCTTGTTTAATGAAGAATGGACAGACTCTCACATGTTCATTCTTCCCACGGGCAGTTCAGTTCAAACCCTGTATGTCTGATATGTTTGGAGACCATGGCGATTATTAAAAGCGGCAATGTAAAGCGTTACGAGACTAAACCCATCTTTTGAGCAGAAACATACACACTCAAATCTGAACCGAGGACAGAGAAAATACACGATACAGAGCCCAATATGATCGATCCACCAGAATTCAAACACATTCATTCACTGCCCAACAACGTGCTAATGAATGTTCCCTTAAAGTTGCTTGCGTTTTGCGTCAACATAAAACACATTTACTGACGGTCAAGGAGTGCATGAGTGGTAGCTGAAACCTTCCTTGAGGGGAAACAAAAATAAGAGTTTTGTGAAAAGATCAAGCAGATAGCGATTCCTATTTATTTATTTTTTTAATTTAAAATTTAAAATGTAACCTTTATTTATACAGGTAAAAAACACATTGAGCCCCAAGGGCTCATTTTCAAGTGTGACCTGTTCACAGGCATACAACATCCACCACAACCAAATACAATACAAAACCTGGCCTACATAGTCTAAAACTAAACTAAAACTACATAGTCTAAAACTAAAACTAGTCTAAAACAAACTAAGATAATCTAACCTTTCCGTCAATATAGTCTAAAACTAAACTAAAACTACATAGTCTAAAACTAAAACTAGTCTAAAACAGTCTAAGATAATCTAAAACTAAACTAAAACCTAAGACTAGACAGCTAAAGAGCTAGGGACAGGGAGGGGTCAGTAATGGACAAAAGGGAGGGTCAACTTAATTGCAAGAACACATTTATTTAGTTTTTAAAATTATTTTTCAAAAATTAAGCACTTTATTTTTAAGACGCACATTTTTCAAAAGCTCTATTATGTATCTTTACATTTAAATGCAGCCCTTATTTTACATGAGAAAAGAACATTTATTAGTACTTATAATCTCTCCACTTCAAAGTGAAAATCTACAATATTGTTGAAATATTATTGAATTGTACTTTAATATGTATATGTACTATATGTATATATGTTACGGTACATGTGGGAATACGGTACATGTGGGAAAACTAGGGTTAGGGTTAGGTGCTATGTCGACTTGGTACATGCTAGCATGTCTAACCCTACCCCTGATCCTAACCCTACCCCTAATCCTAACCGTAGCACCCTAGCACCTAACCCTAACCCTAGTTTTCCCACATGTACCGTATTCCCACATGTACCGTAACATATATAAACCCCTCAAAAAAAGTTCGGAAACGTTATTTTGGTTGATTAATCCTCCCCTTTAATAATACCAATTGGTATTGTATTTTATATTGTTGGAAAGCCTGATTAGTCACCTGTACAACGAGGTACAACTTGTAGGGATCATGCGTTCATGGAATGAACAACACAGCTAAACATATGGGTAGCGGACCAAAAATATTTGCCAAAATCCCCTATATTCTTCTGTTGGTATTCACTCTCGTTTTGAGTTGCTTGGTGGATTGGATGATTGCACTCTCCCTCAGTAATAAGGAAAAAACAACACATATTTTTACCATTTTTACAATTTTTACACTTTATTAATTTGACACTGTCAGGGACCTCAGTAATGTGTGGAAGATCCATATACAGTCACAACAGCTTGGCACTTCCTCCTCATGCTGGTCACCAGCCTGGTCACACACTGCTGTGGGACGGCATCCCATTCCTCAACCAGGATTTGCCGCAAGTCAGCCAACATGGTTGCGTTGGTCACTCTGGCACGTACAGCACACCCAAGCTGATCCCACAAGTGTTCGATTGGGTTGAGGTCTGGACTCACGGCAGGCCATTCCACCCTCTCCACTCCCAAATTCTGGAGGTGCTCTGTGATGATCCTGGCTCTGTGGGGGTGAGCGTTGTCATCCTGGAGGATGGAGTTAGGTCCCAGAATTAGGTGCCATTCAGGTGCCAGTCACACACCTGTGACTGACATACACCTGCCAGCACTTGAAGCTCAAAACGAGAGTGAATACCAACAGAAGAATATTGCAGGGGATTTTGGCCAAAAATGTTGACCCGCTACCCACACGTTTAGCTGTGTTACTCATTCCACGAATGCATGATCCTTACAAGTTGTACCTAGGGATGGGACGATTATCGTGTTTATCGTTAATCGCGATAAAAACACCTGCGATAACTTTATCGTGGAGAATTTTAATTAGTTGAATAATCGTCATAATCGTTTTTTTTTATTATTTTTTTATTATTTTTAAATGACTGGACTTTTTAAATAGGCACTACATTTTATAAACACTGCTTTGTCTGACTGGTGGTCCCCAGCTGATGACCCAGTTAGGCCCACATAGGTGTTCAGTGAGGTGTCACAGCACACCTGTTCTAAAGGCACTGTTGGAGGGGCGTCAGGCAGCAATGCCCAGCAGGAGTACCATCACCTGTATCATGATTTGATCTGTCTGTTTTTATTGTATGTATTAATGTATGTGACCTATGTGTTTTTTTGTTGTTGTTGTTAATATTTTTATTGAGTTTCACAGAGACATGTACACAACAGGACATAACAACAACAACTAGTATCCGTGGGGGAGGTTATTGTCCCATTTATAGTAGAAAACTAGTTTTGCACAGTGGCGGCTGGTGATACAAATTTTGGGTGGGGCACAGGTTATGGGGGCATGCTCCACGGGGAAGAATATCAACTTTAAAATCTGGATTTACAGTCGATGTTAGCATGAGAATATATATATATAACTTAATTATTTGTATATATAACTTATTAAAGGGCAAACTGCAAACACAACAAAAATATAATGCACAACTGACAAATCAACTGGAATAGTCTTTATTAGCAGAGTAAACCTAATGTTAACAGAATGGACTTATACCCTTTGTCTATCTGTGCATTAGTAAGGTGAATAATTCTAGCAGTACTGTCCAGACAGTTGTCTTGTTTAGCCATTCAACTAGGCATTATTTGTTCAATGGAGAAAGACATGGAACACAATGCAATTGTGATAATAAATGTGTTCTTTGTTACTTCTTTAATTAAATTATCAAATTATCAAATTATCAAATTATCATCTATTATCATACAATATGTCCTTGAACATGTAAACTCTATAATCATACAGTTGTCTTTCTATTAGTTGTCTCTGTCATACTGAACTGTTTGTTATCATCCTGAACTATCTCTGTTGCTCACCTCACCTCAGTTCTGTCTCTGTTGCTCTCCTCTCCTTGTTGTCTGTCTCTCTATTGCTCTCCTCTCCTTGTTGTCTGTCTCTGTTGTTAAGTCGTGACGTGTTTCCGGGTCCAAAGTTGGCTGAGGCGCTGTCTTCGAAATGCCGCAATAATAATAATAATTATAAATTATATTTATATAGCGCTTTTCCGAGGCTCAAATACCCTGACAATATGGGGTAAACGGCAAAGTGCTGTGTATGAATAGATCCGAATCTAAAAAACGATTGAACTGTCATTCTACCGCTGTAGTACACTGGTATTCTGGTGCGGAGAATTTCTGGTTTGGAGCCGGAAATTGCAAAACGTCACGTTTGACGTCAGTCTTAACAACCGGATATTCAGGGCTCTCAAGTCTCACACCCTTTTTTTTTTTTTTTACTACCCCTAGTGGTAGTGGCCCTAGGCTGCAGCCTAGGTAAGCCTATAATCTGCGCATGCTCAGGGCGCATTTTTCTGCGCCCCGACCGGGGAATAGGAGACAGCCAATTGGAGTGCTGCTACAGCTCACGTGTAAGCCAAAAGTATTTGGCCTGCCATTGACTGCCATTAGGCCGGCGCCCGACTCCTCCCCTATGTATTTTCGAGGATTTTTAATGAATGCTGATAGGCGCTGACAGAATATCAGCCGCATTTTATGAATAAACAATGTTTATTTGTAAAAAATATTTTACAAGAAGTGGGGCTGCGTTGGAAGGTGGGGGCGGCGCCCTAGTGCCCTCTATTGGCCAGCCGCCACTGGTTTTGCACTTTGTTATGCAGTACATTGTCCATAAACAATAACAGAAAATTTTCTTTCTCTTTTTTTTTACAAACAAAAAACAAAGACAAACAAAACAAAACAAAAACAAAAAAACAGGGGGGGGAGGAGGCCATGTCACATATCAGAAATAAACAGAAAAGAAAATGACAACAAATGCCATAATATATGGGGGGATCACCCCCATCCTCCGTCCTCCATGGACAGCATCCATGTCTTACAGTCCTAAACACAGCGGCAGCACAACACCAGCACAGTAAATAATATTGTGACCCATACATTGTAGATCTGTTACACATTAGTCTTGTGTACTTTCTTGAGTGTAATCCACCAAACCTTTCATTACAATGGCAGCCAGTCTGGTACCAATATAATCTAAGAACGGAGACCAAATCTTATAGAATGTCTTTATCTTACACTTATGTCATATATTCCATAGGAATCATATCAAAAATTACCTTGTGCCATCCAGCTATTGTAGGCGGTTTGCAGTCTATCCATTTCAGCAATATATTTTTCCTTGCACAAAAAGTGAGGATACACAGAAGTCTTTTGGAATGCATACTTTTAAGTTGTTTGTCTGGCAACCCAAACAATAGACACATGGGGTCCTTATCCAATGTAACATCTAGAATTAGATGAATTTTATCCACTATACCTTTCCAGTAATCATCTATATATCTACAAGTCCAAACACAATGAACAAAGCTCCCAACCTCGGTAATACACTTTGTACACATTTCCGATTTGTTATGATCCATTTTATGTCTAAGTTGGGGAGTAATCTGCAAACGTTGTAGTAGTCTAAATTGCGTTTCCTTCGTCCTATTACAGATTGAGATGTCGTTTGCCGATTGCCATATTAGTGACCAAGTTGCTGCATCAGTATTAATGTTCAGGTCATTATTCCAGTCTTTGGGCGTAAATGCAGGTTTGCCTTTATCATATTTCGAAAGTGCTCTATACCCAAGCCCCAGAATGCCTCTCGTCTTTCCAGCAGAGACTATCTCCTCCAGCGGAGAGGGTTGGTGACAGAGGCCAGTGTCTTTTTGGCTATTTAAAAAACTTCGTATCTGAAGGTATCTGAAAAACTCATTTCGTGGTAGGTCATATTTCTTACATAATTGGTCAAATGAAAGTAGTATTTCCGTATCATATAAATGTCCGATAGTAACCATCCCTTTGCTGTCCCACCGCTTGAAACCCCTATCCGTGGCACCAGGGGAGAAGTCTATGTTGCCCCAAACTGGCGAGAGGGAGGATGTAATAATCGTATGTTATAAATAAATAGTAATATAATTGAGATTTCTCACATGAGCCGCGCGCGAATATCCTCACAGAAATTTGTCTCGCGCGATTGTTCAGCCTGCATGGGTAACGTGACTGTCAAGTCAGCCTTGTCAGTCAGTCACTAACGTATGCTAGCCTTCTCACCATGGCTGCATCGGCCCCGTGTCCATTGCCTCACCTTTCCAGGGTTGCACGCAGGCTTCTATGCATACCTGCAACTAGTGTTCCTTCAGAGAGAGTGTTTAGTGCCAGTGGGCACATACTCACACCTCTCCGAGCACAGCTAAAGGCAGAAAAAGTGAACATTTTGTTGACATTTTTGCACTTTAACCTATCTTGAAGCTTTCAAGTCTCTAAGCCACAAGGCTAGCACTCAGTTTGATGACAGAAAAGTGTAAGTGTTCAAGTTTTGTTTGACAGTATTTTTTTCCTTTATTTATGCAGTGATACCTTATAATTTATCATTACCTTATTTAAGATTTTATTAAAGATTTTTATTTTTGTCAAGATGTTTTTAAAATGATGTTAATGTTATTAACATGATTCAATAAAAATACAACAAAATCTAAGTTAAAGTGATTACAGTGTGTTTTATTGGCATTCTAAAAATAAGTTTTTTTTTAGTTTTTTTTTTTAAATTCTCGCGATAATATCGTGGATCGCGATTATTTTGCCCACGATAATCGTGACATGACATTTTCTAATCGTCCCACCCCTAGTTGTACCTCGTTGTAAAGGTGACTAATAAGGCTTTCCAACGATATAAAATACAATACCCATTGGTATTATTAAAGGGGAGGAAGAATCGACTGAAATAACGTTTCCAGGAGTTTATATATATGTTTATATACAGTAGATGATGAAGTTGGTGAGGAGGATGAAGATGATGAGGATGGTGAGTTCATGTTATGTATTTGGCGAAGGCCAGGCCAGGTTAATGAGTAGATCAAAGGGCGCTGGCAGATATTTAGGCTGCATTTACACCGCAGGTCACACACAATTCTGATTTTTTTCTCATGTTTTTTCTCATGTGGCACAGATGGGTTATGTAACATGCAGGTGTAAGCAGTGAACAAGCACATTGACTCTGATATTCTCAGATCCCATTCAGGCCTCAATCTCATGCCGGCCTCTATCAGATATGAATCTGATATGTGTCATGTCTACTGCGGTCTCAGCAGGCAGGTCGCATATACAGTGCTGTGAAAAAGTATTTGCCCCCTTCCCAATTCCGTGTGTTTTTGCATGTTTGTCACACTTAAATGTTTCAGATCATCAAACCAATTTTAATATTACACAAAGATAACCTGAGTAAATAGAAAATGCAGTTTTTAAATGATCATTCCATTTATTGAAGTCAAAGAGTTAGGGTTATACAGGTGAATAGTAGCAGGGTTATACAGGTGAATAGTAGCAGGGTTATACAGCTGAAAAGTAGCAGGGTTATACAGGTGAATAGTAGCAGGGTTATACAGGTGAATAGTAGCAGGGTTTCAGGGGTTTTCCTGCATAGAGAATTATGAGGCGGCCGCCTCCGTCATATTTCTAGCCGCCTCCAGCTCTCGTCAAAACTCTGACGGTCGTATTTTCGCCAAGCGTTGCACTTGCGTGGATTTCTGTCATTTCTAACTGCAATTGCGCCACTGCGCCCATGTGGTGGCGGGGGCGCTATTTAACCTTAACCCTGGTGGCGCTGTGCTGCAAATAAGCGTAGCTTTGGTGTTTGCTAGCGAAGACAAAACAAGGAACCAGCCAGCAACATGTTGAGCCCTGGACTTGCACACTTGTCACTTTGTCAACTGTTAGAATAGCCTTTTAGGTCGAAACGTTATTTCATATCAAAAATCCTGAAAGTCACATTAGTTGGCTTGCTGTTCCATTATCCAGAATGACAAGTTGAGTCTATACCTGTGTTAGTCAGTGCTCCTTTTAATGTATTATTTGCAAAATGATCAGTTTTGAAGTCTGTCAGGGGTTTCAATTGCTGAAAAGTTGTATTAATCAGACAGTCAACAATAGGTTTTGGACTGACATGGTACTACTGTCATTAACAAGGACTAACAAACTTTCTCTGTCATAACCTCATTTTGTGGCAGAAAAACCCTGAGTAGATGTTTTTGATGACGCAATCAAACTGTTCTTATTTATTTATTTATGTTCAGTTATTGTGCTTTGTTGGTATAGCCTAATGTCTGCTGGAGTGTTCAATAAAAGTGATCAATAGTGAAATGAAAAACTGCCGGTACGCATTCGGTATTTGGACAAATGTTTCCTTAAATTCAGCTTCGGACAAGACATTTCAATTGTTTGCATCCCTAATTTAAATGACACAGTTCTATCAAGGATGGAATATTACAGGTTTCCATTACAGGTATCCTAACACTCTGAACACTTCATGTTCCCACAGCGTGTGCAGACTCCAGAGATGTGGTGTTACTTCTGGCACTGCTGAGTCTATGGAAGCAGCACTTGTTCTCATGTTGTTTCTAATCCTGTATATGTTCCTATTCTTACAGGAGAGAGCTCCAACCCAGACTCAGACATGAAGCCCAGCTCCACCGCATCAGGAAGCCATAAACAACACAGACGGAGAATAAGGAGCTCAAGACAGAAGAATCACCACTGTTTAGATTGCAGTGAGAGTTTCATTTGTCCAACTCACCTTAAATCACAACCACAGACTCAAGGAGGACAGAAGACTCACTCTTGTCTTCAGTGTGGAAAGAGATTTGGTTGTATGAGCGATCTAAAGAGACACCAGAGAATACACACAGGGGAGAAGCCATTCTGCTGCTCCCAGTGTGGGAAGAGTTTCAGTCAGGCAGAAAACCTAAAGACACACCAGAGAGTACACACAGGAGAGAAGCCATTCTGCTGCTCCCAGTGTGGGAAGAGTTTCAGTGAGGCAGGATCCCTAAAGACACACCAGAGAATACACACAGGAGAGAAGCCATTCTGCTGCTCCCAGTGTGGGCAGAGTTTCAGTGTGTCAGGATCCCTAAAGACACACCAGAGAATACACACAGGAGAGAAGCCATATCACTGCTCCCAGTGTGGGCAGAGTTTCAGTGTGTCAGGATCCCTAAAGACACACCAGAGAATACACACAGGAGAGAAGCCATTCTGCTGCTCCCAGTGTGGGAAGAGTTTCAGTCGTGCAGGACAACTAAAGACACACCAGAGAATACACACAGGAGAGAAGCCATTCTGCTGCTCCCAGTGTGGGAAGAGTTTCAGTGAGGCAGGATCCCTAAAGAAACACCAAAGAACACACACACGAGTTAACACGACTGCTCTCAGTGTGGTAGGTGTTTAAAGGAGGCAGGAGCCCTAAAGAAGAAGGGGTGGGGGGGTATGCTGGCTGCACCATCATCTACTGTATGTACATGTGCTTGTTGATCGGATCAGGGAGAAGGTTGTGTCATGACATGAGCCTTTTCTAGATTATTTTCTCTCAATTCCTCCTGTCCTCTTCTCATACCCTCCTCTCCTCCCATCCTCTCCTCCCTCATATCTTCCTCCTGTCTCTCCCTTTCCTCTCCTCCCCTCCTCTCCTCCCATCCTCTCCTCCCTCATCTCTTCCTCCTGTCTCCTCCTTTCCTCTCCTCCCCTCCTCTCCCTCCTGGAGAGTGAAGGAGGAATCGAGGTTGTAGGAGTTGAGATGTCCTTGTCCCCTCCTGCGTCATGTGGTCACCGCCCCTTCCACCCAGATGTGGCCTTGGTGTTTAGAAGCCGAGTGTGACTGAATACTGGTATGTTGTTATGTTTGCAATAAATCCTCCTAACGTTTCAGCTGGAAGACTGAGATGTCTTGTTCCATTGCTTAGTTTAATTTATTAGTTAATAGTTTCATGGACAGTTTTTTATAACATTTTAAAACATATTTAGCTGCTTGGCAGGCGAACTAATACAAATAATCAACACTTCCCTTTCATCAGGAATCTTCCCTGAAGCCCTGAAAACTGCAGTTATCAAGCCTCTACTAAAACAGAACGGCCTAGACCCATTTGTACTGAACAATTACAGACCCATATCAAACCTTCCCTGTACAGGAAAAATTATTGAAATGGTTGCCCACCAACAACTTAGCAGTTATTTGACCCTAAATTATCTCTTCGATGACTTTCAATCAGGCTTTCGCCCCCCCTCCACTATTGTGAAACAGTTTAAAAAGATATAAATAAATATGCATTATACTGGCAAATATAAAAATCTAACATACAGCTTCTTAATATTTCCTTATTTTTATTCATTCAAACATGAATTTGTCATTTGTATTTTACAATATTCATACATTATAATAGTATAACAGTTCTATCTTTTTGTACTCTTTTCCTTAATTATTATTCATTTAATTTCACTTAATTACTTTTTAATACTTCAATATTTCTTTCTTTTTGCTTTGAAAACTGTGATATCCTGTGTTAGACTACATGTAGTACCACCCCACGCCAGTAGGGTACCACCATAAGTGTTGGGCTTGAGTTACCTGTTGAATAACTTGGGTACCAGATTAGGCTAGCAAGTGACCAGAGTATCACGTTGTTACATTACCGTCCTTGAATAAATGGTTAACTTGAATCCTGGATCCCATTATTCCTAAGTTAGGCTACCACAAAAACCCCAGCTCTAATACTATATAATTCTAAAAGATTCAAAAGATCATGAAAAACGTGATCTGCCAACAGAAACATCATCAAACATGTTGAAATCAGTGTGATTATCATGAAAAGTTTAAGGCGAAGCTTCAGTTTTTCTTTCTAGAAATTAGTTTGTCTTGGTAACAGGTGAGTCTGGTACTTTGTACAATAAAATGCTGAAAATTATACAGTTAACTGTGTCTGCTTGTTATTTCATGTCCCTCTCTGACACTGATTGAAGTTCGTTGCTGTAGAGCGCCATCTACTGGTGACAGTGTTGAACGTGTCTGCATGTGGCTCCTGTGATTAAATACATGTTTAAAATGTTTATCGGAGGAGAGAGGATGTGATGTCACCATGCCCTGAGCACTTCCTGTGCCCCCCTGAGACCACGCCCACCACTTCCTGCTCATCTGTTTATGTTACCTCGATGGCGTTACCATGGAGATGTAATCTGTCAGAATATATGGACATTTATCGACAAAAATCTTATTTGAAATCAACTCTAATCAAAGTATGGCTGCTTGCCTCTACCATGGAGAGACTTCTATCATGCATGTCTGTGTTTTGATGTTTTCTGTTCTAAACAAGATAGATTATTTTCAACAAAAAGATATGGACAGATGTTTCTGCACATGACTATTATTACCCTGATAATCTGATGTATCAATAACCTGATGTATTGATAACCTGATGTATTGATAACCTGATGTATCAATAACCTGATGTATTGATAATCTGATGTATTGATAACCTGATGTATCAATAACCTGTTTTTATCAATAATTTGATGTATTGATAATCTGATGTATTGAATGTCTGCTTGTTATTTCATGTACCTCTCTGACATCGATTGAAGTTCGTTGCTGTAGAGCGCCATCTACTGGTGACAGTGTTGAACGTGTCTGCATGTGGCTGCTGGAATACGTTCATCAGACGTCATTAAATAAATGTGACACCAGCTGGTCAAAGGATAAACTAATTGCCCAAGTCATGTTTCTGTTGTTTACAGATTTCTGAGACATCTGAGACCACAGACTGAACACGCCATCCCCTGCAGTTCTGGTACCAGGAAAGAGTTGGTGTGGATGACGCTGTCCTCTACCTGCTTCATCGTGCTTACTCCTACCTGGATGAGCCAGGAAGTCATGTGAGGATAATGTTTTTCGACTTCTCAAGTGCCTTTAACACCATCCAGCCTCTTCTACTCCGAGAGAAGCTTTCAGGTATGGGGGTTGATCCCTCCACTACATCCTGGATCACGGACTACCTCACTGGACGGCCACAGTCAGTCAGGCTGGGGAACTGTGTCTCGGTCACAGTAGTGAGCAACACCGGGGCTCCGCAGGGAACTGTGCTGGCTCCCTTCCTGTTCACCCTGTACACGTCAGACTTCACCTACAACTCAGAGTCCTGCCACGTACAGAAGTACTCTGACGATACAGCCATAGTGGCGTGCGTGAGGGATGGACGGGAGGGGGAGTACAGGGATCTGACAGGAGCCTTCAGCGTCTGGAGCGAGAGGAATGGTCTGCTCCTCAATCCAACCAAGACCACGGAGCTCCTTATTGACTTCCGCAGGTCTAAGCCACCTCGGTTGCCCATTAACATCCGGGGCGAGGATATCGAGGTGGTGAAGACCTACAAGTACCTGGGGGTGCATCTGGACGACAAACTGGACTGGGGCCTCATTTATAAAGCTTGCGTACGCACACTAAGGTGCGTAAGCAAATTTCCCCGCAATTTTGGGATTTATAAAAACTGTGCGCACCTCTAGGCTACGCACACTGTGATCCATGCGTACGCATAGAAACTGGAGAAATTTCAACTGCGACTCCGCTGGCAGAAGGATGAAACAGGAGAAACGCTTTGAAATGGATACAATTTCCACCAACATAAATCGAAATATAACCTCACATATTATGCGAGTGCACACAAAGAATATACGTGCACACTGCACATATCTTATTCTCCCTTGTCCTGTACCCATCACAATGTAGCCTACATACTGTATATCTTTGTTCGTATCAATCATATAGATATTCATGCAAATATATTAACTTTTTATATTCATATTCATTGCACATAGCGCGAGGCTGGACAAGTTGAGCACCGTTCCTGATTCACTGTTCCCGAGTGCTCAGTGGGTAACGTCCCGATAAGTCCAATGATCGCAATATCCATACATTGAAGAACATGAACAAGCCCACTGTAGACAATTGACTATCATCCCCAAGCACACCCCATACGGACTACGAACATTTTAAGCGCACAGACACTTTATTACTGAGCTATCTATTATTACTAATTGCACCACCAGTGTATCTTGTCTTACTTAATCTGTAATTATTAAACAATACTTGGATGTTATGACATGTATTATCATGAATAGTAAGGTGAACAGTAGGACGAATCACGTTTAAACTGACTCCGTTGTTGAAGCAGTCTGGAACATAGATATTATATAGACGAGAGAAGAGAGTTTCGGTGCGTACGCAAAGCAAGAACATTTGGATTCTGATTTATAAAATCGGTGCGCACGCGGCAAGTGGAATTTGCGGGCCACTCCTCCCACACCTGCTTCCCTTTATCCCAATCAACCCTAAATGTTGCGCACGGGAACGAGCGTCTTGCCCCACCCTTTTTAACACCCATGCTTTGCCTATTATTGGTCAGTTAAATGCCCGTCAGAAGGCGAAAAGAAATTCACCCACTCAATGTCTGCGCAGTAGTTCCGCTTAACGAACACATAACAATATGAAACTCTCTATAATATCTATGTTCCAGACTGTATCGACAACGTGTTCACCTTATTATTTACGATAATACATTTCATAACATTCAAGTATTGTTTAATAATTACAGATTCAATTAAATATGATTCCCGATTAAACTGTACAACATATCTCCCTTTGTATTTATTATGTTAAATCAAGTTTTTTCTTTTAGATAAGATTCAATCTTATTGTCATTAACAAGTACCAAGGTTGTCACAAGGAAATGCAGTTCGTCATCTAACCTGCATTGTAGAAAAGCCAAGCATGTTTCAAGTTTATTGTTACGTTACATTAAGAGAGTAAAATTCGTAGGCTTCGGTTCCTGACATGGCAGCACAAGACATAAGGCAATAGGCATAATACAAGATAAAGGTGACAATATTACAGCTAAGACAGGATACACTAGTGATGCAACTAATAATAGATAGTTCAGTAATCTGTGCGCTTAACGTTTTCGTAGTCCGTATACATAGGGATGGGGTGTAGGCCTACTTGGGGATGATAGTCAATTGTCTACAGTGGGCCTGTTCATGTTCTTCACTGTATGGATATTGCAATCATTGGACTTATCGGGAACGTTACCCTTATGAAGACGTACATTACTGTGAAGTCAATGCGGAAGGGGGTCAACCTTGCGCTACGTGCAATGAATATTTATGTAAAAAGTTAATATATTTGCATGAATATCAATATGATATTATGTAGCCTACAGTAAAGATATATGTATATAGTGTGATGCGTACAGGACAAGGACGAATAAGATATGTGTAGTGTGCACGTATCCTTTGTGTGCACTCCTTCATAATACGTGAGAGGCAATATTTCTTATGTCGGTGGAAATGGTATCCATTTCAAAGCGTTTCTCCTCTTTCATCCTTCTGCCAGCGGAGTCGCAGTTGCTCATTTCTCCAGTTACTATGCGTACGCATGGGTCCCAGTGTGCTTAGAGGTGCGCACAGATTCACGCCAAGTTCCTTTTTTATAAATCCCAAATTTGCGGGTGGATTTACGTACGCAAGTCACAGAATCAATCAATCAGATTCTAACCCCTCCATCATGGGCAAGACCAAAAAGTTGTATAAGGACGTCAGGGACAAGATTGTAGACCTGCACAAGGCTGGAATGGGCTACAAGACCATCAGCAAGCAGCTTGTTACTGTTGTGCGATTATTTGAAAATGACAGAAAGACAAAATAACCATCAATCGCCCTCGGTCTGGGGCGACGAACATGAAATGCATCTGCGTTTCCTTGTCTTAGTACTTCTCAATGACAATAAGGTTGCATCTAATCTAATCTAAAAGAGAAATTATTTAGTATAATAACAGCGAGGTATCTGTTTTTGCAAAACAACCTCTCAAATGTTGTAGTTTAATCGGGAATCATATTGGATCTGTAATTAATATACATATTATACAAATACTTGGATGTTATGACATTATCATAAATAATAAGGTAAACAGTAGGACGAATCACGTTTAAACTGATTCCGTTGTCGATGCAGTCTGGAACATGTTATATATGGTCTGGCGAGAACGTTCGTTGCGCGGAAATTTACTGATTGGGTGAAAAGTATTTTTTTTCGCCGTTCTGTCGGCCGTTTGACTGATCATTTATATGCAACGTTTGCAGGAAAAGTGCCATAGAAATAAAAAGTTATTATTATTATTATAGGCAACTATGGGCGTCAAAAAGGGTGGGACAAGACGCTCGTTCACGTGTGCAACAGAGTTGATTGGAAGCAGGCGTGGAACTTGCAAATTCCACTGGCGTGCGCACCGTTTTATAAATCCGAATGTTGGCGACGTAAATGTTCTTGCTTTGCAAAGGTGCGTAGGTACGCAAAGCGTAGGTACGCAAAGCTTTATAAATGAGGCCCCAGGACTGTCAGACTATGCAGGTTCTGACTGACTTACAGTGCACAGGCAGCACTGATTTTACAGCAGTGCAATGACACTCACCACTATACAACAAGGACTTACCAACTATCTCACTGTCTTCCATCTCCACTTCTACTCCGACCTCTTCTTTCACCATCACTCCCTCCTCCTTAATTTCTTGTTCTTCATCCTCTTCTTTCACCATCACACCCTTCTGCATTACACCTTCTCCTCCATCCTCTTCTTTCACCATCACTCTCTTCTCCTCCACTTCTTCTTTCACCACCACTCTCTTCTCCTCCACTTCTTCTTTCACCATCACTCTCTTCTCCTCCACTTCTTCTTTCACCATCACACCATTCTCCTCTACATCTTCTTCCTCCAGCTTCACTTCCACCATCTCTGGACCCCACTGTGAGCTTTTCAGGGCTGGAGAACCACAGCCAGATCCGGGGGACTCTGTGGACTCTGGTTCATACATGGTTGCTGCTCTGAGGAGAACCTGCAGCTAGAGACAAAAGAAGCACAAACAGGGTAAACTATAAATTACAGCCAAACATCTGATGGGACAAGTTCTGCAAATGGGCAATACCACAGTATCAGAACGACAGTTGGGACATTCATCAGATAGTCTTAAAGACGTATGCCGTGCCCTAAGCTTGACACAGTTAATATCCAAACCCACATGCCATTGTTTGAAAAACCCTGGGAAATCTACCCTGGTTCTATTGACTAACAGACCCTAAAATACATATCCAGCAGCATTTTAGCAAATGTAATATACGTGATCACTGTTCCATTGTGTGTCAGAGATGCTTATTTGCCAGAAGTCTAATTCCTGTATCACTTCAACAAGAAACTTTAAGCATTTTGATGCACAGTGTTTTCTACATCAAGACCAGAGGTATTCAATTACATTTCCCAATTAAAATTCAACAAGGTCCAGTTAAAGAAAATGTCCTCAAGCAAAGGTCCGGAACATCATAATGTCTAGCTTGCGTTATGATTCAGTGCCGTACACACACGTACACACACACGTACACACACGTACACACACGTACACACACGTACACACACACACACATACACACACACACACACACACACACACACACATCAGTAGCCTAGTCGTTGCATCAACGTCTGTATGTAGTCAACAACTGACTGTCAAATCAGATGAATAAAGACCAATTCAATAATATTCATTGTCAATTTTCACGTTGAACTGGAGGGATTATAAATGATAAGTACTCTAATAATAAATAAATGTTATTTTCCCATTTCAAGTAGGCCTAAAATAAGGGCTGCCAATGTTAACGCTCACGATTAATGTGGAAACCTTACAAACGTGTGATTTGAAAATGTTCCAAAAAGATGGTTTCCAGGTGTCCATAGACAGCTCATTCAAAAACGTAAAAAAAGAAATTTAGTAGCAAAGTACTAACCTCCTCCCTCATTTCTTCTCCTCCATATTCTTCTTTCACCATCACACCCTTCTGCATTACAGCTGCAACTCCTTCCTCTTCTTTCACCATCACTCGCTTCTCCTCCACCTCTTCTTTCACCATCACACCATTCTCCTCTACATCTTCTTCCTCCAGCTTCACTGCCACCATCTCTGGACCCCACTGTGAGCTTTTCAGGGCTGGAGAACCACAGCCAGATCCGGGGGACTCTGTGGACTCTGGTTCATACATGGTTGCTGCTCTGAGGAGAAACTGCAGCTAGAAACAAAAGAAGCACAAACAGGTTAAACTGTAAATTACAGCAAAACATCTGATGGGACAAGTTCTGCAAATGGGCAATAACCACAGTATCAGAACGATAGTTGGGACTTGGAGAAACCACATTTATCAGATAATCTTAAAGATGTAGGCTATGCCGTGGCCTAAGCTGGACAAAGTTAATATCCAAGTCCACACGCATAATTTGAAAACCCCTGGGAAATCTATCTTGGTTGACATTCTATTGACTAATAGACCGTAAAATACATATCCAGCAGCATTTTAGCAAATGTAATATAAGTGATCACTGTTCCACTGTGCGTCAGAGATGCTTATTTGCCAGAAATCTAATCCCTGTATCACTTCAACAAGAAACTTTAAGCATTTTGATGACAACCACTTAAGGTGAATCCCAATTCACCACTCCGGCTCCGTTTTCACCCCTAATCTCCGTTTTGCGCGTTCACGTGTAGCCGTAGTGGCGTCCCAATTCATTACTCATATAGGGTTAGGGTTTTCCATGGCTCCGTTCGGAGTAAATCTTGACCCCCGTTCGATTCGGAGCCATGAGACTCCCTTCCGGCATGCATTGCGAAACATCTACAGAAATGTTCTTTTCGCTTTCGTAATACGGAAGCGAGCCTGAAATGTCATTTACTTTTTCTGAAATTACTTGTAATTAAAGACTTGAAAAATTACGATAACCATCGTATTATCTTAGTTCAATGTCATTACAATGCATTATAGACCTTTTATTTATAACAAGCATAACCAAAATATCGCTTTTATGTCGGTGCTGTGTCTAACGTTACAGTAACGCAACGCTGCATGACAGTCGAGCATTTCAGAGATGTACAATCATAAATCAATTATTACCTGTGGCGTTTGACAGCGGATGATGGTACACATATGTAAAGTTATCTATCAAACGTTCATCTGACTTGTACATGATGCGCATTTTGACCTATTTCCACCCGCAATCTAATCCGAGCAGTTGTTATTAGGTAATATTATTAATGGGTTGTATCATTCATTTAAATGCATTATAGACCTTTTCTTTATAACAAGCAGAACAACAACAAAACGTTATTATGCCGATGTGCTGTGTGTCTAACGTTACAAGCTGATTTGTGCATGACAGCCGCGCATTGACATATTTCCATGTCTAATGTCTGATGTAGGCTACTAATGTCATTTCAATGCATTATAGACCTTTTCTTTACACGCTTCGCGCACTAGGTGGGCCGCGAATACTGTAGAGATTTGTAAAGTGGGCCGTGAGTCCAAAAAGGTTGGGAACCGCTGCATTAGACTATCAAAGCAGGACACCGGAGATATCTGCGCGTTTGTCACAGGGCAAACACCTGTTCCTCTGCCCGGCGTCAGTCCAATGGAATCGTCAAGCACAGCCTTCCCCATATAAATACATCGGTGCGCGATTACAGAGATGTACAATCATGTTTATTTAAAAATAAATTGTGGTGTTTGACAGCGGATGATGGTAGACATATTTAATGTAAAGTTATCTATCCACAGGCTGATAGTGATATGTGCATGATAGGCGCAAATTCCCCCCCCTTGGTGGTAGGCTATATGACGCTATCTGTATTGCGGCACTTATTATACCAAAACAACTCGCAATCTAATCCGAGCAGTTGTTATTATGTAATATTATCGATGGATGTGCCATTTTTGATGGAGGGCAGTGAGCGGGAGACTCATCAAGGACATGTAGTTAATTAATGCAGTGTTCCTGTCACATCGGATTTCGTAACGCCATAAAAATATATCTGTGCTGTTATATATATATATATAAATTACATGTTATAAGGCTGATCTGCGCAAGATAGTGCTGCATTTTGACATATTTCATGTTTCCGCCTGTTGATGGTATATGACGCTATAGTCAGTCCCAATGGTCCAAAAGTCAAGTGCTTCGTAACACAGACAGGGTGAATTTTATGAATGAAAGTGAAAGTTCTGTCACAAAACGCCGTTACGTATCCTCACACATTTTTAAGTGGGTATACGGAAATCCTTGGCCTTTCCTAGTGGGTATACGGCGTAGTCCTGCGTATCACCTAGACTACACCACTGGAGCACGGGTTTCATACAGGTTAGAGCTTATTCTGTCATGGTCTGATAATGAAGCATTGTTCTTTTTTATTTGATGACTTGTTTGATCGATTGATAGCGTTCAAGTTCATTCAAGTTGTGAATGAATCGCGAGCGTCAATGCTTTTCTACGATAATACGTGTAATGTCACTTGGACATAGAATAATAAGACACTTGAGTCTGGGTTCAACAAAGGTATAACCAGTTTACTTCGGTTCTCTCGACACCTGTCAATCACCTACTGGTATATCACGAACTCTCTCTAAGGCGCATGCGCCGTCCTGACTATGAATTAACCCATTCATTACACTACGGATGACGTCATGAAGGGTTGTCCCATTTCCCCCGGGGAACCACTACGGCTATGGCTCCAAAACGAGTGACTCCAAAACGAGCCGAAGTGGTAAAAAAGAGAATCGGGATTGGGCCCAAGTCTCTAAAAAGAGACTGCCTGCGTGGCTACTGGATGTGTGCAGTATGTATATTTCTATTTATTTTCGATAGCTTCTCATTAAATAAATATCCCTGACTACCGTCAAAGGACCAAAAGCCACATGTCTGTTTTCAAGTGTGTTAGGAGAAGCAGTCCAGCTCCAGTATTTGGTGCCACTGTTAGTCCTCTCTGTTCCCTGTGTTGCTTTATCAATAAATATTCATTTATTGCATAATTTTGGTTTCCTGGCTTTTGTGTGACTGGTGAACCCCGTCACCAGAGGGCGTCACCAGAGGGTGAACCCCGTCACCAGAGGGTTCAAAAACCTGGAATTCTAGTAGTAAATAGGGGTGTAACGGATCACGGAAATTCCGTGATCCGTTCGGATCGCCCTCCACGGTTCGGAACGCATGTGTACCGCGGATCAATTGCAAAATGTTAACAAGTAATAATATTACTTAATATCTTACTTCATATCTATTGTAAATCACAATGTAGAGTTGCCATGAAAAGATAGACGCGACAGTTGCGGGCTTTGTTTTACTCTAAAGCGCAATGATAGGTTGATAATGCGAAATAAAAAGAATCCGTTGTTTGCTCACTACACGTGAAGCTGGGAATCCACAACAACAAGACTGCGTTCGTAAATCCGCTCTGGAATCTGATCAGCGTTCAATGAACGCCTCTTGTCCAATCAAATTACTTGGTCCCTTTATGACGTCGGACCCAGTGTGCGCTCCGGCGCTCTCAAAGCGAATTTACGAACGCGGCCCAGTGTTTCCTCCAGGAATTTTTACAATGGTGGCGGATGGCCGTGACGCGATTTTTTCGCGTGCACGCGCATGAAACGCGCACGCGCGTTCAAAACAACGATCATTATTTTTTTTATTTTTTTTATTTTTTTCTAATCACAGCCAAAACTAGAGGATGGCCAAAAAAAATATAAAAAAATATACAGAATATAAACTTGTGACTGACAGTCACATACACACACAAAGATCATCAGCTATAATATAATACGAAGTAGGCCTACATGAGCACAAAAGCGGCTAACGTTACTGATTAACTGTTTACTGTAGTGCAGAGAGATGGTAGTCGTAGGCGGCGTATCAAATGACAAAGCTAAACGTTTAATGAAGGACATGAACGATTGTCAACAACACACTCAAGCAGTAAATAGAACAGTCTAAACAACTTGGGTACTACGGACGGAACAATAGTCTCAACCTATAGTTCCGTGCGTGAATTATGTCAACCCACCACATTACAGAAGTAAAATCACAGTCAGATGGAGCATTCGGTAAACAGCTGAGTATCAGCTGAGTTAAAGAAAACAAACTCTTACCTTTGATGAGACCCACATGAGCCCTGTTTTCCCGTACTTCTCCCGTGAGTCTCTTATTGTCCAAATGTTCCCTGAATTTTAGCTGCATGTTTTTCCAGCATGTAATTCCGTTGTCAATAAAAAAATCGTCTCCCCTTCTTTTCCCCTTGACAATACTGTGTCGTTGCTAAAGTGACGGCACATAAGAATCGTTTTTTGACTTGCTAATGTCTGCTAACGTAGCACTTGAAACTGGCACCGTTCTCTGGACTGCAGCTGCTCCCGCGTTAGCATTAGCATCCATCTTTTCTTCTCCCTTCTCACCGTCACGAGCTCAAATGACACTTGTCGGCCGATCTAACTCTTAACACTCACTTACAGGACTTCTGACACCATGTCGTGTTATTCTATTAAACATACACGTGAGTCCTTCTGTATTTCAATGTAAGTGTCTTTATTTTAACTCGCTCTGTAAGCTCTACAATACCGGTCTCTTGTTGTCTCGTCGTAACCTGCCCACCTGACCTGGGGGGTATTCCATCAACGTCGCTAAAGGAAAATCCTGGCTTATTTTTGATAACTCTCGCGAGACCTATCAGAATATGCCTGGATATTTTTAAGAACTCTCGCGAGATTTATCAGACTAAACCTGGATTTTCCCTTTAGCGATGTTGATGGAATACCCCCCTGATGTCACTACGGTGGCCTGTACACAATAACAATAATACCACAGTTCACATTTAGACCAATCAGGAGCCCTTGTGTCACGTCGTCAACTGAATGTCATTAATCAGATTTTGGATCAGCGGTTAGAGAGAGATGGGCGTGGATTTAGGTGCACTTTTAGTCAACATCCATTATAGCGCTGATCTAGGATCAGATATATTTTAATCAGCTAAAATGTGCAGAACTTTTTTTTTTTGAGAACTTATAATTTTTTTGATTTTTTTGTGGACTGAATCAATTCGTGGCGGAGGAAATTCATTCGTGGCGGCCCGCCACCAATAAATGCATGTAGAGGAAACACGGCGGGCCCAAGTGTATCATGTTACGTTGTTCGGCGGAGAAGAACTCGAAATGCCTCCCACGTCATTTAAATCCCATGTATGGGAGCACTTTGGCTTCTCTGTCAACTATGACGGGAGGCACGAAAAAGGTAGCTCGACAACTTCTGATAATGTAGGCATTTTTTCATACCATGTTCAAAATAAGGGTTCACTTTATTATTTAGTTAAAAGTGGCATAAAACATGTTTATTCATCTGCTTTAAAGAGCCCAGTGATTCACTGCTGCAACCAGGCGCCTCCTCCCTCTCTCCTATCATTTAAATTGAGTGTATTTCAGTATAATTATGTAATGTTTGAGTGTAGAATATGTTATATATATTATATATATATATATATATATATATATATATATATATGTATATATATATATGTATGTATATATATATATATATATATATATATATTACCAGTTTTGACATCTTGAATGTTGTTGGTTTTTGTCACATAGTAAAAGTGGTGTTTTTACAGAATTCAAGGAAAAAGCAGTTTTTATAAAAACAAAAATGTTTTGTGTTGATCCGAAAAATGATCCGATCCGTGACTCAAAAACCGTGACACGATCCGATCCGTGAGTTAGGTGATCCGTTACACCCCTAGTAGTAAAGTACTAACCTCCTCCCTCATTTCTCCTCCTCTGTCCTCTTCTTTCACCATCACACCCTTCTGCATTACATCTTCTCCTCCATCCTCTTCTTTCAGCATCACAACATTCATCTCTACATCTTCTTCCTCCAGCTTCACTGCCACCATCTCTGGACCCCACTGTGAGCTTTTCAGGGCTGGAGAACCACAGCCAGATCCGGGGGACTCTGTGGACTCTGGTTCATACATGGTTGCTGCTCTGAGGAGGACCTGCAGCTAGAAACAAAAGAAGCACAAACAAGGTAAAACTATAAAGTACAGCCAAACATCTGGTGGGACAAGTTCTGCAAAGGGGCAATACCCCAGTATCAGAATGATAGTTGGGACTCAATTTCCCAATTAAGAAACCACATTAGCAGATAATCTTAAAGATGTAGGCTATGCCTAAGCATGACACAATTAATATCCAAGTCCACACATCATAATTTGAAAAACCTTGGGACATCTACCCTGGTTGGTATTTTATTGACTAACAGACCCTCAAATATACATGCAGCAGTGTTTTAGCAAATGACATAGGCCCTGAGTCACTGCCCCACTATGGGTCAGAGATTCTTATTTACCAGAAGTCTAATCACTGTATCATTTCAAAAACAAACTTTAAGCATTTTGATGCACAGGTTTTTCTACATGAACTGTATTGTAAGGAAATGTGGTTGTGTATCTGCAGGCATTAGGATAAGAAATGGGTCTGCTAGTCAGTCACATGAGAACTCTCTGCTACCGGCTGACTGACAAAGCCATGGCCAACGACTTGGCTGACGACTTCATGGCTTGGCTATTGATGCAGGACCGGTGTGTTGCCTGGCTATTGATAGGCTACCTGACTGTTGATATGCTACCTGGCTATTGTTAGGCTACCTGACTGTTGTTAGGCTAACTGGCTATTGATATGCTACCTTTTTTTCAGGAGGAAAAAATCTGAGGTCCAGCCCCTGCTCATCGACGGAGGGAGCGTGGAGAGAGTCTCAACCCTCCGATTCCTGGGGGTGCACATACAGGATGACCTGTCCTGGAAGATCAACACAGCAGCCATCATCAAGAAGGCACAACAGCGGCTCTTCTTCCTGAGAGTCCTCAGGAAAGACCACATCGGACAGGAGATGCTGGTGACCTTCTACCGCTGCGCAGTGGAGAGCATCCTCACCTACTTTATCTGCATCTGGTTCTCCAGCTGCACAGCCGCAGAGAGGAATGCGCTACAGAGAGTCGTGAGATCGGCCCAGAAGATCACCGGCGCCCCCCTCCCCTTTCTGGAAGAGCTGTACAACACACGCTGCCTCAGGAAGGCCTCCAAGATCTCCAGAGACCCATCCCACCCTGGGTACGAACACTTTGCTCGGCTGCCCTCGAACAGGCGGTTCAGGACCATGTTCGCAAGGACAAACAGACTGAAGCTCAGCTTCTACCCCAGGGCCATCCAGGCCCTGAACACAGCAAAGACCTAGGTTCTGGGCCCTGGACAGTCTGGACGGATTGATGGCAGCTGCTGGACTGAAAAAATCAGGTGTAGTGCTGAGGCACAAATATGTACATTTCAAGCCTGCAAACTGCGACACTTTAAATAAATGTGCAATAACACTATGTGCAATATGACAACCCTAGTCGTCTATCTGTACAGTATAGTATAGTGGATAGTGTACATAGCCTTTATTTATGTAAACCAGCTCCTTCCCTTCTTGTGTTTAAAAAAATAAAATAAAAATCTTTCCTAACACCAGGGGAGCCACCCCTCCTAAATTTCGTTGTTTGGTACCTGTACTATAGCAATGACAATAAAGACCATTCATTCATTCATTCATAGGCCCTGGACAATCTAGACAAATTGATGGCAGCTACTAGATTGAAATCAAGTGTAATACTGAAACACAACTGTGTACATTTCAAACCTGCAAACTGCGACACTTTAAATGTATGTGCAATAACACTATGTGCAATATGACAATCCTAGGGTACATAAGGTTCAGAGAATAGAAAATGTTAGAATAGGTATAGCATAGCATAGAGTACAGCACAGTGTTTTATTTGTATAGTATAGTATAGTGGATAGTGTACATAGCCTTTATTTATGTAAACCAGCTCTTTTCCCTTCTTGTTTTTAGTTTTTTTTTCCAACAAATTTCGTTGTTTGGTACCTGTACTATATCAATGACAATAAAGACCATTCATTCATTCATACCTGGCTGTTGATAGGCAGGACCAAACACCTGGTTGATACTGACTGACATAGCCCTGTTGTTCTCCATACCACTCTGAAACACACACACACACACACACACACACACACACACACACACACACACACACACACATTCAGGCTACACCTTAACTGTCCCTCCTGAGAGCAGGAGCCTACTTCCCCCTTACAGTTTCTCTTCTCTACTGTTCACTAAATATGGAATGGACTTTATTTGTCATTGCTACAGTACGGGTACCAAACAACGAAATTTCGTTGTTTGGTACCTGTTTGGTACCTGTATATATGTTTAATTATCTTCCGTCTTCTAGCACTATTCATAGCTTTCATGTGACGTCACAGCATAGTGAAAACGCCCACCTGACGGGCAAAAGGCACTGCCCGTGAAGTTGCAGAGCACCAGGAAACACAGTAGCATTGGTTAGAAAACAATCATGCCAGATAGTTGCTGTGCAATCGGGTGTACAAACCGGCGAGGAGATAGGCCTGGGTTGTGTCTTTATAGGATACCGAGTGAAAAAGAAAATAAAGAGAGGAGAAATGTGTGGATTTAATGCCATCAAACGAAGTGTACCAGGAGCGAGACAGAAAGAATGGATGCCATCAAAGCACACACGTCTGTGCAGCGAACATTTCATCAAAGGTAAGTTAGCTAAAGTAATGTTAATATAATTAGCTACAATTGCAAAGCATTTAGCCATTATCTGTACATAGCTAACGTTAATCATTTCTGCATGGTTTGTTTAGGTGGCTTGCCAAAAGGTTGCTAACGTTAGCACTAGCTACTAATGCCGTAACGTTATTATCGCCTTGAATCATAGGTTTCAAATCTGACGACCCTTTGTCTCCTGACTGGGTTCCATCAGTGTTCTCGCACACATCACCCAACAAGAAGAGGAAAAGGGAGAAAGCAATGGACAGGTACGAGCAGCACAACAAAATTATGAAAAAGCGTGAGGAGAAGCAGCAAGATCAAAGCCTACCTGACATGGAGCCAGGGCTACCTGCTCCTGAGGCTGAGCAGTGTAACAACAACAGGTGCAAGGATAATGTTGCAAGACTAGAGAGGGAATGCAACTACCTTAGGGAAGAGAACCGTCGGCTGAAGGACATGATCAAATTAAGTACATTTGATGAAGCCACCTTAGAAAATGATGATGAAAAAGTGATAACAATGACCCACCTATGCCAAATTACACGTTGTTTATATGTTTGTCTTCTCCCTGTTATCAACTGGTACAATCCTCTCTCCTTTCCAACAACTTGTCTTAACCCTTATGAGACTCAAAATGAACCTGCCCCTTGCATTGCTTAGCTGCATCTTTAGAGTCTCCGTTCCAACTGCTAGCAGAACATTTAGAAACACCATTGATGCATTGAATGCCAAGCTTGTTCCAGCACTTGTGTTTTGGCCAAATAGAGATGAACTAATGCTGTCAATGCCTATGGTATTTAGACAGGTCTTTCGTAGATGTGCTTGTATAATTGACTGCTTCGAGATATTTATTGAAAAGTCTGGAGACCCAAGAGCAAGAGCACAGACATATTCAAATTACAAACACAACCATACCATAAAATATCTTATTGGTATCACACCACAAGGAACTGTTTCTTTTATATCTAACGGATGGGGTGGTAGAACATCCGACAAAAGGGTTTTTGGATAAACTTTTTTTGGGATAAACTTAACCCAGGGGATGTTATATTGGCAGATCGAGGATTTGATGTAGCAGATTCAGTTGGTCTTTTCAATGCACAACTTAAGATCCCAGCATTTACAAGGGGCAAAAAGCAACTGAGTCCAGTAGAGTTGGAGTCCACACGAGGGCTTGCATCTGTCAGAATCCACGTGGAGAGGGTCATTGGTGAGGCCCGAAATAGATACACCATCCTTCAGAGTAGAATTGGAATTCAAATGTGTGAAGCTGAACATCCTCATGCTCTTACACCTCTAGACAAGATAGTGCAAGTGTGCTGCGCTCTGATAAATGTTGCTCCCTCTATTGTTCCTTTGGGTTAGTACCTACATGGATAAAGCTGTATATGGTACGCACATCGACGGGTGCTGGGTGAATAGAATAAACTAGGAAATAGGATGTCCCGCACACCGTAGAAGATTTCTTTGTATGCCTCATCACAAATGTGTACATTTCATTTGGAAAAACTGCATATTCTTATGTACATTTAATGAAATTTAAAAAATGAACATGTACTGAAAGTTTGTTTTATTTTATTTTTTATTGTTTTATTAAATATTAACATCTGAACATTTTTGTCCTTTGTGCTGTGTATACCATAGAATGAATGAAGACATGTCAAGGTTTGTTCAGTTTTTTCTGCTCCCTCTTCTGTTTAGCTAGTTCTCTTTTACAGTCACTGCATTTCCAACATGATCGTTTTATGTTAGTGGTGTCTATCTTTAAGCAAGCGCTGTGAATGTATAATTGTGTTTTACTGATCTCTGATGTACACTCAAGTATGTCATCAGTAGGCAGCCTTCAGCTGGTTTGGTGGCATGTGATGCTAGAACAGGAGCTGTGAAGACTTTACCTACTAGCTCTGGAATTACACAGGTCCTGACAAATGCGCAGATAATGTCAAAGAAGTCTGAATCAGGCAGAACTCTCTCAATGTACATTTCTTCTGTGTCTGCTGTCCCTGGTCCCCAAACAGCGAAGTCACAGTAGCTTGCTTCTGTCAGGTGAATTTGGGTCTGGACCTAATAATAAATAATGCATTATATTTAGTCAACTTGAAATGAAAGTAACAATTGCGATGCTTTACACCAGCAAATATAAAAACAGATTGATTTTTTTTTAAATCACCTGATAATAGTACTGATGGTCCCTCTTTAGTGATAGTTTGCCCTCAGTCAGTTGTAGACAAAACGTGCTGTCTCTGCTTTTCTCCACCATTGTGGTACCCTGAAGGCTGCTGGGTGCCTTAACCTCCACCACACCCATGTCATGGCAGTCACATGTTAGGACACCATCAGGTGATGCCCCTAACCAAGGATATTTGGGGGTGATGAACAGCCCTGCTTTGTTAACAGTGAGGTTGGTGTGTTGGCTCTCCGTGAGCTTGGTGTATTTCTTAACAACCTCTTCTTCATGTTCAACACCCCATCTAAAAACAACACAAACAGTGTGTCTTAGCAATTTATGGTAATAGCTTACATGTTTACCACAACAAAGTGCACAGCTAATATGACAGCAATGAACACAGCTCTTATCACAGTAACATTACTGAGGGATCATCATATACTCATTGTACATCGAGAAAGGTGATGGGGGATGAAGATTTAGGGGGAATGGTGGAGTTGTGGCCTGGAATGAACAATCCCCTAGATCGCTGTCGATGTGAGTACCTAAGTGGCTGTGAATACCTGAGGAAATGTGGTGTTTTCTTTGTATCCTTGTAGGCGACAGGATAGCACACTTTCTTCAGCAGGGAGACTGATGGTTTGACTGGGTCAGTGTGGCAGACTGCTCGTATGTTGGAAGCAGTCACCCTTCCTGCCTTCTGCTCAAACCACATGGCACATTTTGCTTGAAGTTGTGTCTCCTTCTCTATCACGTGGCACTATTTGAAATAAATAAGGTTTAGTAACAAGTTTGTGACATGTGGATATGACCAAATTTACTGACTGATGTGGCCTAAATGTAGCCTACCTGTTCTTCTGTCAAACTCAACCCTGTAAAGATCTCTTCACTCTTTGCCTGTAGTTCTTTGTCTGATAAAGCTCGATACTGGGGCATGTACAGTTGGCTTAAAGGTGCAGGGATGTTCAGCTGCACTGCCCTTGGTATGAACCTGAGTGTGAATGAAAAGACCATTGTAAATTGTTATTGGTGCTGAGAAAAGTTGCCATATAAATGCAATGAATTATTATCATAAAGTGTGTCTAAAGATGGCATGGCATGTTAGTTATTTTTTGGGAAACCAAACAATCATTATTATTTAGTGTTAACCTCTCTGCATGGCCAGGGACAACAGACAGGATGCAGCTTTTCACTGGTTTATTCTCCCTGTCTTCAGTTGCATGCAGCATGCTGTAGAATGCTGTACATTCATCAGGGGTTGGAGGTGGTATCTTTGCTGGGGGGAGGTCACCCCAGCCAGCAGCTTCTCTCTTTCGCTGGACCTTTGTAAACCTTATCTGGCTCGCTTCAGCATACAAGTCAGCTGGTTTCAAGGATGCCATACTGGGCTCAATCCAGCTGCAGGCCTTTTCAGTGCATGCAGTGCCATCTAGCCTGCATGTAATTGGATGTAGTAAAGCGAACCACACTGGAAATAAGTCCCGAACTTTGTCGTGACGTCCCTAACAAATGACTTTACTGTGATGTATAATGCATTTGTTGAATCAAATCAAATCATACCTGTTCACAGCTGCAAGCAGGGCATAGGTTATGGCACCTACTGTATGTGGGAGCAAACTTCTCCTAATCCTGCCATGCAGACACAGTGACCAAATCGGATTAATCCGTCCTTTTCCACAGCAACCCATGCTGTCAGTGGTGGATCATTGAGGCAGTAGGAATGGTTCACCTGACACGGACAGAGGTTTTGTTTAGATTTCATTTCATCAATGTCAGCCCTGTCACCAGCTGTAAACATATGTGATCAACGTAACTATCTACCAAAATTAGAGCTATCTAGCACAAGAGAGTAATTTAGCTGTGTAACGTTAGATTAGACAACGTAGCATAACCAAAGGCAAACGTTAGGCACCTTCGCTTTGACAAGAGGCTAGAGCTAGCTTACCACTGACCGTAACGTAACGTTAGCTAGCATACCGATAGCATTGGCTAATTTAACGTCACTCACCTTGGCTTTGACGATGAAGAAATTCTTCACTTTCCACACGGCAGCATTAGTTACCCAACCAGAGTGGAAATATTTGTAGCTTTCGGTGCTTTTAAAAGCCTTCATCCTGGCTGCGGTGTATGGGGATGGATTCTCCACCAGATAGATCCAAATGTCACCGAACACGAGATCAGGCAGGGACTTAGCTGCATTTAGTGGTTCAAACACAGCCGCGGGGGCTAAATATGGGTCGCAAGTGCCCAATATGTGTAGCTTTTCCGTGTATCTTGATAGTTGTTCATGGGTGAGGTGGTCTAAATAGTAGGAAGCCGGTAAATTGCGTCCACTCGCCATGTTGAGCGATGTTGCTATGATACTTTTTGCCCGTCAGGTTGGTGGTTGCTAGGGAAGAAACCACGTGGCTGAAAGCTATGAATAACTGCCATAGATTGCCTTTTCCTGCTATGACTGCTGATGATTCACTTAGGCTACTTAGTCAAATGCATTTGTTGTAAGACGCTTTGGATAAAGGTGTCTGCTAAATGGCAAAAATATAATGTAAAAAAATAATATATAGGCCCTATATACATGTACATAATGAGTAAAGAAAGGCAACTCAGTACAATTACTGAGTAAAGAAAGGCAACTCAGTACAATTATTAATTGTACTGAGTTGCCTTTCTTTACTCATTATGTGCTATGTGCTACATGATACTATTTTGCTTGGACAATAAACTTGCTTGACTAAACTGTTTTGGAGCTGCAAGACATGGTATTTCACACGGGGGGAGTTCCTACAGTGTCAGAGCTAGCACCTTTCCCGCCTATGTGTATTTATGTGGCAGATAAGCTCCAGTTCGTAGGCTATTCTCCTGAGCTCTCTGAATTAATTCAGGAAAGGGACCAAGCTTGTCCTGAAGCCAGATGTACTGATAGACTATCCTTCAGCTCAGAAATAGATGTACTGCCATGATTATAAAGTCTAAATCAAGTTACTATTTAAACACCATCTCTGATTCTGGTGGTGATCCAACTACATATTGGAAATCAGTAGAGTGTGAATTAAATACAGGCGATCAGAAGTTATAATTACGCTAATAATGATCTTGTATCACTAACGCAGCTCCACCTATGAGCGGCTGCATCTCTGTACTGACCTTTGTATCTGTTGTGTCTTGTTGTTCTCTCTGACTTACAAGATACACTTTATAATAATAATAACTCTGGTCTCTGGAGCAACGTTCAACGAACATCTTTATTCAGCATCCCAACGACAACTAGACCCCACTAGTCGATCGATGATAACATTGTCAAGATGTAATGCTACGGAGGCAATAGCAATCAATCCCAGATCTATGCTAAACATAGCAATATACTACATTTACATTTTTACATTTTTGGCATTTAGCAGACGCCTTATTCCAAAGCGACTTACAATCAATACATTTGAATACTAAGCATGTGAATCAGCAGTCCACCATTCGTTGCAGGAAGAGTACTCTAGCTCGGGCCCGGGGCCACTGATAGAAGGAAAAACCTTCTCCCTATTATCGCCTTCTACTAAAACTTTTTTTTATTTTTTTATTTTTATTTTTATATTACTGGAGAAACTGAGAAACAGTACAAGGGGGGGCAATAGAAGTTCTTAGGGACACAGTAGAGGGGAAAGCGGGTGTCTTCCTCTTAGGAGACGTAGTGGTGAGGGTCAGAAGATGTCTCAGGAGGAGCAGTTAAGATGTAACCTGAAGAGATGGGTCTTCAGTCTACGACGGAAGATGGGTAGTGACTCTGCCGTTCTGACAGCCGTGGGGAGCTCATTCCACCAGCGGGGAGCCAGTGTTGTGAAGAGACGTGATCGGGCAGCCCGACTGCTGTGTAGAGGAGGTGGGGCCAGTCGGCCAGCCGAGGTGGAGGAGCGGAGTGAGCGGGCAGGGGTTTGGGGGGTTACCATTTCCTTCAGGTAGGCAGGGGCTGTCCCTTTAGCTGCCTGGTATGCAAGCACCAGGGTCTTGAATCTGATGCGAGCTGCTATCGGGAGCCAGTGCAGGGTGCGAAGGAGAGGGGTGACATGCGAGTATTTGGGGAGGTTGAATACCAGCCGGACAGCAGCATTCTGGATGAGCTGCAGAGGTCTAATGGCTGAAGCGGGGAGCCCAGCCAGGAGTACATTGCAGTAATCCAGGCGGGAGATGACCAGTGCCTGGGTCAAGAGTTGCGCTGCCTCTCTGGTAAGGAATGGTCGTATCCTTCTGATGTTGTAGAGGAAGAATCTGCAGGAGCGAGCCGTTGCTGCAATGTTCTCCGCACAGGATAGTCGGTTATCCAGGATCACTCCAAGGTTCTTGGCTGTCAGGGAGGGGGTTACAGTAGAGTTCTCCACTGTGATGGAGAAGTCTTGGAGAGGGCAGGCTTTCCCGGGGATGAAGAGGAGCTCGGTCTTGTTAAGATTGAGCTTGAGATGGTGGTCAGCCATCCAAGTTGAAATGTCAGCGAGACATGCTGAGATACGGGTTGCCACGTGTACATCAGACGGGGGGAAGGACAGGAAGAGTTGAGTGTCGTCTGCGTAGCTGTGGTAGGAGAGCCCATGTGAAGAGATTACCGAGCCAAGAGACTTGGTGTAGAGGGAGAAGAGTAGGGGCCCTAGGACGGAACCCTGGGGAACTCCAGTGGAGAGGGTTCGTGGAGAAGATAGCGATTCTCTCCAGGTCACCTGGTAGGAGCGGCCCGCCAGGTAGGAAGAAAACCAGGAGTGTGCGGTGCCAGAGATGCCCAGGTCTGAGAGGATGGAGAGAAGGATCTGGTGATTGACTGTGTCTACATACTACATCCTACACCCCCCCTTTTAAGCATTAAAAGTCTCTCTTGGGTCAACTGAAAATTAATCTCTGAAAAGATGAAACAGACAATAAGTGTCACTGGGCCTTATGGCTTCAGTCGATGGATTGATCTTCTTCTTTAAGAACTGTACTCACTGTACTCACTACTAATGTATATGATCTAAACAATAACAGTGCAGACCTGACTATAACTTGTCAAGTAACTTGTGAACTTCACTTGGAGTAAAATCAAACTTGTAAACATACCACACTTTCTAAATGTGTCCAACTATCATCTAGTAACTAACTAAACTAAGGGTCAGAGGTCACCAATACTTAACCCTGGTGGAGCACAACCTTCAGCGTTGGCCCATCTCAAAGTCTTGATACCTTGCCGGAAGCGCCACAGCTCTGCCACTTCTGGTGCGGCAGGTAGGAGTGGAGCTCTCGCCCTCACAGGAGGACGGGTGCTGAGCTGGATGATCCGGTGACTCTGGGGGTCCTCCCAGCGGGCTCACAGGTGCAGGCTGCTCCAGTGGCTCAGGATCTCGCTCTTTTTTTTTTTTTTTTTTCAGATTTTTTATCCCTTTTTCACCCAATTTGGTAGCCAATTGAACCCAACCTAGCATCCAATTATCCCCTGCCTATTGCATAGGATCCGCCGCACGACCCCGTGGCCGGCAGTCCCAGAAGAGGCCGCCAGGCAGACTAGCTGACTGGCTCCTCGAGCCCAGCACCGTTATTCCGGCACCCAGGGGGCGGTGTTGCGCGACGGATCCTTGTCCAGAAATACTCCTATACCGCCCTCGGAAGCGGCCGCCCAATATGCCGCTTCCCGTGTGCCTCGGCCATATCTGGATCTTGCGAGCCGGGATACGAACCCCGGCCCCGGTGGGCAGCATGCACTAGTGGCCAGTGCGTAGACCGCTACACCACCGCGGGGCACAGGATCTCGCTCTTGATGCAGACTTGGATGAATACGCCTGAGATGACGTCTGTTCCTTCTGAAGACAACACCAGACGGGCTTCTCACGTTGTATGACCGTGGCTCTTCTCGTTGGTTTAGGACTCTGGCTGGCATCCATCCACGTCTCGTTTCCATGTGGACCGTTGCACAAGGAGCAAACTCAGGTAAGGGCTGTGAGTTGCGGTTGTAGTAGTGCTCCTGTCTGGTTTGGAGATCTTTCAGCCTGGCATGAACTCCTTTCGGGGTAGCTGGCTGTAGAACAGCTGTAGAGCAGGGCAGCGTGCTTCGTAGTACTCTTCCCATAAGCACCTGAGCTGGGGAAACATCTGTGCCTGTTATTGGAGTGTTTCTCAATGCTAGCAGGGCTAGATGGGGGTCTATGTTGGTCTGCAAAGCTTTCTTGAGTGCATGTTTGACCGTCTTCACCATCCTCTCTGCCAGACCGTTGGATTGAGGATATGCAGGGCTGGAGTGAATGAGCTGTATTCCCCAGGATGCTGCAAACTCCCTCATCTCTGCACTTGCAAAAGGAACATGGTTGCTTACCAGCTCTTTTGGGATCCCGTGCCTCGCGTAGACTGCTTTCATCTTGCGGATGACTGTGTGGGCGGTCTTGTCAGGTAGATGGAGCACCTCTGGGTACTTGGACAGATAGTCCACCACAACAAGGTATGACTGGCCCTGGAGCTCAAAGATGTCAGCCCCGACCTTTAGCCATGGTAGCTCAGGGATATCATGTGACATGAGGGGCTCTCTCTGGTTCTGTGGTTGGAGTTGTTGACACAGAGAGCATCTCTCCACTGTGTTCTCGATGTCACGAGTCATTCCCGGCCAGTACACGACTTGTCGGGCCTGTGCCTTTGTCCTCTGGATACCGTGATGTGCGAGGTGTAGTCTCTCTAGCATCACCTGTCTGGCGGCTTGAGGAATCACAATTCTGTCGCCGGTCATCAGTAGTCCGTCCCTGATGTGGATAATGTGCCGCTGAGGCCAGTATTGGTAGAGACTGGCGGGCACACTGCGTCGTCTTTGGGGCCAGCCGCTGCGGTGTCTCTCAGCCACTGCCTGTAGTGTCTCGTCAGCTGCTGTGGCTTCTTTGAGCATCTTGAGCATGTCTGAGCTCATGGCAGCAGTAGCCTCCATCGTGTGGATCACTCTCTCCTCGAAGAGGTCCTCTTTTCCACTGTCGGCCTGTTCGGTGACAAACGCGTGGGAAAGGGTGTCGGCGACGTGCATGTCTTTTCCTGGCGTGTATGTCATTTTAAAATCATACCGTTGAAGCTGGAGCAACATGCGCTGTAGTCTTGCTGGGGCTTTGCTCAGGTGTTTCTTAAAAATCACATCAAGTGGCTTGTGATCAGATTGGACTGTGACAGTGTTGCCGTAAACATACTGGTGGAAGCGTTTGGCTGCGAACACTATCGCCAGCAACTCCTTCTCTATTTGGGCGTAGTTTCTCTCAGCTTCTGTGAGAGCTCGTGAGGCATAGCACAGCGGTCTCCCCTCCTGGAGAAGACAAGCTCCCAGTCCATCTTTCGACGCGTCAGCCTGTATGGTGAGAGGCATGGCTTGGTCATAGAACTTCAGCACAGGGGCGTTGGTGAGCATGTGCGCATGTGTTTGTGCTGTCCGTCTGCTCATTGCTCCTCTTCCTGACGATCTTTGTTTTCCGTATCCTCTTCTCATCTCAGAGTAGCTAGTAGTTCCTCTGGACAGTGCTTGAACTGGGGCGTCTGCGTGCCCTGTCCCCATAGCTTGCAGCTGTGACTTGGCAGCTTCTGCAGCTCTGCATATGGTTAGTGCTCTGTCCAGGGTTAGGTCTGTCTCTCTCAATAGTCTCTCTTTCATGCGAGGATCAGTTAGGCTAAACACCATTTTGTCTCTCAATGTGTCATTCTCACCTGCACCAAACTCACAGTCTCTGCGTTCAGTCACAAACTTGTCGACACTAACTCCCTCTGACATAGAATGGGACCAGAATTGGTGACGTTCAAAAACAATGTTCTTTTTTGGAGCATGATGGCTAATTTCTATGGAGCTATTTTAGTGCCATCAGAAATTGAATTGTATTTGACAGATTGAATTGAATATGAGCACAAATTGAATTGTATTTCACAGATCTGAATTGTATTCGACAGATTGAATTGTATTCAATTCAGTTTTCATTATTTTCATTCAGTTTTCAAATTCAGTTTCTCTAAATACAATTCGTTTTTTCTCAAAATACAATTCAGTTCTCAAAATACAATTCAGTTTTTCTCAAAATACGAGTTCAGTTTTAGAGGCACTCATCCGGGGACTCTGGGCTAGGTAGAATAATAGAGCACCTATTCTAACTCCCATCCCTCCCATCCGACGTCGTTATATGGAGAAAAGTAATGAAATAGGCAATGTGTGTCCTTTCAGTCTGCCTGAGGTGTTGTAGGGGGGTATTTAGTATAACAGGCTAATGGGTTTATTGTGAGTTTACTTTGATTGTTTGTTTATTGCCTTGATCACCGTATTGAGAAGTCATATGGTTATGGGGGGTGATATTGCAAGGTAATTTAAGCACCTGCGCATCTTGCATGGCGGTAGTGGAGAGAGAGGGGAGCAATGTATTTTTGTTGACCGCATTATACGCATATTCTATAGGCTATGCATTGTTTGTTATTTTTCTGGTTTAGATCGCTTATGGATTATTTTTGTACGTCGCCAAGTTTGATTGTTCTATTCAATAATTGATCTCGCTACAGGTGTCATATAACCCTGACCCATATCCTGTCATATAAAAGTGTCACGTCCTCTACCTCTAGGTAGTGGGCAGTGCTCTCTCTCTCTCTCTTTCTCTCTCTCCCTCTAATTGGCAGGAGCGGCTTCAGGTGTGCGTTTGTCCGGCTGTTCACAATTACCTCATCGTTAGCCCTGTATAAAGACCCGGTCCAGCCTTCACTACACTGCCAGATCGTAGCTTCAGTTCCACTGTTAGTCACGCTTCCAGCCTTACTAGAATTCTGTTCAGTCAGTCTGCTTTGTACCCTAAACCCTTATTCCCTGTGCCTGCAGTCCGTTCAGCCTGACTCCTGTTACCTGTCCTCCTGCCTATCTGCCTACTTGCCCTCCTGCCTACCTGCCTACCTGCCCTCCTGCCTACCTGCCCTCCTGCCTACCTGCCCTCCTGCCTACCTGCCTGCCTGTCCTACATGCCCGCCTGCCTGCCTGCCCCACCAGTCCTCCAACCTACTCGCCTGCCCTCCTGCCCTACCTGCCCTCCTGCACTCCTGCCCTCCTGCCTATGTAACGATGGTCAAACAGGCAAACTTCTTTCAACCAATTATTTTTATTGATCTGCATGGAAGACATATAAAACACAAATCTTCCTCTGGTCTGCAACTCTTGTGAATCCATTCAGATGGCAGCCATATTCTGGTCGTCCCACCGTGTATGTATATTTCACATCAGGATAATTTGTTTACAGAAAGAACACAAATTTCCCTCAAACATTACAAATAACAATTACAAACAACATGTGGAGCAACATACCTGCATGGAAGACATATAAAACACAAATCTTCCTCTGGTCTGCAACTCTTGTGAATCTGCGCATTCAAAATAACATACAATAAATGTTCTGTTTCACATCATCACAATACATCACATCATCACAATACATGTAAAAACAAACAGCACAGTACTACTGTTATATCCTGAGGACTATGAACCTCACCTGTATAACATGTACTACTCAGACAACGGTTGTAACTTGAGTATTTATTGTTCTCTACTGTGGAGCCCCACGTTAGATCAAACTCACAGAACAACATGGCATCTTGAATACCCAGGATGCATAGCGTATACCCAGGATGCATAGCGTTAACAAAACCATAGCAACAGTGAATACATCACATATCCTCCCCCCTTACAATAAATGTCCCATTTAACATCAGCTAGAAAATCTTCAAATAACACCATAACTATATAGATGCCTGTAACAAAAACAATAACAATCCTGGGGTGAGGGTAGACCACCTCAAACCCCTGACTATACCCATGGAGATTATTCTGCTCCAGTTGAATTGGGTAAGTCAAGCTATAAGACCAAACGATCAGGAGGCCGCCGCTGTCTTTCAGGATATCGCCGTGCAGCTGGAACCTCAGGGTCTCTGTGTCTCTGTAGTGGGCTCGGACCAGAGGCAGAATCAGGCGGAGGTGTTACAGTCTCTTTGATTGGAGAGTCAGGTGCTGCGGCAGCAACCTCAGGCTCAGGCATAGAAGAATCTGAAACTTCTGCAGGTAGATCAAGAGGCGGTGTATCGAGAGGGTCCTTGGCAAGCAGCGGGGTGTGTGTTGGAGCTTGCAATAGCTGGTCGATGTGCCTTCTCCAGACGATGTCAGTAGCAGTTTGAACCGTATATGATACCGGTCCAGTCTGTGCAATGATGGTGGCAGGAATCCACTTAGGTCCACTGCAGTAATTCCTTGCCAACACAGATTCACCTGGAGTGAAAACTCTGAACTTGGTTTGTCCTCTTTGTTGGATTTGTTTCTTCTGCTGCTGTGAAACTGTCTCTTTCACTGACGTTGGCTTCAGGAGGTCAAAGTTGGATCTAAGCTATTTTTGTAGCAACAAGCTGGCAGGTGATACTTTTGTAGTTGCATGTGGCGTGTTGCGATACGTCAGTAGGAATCTGTGCAGCCGCTGATGGAGGGTTCCCTGCCCTTGTGATGCCTTTAATGCATTTTTCATCGTTTGCACAAACCTTTCAGCGAGGCCATTCGATGACGGGTGATAAGGTGCTGATCTTATGTGCTGTATGCCATTTGCTTGCACGAAAGCAGCCATTTCCTGGGACACGAATTGTGGTCCATTGTCAGAGACGAGTTGAACGGGACATCCAAAACGGCTGAACATTTCTCCCAGCTTCTCAATTGTCTTTCCTGTTGTGGTGGATCTCATGATAGCCACTTCAGGCCATTTACTGTGTGCATCCACAGCGACAAGTAGCATTCTGTCCTCAAAAGGTCCTGCGAAATCAATATGCACACGATGCCATGGCCTTTCTGGAAAGCTCCAGGGGTGCAGAGGAGCTAGTTGAGGATTGTTCCTGATTTTCTGACATGAGGAACAGGCTTTTGCTATCTCCTCTATCTGTCCATCCATTTTTGGCCACCAAAAGTAGCTTCTTGCTATTTCCTTCATCCTTACTATTCCACTGTGTCCTGAGTGGAGTTGCTGCAACACTGGTTTGCGTAGTGTTGGTGGTATAACCACTCTCCTTCCCCACAGCAAACATCCAGACTGCACCGTCAGTTCCGCCCTCCTCGCGAGGTAAGGTTTCAAAGCACCGTCGTTGCTGCCAGAGTGGCCCTTTACAACAATGTCCAAGACAGCTGACAAGACCGGGTCATTGCGTGTGGCCTTCTTCACTTGTTCAGCTGAAACTGGCGCATCATCCACCTGACTGAAATAGGCAACGTGCTCAGTGTGCAACTCTGGTTTGGTGACAGGGAGTGGCAACCTTGATAAGCCATCGGCGTTGCAATGTGAGTCTGCTTTACGATACTTTATGACATATGAATGCCCAGACAACAGCAGCGCCCATCGTTGCAGACGGCTTGCGGCGAGAGACGGTATCCCGGTATGTGGTCCAAGGATGGTTGTAAGAGGTCGGTGATCGGTAAGGAGTGTACATTTCCGTCCATATAAGTACTGATGGAATTTACGAACGCCAAAAATGATGCTTAACGCTTCCCTCTCCAGCTGAGCATAATTGGCTTCGGCTTTGTTTAAAGTCCTTGAAGCAAAGGCAATGGGCCTTTCATCCCCATTTGGCATTATGTGTGAGATAACTGCACCCACCCCGTATGGAGATGCATCGCAGGCCAGCTGGATTTGGAGTGACGGGTCATAATGGGTTAGGACCTCTGACCCCACTAACACATCCTTTGATTTCTGAAAAGCCTCCTGGCATGCTTTATTCCATTCCCACGCCTTGTCCTGGCGGAGTAAGTCATGTAGTGGCTTTAGTAGCGATGATAGATTTGGGATGAAATGACCGTAGTAGTTGAGCAGCCCTAGGAACGAACGCAACTGACTGACGTTCTGGGGTGGCGGTGCATCCATGATGGCTGCGACCTTGGATGGGGCCGTGTGTAGGCCCTCGGCACTAATGACATGTCCCAAGTACTCCACAGAAGAGCAGAAAAAGTCAAATTTTTCCTTGCGAACCCTGAGTCCATATTCCTTTAGTCTTTGAAGAGTGGCGTCCAGATTATGAAGGTGCTCGGAATCGCTGGCCCCTGTGCAAAGGATATCGTCTAAATAGCACTGAACACCAGGCAGGCCACTGAGGATTTGATCCATAGCACGTTGAAACAGTGCTGGTGCTGATGTGATTCCGAAAGGTAATCGGCGGTACCTGAAGAGGCCCTTGTGCGTTGTGATAGTTAGCAGCTCCTGTGAGTCTTCATGCACATGCATTTGCAAATAAGCTTGATTAAGGTCTATTTTACTGAACTTTTGACCCCCACTAAGTCCAGCAAACAGGTCCTCAATATGAGGGAGTGGATACTGCTCTACAGATAGCACAGGGTTAACTGTTACCTTAAAATCCCCACAGGTCCGGATTCCTCCATCCTTCTTAGGCACTGGCACTATCGGTGTCGCCCAATCACTGGTAGTGACTGGCTCCAGTACTCCACTCTTCACAAGAGCATCCAAATCAGCTTCCACCTTGTCTCTTATAGCATATGGTACCGATCTAGCTTTCAAAAACACCGGTTTGCTTTCAGGCTTTACATGTAGCTTTACTGTAATGTCCTTCATGCTTCCTAATTCGTTCCGGAAAACCTCCGTGTGTTTTTCCAAGACAGCCTGTAGGCCTGTGGAGCCGTTTGCTATCATGCGTACTGCTTGCCAGTCCAGCCTTATTTTGTCTAGCCACAGTCTATTGGCTCTGTACGCGAACTGCAGGGGGTCCAGCACAGGATCCGTGATGAGCTTCAGGTAGGCCAGGACAAGGCGCTCCAGGACCTTCATGACGACAGAGGTCAGAGCGACGGGTCTGTAGTCGTTGAGGCCTGTGACCTTGGCCTTCTTGGGGACGGGGATGATGGTTGATGCCTTGAAGCACGCTGGGACGTGACACAGCTCCAGCGAGGCGTTGAAGATGTGGGTAAACACCGGGGCCAGCTGGTCGGCGCAGTGCTTCAGGACAGAGGGAGAGACGGAATCCGGACCAGCTGCCTTCCGGGGATTCTGCCTCTTAAACAGTCTGTTTACCTCTCGCACTGTGACAGAGAGAGGGGGTGGGGAAAGGGGGGTGGGGGTGGGCGGGGCGGGTGAGTAGGGGGGAGGGAGGGGGGGGGGAGGGGGGAGGGGGGGGAGGGGGGAGGGTGGGGGTAGCAGGAGGGACATTGGCCCCCCTGGGGGACGGGGGTGGTGGTTGTAGCCGGGGGGGGGTGGAGGGAGAGGGCGGGGGTGGGCGGGAACCTCTCTTTCTCAAACCTACAGTAGAACTTGTTCAGCTCGTTAGCGAGAGGGAGGTTGTCGGACATCAGCGGGGACCTGGGTTTGTAGTTGGTGATGGTCTTTAGGCCTTTCCAGACGGAGGCGGAATCCCCCTCAGAGAGCTGTTGCTGCAGCTTCTCCGAAAAGCGATGCTTCGCCTCCTTCACCGCTTTGGCGAACCTGTACTTGGCCTGTTTGACCCGGTCCACTTCCCCACTGCGCCTAGCCACCTCCTTCTCTGACCTCAGACGCCTGAGTTGGGATGAGAACCAGGGCTTGTCGTTGTTGAAGGACTTCCTGGAGCGGAGGGGGACACACACCTCCTCGCCAAAGCTGATAAATGATGTAACAGTGTCTGTGTATACATCCAGATTGTTACCAGCCTCTGGCCCCGCCCACTCCACCAAGTCCTGGTCACAGCCTGCACTCTCCAACCAGGCGCAGAGTCGCTCACATGCCTCACTGGACCACACCCTGAATCGCCGTACAACAGGTTTAGAGAGTTTTAACCTCTGCCTGTAGCGAGGGATCAGGTGTATGAGGATGTGGTCACTGTAGCCCAGTGCAGCACGGGGGACAGAATGGTAGGCTTGACGAGCTGTACAGTAGCAATGGTCCAGAGTGTTCACCCCCCTGGTGGGACACGTGACTTGCTGCCTGTATTTGGGGAGCGCCCGGCTAAGATTAGCCTGGTTAAAATCCCCCAAAACAACAACAAAACTGTCCGGGTAACTGCGTTCCACACTCATCAATTGCTCTGCCAGTGTGTCTACTGCTGCGGTGACGTCAGCATCAGGTGGAATGTAGACACACGCGAGAATGAATGAGCTGAACTCACGGGGGGAATAGAATGGGCGGCAGAGGATGAATAGGGATTCTATAGCCGTGGAACAGTGTTTGTGGAGCACTGTCACCTCGGAACTCCAGCGCACGTTTACAAAGAACATTAACCCCCCTCCCCTAGACTTGCTCACCGCCTCGAAGTCTCTGTCAGCCCGGAACGCGGAGAATCCCTCTAGCTCCACCGCCTCGTCAGGGACAGATGAAGATAGATGCGTCTCCGTGAACGCGAAGACAGCCGAGGAGTGGAAGTCGCTGTTCCTTGCAACGAGACACCGGAGTTCATCCATTTTATTGCAAAGGGAGTTCACGTTGCTCAGGAATATGCCCGGTAGTGGTGGTCGCGTTCCTCTCCGCCGAAGGCGAACCAAGCAGCCAGCTCTCCGACCTCGCTGCCTTCTGATCCACCTCACAGCTCTGGCGAAAAACGCGGTCCCCTCACAAGCATATCCAGAATGTCCGTGGAACGGGTGAGTAGTTTGGGGAAGATGTCCGGTGGGGTTAAACCCCTCATGTGCAGTAGAACGTCGTTTGTGTACGACGTTAGGCAGGACACAGAGACACAGAACAGACAGAACACAACAAACTGTAGCGACATAGCAGCCATGGTCGGCGCCATCTTGGATCACGTCAGCACGTCACGTCAGCACGTCGCACTTTAACCACCCCCCCCAACCCCTCCAACCCCCAACATACCCATTAAGATGGCAGCCATATTCTGGTACCACCGTAAGTACGGCAACAACAGAAGGACAAAAGAACGCGCAGACCTGCAGTACACCCAAACTCCAAAGGGGGCTCCAACAACAACCAGGGCTGCTCAAGCACGGCGAAAGTCATCTACATTCACCACAACTAAACATACATTCCCAACTCTGTTACACCCACCTCCCCTGAATTTCGCCAACCTTGAGCAGCAACTATACATTTAAATACTACTTTTTACTTTTTACACTATTACATAGGGCCGCCAAAGGACAGGACAGCCAACTTGAAAAGTATCCTATAAGGATGAAGTGGAAAGAGAGGTAAACTATCTCTCCAACCAACTACTGGCGGTAGGATGCGTTCTACACCCCACAAGACCCTTTTTTCACTGTGTATTACTAGCCTTCAAGAGGCCACAACCTCTTATGAAACAATCAGAATAACGAACAAACCTATATGTCATAGGATGTCAGTGTGCACAGTGTATACATGCACTGAACTGAGCTTCGGCTTATCTAACTGTGGAAAGCCTGGAACACTGACCTACAAACAGCTCGAATGTTTGAATTAGTGTCTTGGATAATGTCTTGTCCTGACATAGTATGAATCAATCTGTCAATCTGTCAAGGCGACCAAACTTGGACTTGACCTGTGTGACTGTACTAGGATGTTCACACTGTGTGACAGAAGCTAGAGTGTCAGTACGCTGTGTGTCACTAGCATCATCTGTCTGATTTGTGTTACCAGAAACATCAGTACAATCATCAGCGCTAACCACAAATCTAGAATCAGAGTTAATGGACTGATCTACCATTTGCTCCTCAGCCATCTGCTCGGGGACCCTCTGAGGGGCAAACGAGACTGAAGACACTACAGTGTTAGTAGCCTCTGTCCGTGAGTGGTCAGGGAATGGTAACTGGGTGACCCACTCTAGGGTTCTTCCCTTGGGATCCGTGGGCTCTGGGACAGTCAAGGGAACATCCCTCTCCCGAACAGCTCTTCCCCCATACTCCCTGTCTTCAACCTCCCCTCCCTCACTCCCAGGACAGGAATCCACTCTCTCCGACTCGAACGCGGTTCCTCTACTCACTTCCCCAGGCAAGGAATCCTGTTCCACTTCCGACACGGACATGTCACTTGGCTCATTTGATGTATGAACAGCAGACAGGGATGAAACTGGGTCAGAGATCACACTCATATCATACACCGGCAGAAAGTTCACCAACATCAATAGATTACGGTGGACTACCTTCTCTCGTCCAGTGACAGTGTCTTGTATCCTATATGTGTGAGTCTCAGAGTTCCTATCCACCACAGTGTATACAGTAGACTCCCAACGGTCAGCCACCTTTCTCTTTCCTCTCTCTCTCTTGTTCGCCAACAGCACACGGTCTCCGACGTCAATGGTGGGCCCTTTCACTCGTCTGTTGTAGAGCTCTGTGTGACGGTGCTGTTCTTTTATGACATGTTCCTGGGCTATGACCATAGCTTCTCTCAGATCCTTCGTGAGAGACATCACATACTTGTCGTAGCTGACCACAGCTGGATCATTCAGGACTGTCCGGAAGAGTATATCGACAGGGAGACGAGGAGTACGCCTGAACATCAGATAGAAAGGTGCATAGCCAGTTGACTCATGCGCTGTGCTATTGTACATGAACGTCAGAGTTTGCAAACGCCTCGGCCAGTTGATTTTTGCCTCTGGTTCAAGCGCTCGGATCATGTTACCGAGAGTTCTATTGAAACGTTCCACACTACCGTTACCCATCGGGTGATACGGGGTTGTGTGCGACTTTCTGACACCGGAGACTCTGAGCAGCTCACTCACTAGTTGACTCTCGAAGCTAGCTCCCTGGTCGCTATGGATACGTCCTGGGAACCCAAAGACGCAGAAGAACTTGTCCCATAGAACTCTCGCCACCTGTTTGGCTGACTGATCTTTGCAGGGGAATGCCTGGGCCATTCTTGTAAAATGGTCAGTAACAACTAACACATCAACTGACTTGTTCCTTGAGTCCTCCGCTGACCAGAAATCAATGCAAACCAGCTGAAGTGGCCTGGTTGATGTGATACTCTGCAAAGGCGCCCTCGCAGCAGGTTCAACAGTCTTACTGACAATACACCGCTGGCAGTTACGGACGTAGTCTCTTACGTCTCTGTCGAGGTTGCGCCAGAAGAACCTCTGTCTGGCCAAGCCAAAACTCCTGAACTGACCTTGATGGCCGGCATGGTCATGAACACCTCTCAGAACTTCAACTTTCTTAGACTCAGGAACCACATACTGGCGGCGTTTTGACTTCACGACTTGATCCCTCGAGACTCTGTAGAGTATCCCATTGCTCACAACAAGTTTCTCCCAGTGCTTCAGGTACCTCATGACTAGGGCTGCAACGATTAGTCGACATAATCGACGACGTCGATCATAAAAACTCGTCGACGTGGAATTTTAGTGTCGACTAATCGTATATTTAAAAAAAACAAAAAAAACGTTTTTTTTTTTTTTTACGGGAGCCATGCAAGAATCAGCTGGGTAAGTTTTAGCTAACGTTGTTAGCCAACTGGCTAACGTTATATTGTTAGGGTCGTAATGTTTATTTTAGCTTTACTGTTACATGTTGGAAAACAACGTCTCATGGACAGGGCTGTACATGCTATGAGCGTTTGTGCTATTAATTTATTTGCCCTGTGGCACGCGTGTGACAGACAGAGGCGCTTGTATGTAACGTTACGTAGCAGGGGTTTTCCATGTTGAAGCCAGGAGAACGCGAGATGAAATGAAGTGAGGGGTGGTCGCTATTAAAATACCAGGTAGTCATGGTGGATGATCATGAATGATGCTTGATAAGTGAATGCTATTTCAATTATGTTGAGTCCACCAGCGAGCTGTCTGTAAGATAAACAGCGCCAAGCGTAGCCTACTAACGTGAGCTGTCTGTAGTCTAGCCAGCAATGCTAGCTAGCCAATCAACTAGCTCTGTGAGCAGCTGTAGCTTGGCGTAACGTTAGGTTAGATAGCTAGTTAAGCCGGATTTATGCTTCTGCGTCGCCATTTACGCGCAGCGAAAAGCCACACGACTAATCGCGACTAATCGAAAAAATAATCGACAGATTAGTCGACTACCAAAATAATCGTTAGTTGCAGCCCTACTCATGACTGTGACTGATTCCTTATCTCTCTCTCTCCTGGAGGGTCTCCGATGTCTCTCCACATAGTACAAGACTCGAGAGAGAGTCCTGTCTCTGAGCTGTTCATCCCGGAGTTCCTTCTCACTGTAAGCAGGAAGTGAGTCCTGACCACCTGGGACTAACTGAGGCAAATGGTGCAAGACTGCTACAGCGCGCGTTCTTGCTCCGACCTCCCAAAGATCGTCATATGACTGTAGAACAACAGACACTTCATCCATCTCCATAGACTGAGCGTGGACATGCAGAGGTGATGGGACACTTTGAGCGTAACTCTCTGCCTGGCGTGGAGTGTCACCACTATCATTGGACGACCGGAAGGCGTCCTGTACAGAAGCACTCGACACATCCTGGACTTCGGAGAGGAGATTCTTGTAGGGCTCTTCAAGTAATCTGTGACTGACTCTCTGCTTGACGAAAGGCACACGACTCAAGGCATCAGCGACAACATTCTGTGGGCCTGGCACGTACTTGATGTCGAAGTTATAGCTCGCTAACTTAGCCACCCATCGTTGCTCGCAGCAGTCCAGCTTGGGCTTCGTCATGATATGAGTCAATGGATTATTGTCCGTCCAAACAGTGAAATCATGCCCCTTCAACCAATGGCTGAACTTGTCACAGACACTCCACTTCAAGGCTAGGAATTCCAACCGATGGGCTGGGTAGTTTCTCTGAGACTGAGAGAGGGACTTGCTGGCGAATGCGATTGGCCTCGCTCGGTCTTCCCCCTCTTGGATCTGCGACAGGACAGCACCGATGCCATCAAGGGACGCGTCCGTTGACAGCATGAAGGGACGGCTGAAGTCAGGGTGAGCCAGGACAGCCATCTCAACCAGCGCCGTTTTCAGCTTCTGGAAAGCCTGCTCCGTTTCGGGGGTCCAGTCAGTAACATTCAACTTCCTGCTTTGTGACCTTTGTTTGGACTGTTTCTCCTTCCCTTTTCTCTTCTGGCCTGTCAACAGAGAGAAGAGAGGCTTTGCAATAGCGGAGAAGCTAGGCACAAAGTGCTGGTAATAATTGATCATCCCCAAGAAAGATCTGATTCGTTTCTGTGAGGGGGTTACACCGTCCGCTTCCATCAGGTCAGCACTTGTCATCTTTCCGATGCTCTCAACTTTGCTGGGATCAGTCAACACACCGTTGTCATTAATTATGTGGCCGAGGAATTTGACGGATTTCCGGAGAAAAAAACACTTCTTGGGGGCCAATTTCAGGTTATGACCACGCAGTCTACTGAACACCATCTCCAAGCGTTCCAGAGCTGTCCTCTCATCAGGGGCGTACACCAATAAATCATCCAGATAAACCAGTAAGCTCAGATAGTTCTGGTCTCCGAAAATGCTAGTCATCATACGCATGAAGCTCCCAGGACTATTACAGAGTCCCTGCGGGAGGCGATTATACTCATACAAGCCCATAGGTGTTGTAAAGGCAGAGTACTTTCTGTCATCCTCGTGTAGTGGCATGTTATAAAACCCTGAGGTTAGATCCATAGTACTAAACAAGGAGTTACCTCCAAGTGCAGATAAGCAGTCGGCCTGGTGAGGGAGAGGGTGAGCATCCTTCAGGGTCCTCTTGTTCAGCCAGCGAAAGTCTGTACAGATACGGAGATCTCCGTTCTTTTTCCATACAAGAACTCAGCTCCATCTCACTCAGTACTTGGCGCAACTTCTGATACTGACTGGGGGGCACTCGTCTGAATGGGAGCCGGAATGGCCTGTGATCTGAGAGGTGAATGCGATGTATGAAGCCCTTTGCCTCTCCACAATCCAGGTGATGGCGTGAGAAGATGTCCTCGTAGCGCACAACCAGGTCAGCCATCTTGCTTCTACACTGTTCAGACACGTCACAGGAGTGTATGTCGAGCCCACTCAATCCCATGTACTTCAGTTCCTCATCAACAGTGCGGGCCGCATTTTCACCGGACGGGGTTACTTGACAGCAACTGAGTAGTGGGACCTCAGCAGGTCCGGTCTCATCCATGTCCTCGAGCGCAATGCAGGAGAAGACGTCGGCCAATTTAGCATTGCGTCTTACCAAGACGGGCCTGTCGGACGAGTTGATCAGCTTCAATGGAACCCATCCGTCTCCCCACAAAGGAGTAACAACTCTGGCCACCAGAACCCCTCTTGGAGCTGAGCGACACGATGTGGGCTCTGTCATCACAGCGCTACCAGGAGACACAATAGTGGACTTGGGTAGCTTGCCCCACATCAGGTACTCCCGACCAGGCTCAAGACACACGGCTGAGTTGCACCTGACTGTGCCTATCTTGTCAGGTATGACGTCACCTCGCCAACGGTTCAGACCAGCGAGCATCGAGAGAAACTGTTCAGATTATGGATCGCCAGCAGGACAGGGCGTAGACACAGCCTTCCAGTAGCCATCACATTGCTTATACTGCCGGAGGATATATTTAATAACATTGGTGCCTAGTATCAACTCATCATGCTGGCCTTCAACTACCAGAGTGGGAACCATAATCCTACAGCCATACACCTCCATTTCCACGTTGAAAGCTGACTCAGGCTTGACACGGCGACCACCACAGCCAACAAGCACCACATTTGAACTGAACTGGTTATGTTCTGTAGCAACTCCAACCTCTCTAAGCTTTCCCTCTGCCGTCTTACTCATTGTACAAGCCATAGACCCACTGTCTAGCATAGCATTCAGAGTCACTGTATTACCAACTGTCACAGGTGTGTAGAAAAGGCTGTCACTACCACTAATTGTATGCGTATTCTGATAAACAATATCTTCAGAGTTATCACTTGAGCTTTTGAGAGCTATATACACTGTCTCAGCACTAGATTCGTCCTCACAATGGGAGTTTACTTGGCGACCTATACTTTCTCCCTCTGAATACAGGCCACCTAGTTTCCCTGAGGCTGAGGTGCTCGGGACGACCTGGTGGGACACTCAACTTTTGTGTGACCTGGGGCTAAACAGACAAAGCACAGCTTCTCTGACATGCAGTGTGAGATGGTAGTGTGTCTACTGTCATCACAGACTCGGCAGGCCTTCTCACGGGCGCCACCCTGGTATCTTCCGCCACGAGGAGCACTGTCACGCTGCTGCACTTTCCCCATCATCTGCTCCAGCCTCTCCATAATGCGAGCAAGAATCCTGTCTTCAGATTGCTGAGTGTTCTGGGCCACAGCAGTCGCGGAGGAGGGGCACGGAAGCTGGCCTAAAGCATGGTCCTGGGAAGGAATGAGGGTAGAAGGCGGACACTGTGTGTGGTACACTGGACTATGGGCAGGGGCAGGGGGGTACTGGGTGGAACACTGCTCAGACACAGACTGAATCGAAGGCTCTGGATGAGACTGCACAGTGTGGTGTAAGGGTTGGGGAAGCGACCTTATTGTGGAGCGACCCTTTGGCGCCCTCTGGTGTTTTATGTATGCATTTGTCTGTCCTAATTAACTGATTTGTACCTGGTGTGTGTTGTTTGGCTGTGGCTATTTAGATCCCTCTGTTTCCCCTCTGGTTGTCGGTTGTTCACTTCATGTTGCGTTTGTTATATGTATACGATTCTTCTTAGCCTTATTGTTCCTCGCCGGATTAGGAAATAAGTATAGTTGACGATTGTAAGTACATTGCTCTGCCTTGTTCCTGTTATTATTTAAAACGTTTATCGGAGACTTGTTTTCTCCTCTTTTGTTTATTCGCTTACTGTGCGGTTATTATTTGTTCCGTTTACTCAAAATAAAGAGTACCGTTATTATTTAGTATACTCCTGCTTCCGTCTACTCTGTTCTACTCTGCGCCTGGGTCCAAACACATTACCCCATCGTAACAGAACAACCGACCATTATGGACCCAGCAGATGTAGAGCAGATTCGCACGGTGCTGAATACCCAGGGGGCTATGGTAGCCCAGCAGGAGCGGAACCAGCTGGCGATGTTTGCGGAGATCGAAAAGCTGACCATCGCCGTGACTAGCCTGGTGGCCGCTCAGGCCAACCCCACTCCACCAGCGGCAGCAGCAGCAGCAGCTATGCCTCCTCTACCGCCGGTGACCACGCGGGAACCCCGACTATCTCCTCCCGAACGCTATGATGGACGTCCAGAGGGCTGCAGGGAGTTCCTGACTCAGTGTTCACTGATCTTCAGCCTGCAGCCCCTGTCCTTCCCCACCGAGCACTCCCGAGTGGCCTACATCATCACCCTGTTGACGGGCCGTGCCCTGTCCTGGGCCACGGCCGAGTGGGAGAGTCAGTCGCCGGCGTGCTCCGACGCTACAGCATTCACCCGGGAGTTACGCAAAATATTCGACACCTCCCGGGTGATATCGGGGCACGAAGCCGGTCGGCGGCTCACGGCGTGTCGACAGGGGGATCGCTCGGTGGCGGATTATTCCATCGAGTTCCGCACTCTAGCTAGGGAGGCGGGTTGGGAGGAGAAGGCCCTGGCCGTACTCTATACCCAGGGGCTCTCGGAGGCGATGAAAGACCAACTTGCCCTCCGGGACCTCCCAGAGCGGCTAGACGGCGTAGTGGAGCTCTCGGTGCGTGTGGACAATCGGCGCCGAGAGCGATCACGTGAGAGGGGCTCGTCGAGGGGCGCTCCGTTCCAACCTCCTCCTGCTAGGGAGGCGACTCGGCGGTTCCCGGAGGAGACCACGGAGGAGGAGGAGGCCATGCAGCTGGGCGCAACACACCTCTCCAGCACAGAGAGGCGGCGTCGGCTGGACGAGCGGCGCTGCTTCCGTTGCGGTCGCAAGGGTCACCGCTACAGTGCCTGTCCAGGGACCTCGGGAAACGGGGCAGCCCGCTAGTATCGGGAGGGGTATTAGCGGGTAGGGACATACCCTCGGGTTTCAATGACCCACGAACCTTTTTTTCTGTTAAGGTGCGGTGGGGACACTGTACCCAGCGAGTTCGGGCTCTGGTGGACTCAGGGGCAGCGGGGAATTTAATGCACGAAGGCCTGGCCTGGGGGTGGGGGGTTCCTTTGGAAGAATTGAAAGAACCCGTTCCTGTTCGAGCCCTAGACGGCCGGCCATTGGGGTCGGGGATCATTACCCAGCGCACTATGCCTGTACATATCCAGGTGGGAGGGGGTCGTTGGGAACTCATACGATTTTTTATTGTGGCCTCTCCTGATTGCCCTATTGTGTTAGGTCACCCCTGGTTAGCTTCTCTCAACCCCCGCATTGACTGGTCCACAGGTCGACTCTCCCTCGAAGCAGGCTCCGTCACAGTGCGTACTGAGTCTCCGCCCACGACTCTCGCATCCCCGTTGCAGCCCCAGTTCTCGCCTCTCCCCCTTTCCACCCCTCTTCCTAATTCCCCTGGCCCTGCTTCCCCTTCCAGCCCCGACCTGACAGGGGTGCCTCAGATATATTGGGACCTGGGGGAAGTGTTCAGTAAATCTCGGGCCGAGAAATTACCCCCCCATAGACCCTATGACTGTGCCATCAATCTGCTGCCGGGTACTGTGCCGCCGCGGGGACGCCTGTTTTCCCTCTCTCGCCCGGAGAATCTCTCCATGAATAAATACATAGAGGAAGCACTGGCCGTGGGTCATATCCGTCCTTCCACCTCGCCCGCTGGCGCAGGCTTCTTCTTTGTGGCAAAGAAAGACGGGGGACAGCGTCCCTGCATCGATTACCGCGGTCTTAATGACATTTCCATAAAGAATCGCTATCCCCTGCCCCTCATGGATACCGCCTTTGAGTCACTGCAAGGAGCAAGGGTGTTTACCAAACTGGATTTACGCAATGCATACAACCTGGTGAGGATGAGGGAGGGGGACGAGTGGAAGACGGCTTTTAACACGCCTAACGGACATTATGAGTATTTAGTCATGCCCTTTGGTCTCGCTAATGCACCCGCAGTATTTCAAGCACTAGTCAACGACGTACTGCGGGATTTGATTGGTCATTCGGTTTTTGTGTACCTTGACGATATCCTCATTTTTTCCAAAGACATTACTCAACATCAACGTCATGTCCGTCAAGTCCTCCAGCGCCTCCTCCACCACCAGTTATTTGTCAAGGCAGAGAAATGTGTCTTTCACGCCGACACAGTGTCATTCCTGGGGTTCATTATAACACGGGGGGATTTAAGCATGGACCCTGCCAAGGTTAGTGCGGTGTTAGACTGGCCCCGCCCCTCCTCTTTGAAACAGTTACAGCGGTTCCTAGGGTTTGCTAATTTTTATAGACGCTTTATCCGCAATTTTAGTGCCCTAGCTGCCCCTTTAACTGCCCTCACCAGGTCTACCCTCCGTACGTTCGCCTGGTCCTCGGAGGCGGAGGCCGCCTTCGTGGACCTCAAGCAACGGTTCACCTCTGCTCCGGTCCTAGCCCATCCGGACTCGGAAGTACCATTCCTGGTGGAGGTGGACGCCTCAGATCTCGCGGTGGGGGCGGTGCTCTCCCAGAGGTGCAGGAAGGATGGGAAGGTACATCCCTGCGCTTTTTTCTCACGTCGGCTGTCCCCGGCCGAGTGTAATTATGACGTAGGAAACCGGGAGCTGCTGGCCATTAAATTGGCTTTGGAGGAGTGGAGGCAGTGGCTGGAGGGGGCCGCACAGCCGTTTGTGGTGTGGACGGACCACAAGAACCTGGCCTACATCCAGGGGGCTAAGCGCCTCAATTCGCGTCAAGCCAGGTGGGCGCTGTTTTTTACACGCTTCCAATTTTCCATCTCCTTTAGGCCGGGGTCCAAAAACGTCAAGCCGGACGCCCTCTCCCGGCAGTTCGATCCGGCGGACCGGGAGGAAAAACCCCACCCCATTGTTCCGGAGACCCTTATTGTTGCCCCTGTGTCGTGGGGGATCGCTAAAGTGGTGAGAGCGGCGCTCAGGCGGGAGCCGGATCCGGGGGGAGGACCCCCGGGGAGGCTGTATGTTCCCAAGACTGCGCGCTCACGGCTGCTGCAATGGGCGCATGCGTCGCCCCTCACTAGCCACCCCGGGGCTGCCAGGACCCTGGACTTTATTCGCAGGAGGTTCTGGTGGCCCACAGCGGAGAGGGATACGCGCGCCTTTGTGGCAGCCTGTCCTGTGTGTGCGCGCAGCAAGACATCTCGCCAGCCTTCAGCGGGGCTACTCCGACCCCTCCCCATCCCCAAACGCCCCTGGTCCCACATCTCCCTTGACTTTATTTCAGGTCTCCCTCCCTCTGACGGGTTCACTACCATCTTGGTGGTAGTGGACCATTTCTCCAAGGCGGCCCACTTCATCCCCCTCCTCAAACTCCCCTCGGCCCGAGAGACGGCCGACCTGGTGGTGCAGCACATCTTCCGGGTGCATGGTCTCCCGCAGGACATGGTGTCGGATCGGGGTCCTCAGTTCGCTTCCAGGTTCTGGAAGGCGGTCGCGACCAGCCTCGGCGCCTCCGTCAGCCTGTCCTCCGGTTTCCATCCACAGTCCAATGGGCAGACGGAGCGTGTCAACCAGGACCTGGAAGGCGTGCTGAGGTGCTACGTCTCCGGCAATCCGGCGACGTGGAGTCGGCGACTGGCGTGGGCGGAATACGCCCACAACACCCTCCTCTGCTCATCCACTGGCCTATCCCCCTTTCAGTGCCAATATGGCTATCAACCCCCCCTATTCCCTGAGCAGGAGGAGGCGGAGGTGCCCTCCGTCCAAGCCCACGTCGGTCGCTGTCGCCGGACCTGGAGGCGGGTGAGGGCGGCGCTTCAGCGGGCGTCGGCTCGGTCCCAGCTTCAGGCCAACCGCAGGCGTCGCCCGGCCCCGATCTTTCGCCCGGGGCAGAAGGTGTGGCTCTCGACCCGGGACCTTCCCCTCCGGGTCGAGTCCAGGAAGCTAGCGCCCCGGTTCGTGGGTCCGTTCAAAGTGGTGCGGCGGGTGAACCCGGTGGCGTATAGACAACTACTCCCACCTTCCATGCGGGTTCACCCGACCTTTCATGTGTCCCTACTGAAACCCTTCGTCACTTGCCCCATGTCCCCACCACCCCCCCCTGTTCCCCCGCCGCGCATCATTGATGGACAGACTGTTTATACAGTACAGAGGATTATGGATTGCCGGCGGAGGGGTAGGGGCTTACAGTTTTTGGTGGATTGGGAGGGGTATGGGCCGGAGGAACGGTCCTGGGTGCCTCAGAGGGACATATTGGACCCAAAACTAATTACAGACTTCCGCCAACTACATCCTGAGGCACCCAGGTGAACGGCAGGTGCCGTTCGTCGGGGGGGGATACTGTAAGGGTTGGGGAAGCGACCTTATTGTGGAGCGACCCTTTGGCGCCCTCTGGTGTTTTATGTATGCATTTGTCTGTCCTAATTAACTGATTTGTACCTGGTGTGTGTTGTTTGGCTGTGGCTATTTAGATCCCTCTGTTTCCCCTCTGGTTGTCGGTTGTTCACTTCATGTTGCGTTTGTTATATGTATACGATTCTTCTTAGCCTTATTGTTCCTCGCCGGATTAGGAAATAAGTATAGTTGACGATTGTAAGTACATTGCTCTGCCTTGTTCCTGTTATTATTTAAAACGTTTATCGGAGACTTGTTTTCTCCTCTTTTGTTTATTCGCTTACTGTGCGGTTATTATTTGTTCCGTTTACTCAAAATAAAGAGTACCGTTATTATTTAGTATACCGTATTTTCCGGACTATAAGTCGCGGGTTTTTTCATACTTTGGCTGGTCCTGCGACTTATAGTCAGGTGCGACTTATATATCAATAATTCATAATCTCTGACTGACATGAACTGACATTCGGTAATCTCTGACTGACATGAACCAAGGAGTAAACATTACCGTCTACAACCACGAGAGGGCGCTCTAGGCGTGTGACAGCGAGTAGGCCTACCACTGAAAAAGACAGCTGATGACACAAACAAAATGGAGTCAAAAAGAAAATCCTATTCTGCAGATTACAAACTGCAACTTGTAAAATATGCAGCCGAAAACGGTAATCGAGCAACAGAAAGAAAGTTTGGAGTGAGTGAGAAACTTGTGAGGGACTGGCGAAAAGCAGAGGTTACTCTCACTGCCATGAAGAAAACGAAGAAAGCGAATCGCGGGCTGAAAGCTAGATGGCCAGAGATGGAGGAACGAGTCCACAGATGGGTGCTTGAACAACGTGCTGCCGGGAGAGGCTTGTCAACAGTGCAGTTACGTCTCCACGCCCTGGCAGTGGCCAAGGAGATTAATATAAATGACTTTGCTTGTTGGACTCGCTGGCTTGTTATGTCCGTTTTCGCCTATTCAGCCTCCCAGGTAGGCCTATGTTCTTTATTAATGTGTTCATCTTTATTCATTAATGTGTTACGTTAACATACCGGACACCTATTGAGCCTGTTGTTCTGTGTGCTATAATATGTACGGTGGTTGAATAACTGTTGTGTTACGTTAACATACCGGACACCTATTGAGCCTGTTGTTCTGTGTGCTATAATATGTACGGTGGTTGAATAACTGTTGTGTTACGTTAACATACCGGACACCTATTGAGCCTGTTGTTCTGTGTGCTATAATATGTACGGTGGTTGAATAACTGTTGTGTTACGGTACGTTAACATACCGGACACATTACATTTTTGGGCATTTAGCATAGGCCTTATTCCATAGCGACTTTACAACCAATTTAGCCTATTCAGCCTCCCAGGTATGTTCTTTATTAATGTGTTAATATTTTTATTTATTTTTTATTTAAATTTTTTTATTCATCACATACCGGACACCGGTATTCAGCGGCATTCAGCCTGAGCCTGTTGTTCTGTGTGCTATTGTGTAATTGAATAACTGAATGTTTTTGAGAAATACATTTCTACGGTAAATAAATGCGACTTATAGTCCAGTGCGACTTATATGTGGTTTTTTCCTCTTCATGACCCATTTTTGACTGCTGCGACTTATACTCGGGTGCGACTTATAGTCCGGAAAATACGGTACTCCTGCTTCCGTCTACTCTGTTCTACTCTGCGCCTGGGTCCAAACACATTACCCCATCGTAACAGTGTGGAGGGCGGTGGCATGGCTCTTCAATGGCACAGAACTACCGGTCCTGCCAGAGGCTCTCAGCTCTCTCTGATAATTATCAATCTTCAACTGTATGTCTCGTGAGCTCCACTCCTCAATAGCCTTGCATTCCAGAATACGGGATAGTCCAGAGTCCGGGCAATGCCTGACAAACATCCGTGCTACCTCTTCACCCATGTTCTCCATCCTCCTACCTTGTCTGCGAAGGCCCTCACCAGCTACATCAGCTGCTTTGTTGATCCTCAACCAGTAGTCTACAGGGTTCTCATTGGGTCTGGGTAGAGTGGCATAGAAATCTGACAACGGGAGGCATGATGACACATCACTGAAGTACTTGAGAAGGATATCATAGATGAGATCAGGGTTCTGCTTCACATCAAGTGTCTGATCGCTACGCAAACCAACCCTCACGACATCCTTTGCCTTACCCATCAGCCTTGCCAGTATCTCCTCAGCCTGTTCATGCATTGGACATTTCTGCTTTCTCAGATAAGCTTTAGACATGTCAATCCAGTCCTGGACTGAACACTTATCAGAACTATCACCTCGGAACATTGGTGGTTCCCTGTCTGATTTTACATACACAGTAACGCACGGAACCTCCTGTCTAACAACATTAGGATCAGTTACAGGATCTGGAGGCGATGTGCAGTTGAGGTGTGCACTGCTCATACTACTTGAGTGAACTACACCAGCTGAAATTAACTTGGTTACAATGGACTCGCCAATCTGAGCACCTAGCTGACCCATCATGTCTGAAAGGTGATGAAGAGCTTCAGTGTCATTAACACTGGGTGTGGATGTGGGAGGAGCCTCCCCTGTAAACTGCCCGACAGCAGCACAACCTGAGTCCTGACTTGACCCTGTGCCTCTACCACTGTCAGTAAACAACTGGGAACACCCCACCTCCCTACTATTCAACCCACCGATGACAGCACTGTCAGAAAAGCTCTGACATGCCCCCCATGCACCCCTCCCCATAGGCAACACTGGACTGGCAAAAATCTCATCATTAAAACCTGGCCTCTGAGCTATAGTGGTACAGACTTGCGTTGTGTAATATTACTGAATGAAAAAATAAATAATAATAATAATGTTTAAAAAATATATAAAGTTACAGCAGGACATAAAAAACAAAACAATCAAAGCACTTTTTAAACTGATGTAATCACAGACCTCAGACTGAATGACCATTTACTATAATACTCTGACCACACTTGATCTATCACACTAAGACCTGGCATCCACGCAGCATCCACGGAGATCGGCGTTCAGCTGATCTTGAGATCGACGTGTCACGGCACCAGTGTAACGATGGTCAAACAGGCAAACTTCTTTCAACCAATTCTTTTTATTGATCTGCATGGAAGACATATAAAACACAAATCTTCCTCTGGTCTGCAACTCTTGTGAATCCATTCAGATGGCAGCCATATTCTGGTCGTCCCACCGTGTATGTATATTTCACATCAGGATAATTTGTTTACAGAAAGAACACAAATTTCCCTCAAACATTACAAATAACAATTACAAACAACATGTGGAGCAACATACCTGCATGGAAGACATATAAAACACAAATCTTCCTCTGGTCTGCAACTTGTGAATCTGCGCATTCAAAATAACATACAATAAATAAACTACGCATCATAGCCAAGATCAAGTCCTTCCTCACCCCCAGCGACCTGAGGAGGGTCGTCCTCATGCTAATATCATCTAGGCTTGACTACTGCAACTCACTATATGCGGGACTTCCTGATAAGACCATCTACCGCCTGCAGCTAGTCCAAAATGCCGCTGCCAGGCTGGTGTCAGGCACCAAAATGAGGGACCACATCTCCCCATTCCTCATCTCCCTTCACTGGCTCCCAGTGAAGAAGAGAGTGAAGTTCAAAATCTGCACCTTTGTTTTTAAAGCTCTCAACAGTCTCGCCCCACCTTACATCAAGGACCTCCTGGACCAGTCTACCTCCTCAAGGCCCAGACCCAGGCTCAGGTCCGACGCCCAACTCAGCCTGAGGGTCCCACGTACCAACCTCAAGAGGAAGGGTGACCGTGCCTTTGCAGTGATAGCACCGACCCTGAGGAACGCGCTCCCTTCTGCCATCAAGTTTGCCCCCACTCTGGACTCCTTTAGAGCCAAGTTAAAAACCCACCTCTTCCAAAATGACATTCCCTAAATCTACTCCCTATTTGTTGTGAATTGTATGCCTGAGTTTTACGTTTAAGTCGTCTGTGTCTGATTGCTCTCTGTGTTCCTTGTCTTTGTCTTTATCTGTTCCTTTACCCGGGCTGCGCCCCGGGCCGATGTAAAAGTTGGATGGGGGGCGCATTATAAATGAAATTAACATAACATAACATAACAAATGTTCTGTTTCACATCATCACAATACATCACATTATCACAATACATGTAAAAACAAACAGCACAGTACTACACCAACATTTTCACCCTACATTACAAGATTCTCCACACAAACAACAAAACACGAGGAGCATTTTACATCGCGCACATACCCATTAAGATGGCAGCCATATTCTGGTACCACCGTAAGTACGGCAACAACAGAAGGACAAAAGAACGCGCAGACCTGCAGTACACCCAAACTCCAAAGGGGGCTCCAACAACAACCAGGGCTGCTCAAGCACGGCGAAACTCATCTACATTCACCACAACTAAACATACATTCCCAACTCTGTTACACCTACCCGCCTGCCTGTCCTACATGCCCGCCTGCCCCACCAGTCCTCCTACCTGCCCTCCTGCCCTACCTGCCCTCCTGCCCTACCAGTCTCGCTACCTGTCTCCCTGCCTAGACCCCTGCCTGCCTGCCTTCCTACTACTCCCCCTGCCTAGACCCTTGCCTGCCTGCCGACTACTTCTCCTGCCTGACCCCCCCCCCCCGCTTGCCTTACGACCATTCTCTGCCTAAGTCCGTAAATAAATTATACTTTATTTTCCTACATCTGTCTCTGGTCTGTGTCTGCGCTTGGGTTCCTTATCTGACCATAACAAAAAGTACCTTATTGAATCTCCAGGTAATGTATTTCTGACATCCATCACTTTTGCTGTCGTTAAGATCAGGGATCTCAAGTCTCACGCATTGGGCGTAAGACACACGCGGCGTGTGAGCGTGTGAACGGGTTGAAATGCTTGTGTCTCACGCCCAATGCGTGAGACTTGAGAGCCCTGAGTTAAGATACTTTATTTTTCTGTTTGGTAGTCTGTCCAATGTGACACTTGCCCTCCTCCACCGGCCCTAGTTTTGGATCTAGCTTGTGTTAGGGATTTGTATTAAATACTGTGTGTTCATTTAAATAATATGTGACTGAGGTCAGTTGAAGTCTCACAGAACCATAAAAGAGAGGTTCTGCTTTTGAGCGACATGGGGGGAAGGGGCTCCTGACTGGGAGAAAGTGTTGTGGTTCAAACCGCCTGTTGATTGCTTATTTTTACCTATGTACTAACAATCATTTTGTACATGCTGTTATGATATTCTATTTTCCTATACTCATTTTATACTATCATAACTAATGATTAATGATAAGTCTATTCTTCAATACTGTATTTTAACTTGTTAATCGAATCCCAAGTCATGGGAGTCTGTGGGCCTGGCAACAGTGATGTTTACACAAGCGATCCTGATAAGGACATAGGACCTACAGACCTGGTCAGGAGGGAATGTGTTTGAAGATTAAATAACTGGCCAATTAGTGCTTTAGAACGTATGTAGAATACACCCAAATAACTATCAAAATATCTATGCATCCTAAAAACATAACTGTGTGCATATGCTTACTGGTTCCTTAAAAAACATTAGAATGTGTGTGTGTCTAACGTCGCGCTAGGCTGCTCAGGATACCGTTGCCGACAGAGTGTCCGAACACTCTCACCATGACAAACGACCGGGGGGGTCAGAAGAAGAGGATAACACACTCGCACGGACACCGAAAGAAGTCGAAAGCCACATTCCGATATAAAACAGACGCTTACCATAAAACCTACCAGAGGGACAGCCCATCCCTAAATGTTAAGGAAAATATATAAAAACTGTGGACCAAGGCGAAACGTGGCTCTTGTCCGGTGAAACTTCTGCAGTTAACCAGCTGATCCTGGTCTGCGGAGGTGAAGCTAGATAAGACCCCTCTCCATGGAATGAAATGCTATTGTATGCTGCTGATGTTATTGTTTGCCGATGTGCTCGAATAAATATTCTCTTAAAGAACAGTTCAGTAGTGGTGCCGAATATTTGATTGGATCATTTTATCTTAGAAGTTATATCAAGGACGTCTCGTTGAGATTAAACGGACGCGCTTGTAAGTGACGACTCAATTAAATCAATTCTGGAGAAGTTGATCGCCTTACAAAATTGGTGACCCCGACGTGATTTTCAACGGGATGCAAGGAGGAGTGGGCGAGGCTGGGTTCGGACTGAGCACTTCCACGGTACCAAGACAAAAGAGGTGATCAGAGCCATTTAATGAAATCTGCTTAGGTAGACAATAGTGTTTTAGGTGGAAGTGCTGGGCCTGAATCGTGTGTCAAACCCATTCTGATCTGTCTGTGAAGATCCGTCACAAAGTAAGGATAATCATTAATTAAATTGACATTCTATACATTATTGAACACCACTGTCTGATATAAGCACATCTTGTATTAACGTGTAATAGACCCGCCGAGGTCTAAGGAAGGGACAGTAGCTAAGTCCTGGATATAAAGGGGTAACCAGCCCCCAGGATAGACCCGCCGAGGTCTAAGGAAAGGACACTATAGTCCTGGATATTAAGGCAGGGACACCGTTCTGGATACTAAGGAAAGGACACTATAGTCCTGGATATAAAGGGGTAACCAGCCCCCAGGAAAGGACACTCTATAGTCCTGGATATAAAGGGGTACCCAGCCCCCAGGAAAGGACACTACAGTCCTGGATATTAAGAGGTAACCAGCCCCCAGGAAAGGACGGTGTCCCGGAGGTTGAAATGCCTTGCAACCAAGTGAGAATTGTAGGACATTGCGAGTAGGGTAGCGTCTACGGCAGGACTGCAGTCCGGTAGAGGTCCTATTTTAGCGTGCCTCCTCTCACAGCGGGCGCTAAAACAATTGTGACGTTAGGATTATAAGGTTCTATCTTCATTTTAGTCAAAATTGGGTCTTTTACACAATCTGATCCATTAGGTGTTTAATAATGTGTGGTGTTATTTTTAAATGTTGGCATTTTGAGTTAGTAATTCATAAAATACAAAGGTTCCATCTCACAAAACATAATGGAATGTAAAAACTTTGACGCTCAATATCTCTGAACTACCCTAAGCGGAGATAGAACCTTATAATTGTAAACTCATGCAAAGGTGTTACGTAATATTGTATGTAAACCATAGTTGGAATTGTTATTATTATTGTAATTATTACTATTAAAAGGGATAGTTGAGTGAAGCGCCCTGGAGCAACTGGGGGGTGTTCCATCGGCGTCGCTGGGGGAGAGTCCGGGTTTGGTCTGACGGGTCTCGCGAGAGTTCCCAAAAATATCCAGGCATATTCTGGGTCCCGCGGGAGTTGTCGGAGGTGGGCCGGGCTTTTCCTTTGGCGGCGTTGATGGGGTGCCCCCCTGGTCTAGACTGAGTGCTCCCTGGCTTGGTATCACTCAAATATCACTTGCAAACTTTGTAAAATATGTTATGCCTCGTTCAAGGTGTTTAACACTTCGACCGCGGCGGATCGCGACCTTATTCAATCGCGATGAGGTGTGATTCAGCACTATGATAGTTTAACATAGAGAAGAGTGTACTGACGCACAAAGATCGCTGGAGGGCGATGTCACACAAGGCTGTCTGCCAGGCTCCGACGCCTTTTCCCAGAATGCATTTCGCACCGGCAAGCAGAAGGCGATTTGAATCCTCCATTTTTTTTCAAAAAAAAAATGCTGTAATTTTGCCTTTACAAGTGTTACCATGTCATTTTATGAAGTTTTAATATGTTTTCAGGTGAGAAAGTACCAATATATATTCCCAAAATGTGTCCAGTTTATCAAAATAACCCGTATATCTCCTCTGACGATTTTCGTCGTCGAATTCGCTAGCATGCGTTCGTAAATTCGCCCTGGAAATCTGGTTAGCACCCATGGAATGCCTCTTGTCCAATCAAATTACCTGGTCCCTTTATGACGTTGAACCCGGTGTGCGCTCCGGCGCTCTCATAGCGAATTTACGAACGCACCCTGCGGTTTCACTTTCAAGATCTAATTTTTTTGCATTGGAAAACACTTACAGAGTGAACTGTCATAATGAAAACATGACAAAGCCATTTGACTATCTTGTTCATAAACAATGGTGTCAGGACTTTTCATTTTGATGACACTGACAACTGTTGTGCAAATGTTAATAGTGATGTGAGAAATGCACCAAAGCGACTGAGAAAACTGTATTATACACAACAGTGTTGTGTTGTGTATATGTGAGTGAGACTGTGGTCTACAGTGATATACAGAAAAAACATTATATACAATATTATACATATATTTTTGTTGTCAGGACTTGTTTAGTTATTGTCATTTCGCAGAGTCACCTCAATAAAGCAAATGAACAAATGGAACATTTGCGAACAGTTCTGTAACAAAACGCTGTTACTTTTCCTCACACATGTGTAAGTGGAAATCCTTGGTCTTTCCTGTGGTCCTCGCAAATAAACCAGAATAACTCGTTTCTAAAGTCAGTTCCATTCACTTGATATAATGGTTGAAGCATGGGGGATGGTAATCTTATTCTTCTTGATAGTCGCAGATCAGCCAAACAAAGGATTTCCATCCCCCACACCTCCCAAGGGGGCCAAGCGGGTTTCAAACACGGCTCTCAAGCTTACAGCAGTTGTAGGGGCTGACAGGCTGACATTACAGGCAGGGCTAAATTCAAAGGATCTAAAACAATTGTGGCTTGTTTTTCCAATGAAGCCAACAAGGTCTTTGAATTTAGCCCTGCCATGACTAATCTCAAGTATATTGCAGGCAATAGACCTCCATTTATCCCTATACTTGTAGGGCAACTTAGAAACAATAAGCCTGAGGTTTGATGGGCTATCAAGCTCTTCCAGATAGTGCAAGTCTTGCATGGCATTGTTGCATCCTCTCAAATACAGTGCATAGGCCTGTAGTGACTTTCCATCTTCAGCCTTTATGCTTGGCCAGTTCAAGGCTTTATTTATATATATAATAACGTATGCATGTATGTAACGTAAGTGGAGAGGAGATTGATCTAGGAGATTGATCGAGACTGCGGGAGTTTTCATTACTAACGAATGAAAGTTGATTATCATTATTAAAAAATAACTGTAATATATATTGCAATGTTGTCCCTTTCACACATAGTTCCAAGTAATTTCCTTGGAATCCCAAGCTGTGTTGACCAGGTATCGAGACACAACAGCAGGGGAGGGGTGGGGGAAGGGAGGGGAGGGAGGGGTTACATCACCCTCTGTAGAACATCTTCTATCTAATCGGCGCACTGTGCTAAAATGCAATGCAAACAAAACAACACAGGACAGACAGCAGTGCAGTGATGCGTTTTATATTATATTCTTTGAACAACAGAACGGGACAGGCGCCAGAAACTGCCATAATATACCATACATATATCTGCCATATATCGTACCTCCGTTTTATATTGAGAAATATGATGATAAATACATATAGGGCGGAGGTATGCTATGTGGTGTGTGGCTAGATATTTTCATGTAGCACTGTGACTGCGGGGGAACCCGATGTCTTTGTTCATTGATCGGAAACGATCGAGAGCCATCAACCCTCCCCCCACCAAGCGCATGTCTTATTGAGTCAACACGAGTTGACTCGCTGGAACGAGACAGACTGATACACACCACACCTCTGCCATATCATACATCGGTCCCACATGTATTTATTTACCATCATATTTTTCAATATAAAACGGTATGATATGGCAGATATATATGGTAGCCTACATTGCAGTCGTCCCGCAGTTCTAGTAGATCGCCGACATCATGTTATTTGATGTACATTTCACGGCAAGATAATTCCGATTTGTGGCAAACACCCAACAATTGTTCGTTCACTAAACATTATAACATGAACACAGTTATAGCACCAGTTCCTAGCACCTAGTTTCCTAGCACCAGGGGAGCCCCCCCTCCCAAATTTCGTTGTTTGGTACCTGTACTATATCAATGACAAATAAAGACCATTCATTCATTCATTCATTCAAACAATGACAGTTACAGTCTCGCTCAAACTGTAGCGAGATTAGGAGACTACTAATTGAGAAAAAGAAAAGAAAATACATGAAAGAAAGGAGAGAAAGAGTACAGAATGATAAATCCGCTAATGTGTGTAATGAAAAGTGTGACAATGTTGAAAGACATGATGTCATAATCAAAATATAAAACCTGGTTGGATAAAATAAGATTCTGTTGTGATTGTGTTGACATTGTTGTGATGTCAAAAGAGATCTTGGTTATGTAATGTGTAAAGTGGAGAGGAGATTGATCGGAACTGCGGGAGTTTTCATTACTAACGAATGATGGTTGATTATTATTATACAAAAATAATAGTAATAAATATTGCAATATTGTGTTATCATAGTTATGAGCTTCACAGTGATAACGTCTGTTTATTTGTCGTGAACTTCACGCCGGCCGTGCCCGTAACATCAGCAGACAATCGACTGCTGTAAGCTTGTACACGTTGAAACCTGCTTGGCAGCTTTGAAACCCGCTTGGCAGCTTTGAAACCCGCTTGGCTCGCTCATGAATTGGCAGCTATTGTTTGCTAATGGGAAACGATCAATAAGATTACCCTCCCCCGTGTATCAACCATCAAGTGATTGTAACTCACTTTAGAAACTAGTTCTTAGCCTACACGTTTCTTTGTCAAATACATGCTCTGCATGTTTCTCTAAAATGCATAAAGTTCCTATAAGCAGAGAAGTGGGGAAATTATTAGAGCAATCTGATATGAAGCTTGAGTCAGCTGAGAACGAACTATGGAACAGATTAAATGCTATATATGGAGAGGAGATTGATTGAGACTGCGGGAGCTTTACTAATGAATGAAAGTTGATTATCATTATTAAAAAAGAATAGTAATAAATATTGCAATATTGTGTTATCATAGTTATGAGCTTCACACAGTCTGTTTATTTGTCGTGAACTTCACGCCGGCCCTAACATCAGCAGACACATGAACACAGTGAGGATTCAAACCAACAAAAATAATTAATACACATCATTTCATTTATAATGTGCAGTAAACAAACAAAATAATGTATACTCTCTGCAATTGGCTACTATACAATGGTGCCAAAATCAACTATCCAAATATGAATCTGCGTATATCTATGTACAACCTTGATTGAACCAAGATTCATAGACAGATTGTCCCTTTTGCATATCATCATAATAGGCATTCGTGTCATCATGTTCTTTACACATTACATAACCAAGATTTATTTTGCAATCACAACAATGTCAACACAATCACAACAGAATCTTATTTAATCCAATCAGGTTGTATATATAATCTATATATATAATCTATATATTGGTTTCAATATACCTCCATAGCAGTCTACAGTCTAATTTAGCTATATATATAATTACATTATGAGAACATCAGTATTTTTACGCCTTTGGTTGTATTGTCTGAACGAACATTGATTGGGAGACATACTGTACAGTTTATCATTTTCATAACTGTCTGCACATATACATATCTTATTTTGATTGTTATTGTAGCCTATATATAAACACAAATATCAGTCTTATGCACTGTGTCTCATTCAGCACTGAAGCCTGAATTTGAGCACAGTGTGTGCCCCCTTGCTACCTCTGCTGATATAAAAGAGAATTGCAGGCTTGGAGAAAAAGATGGCAGCCACAAATACACAGACACACACAGAAATACTGCTAAAACGCTTTATACTAACTCGATTTTGAAAATGTAAAAATGCTGGGTGGTAGAACGCACATATCTAGGAAAAGTCATGAAAGGAGGGTCCTGAAATGTGATCGAGTGCAAAGGTAGAATTTTTTTTGTACTCACTGGTGCTGTTTAACACCTCACGGCTGTTCTAGTGTTAAAGAAGTGTTGTGCTGCGGGTGTGATCCACCATTGAAGCGCAGACAGCAGGAGTGTCTCTATTTGACGCACGGTGATTTGTGTCTCGCCGTCTATGTAATAGTAGTATTTTTGGTGTGTTTGATTAAATTGTGGTTTTTGTTTAGTTGTTCAGGTTGTTTAGCATTGATTGACAATTATAATATTGTTGGAATTGACCCCATATGGTTTGGAGTTAAGAATCTCATCTCAGACTGTGATGTGTGTAACAAACACAACCCGTTAAAACAGTACTTAAATGTACACATATCCGATGCCTCCCTGTCCATTCCGAGAGATATGTATTGACTTCACGGACATGGGAGTGATTGATAGATTTTCAAGGTGGCCTGAAGCATATCCGTGTAAACGGGAGGATGCTGCAGTCTGTAATAAAGTGCCTCTTAAAGGAATTCATAACACGGTTTAGTTTCCCTAATCTATTAAAAGAAAGCTTGCTGACAGGCATGATACAGGGCCAGAGGGAGGTGGCTTGGACCTCCTCTCCATGGAAATAAATGTATGTACAGGTTATGTCAAAACTCTAACTAATCTCAATCGAGTTTTCTCTTCACAGGAACTGAATGCTGCGGAGAAAGCAGACAACGGCGCAAAACAGACTCCTATTTTAGACCCAGGCGACGTGGTGGACAGGACCGTGGGAGGTATATTGACCACCTCACACGCTGTCAAAGTCGAAGGTAAACCGGGTACAGAGTGGCCTCTCCTGTCACACACCCACCACATGTATACAATTTTCTAATTCCTGGCGGCTCAGCATGCACCTCAATGGTGACGTTTACTGGGGTCCCAGGGGGGGGTTTGGGTTCCGAGAAGCATTTCATGACTTCAAATAATGTGGAAAGTAACACAACAAGTGGACTATTAATCCATGATATTAGCGATCACCTGCCTGTCTTTTCATTTTATGAATGTAATTATAGAACGAAGAGGGAGTTAAAGGAAATTACATACAAGAGAATAAGAACTGAGGAATCCATATCTGCTTTTAGAAATGAGTTATTAAAATGGAATTGGAAGAGTATATATGAAGAATCAGATGTGGACAAAGCGTATGGGTTATTGCTAGAAACATTTAAAGTTCTATATGACAAAAACTGCCCACTAAAACAATGTAGCAATAAGAATAAATATTCTGAAAATCTGTGGATGTCCAAGGACATTAAAAATGAATACAAGAAATAGAATACTCTAGTTGGGTATTTATAAAGCATAAAACAAAGGAGGCAGGGGTTAAATATAAGAAATACAAAAACAAACTGATTAGTATTATGAGAATATGTAAGAAGGAGTATTATACCAAATGTTTAGATGAGAATACAAAATAATGTTAAAGGAACAAAGTGAAACAAATGTATGAACAAAACTTCAACAGATAAACACCTCTTCACCAATTACAGACCGGTATCCTTATTATAACAGTTAGGGTTAGGGTTAGGGTTAGAGAAACTATATGATGAAAGACTGGCCAATTTCATTAAAAAAATATCAACTATTAATGGATAATCAGTATGGTTTTAGAACAGCTAGATCTACTGCCATGGCATTAATGGAGCTAGTAGAAGCAAATAACAACTTGTACAGAGAGAAAGAAATATGCATTGGGCATATTCATTGACCTTAAAAAAGCATTCGACACAATACATCATGAGATGTTTGGAGGGATATAGGTTGGATGAGCTTGAGAATGACGTGAACTGGTATTTTTGAAGTCCTTTTGGTTGTCTTTTACTATAGTGGATAGGTATATTATTATTGATATTGATAGATAATCTATTGCATAATGGTATGATATTGTGGGGAAGGGGCAGGACCAGATGGGTTTTGTTTCTTTCTGTCTCTTCTCGAACAAGGGCCATTGCCGACTGTTGCTTCCATGTCGAGGAAGATATATTTTATTTCAATTTATATCTTATTTTATTTGTATTTTATTTGTATTTTTATTTATTTGGGGGGGGGGGGGGTTTGCTTTTTGTTGTTTTTTGTTGTTGCAGATTTGTGTGTTTTTGTGGTTGAAATGTTCGAGATAAATGGAGAGCAAATCAAATCAAATTAAAATGTTTGGTACAACTGGGTAAACTACACAATATCCACAATTTCTAAGGAGACATGTGTAGTCTGCTTGAAACAACCTAGAGAGAGTAGACTGTTTCCCTCCCCGTACAAGCCTGATAATTGTTCAAATTCTCCAGTAGGGATGGGACGAGGGGGAGAACAAATAGGAAAAAACTGCCCCGGTATGGATAGAACTAAAGGCCCCATGAAATATGAGGGTCATCACCCCTTACTTTTAGAAAAAGGCTATGACTGCATTAAGACAACGGGAAAGGGGGGTGGTGTGGGACGCCTTAATGCTACGCACTTCTGTAGTATGTTCATGAGTGCATGGTCAAGACAGGGAAACATTTGTGAACAGGAGTTTACTTGCGCATGTTGGCGGGGGGTTCAAGGATACCAAACAAGGTCTGTGTTTATGCCTCTGTTTTTATACTTGTTAATCATCTTATTTTTTAGTGATTTTTTGAGTCTTTTTGGTGTGCTGCACATTTTCATTTCCTTTTCGGGGGTGTTCCATGGGTAGGCTCCTTTAACTGTTATACATCTTTGTTTTGCATTTGTTTTAATCTTTGTTTTCATAAACATACATATTCCTCTGAGTTCGTAATTAATCTGTCTAACTTGGAACAGTCTCTGGATACAGTCTGGAAGCATCTTATTTTTTATTTGTACATTACTTGTGCCATTTTGAAGTCCACCAATTCTTTAAATTTGAGATCATAGGTGTTTATGAATAATTTGTTAGTTGGGTCTTGATAGGCAGCTGTTTATTTACGGTAATAGCATTCCACTTACTATTTTACTCCCAATTTCATTGGTAAAAATGTTATCTATTAAAGTAGCACTGTTACTTGTTATTCTAGTCGGTTTTAAGATTGTAGGAAATAGACATATACTGTACATTGTGTCCATGAAGTCTGTAACATTTTTTTTTTGTGTTCATTTGGGTTCAACAAATCTATATTTAAGTCCCCACATACAAAGACCGTCTTTCTGTCATTTAGTTTATCATACATATCAACCATCATATATTTGAATGTGTCAAGACAGGATCCTGGAGTTCTATATACACAGCTTATTATTATGGTCTTAGATTTCTCCATATTTTATTTCTACAGTGACACAATCCATAATGTTTTCTATTATTATTGACATTTTACAGTCAAAGTCATTATTTACATACAAGGCAACTCCTCCTCCCTTCTTGTTTGTTCTGTTGGTGGTAAATAGTTAATAGTCCTCAAGTTCCACATCGGCTTCTTTTTCTTTACTGAGCCATGTCTCCGTTACAGCAATGATGCTGAACTTGGTAAACTGTCTCAAATAGTCCTTAGTTTTCTTAACGTTTCTATAAAGACTTCTACTGTTGAAGTGTATTATTGATAAGTTATCATCCATTATTATATTACTTGTGAATTGTTCCTCTGTGTAATATTTAAAGTTGCAGACGGTTATTATTGTTGTAGAAGTGGTTCTCTGGGTCGATGTTGTTCTCAATGTCATACATTTTGTGCTCTGTAAAGTCAAAGGTTTTCAAAGTTCAACACTTCATAGTTTTTAGGTGCAGCTGGATTACAATCCACACAGTCCAGTGATCCCATTTCTCCAAACTCATCATCATTTATATCGTTGAGTGGAAATGAATAATTATTGTCCATTCCCATTTTGGCAGTCATTGTCTGTTCAAGTATTTCCACTCAGATTTGAGTCAATTGTCTGTTCAGGTATTTCACAGTCATTATTTGTTCTCTCACCATAATCCCTTTGGAGGTTTCAGGAGATCCATTGGGCCTAATCATCACTTTACAGTTTCTTGTCCAAATGCCTTGCAACTTGTTTTGCTTCCTTAGAATGCGTGCCTGCCAGGCAATTTCAGCAAACCTGTAGCAGACATGTTTTGGAAAGGTGGGGGCTCACCCCATAGATATCTGCCTTTAGATTGGAGGCACCGCTGAAGGGACACTCGAAAGCCGACACAGACGAAGAAAAAGGAAATTATGCTGCAGATGCAGCCGCTAAATCAGGAGGGGGTGGCTGTGATGCAGGAGGTAGAGCCGCCATCTAATGATCGCAAGGTTGGCAGATCGGCGGTTCGAGCCCCGGCAGGCCACATGTCAGAGTGTCCTTGGGCAAGACACTGAACCCCGAATTGCTCCCAGGGCCGGCGCCTTGTATGGCAGCTTGCCACCATTGGTGTGTGAATGTGTGTGTTGGTGAATGAGAAGCCATTGAAGCGCTTTGGATAAAGGCGGTATGTAAGCGCAGTCCATTGATATGTCCCCAGAGAACATCAGCTGGTCTCAATCCAGATAGACAAACCTAAATGCTCTGTACAGACTATAGATGACATACAGGGGGCCGCCTCCCCCCAAGAAAGGTCAGTGTGGGTAACAAGGGGGGTTTTGTGAAGGAATGGTGTAAATAAAGGCATTTGCGGTCTACGACCCATCTCACCATGTCTGGCTACAAATTCTCTGTAATGGTCATAATTTTGTTTAATGACCAAAGGGGGGATTTGTTGGGAATTTGTATTAAAATAACTAGAAGTGATAAATCATGTACTATGTGCTCATTTAAATAATATGTGACTGAGGTCAGTTGAGAACAATAGGAAGGTCACGCAAAGCCAAAAGAGAGGTTCTGTTTTTGAGCGACAAGAAGAATACAAGCTCCTGACTAAAAGAACGTTTTATGATTCAAACTGCCTGTAAATTACTTATTTTTACCTATGTGCTAACAACCATTTTACACCTGCTGTTATGATATTCTATTTTTCTGTACTGATTTTATACTTTCATAACTAATGATTAATGATAAGTCTATTCTTCTAATACTATATTTTAACTTGTAAATCGAATCCTAATATTACTGTGTAACTTCAATAGTTGTGTTTTCACAAGACATTCTGATAAGGACACTGACTCGCTCTGTGCTCACAAAAGTACGGATATCACCATGACAACGGGAGGCCAGAAGGAGATAACACAGAGAGGAGTGAAGGCCACATACCTAATTAAAACACTTCCTCGCAGCTGCAACGGATTTTGTACGGACAATTGGAAAACTACTAGATAGGGGGGGGGGGAGGCACCACCCAGCCCCAAATGTTAAATCAAATGTATAAACACTATGTACCAAGGAAAAGGAGGACTCTTCTTTTGGTGGAGCTCCTGCAGTTAACTTGTTGACGGCTAGCTGAGACGGGCCTGCAGAGGTGAAACTAGATGAGACCACTTTTCCATGGAAATGAACTATTATTGCTTGCTGATGTGCTTGAATAAATATTATCTTAATGAACAGTTCAGTAGTGGTGCCTAATATTTGATTGGATCATATCATCTTAAGAAGTGATATCAAGGACGTCTCGTTGAGATTAAACGAACTTGCTTGTAAGTGACGACTCAATTAAATTGATTCTGGAGAAGTTGAACGCCTTACAGAAGAGATCGCGGCCTTCGCTCCTTCTTCGTCCTGAAGCCCCCACTCCTAGAGCAGGCTGGCTTAGGCAAGCCCTCACTCTCACGTCCCGAACCAGCCCCTTTTCGTCTGGCCTCGCTTCCACCACCCGCCCCAGGCGGAATTGCCCCCTTAGGGCATTTTGGTCAGCCAACCAGACCACGTCTCCCACGGCCACATTTCGGGCTTCTCTGTGCCACTTGGTGCGGATGAAAAGTCCGGGCCCAGCCAGTTGACTCCACTGCCGCCAAAACCGTCCCACTTCTTCCTGGATGGCTCTCAGCTTCACAAACGGGTACTCATCCAGATCAAGAGTCCCCGGGTCTCCAGCTCTACCTCGAAGCAGCGTGTTGGGCGTTACCACCTCGACCGTATCATCTCGCACTTGGAGCTTGGCGCCGATTGGCCTCTCGTTCACTAAATCGGCTGCCAGGAAGACCGCCGTCTGGAACTCCAAGCAGGTGAGATTTCCGAGCCTCCCGACATTTCTCAGCGCCCGCTTGAGCAGTTGAACTGACGCCTCCGCCGCTCCATTCCGATGGGGTGCGTCAGCAGGATGGAAAACCCACGCCCATTCCGTGCTGTGTCGAGCGGTCCTGTCTTCCACAGTCTTCCTGTCCACCTTGCCGAGTTGGTCATACAGCGCTTTCAGAGCTGGTTGAGCTTCGACAACATTTGTCCCCTGATCTGACCACATCTTCCTCGGGTGACCCCTAATAGCTGTAAAACGGAAGTACGTTTTTAGGAAGCACTCCGTTGACAGACTCTCCACCATGTCAGCGTGGACGGCTCTGGAGGCCATGCAGGAGAAGACAACTCCCCAGACCTTTAACTTCGTCCTTCTCTTGACAACGTCAATGACTTCGTAGGGGCCGAATAGGTCCACAGAGGTGTACTCGAATGGGGCAGCAGGTTCGGTGCGCTCCCGCGGAAGGTCGCTCATCATCTGCTGGCACCGTTTGGCCCTGTCTTTCCTGCAGGGGACGCACGCGTTGACTACCTTCCACGCAGCCCGCTGACCCTGAATCACCCACGCCTTCTTGCGCATCTTCAATAGGGTGCCAGCCAACCCCTCGTGGTTCGCCTTATGGGCCTCCCTTGCCAACAGAGTGCTAATCCATGCAGTGTAGGGGACAAGTGGGATTCCCACCTCCTTCGCCTCCTGGATTCTTCCGGAACACACAAGCAGCCCCGACCCTTCGACCTTCTTAACTACCAGTCTGTCCCAAGTCGTTTTAGGAAATTCTGTTCCATCCTGTGCAGCCAGACACAGGTCGCGGAAAGCTGCGTTTAGCTCCTGGACGCCGAGGCTAACTCCGCTTCTTGTTTCCCTCGGGCGAGTAGCCTCCCACTTTGCGTCTTCTGGAGCCCTCCTGCAAACCAACCACTGCCTAACAGCTCGCCGGACCCACCCAACTACCCGAATGAGCCTGCCTATTTCACTGAAGCGTTCTGGCTCAATCAGGTCCATGAGAGCAGCGCCCCAGAGCCTCTCCCTCTCATGCTCGGGGTCCCTGGAACTCCCAACCGGTGTGGATGTCCCCTTTGCATTTGCTTCCTCCTCAATGGTGCATTTCGGGTCCAGCCCCTTCCTCGCCTGAGCACGTGTTACAGCTGCAGTGAACGCTTTCCGTTGCAGCTTGCTCACGCTGTCTCGAGCACTTGCAGCCACGTCTGCCGCGGATTTCATGGGCCACTTCTCCACTGCCCACGCCAGGAACTCCGGACCATTCTGCCAGGTCGAGCCTTCTCCCAAGCTTTCCGGCGGGCAGCCTCGTGTGACGAGGTCTGAGACATTTAGGTCTCCGGGGATCCACCACCAGTCGTCAGTGGGTCCAGCCCTTTGGATCTCTCCGATCCTATTCGCGTAGAATGTTTGGTAGCCGTAGCTTTCCTTTTGAATGGCCCCCAGGACGGTCTGGCTGTCCACGAAATGAAACCATCTTTCCACGCCCAGTCGACCTTGCTTCTCCCAGAAGCCCTTAAGGGCATCAAAGATGGCGCCGACCATGGCTGCTATGTTGCTACAGCTTGTTGTGTTCTGTCTGTTCTGTGTCTCTGTGTCCTGCCTAACGTCGTACACAAGCGACGTTCTACAGCACATGAGGGGTTTAACCCCACCGGACATCTTCCCCAAACTACTCACCCGTTCCACGGACATTCTGGATATGCTTGTGAGGGGGACCGCGTTTTTCGCGAGAGCTGTGAGGTGGATCAGAAGGCAGCGAGGTCGGAGAGCTGGCTGTTTGGTTCGCCTTCGGCAGAGAGGAACGCGACCACCACTCCCGGGCATATTCCTGAGCAACGTGAACTCCCTCTACAATAAAATGGATGAACTCCGGTGTCTCGTTGCAAGGAACAGCGACTTCCACTCCTCGGCTGTCTTCGCGTTCACGGAGACGCACCTATCTCCATCTGTCCCCGACGAGGCGGTGGAGCTAGAGGGATTCTCCGCGTTCCGGGCTGACAGAGACTTCGAGGCGGTGAGCAAGTCTAGGGGTGGGGGGTTAATGTTCTTTGTTAACGTGCGCTGGAGTTCCGAGGTGACAGTGCTCCACAAACACTGTTCCACGGCTATAGAATCCCTATTCATCCTCTGCCGTCCTTTTTATTCCCCCCGTGAGTTCAGCTCATTCATTCTCGCGTGTGTCTACATTCCACCTGATGCGGACGTCACCGCAGCAGTAGACACACTGGCAGAGCAATTGATGAGTGTGGAACGTAATTACCCGGACAGTTTTGTTGTTGTTTTGGGGGATTTTAACCAGGCTAATCTTAGCCGGGCGCTCCCCAAATACAGGCAGCAAGTCACGTGTCCCACCAGGGGGGTGAACACTCTGGACCATTGCTACTGTACAGCTCGTCAAGCCTACCATTCTGTCCCCCGTGCTGCACTGGGCTACAGTGACCACATCCTCATACACCTGATCCCTCGCTACAGGCAGAGGTTAAAACTCTCTAAACCTGTTGTACGGCGATTCAGGGTGTGGTCCAGTGAGGCATGTGAGCGACTCTGCGCCTGGTTGGAGAGTGCAGGCTGTGACCAGGACTTGGTGGAGTGGGCGGGGCCAGAGGCTGGTAACAATCTGGATGTATACACAGACACTGTTACATCATTTATCAGCCTTGGCGAGGAGGTGTGTGTCCCCCTCCGCTCCAGGAAGTCCTTCAACAACGACAAGCCCTGGTTTTCATCCCAACTCAGGCGTCTGAGGTCAGAGAAGGAGGTGGCTAGGCGCAGTGGGGACGTGGACCGGGTCAAGCAGGCCAAGTACAGGTTCGCCAAAGCGGTGAAGGAGGCGAAGCATCGCTTTTCGGAGAAGCTGCAGAAACAGCTCTCTGAGGGGGATTCCGCCTCCGTCTGGAAAGGCCTAAAGACCATCACCAACTACAAACCCAGGTCCCCGCTGATGTCCGACAACCTCCCCCTCGCTAACGAGCTGAACGAGTTCTATTGTAGGTTTGAGAAAGAGAGGTTCCCGCCCACCCCCGCCCTCTCCCTCCACACCCCCCGGCTACAACCACCACCCCCGTCCCCCAGGGGGGCCAATGTCCCTCCTGCTATCCCCCCCCTCCCCCCTCCCCCCCCCCTCCCTCCCTCCCCCCTCCTCACCCGCCCCGCCCACCCCCACCCCCCTTTCCCCACCCCCTCTATCTGTCACAGTGCGAGAGGTATACAGACTGTTTAAGAGGCAGAATCCCCGGAAGGCAGCTGGTCCGGATTCCGTCTCTCCCTCTGTCTTGAAGCACTGCGCCGACCAGCTGGCCCCGGTGTTCACCAACATCTTCAACGCCTCGCTGGAGCTGTGTCACGTCCCAGCGTGCTTCAAGGCATCAACCATCATCCCCGTCCCCAAGAAGGCCAAGGTCACAGGCCTCAACGACTACAGACCCGTCGCTCTGACCTCCGTCGTCATGAAGGTCCTGGAGCGCCTTGTCCTGGCCTACCTGAAGCTCATCACGGATCCTGTGCTGGACCCCCTGCAGTTCGCGTACAGAGCCAATAGATCCACGGAGGACGCCGTGAACATGGCTCTGCACTACGTACTAGAACACCTAGACACTGCAGGCAACTACGCCAGGATCCTGTTCGTGGACTTCAGCTCGGCCTTCAACACGATCCTCCCACACATCCTGGAGCACCAGCTATCCCTGCTGCAGGTGCCGGTCTCCACCTGCAGGTGGATCACGGACTTCCTGACTGACAGGTCTCAGCGGGTGAAGCTGGGGAAGAGCATTTCCAGCTCCAGGACCACCAGCACGGGCTCCCCGCAGGGCTGCGTCCTGTCTCCAGCACTATTCTCCCTCTACACCAACAGCTGTGTCTCCCGCCACCCCTCGGTCAAGCTCCTGAAGTTTGCAGACGACACCACCCTGGTGGGCCTCATCTCCGGGGGGGACGAATCTGCCTACAGGGGTGAGATCGAGGGGCTGCAGAGATGGTGCAGTTTAAACAATCTGGAGCTAAATGCTCTAAAAACAGTGGAGATGGTGGTGGACTTCCGAAGGAAAGCAGCCCTGCCCCCTCCCATCACGCTGGGAGGTACCCCGGTGGCCTCCGTGGAGTCATGCCGCTTTCTAGGCATGACCATCTCCCGGGACCTAAAGTGGGAGCAGAACACCGAGGTCCTCACAAAGAAGGCCCAGAAGAGGATGTTCTTCCTCCGGCAGCTGAGGAAACTCAGGCTGCCGAGGTCCATGATGGTCCAGTTCTACACGGCCATCATAGAATCCATCCTCACCCACTCCATCATCACCTGGTTCCCTGCTGCAACGACCAAGGACAAGGCCAAGTTGCAGCGGGTGCGACGTTCAGCAGAGAGGGTGATCGGCTGTCCCTTGCCCTCCCTCAACTCCCTGCATGACACCAGGGCTCTGAGGAGGGCAAGGAAGATCATGGCTGACCCCTTCCACCCCGGCCACGGCCTCCTCACCCTGCTTCCCTCTGGAAGAAGGTTGCGGCTGCCTAAGGCACTTAAGGCCCGCCACAGGCTCAGCTTCTACCCCTCAGCCGCCAGGCTGTTAAATGACTCTGGCTTCCCCCCCCCCCCCCCCCCGCCCCCAAGTCTGCCCAGGACTGAACTGGACTCACTGTAAAAAACTCTGCACTGCACTTTACTTTATACCGCACTATTCAATGCACTGTTGTCTGTCCTGTGTTGTTGTTGTGTTGTCCTGTTTTTTGATATGTGAAAAAAGTATAAACGCACTTGCTGTGGTGACGAAGCAAATTCCTATATGTGTAATGCATAGTGGCAATAAACGTTATCTCAATCTCAATCTCAATCTCAATCTCAATCTTAAGCCTGGATGCGATTACGGCCCCACACAGTTCGGATTTAACGACATCCCCTTTCTGAGTTATCGGCGTCAATTTGGCCTTTGACTCGACCAGCCTTACAGCCACTCCCCTGGATGTTTCCCACCTCAGGTAGAGGACGGCACCGAACGCATTATCACTCCCGTCCGAGAAGGTGATGCCCCATGGCCTTCCTTCCCATCCAGGCGGGGTTAGGCTCCTCTCGAATCTGACCTTTCCAAGTCTCGCATACTCTTTGAAGAGCCTGATTGCGTCGGCTCGGAGCTCAAGGGGGAGTGGGTTGTCCCATGTGTTCTGTCTGATGCCGGATTTTCCCATCTCCTGAAAGGCCCTTCTGACCAGGATGGCACCTTTTTCCTTCACCGGGGTGGCCAAACCCACGGGATCATACAGGCCCGCCACCTGGCTCAATAGCTCCCTTAGGAGCTCGGCGTTCCTTCCTCAACTTCTTCCTCTGAGAGATTGGTTTCTGTCCTCACCTTCAGTTTCTTTTTGGAGAAGTTGATGGAAACCATAAGGAACAACTTATCCCCTTCTGCATGGTACCCGACTCGCGCTTTGTTGTCTTCCTCGCTCAGCTGATTAGGCAGCACCAACACCTCTGATTCTGGCTCCATATTGGCCTTCGTTTTTCCAGGCTGGCTTTCTTTGCTCCTCCCACTTTGACCCGACTGGGTCCATGGCTTTAGAGCGAAACCTCCAGCGTTGAGTATCCTCTCGATTCCCTCCGTGATGCTCTTCAGCTTTCTTCTGTCGTTATGAGACGTTAGAATGTCGTCTACATCGGTGTCCTCCTCAAGCGCTCTCCGCTCTTCCTTTAGGTGGGCGAACTCTGGCAGCCTTGCCGTCTCCCTCATGGCCAGCTGGGCGATGCATCCGGCTGGCTTGTCCCCGATGTTGACGCGGGTAATTGCGTAGGTTTTGATCTTTTCTTCCGCCGTGTCCCTCCATAGAAAGCGGTGGAGGTGGACTTCCCTTTCTCGCAACCAAACAGAGTTGTACATTTTCCTAATATCCCCGATGGCTGCATGCTCTCCAGTCCGGAATCTCAACAAGACCGCACGGATGGGCTTCAGAACGTCCGGGCCCTTCAGCAGAATGCTGTTTAAGCTGGTTCCCCGAAACTCCTGGCTGCTATTCCACACGAGCCGCACCGGTGTGGAAGCAGAGTGGGGGTTTGGAGCGATCTGATGGCTTACGTACCACACAGGTCCGTCCCACTTACTGATCGTTTCCTCGTTTAACTCGACCGCAGCCCCTCTCTGGATCATCTCATGCACCTGCGCCGCGTATGCCGCTTTCCATACCGGGTCCCTCTCCAATCGCTTCTCGGTCCTCCGGAATGTAGCCTCTACCGCTCCTCTGTTGTTCGGGAGCGAGCTGGGGTCCTCAGTCCACGGGTACTCTGTGTCCCAGTGCGGCAGGTCGCTGTGGTCATCAGACATTACGTAAGTCAAGCCCCTTTTGATGATTTTGACCTCCTTTTCCTCTGCGAGAGTCATCTCTTTCCCGCCTGGTTGACAATTTCCGCAGCGACACCCTCCGCATTTTGGCTCGCACGCGGCGCCGATGCTATCCCAGCTCCACCACTCGAGGACCTCTTTGCTGCTTGCAGCTGTTCTCCCGGTCCTTTCATGACTTTGCGGCTTCTGGTCTCCATCCTCTTCTTTGGCGCTGAGCGTCTTGCAGTGCGTCTGGGAGTTGTGTGCGGATTTTTCCCAACTTTCAAACAGGTCTGGGTGCGTTCCTCCCACGGTCTTCCCCAGAGGCCCGTCCCACAGCACTAAGTTTCCCGTCCTTCTTATCCACCGTGGAGCGAGTCGTCCCTCTCGGTGGCTGATCAAGAGCTTGATTTCCTCAGGTCGGACCAGCTCTTTCTTCTCGACCCCAGGGAAGAACTTACAGAGTCGCTCTGGACTGAAGACCTTGTCTGCACGAGCGATTGTGTCGAGCCCGTAGCATACCATCTCGTGGGGACTCCATCTGTTGTTGCTCCATGCCCTGACCTTTAGCAGGTACTTATTAGTCTTGACCTTGACCTTCATTCCACCGACTCCATGCACGGTCAGTGTTACTTGCTTCCGCTCCAGTTGGAGCCGATCGGCGGCCCGGTTGGTGATATAATTTGTGTCGGAGGCGAGGTCTATGAGAGTTCCCAGGGCATATCCTGCTTCTGTTTTGACTGTCAATATCATCATTAGTACTGGATGTTCCTCTGGCCCATTCTCCGCTAAGAGACTTCCGCCTTCTGCGCCCGTGCTCAGCGTCATCGAAGCCTTACTGGTGAATGCGTCCTTCGCCCTCCTTTCCTGTTCAGGGTTGAGTCCCAAAGAGTCCAGGAATTCCCGTTGCTTGTCAGAGAACCCTGGCCCTGTCTTCTTCCCCTCATTCCACTTGGGACACAGAAGGTAGTGATGACTCGCCCCTCCTTCATTCTGCTTGCACATTCTGCACAGGTACCGGTTACTACACTCTCCGTCAGCGCCGTGCATGCCCAAACATTTCTGACAGGCTTTGCTTTGCTTTGCTATGGCTCGTTTCTCTGCCAGACTGAGACTCTTGAACTTTCGGCAGAAGAATATTTTGCCACCGTGCTGATCGCTTCCACAGATGTCACACTCTTCTCTTCTTTCCGAGTTCCTGCCCGTGACTCTGGTTTCACCTCGATGTTCCTCCTCTTCTTCATCTACCAGTGAGTCTTTCTCCGTGGCCCTCGTGAATGCCCTCTTCTCCCATCTGACTGGCCTCTCCGGTGTTCCCCCAGAGGTCTCCGTGGAGCCTCGGATTCGAGCCATCCCCTCGAGGATTACTTCCTGCCTTTTCAGAAACAGAAGAAGAGCATCGAACCGCTTGTCTGGGGCGACTTGGTTTTTGGGTTTGGTTACAAAGGCAATCCAGCCTTCCTGCACACGATCTGGCAGTTTGCTCTCGATGGCTTTAAGTACAAGTGGGTTCTTCATAGCGCCCACTTCTCCTAAGTCTGTCAGGTCCATGAGGGCTCTTTCCACTGCCTGAATAAGGTCGATCGCTTTCCTCGGCTGGTTTCCTTTTACCGCTGGTATTCTTTCCAATTCCTCAATAATTTGCAGCGCGATGGTTGCCTTGTCTCCAAACCGATTCTCCAAAGCTGTGAATACGTCTTCCGCTGAGCGGTAGCTCGAGAGTTTGAGCTCCTCGAAAACCTTTCGGTCTATGCTCTCGAGGAGGTGGAGTTTCTTCACCTCTGGCGACCCCGATGGGTCTCCCTGCTGCTGCAGGCTCTCCCAATCTTTCCGCCAGCGATGAAAATCTCTCATACACCCGCTGAACACGGGCAGCCTTGTTGGAGGGAGTTTGATCTTGGAGATGGCTCCAGTGCGGTTGCCTCCATATGTGGCGCTCTCCAGCCCTGCCTCCCGGGCTTGTTCCCATGCTTCCCGCTGAGCCTCCAGTAGTTTGGCGCGCTCTTGAGCGGCTATTTCCACTGCCTTCAACTCAATCACGGCCGCCTTCTGCCTTGCCTCAGCGATCTCTTCTTCGGCCTCCAATTTCACTTTCGCTGTCTCCTCAAACTCGGCCACGCTATCAGCTGACTTCAGTCTTGCCTCAGCGGCTTTCCTTTCCAGCTTGGCAATAGCTTCTTTATTTTCTCTATCTGTCGCTCGATCTTTGGCCTCTTCTTCGGCGAGAGCATCGGAGGCTTTCCTTTCCAGCTTGGCAATAGCCTCTTTATTTTCTCTATCTGTCGCTCGATCTTTGGCCTCTTCTTCGGCGAGAGCGTCTGCCCTTTTCCTCTCATCTTCGGCGAGAGCGTCTGCCCTTTTCCTCTCATCTTCGGCGAGAGCGTCTGCCCTTTTCCTCTCATCTTCGGCGAGAGCGTCGGCGGCCATTTGCTTTGCTCCGGCGGCCTTGTCGGCCATTTTGTCAGTATTTTCCTTCTCAATTCTTCCAAATTCAGTCACATACTTTTCCCAAAGTTCATCCCTTTTGTCCTCCAGCTCCTCTAGTGACTTTCTCGTGTTGCACGCCTCAACTACAGGGATCCACTCCCCCCAGCTTGATAGCAGACTTCGCGCTTTGATGATGAGGTTCTCTGTGAGTGTGCTTCGTTCTTTACAAACGTCGTGGGTTGCCTCTTCTAGACTGATCCTCTTCGCGCCTTCGTGACTCCGTTCTGCTCGTCTAATTGTGGATGAAAGTTCGATTCCCGCGAACCTCGTCCACATGTTGGCCTTTAAGACGTGACCGACCTGTTCAACCTTCTGAGCTCTCTCCTCAGCGGCATTGGTGATGTCTTGAAGAAGCTGACTGTTACCTGTCTCAGGTTCCTGACTTGCTTTGGCCTGCAAACCTTCCTCATAATTGTCGTCTGCAAGGTTTAGGTCTTTCGCGTTTGACAGGAGCGCTATCCACTCGCGTTTCATGTCATCTTCGCCCATCAATGCCACTGACCTGATGATATGGCGATATCCTCTCTCAAAAGTGACTGCCAACTTTTCCCTTTCGATCTTTAGTGCCTCCATTCTGCCTGTGACTCAGAAATAACTTGTGTGTACCTGTTTCGTCTTTCTATCTTATATCTTCAGCCCTCTCTGACTCCCTGAGCTGATTTGCGCTGGTCCCTGCACTTCCTTAACTAGTCTTCGGCAGCGGAACCAGGTTCACCGTGGGGTCATCCCGGGGATACTGCTAAAAATAAAATAATAAAGTGGGAGAGGATTTTCCTCCCCCCGACGACTTAATACCCAGGTACACACAAACCTATTTTAATGCAAACAGTAAATAGAGTCACAGAGAAGAGTGCTGGGTGTGGGTAGCTCTCTGGGTAGCTGCTATTAGCTCGCAATTCCTTTCTTGGTGGGTCTTGTAGGTTAGCCTAGCTGGCTGTGGATTCTTGCAGTTGGGTTAACCAGTTGAAGCTAGCCGTGGATTATTTCTCTCCTTGCCTGCCTAGCTAGCTGTAGCTTTGAGTGCTATAAGCTCTACCACGTGCCTGCTGCGCTATTGCGACAACAGGGCTAACGCTAGCTTAGTTGGCTAATGCTACGCTGGCTAGCAAGTGGCTAGTTAGCTACAGTTGCGGGCGCCACGGCTCCGTTGCCGGCCTAGTTAGCTGTAGCTTTGAGTGCTATAAGCTCTACCGCGTGCTTGCTGCGCTATTGCGACAACAGGGCTAACGCTAGCTTAGTTGGCTAATGCTACGCTGGCTAGCAAGTGGCTAGTTAGCTACAGTCGCGGGCGTCACGGCTCCGTTGCCGGCCGGCGGCTGCGTCAGAGTTTGAGTGCTATAAGCTCTACCGCGTGCCTGCTGCGCTATTGCAACAACAGGGCTAACGCTAGCTTAGTTGGCTAAGGAACTTGAGGCTGAAAGAAGAAGAGTAAATACATTTAGACGAAAGTATCAACGCCTCGTGCAAAGACAGAATATGAATAAACGTGCTGACAAAAAAACACAAACAAAGCGAGGAAACACTGGCCAAGAAAAGAAGAAACAAGTGGAGTCCTTCTTATTAAGGGATGAGAACAGCAGGCTTCTTCCAGGGAAGAAAGACATAAAAAAAAAAATGCAGAGGAGAGTACTTGCAAAATCGTTGGTTGACTTGCACAAGGAATACCTCCAGACTGCTGGACCACACCTTCGACTGTCTTACAGACAGTTTGTACGCTACAGGCCATTTTATTTAACGGCAGCCAAATCAAATGACCGCAATACATGCGCCTGCTACCAACATGAAAACCTGCGTCTACTGATTGATACATTGTCACAGCGTGGTATCCTACCATCAAAAAGCCTATCAGATCTTCTTTCCAGCATAACCTGTAATACCGAGAACTTGAAATGCATGGAACGCACATGCACTGAGTGCTGCTTTGATGAAGTCCAGCTTGCCACACACAACCCAGATGATCGGGCCAGATGGGAACACTGGGAGAAGGAAGATGTGGTGGTCGGAGATAAAACATATAAAAACTGGGTGAAGAAGACCGAGAATGGTACAGTGAAAGGACTGGTTGAAGAGTTCCAGAAAGAGTTGGAAGGTATTGCCATCCACCAGTTCAACTGGCTTCATCAGGCCAAGAAGTTCAGGCATCTGAAGGAACACCTGAAAGAGAACGAAATGGTCCTGCACGTAGACTTTTCTGAAAATTATGCCTGTAAATTGAATACAGAAATTCAGTCATTTCATTTTGGAGGGAACAGGCAGCAGGCTTCTATTCACACTGTTGTGGCGTACACATGCACAGGGTCACAGTCCTACGCCACCATCTCAGATTCAGTCAGCCACAGTGAGCGTGCTGTGTGGGCCCATCTGAAACCAGTGGCCCAGGACATTATGGAAAAGTCTGGCCACAAGATTGACACTATGCATGTACTGAGTGATGGTCCAGTAACTCAGTACAGGAACAGGGCAAACTGTTACTTGTTAAGCAGTGTGCCATACACATGGGGGCTGAAGAGGGTTACGTGGAACTACTCGGAGAGAGCCCACGGAAAAGGCGCACCGGATGGGGTTGGGGGTGCAGTCAAGCGAATGGCCGACAACCATGTCCATGGAGGGCAGGACATACAAAGCCCAAAGGACCTTTATGAATTCCTGATCCAAAAAGAGGTCCCCAACATCCAATTCAAATGGATCAATGAGGCAGACATACAAGTGTTTGATGAGATGTTGCCACCGTCTGTTCCAAAAGTCCCAGGCATACTTACCACGCACCAGATCCTGTCATTCTCACCAGGAGAGATTTTCTACAGGGCTCTCAGCTGTTTCTGCCGCTTTCCAGAAATGTGCAGCTGCTTCTCCCCTAAAAAGATGAGGCCAGACAATCGAGCAGAGGAAAGCGGCTCCTCTGAGTCTTTTGAAGCCCAGCCCAAGTGTCCTGAATGTCACAATAGTGGAAAGGAAGTGGAGCAAGAGGAAAAGGAAGAGTACACTGTGGGGAAATGTGTCATAGTGAAGTACAAGAATAAGCCATTTGTAGGCCAAATCACCCAAATAAATGAGGAGCACTTTGCAGTGAATTGCATGGAGCAAGTAAGGAACAAAAACATATTCAAGTGGCCTGCTAAACAAGACTGTATTTTGTACAGCAAGGACCAACTTGTTTCTGTCATCTCTGAGCCAGAGCCCTACCAGCAGGCCACACAACTCACCAAGTACGACTGGTTGCTTTTCAATGAGGTGTGAAAAGAACCACAGGATGTTTCACTTAGGGCTGGGAGATAAAAAAATTAACTTAGATAGACAGTTGATCAATATGAAACATGTTCAATATATTGATAAGAGACGGGACCATCACATCTAACAAAGGGTTCATACTTATTTACAGTATTTGTGTGTTTTTCATTGTTGTGTTGACATTGGAGTTTTCTTTTGTATTATGATCAAGTTATGATCAAGTTATATCGTGATTATGATCAAGTTATGATCAAGTTATATCGTGATTATGATCAAGTTATGGTCAAGTTATATCAGTTATGATCAAGTTATGATCAAGTTATATCGTGATATACTTTGCAGCTATATCGCCCAGGCCTAGTTTCACTGTGTTGATTGAATTGTTGTTCAATGAATTTTGTAGATGAATTCAAATGTTCAATGTTGTTCAATGTTATTTTGTAGAATCTACAATGTAGATGAATTCAATTTAAAAATATATCTTACCTGTGTTTTGACTGAATTTAAAATAATAAATTTGACTTTGTACACAACATAGGCATACTAGTACTCTATTGTCCAACAAAATGTCCTGTGGTGCGACAAATTGAATTGTGAGGGGAAAAGGTATTTTAATGAAAAATGTATGTAAAAAGTGTTGGATAGTATAATAATGATATCATCACTATACAGCTATAAGGATGAAATGAAGATTCCTTGAGTTTTATACTAATTATAGTGAATTTAACCCAGACATTTGGGTGAAGTCTCTATGTGTACATCTTATAGTTATAACATAATTCTGAATTTTTTGGGGGTATGTTTGATGTGGAAATATAATTGGGACAAACTAATATGCCTTGTGCTTATCTATCTTACCTGTCCAACATTCTCAGAATTAAATAATGGCATTCTTTATGTTGTTGGACCGGTGGACACATTTGAGGACTACCACACCAAAAAGTGAATAATATGCAAAATATATGAAGAATTAGAAATGGACACATTCAGTTTTGAATTATTCACATATAAGGGAATATAATTATATGTCATTGGACATATATTTTTGAATTATAATTTTTTTCACTTTGGATTTGAGTTCACGTCAACCACCCATATACAGACAAAACACAATTGAGTGTGTCTCAATGACAGTGGACGTGGGAAATACTCAGCACAGTCCCTAGCAACCCACTGAATTTGAGCAAAAAGAGATCTCTTATAGATGTGTCTAAACCCCACCCATAGGGTCATTATGCAGTAGAGCTAGGCTATAACATACACATAGGACAGCAGCTGGTGAAAGAGGGAACAAGTTGGCAACTGAACAAATGTTCTGACCTTTATTATGACATTTTTAAATAAATGTGTGTAAATGACATTACATCACCTGAAGTGTGTGATAAATAACATGACCCAATCACTATCTAAGATTGCTCTATTATTGTGAGTCATGAGGTTGAAATGTTCCCGTATTAAATAATGCATCAATGACATCACTGGCACCATTTTATACCAAAGTGAGTGACAGCGGCAGGTGAAAGGTGGACCAAGCCGATAAGGTCATCTTTCCTTTTTTTACAGATTATGAAAGTGTAGATTGTCAGCTCTCAAATGATGATGTCATACACTGAAACCAGTTGAAATTAGTTGAGGAAGATTTATTGTTTATGTGAATGTTGGTACACCTCAATTCAACTAGGGGAGAAAATCTCCCTGAACCAAAACAAACAAACACGTTGGTTTCAGACGGTGCTCCATCGCGCTAGCTAGCTAGCTAACAACAGCTGGGGGCCGTTCCACTAACGTTGATTAGTATATCGCCGATTAAAATAAATCAGGCGATCAGGCAACTCGGGATTGGAATTCAAGCCTCAGGTGATTCCTCGAACGAGGATCAGGCTTGTATCATGAGTGTTCACAGAACACCGGCATAGAAATCCTCGATATGGGCGCGTGCACGCAGACATAAAGAGCCCCGAAGAGTCGATCTGTCGAAATGAAGATACTCCACTCTGCAGGGGTTCTACATTTGCGCAGCATTCCGAATTATTGATCTTTATGAAGACGGAAAAATAAGATGTAAAATAGTGCAATACTGCCGCAATTAACAAGGCGAGGGAAATGGTTTGGCAAGAAATTGCTGACCGATTAAATGCGTAGGTCATACTAGCCCCAGTTATTGTTATATGTTCATATTTTAATAAATTAATATTTACTACTGTGGTTATATCAGCAGCAGGCTACAAGCCGTCATATCGTCACAATGGCCTAGTGGTATCGACCGCTGCCATAGTATTTATTCGTCATTTTAAATCGGTGGTTCAAATCCCTCTTCAGACACACTTTTTACTGCATTTCGTTGTCTGAATCTAATCTAAAATCTCATCTAAAAAAGTATGTAGGCTATACAATTATGGTGCAGGCTAATTTACAAGAACTGACACGATTACAATGGTGTTTGAAGCCTTTGCATGAAGGTTTCGGTTAAATGTAAAAAAAAAAACAACAACAACACTAAAATCAAGTCTCGAACTCGCAACCTTCGGAACTCTAGCTGGTTGCCTTAACCACTGCGCCAGCCAGACCGCTGTGACAAAAGCAATGCAAGTTAATAGACATACCTATTTATTTTATTTTATTTTTTACACTTTTTAATTTATTGATCTATTGATCTATCTATCTATCACACTTTCAAAATATCAGGTTATCTATCGATCGATCACACTTTCAAATTATCAAATTATCTATCTATCACACAGTCAAACTATCTATCTATCTATCTCGTGTGAAGTGGGAACTAATATTTCCTAAAATACACTTGAGGAACTGTCGTTCGGGATGTAGTTTCCTTCTGTGAGCCTTTTTTGACGCACGGATTACCTTAGCCAGCCTCTTAGCCTGCTCGCGACCAGAATAACTCGGGAGGCTAGGTTGCATAGCAACCAAACAGCGAATTATTTGAGCCACATTGATGGAACCGAACGCAAGATAAAATTAACGCCGATTAGAACTTTATCGCGGATGGGAAGATAATCGAGCTTCGTGGAATAGGCCCCTGCTCTGCATGTTTAGCACATCACAACATGCTGACAGAACATGAACATGCTAAAAACACATAACTACACAAAACTGGATGATCACAGTCCCTAAACATGACCAAGACATGTATCACCATGACAACACTCACCCGAGTACAAAGCTCAGAACGTGTTAGAGCAGACGAGTGTTGTGAATCACGTCATGAAAACAAGCTTAGTTCGCTGACAAAAAGTATTTAAGGATCCTAAAACTGTTGATTGTTATATTGAGGGGGCTCTAAAACATTTAAACTATCAGAATAATCAAATAATCAAAAAATATCAAAACAAATCTGCATTGTTGTCAATGTCAACCCGTACACACAGGCTAGAGGCCAATCTAACAAGTGTGGGGGGAGGAATAGTGTTGGAGTACGTCCAGGCGTATGTCCAGAAAATAAGCTGATCTAATAGAAAACTTGGAAGTGATAGGATGTATATCTTTTTTTTTTGTGATCAAATGTTTCTTTATTTTCTTTTAAAACAAACATAATGACAAAACAAGACAACAAGGCCACATCCTGCAATCAACGCCCCCAACAGCCCATACAACCACACCACAACACACAAATTACAATATAGCTATCTCGGTATTAGGGACATACATTACAAGTCGGGACCCAAAACGTAAAAGAAAGTAAAACAAATAACCCCCACCCACCCACCCCAGGGACCAGAGGACAAGTCAGTTACAATTGTGATAACCTACACTCAACTCAAAAGATTTTTAAGATCGACAGCTGTGGATATCCACAAATTAATATTTAATATTAATATTATAGGATGTATATCTTAATGTGATATGATGTACAACATCTCAGTCTTCCAGCTGAAACGTTAGGAGGATTTATTGCAAACACAACAACATACCAGTATTCAGTCACACTCAGCTTCTAAACACCAAGGCCACATCTGGGTGGAAGGGGCGGTGACATGACGCAGGAGGGGACAAGGACATCTCAACTCCTATGACCTTGATTCCTCCTTCACTCTCCAGGAGGGAGAGGAGGGGAGGAGATGAGAGGAAGAGAGGAGAGGAAGGGGGGAGAGGATGGGAGGAGGAAGGAGGGAGAGGAAGGGAGGGTAGGAGAAGAGGACAGGAGGAATTGAGAGAAAATAATCTAGAAAAGGCTCATGTCATGACACAACCTTCTCCCTGATCCGATCAACAAGTAAATATCCATACAGTAGATGATGGTGCAGCCAGCAGACCCCCCTCCCTTCTTCTTTAGGGCTCCTGCCTCCTTTATACACCTCCCACACTGGGAGCAGTCGTGTTAACTAGTGTGTGTATTCTCTGGTGTTTCTTTAGGGATCCTGCCTGACTGAAACTCTGCCCACACTGGGAGCAGCAGAATGGCTTCTCTCCTGTGTGTATTCTCTGGTGACTCTTTAGGTTTCCTGCCTCACTGAAACTCTGCCCACACTGGGAGCACTGGTAAGGTTTCTCTCCAGTGTGTATTCTCTGGTGTCTCTTTAGGGTTCCTGCCTCACTGAAACTCTTCCCACACTGGGAGCAGCAGAATGGCTTCTCTCCTGTGTGTCTTCTCTGGTGTCTCTTTAGGGTTCCTGCCACACTGAAACTCTTCCCACACTGGGAGCAGCAGAATGGCTTCTCTCCTGTGTGTATTCTCTGGTGTTTCTTTAGGGATCCTGCCTCACTGAAACTCTGCCCACACTGGGAGCAGCAGAATGGCTTCTCTCCTGTGTGTATTCTCTGGTGTCTCTTTAGGGATCCTGCCTCACTGAAACTCTGCCCACACTGGGAGCAGCAGAATGGCTTCTCTCCTGTGTGTATTCTCTGGTGTTTCTTTAGGGATCCTGCCTCACTGAAACTCTGCCCACACTGGGAGCAGCAGAATGGCTTCTCTCCTGTGTGTATTCTCTGGTGTTTCTTCAGGTTTCCTGCATGCTTGAAACTCTTGCCACACTGGGAGCAGTGGTGTGTTTTCCCTCCTGAGTGTCTGTGTTCTTTATGGTTTCCTGATGTGGTGGAGCTGGGCTCACGGTCTGAACCTGGGTTGGAGCTCTGCTCATCTGTAAGAATATGAACACATACAGGGTTACAAACACATTCTGTGCAAAACATTGAGCAAAGCTGTCAAAAAGAAGAATATTATTTTAAATAGAAATATACCTATAGTTTATACTGCAAAACATGATGGTGTCTCTCTGGTTTCTCAAATATGTTAAAGAAAAGGTGTAATAAAATAATATAAACATGCCTGTGTACGTCATATACGTGTGAGTTTGTCCTAACATAATACAAGGGTCAAAAGGTCAAATTGTATGACCAAGTGGATTGGGGGAGTAACACAATGGTTAATTAGCATAATGTCTATATAGCCATGGTATAAATACAAGGAATTGTATTTATTCAAGGAAATAAGAAAATTCAAGGAAGCCATCATACAGTAAGTTGACGACCCAAAACATCTTGCAATAGCAACTAGGGAGTTTTTCAGAGCCAAAAAGTTGAACGTTTTGTACTGGCTCCGGGTCATAGCATAGATATACAGTGTTTCCTCTACATGCATTTCATCGTGGCGGACCGCCACGATGGAATTTCCTCCGCCACCATTCAGATTTCTCAACCCCAAAAAAAAAAAAAGATTTAGGCCGCTTTTCAGACCTTCACAGCGCTAGACACACCCACAAGCGCTGAAACTGGACCAGTCCGTGTGTGTCGCGAGTATTGAAATTGAGGCTGCGTTCGTAAATTCGCTCTGAGAGCCCCGGAGCGCACACTGGGTTCAACGTCATAAAGGGACCAAGTCATTTGATTGGACAAGAGGCATTCCGTGAGTGCTGATCAGATTTCCAGAGCGTATTTACGAACGCGCCCTGGCTGTCACCCGAACACCGCGAGCTAGCGTAGTGTAGTGTAGTATAGGATGCGTAGTGTAGTGTAGTGTAGGATGGAGAGAGAGAGGAGAAGCCTCTCTATGTGTTACCTATGTCCAGTGTACTAGAACCACTCTAACAGGAGTGTTTGTCCGTGAATAACACCGGCTATGCCCGGGGTAGAAACACAAGACTATAGCTGGATAAGGTCTACACGGTCATTTTAAGCCGTCGACCAGCCCTCTACGACCACGGGAAGTCATGTTAAAAGTGAAGATACTTCTGTTAAACTAAGCTAAGCTAAACATCGCTAATCGCTAACTCCCTCCTGGGCTTAAAGTGACAAGTAATAACGTTGTGAAAAAAAACGTCAGATCAGTGTTTTTGTTTTTATTGACAACGGAATTACATGCTGGAAAAACATGCAGACACAGACAATAAGAGACACACGGGAGAAGTACAGGAAAACATTTCATTTTTTTGGGCCGTCCTCGAGTTTTGGCTGAAATTACGTCGTTGTTTTGAGCGCGCGTGCGCGTTTCATGCGCGTGCACGCGAAAAAATCGCGAGCGCGCGAGCACTACCCGCCACCATTGTAAAAATTCCTGGAGGAAACACTGGATATAGATGATTTACTTACTTAAGACAAATGTATTTTTTTATTTTTTATTTAACCTTTATTTAACCAGGCAAACATGTAAGAACAAATTCTTATTTACAAATGCAGCCTGACCAAAAAGCAGTGGCTCTTTGGGGGGGGGGGGTAAAACAAGGTTAAGTAATACAATAAACAATAAAACAATGGCAAATACAGATGCATTCAAATACTAACAGTCAGAGAGAGGGGAGAGACACGGAGGAGGTAGGGGTGAGGAAGAGCGGAGGTGAGGGATAGCGGGGGTAGTGGAGCAGGGGTACTTAAAATGAGGCAGTGATGGGTTATGGGATGGGTGAGAGACGGTGATCAACAGGTGCATTGATCGACTATGGTTCGCTGCAGGCTTTGTTTGAAAGCAGTGAGTGAGGTGAGGGCGGTGAGCTTGAGGGTGTTTTGTAAGGTGTTCCAGTCGTGTGCTGCAGCGAATCGGAAAGCGCTGCGCCCGACTACGGTACAGGCTTTGGGGATGGTGAGTCGGACAAGATCACTGGATCTCAGAACGATGACGGGGCGGTGAGAGAGGTGCAGAAGGGATGAGAGGTAGAAAGGTGTTTTGCAAAGAATGGATTTGTAGATAATATGAAGCCAGTGACAGAGCCGTCTGCTGTGAAGAGATGTCCAGTCTACAAGGGTGTACAGAACACAGTGGTGAGTTGTGAAAGGCGCACTCGTGGCAAAACGAATGGCGGAGTGATGGAGTGTGTCGAGTTTCCTGAGGGCAGACTGAGATGCCATCCTATAGATGGTATCGCCATAGTCAAATATGGGCAGGATGGTCATCTTGACAAGGGTATGTTTGGTTGCACGGGTGAAGGAGGCCTTGTTCCGGTATAAAAAGCTTAGGCGAGCTTTGACTTTTGTCTGCAGGTGCTTTATGTGGGTGGTGAAGGAAAGGGATGAGTCCAGCCAAAGGCCAAGGTATTTGTAACAGGAGACAAACTCCAGCTCGGAACCGTCAACACAGAAGATCTTAGGGGGGCTGCTGACACGAGGTCTCCGGTCGAAAAGAATGCACTTTGTTTTTTTGGTGTTGAGGAGAAGATGGAGGCGATGAAAAGACTGCTCAATGGAGGTGAGGCTGAGTTGTAGAGTGGAAGCCGCAGAGTGGAGTGAAGGGCCTGCACAATACAAGATGGTGTCGTCAGCATAAAGATGGATCTGGGATTTGCCAGCATCTTTTGCTACATCATTGATGTAGATTGAGAACAACGTTGGTCCCAAGATGGAGCCTTGAGGCACCCCTTTAGAGATGGTGAGATGGTCTGACAAGATATTTTCAGTCTTCACTTGCTGAACTCGGTCAGTTAGATAGCTGGCAAACCAGTTGCAAGAGTTTGTCGAGAGACCAATGTTGGAGAGCCTCTGTAGAAGGATGGAATGGATGACAGAATCAAAGGCCTTAGCTAGGTCGATAAAGGCAGCGATGCAGACCTGCTTGGAGTCCAAGGAAGTGAGAATGTCATCCATAACTTTCAAGGTAGCTGTGATGCACCCGTGGCCAGGCCGGAACCCAGACTGCATGTTAGACAGGATGTTGTTTGAGACCATGAAGTGGTTGAGCTGTTTGAGAGCCAGCTTCTCCAGGACCTTGGCCAGGCACGGCAAGATGGAGATGGGCCTGTAGCAGTTGGGGTCAGAGCTAGAGCCACCTTTAAAGAGGGGAAAGACCAGCGCGGATTTCCAGTCAGGAGGAAAGACAGACAGCTCAAAAGACATGTTGAATAGCCGTGTGATTGGAGCGGAAATGACAGGTGCAGCAGCTTTCAAAAACATGGGTTCGAGCCCATCAAGGCCAGCAGACTTGTGAGTCTAGCTTGGTTAGCTCCTCTAAAACCTCTGAGGTCAAGACAGGTTTAAAGGAGAAAGCGTCACAGCTGGAAGGAGGAGGAGAATGTGATGAAGCAGCAATGGGGGAGTAGCTGAGAATACATGGGCCGAGTTGACAAAGTGATGATTAAAAAGCGAAGCCATGTGAGACTTGTCAGTGACAACAGTGTCACCAAAGGTCATTGCATTAGGAAGATGAGGGGAAGTGAGTTTGTTTTCCATGGCTTTGACCGTTTTCCAAAACATCTTGGCGTCAGAGCCACAGGATGCAAATTTGTCCAAGAAGTTTTTGCTTTTCTGACAGCCTGCGTGCTTTTATTTCTACACTGCCTAAAGGCAAGCCAGTCAGCAGGAGACTGGGTGGAACGAGCTTTCCGCCATAAGGTGTTCTTCTGGCGGATCAACTCAGCCAAGTCATGGGAAAACCAGGGGCTGAAGCGATCCTTTATCCGTGATTTTATGAGTGGGGCGTGTTTGTTGATGATCTGATTAAAAGTTCTCTTAAAATAGGACCAGGCGTCATCCACAGTGGAGACTGAATTAATTCGGTCCCAGTTTTCTGCTGCAACATCGTGGAGAAAGGCCCCCAGCTCAAATTTCTTGAGAGCGCTTGGTTACGATCACTGATGGTCGCTTGATTGAGGAGCCAGAGCGTATGCATGCAATGGCACAGTGATCACTCAGATCTTGACTGAACACACCAGATTTGTAATTAGAAGGGGCATTCGTAAGGATGACATCAATCAGCGTGGCAGATGAAGGGGATTTCTGATTGTGTCTGGTGGGCTCAGATTTGGGAAAGGTTCAGAGCATCGAATTGCTGCGTGACTACGTCTGGGGGGTTGAGCATGTCCCAGTTGAGATCACCCAGGAGGACAAACTCAGAGGAAACGTGTGGGGCCAGGAGTACACCAAGTGCAGTTAGGGTGCAAGCTGGGGCAGAGGGCAGTCTGTAGCAGACAGCAACAGAGAGAAAGAAATTGGAAGACAGTTTGATCCTTAACACTAGCAGTTCAAATTGTTTGGGGACAGACTTGGAAATTAAGATAGAACATTGCAGATGGTCTTTAACAAACAAAACTACACCACCACCTTTGGTGGCTCTGTCCTGGCGAAATATGTTGTAACCTGGTATGGAGATGTCTAGATTGAAAACACTGTTCTTAAGCCATGATTCTGAAATAGCTAGAACATCAGGAGTAGCAGTGTGTGCCCAGGACTTTAGCAGGTCTAGTTTGGGTAACAGGCTACGGATGTTAATGTGTAGAAAGCCCATAGACTTGCGATCACAGAAATCGTTGAATGACAGGTCAGAGATGGCATGATCAACAATAGCTGGGCCTGGATTGGGATGTACATTACCAGACATTACCAGGTAGCAGCAGACAACAGGTAGCGTAGCTTGCAGCACGGGAACAGGTAGCGTAGCTTGCAGCACAGGAACAGGTAGCGTAGCTTGCAGCACGGGAACAGGTAGCGTGGCTTTCAGCACAGGAACAGGTAGCGTAGCTTGCAGCACGGGAACAGGTATAGTGGATAGTGTACATAGCCTTTATTTATGTAAACCAGCTCCTTCCCTTCTCGTTTTTTGTTTGTTTCTTTTTTCTTTCCTAGCACCAGGGGAGCCACCCCTCCTAAATTTCATTGTTTGGTACCTGTACTATAGCAATGACAATAAAGACCATTCAGGTAGCGTAGCTTGCAGCACGGGAACAGGTACCGTAGCTTGCAGCACAGGAACAGGTAGTGTAGCTTGCAGCACGGGAACAGGTAGCAGTGTTTCCTCCAGGAATTTGTACAATGGTGGCGGATCGACGTGACCGCGCGCGCGGCGCGCGCGATTTTCCCGCGTGCACGCGCACGCGCAAAACAAAGTTTTTTTTTTTTTTACATTAAACAAAAATATGAATATACAGAATATAAACTTGTGACTGACAGTCACATACACACACACAAAGATCATCAGCTATAATATAATACGAAGTAGGCCTACATGAGCACAAAAGCGGCTAACGTTACTGATTAACTGTTTACTGTAGTGCAGAGAGATGGTAGTCGTAGGCGGCGTATCAAATGACAAAGCTAAACGTTTAATGAAGGACATGAACGATTGTCAACAACACACTCAAGCAGTAAATAGTCTAGAACAGTCTAAACAACTTGGGTACTACGCACTCAACTGCGGACGGAACAATACTCTCAACCTATAGTTCCGTGCGTGAATTATGTCAACCCACCACATTACAGAAGTAAAATCACAGTCAGATGGAGCATTCGGTGTATCAGCTGAGTTAAAGAAAACAAACTCTTACCTTTGATGAGACCCACATGAGCCCTGTTTTCCCGTACTTCTCCCGTGTGTCTCTTATTGTCCAAATGTTCCCTGAATTTTAGCTGCATGTTTTTCCAGCATGTAATTCCGTTGTCAATAAAAAAATCGTCTCCCCTTCTTTTCCCCTTGACAATACTGTGTCGTTGCTAAAGTGACGGCACACAAGAATCGGGGAATCAGACTATGTAAACAAACGAAAAATTACGTAAGCAAATGGTTATTATTTATCTGGTATAGATACCACTTCTGCGCCGAATGTACAGCCGCCGGCACAAATCCGGTTAGACATGCTAGCATGTACCAAGTCGACGTAGCACCTAACCCTAACCCTAGTTTTCCCACATGTACCGTATTCCCACATGCACCGTAACATATATACATATAGTACATATACATATTAAAGTACAATTCAATAATATTTCAACAATATTGTAGATTTTCACTTTGAAGTACTAATACATGTTCTTTTCTCATGTAAAATAAGGGCTGCATTTAAATGTAAAGATACATAGAGCTTTTGAAAAATGTGCATCTTAAAATAAAGTGCTTAATTTTTGAAAAATAAATTAAAAAACGAAATATAAAGTGTAGCTTCAGTTTCCCTTTCTCTTCTGTTTTGCTAGCATGTCCTGGGTTAATATTTCGGTTTCCCTTGTGGCTGATGATGCTGACGTAGGTATCTGTAGTTACATAGGTGTACAGATAAAGGCTGTAAACCCCTTATGCATCACTGTGTGCTATACTCTCTGGTTAACTGGTCATCTCTCTCTATCCGCCGAACCCTTCACTGGTATATTTTCATTTACAAATCCCAAGGACCCAAGGACCTTGCGCACGGCAGCCCTAGCCCTCGTTTATTCAACTAGTGAATACTGCGCCCCAGTATGGTGTCGCAGTGCCCACACTGCAATTAAGTTGACCCTCCCTTTTGCCCATTACTGACCCCTCCCTGTCCCTAGCTCTTTAGCTGTCTAGTTTTAGGTTTTGTAGTTTTAGATTATCTTAGACTGTTTTAGACTAGTTTTAGTTTTAGACTATGTAGTTTTAGTTTAGTTTTATACTATGTAGGCCAGGTTTTGTATTGTATTTGTTTGTGGTGGATGTTGTTGTTGTTGTATGCCTGTGAACAGGTCACACTTGAAAATGAGCCCTTGGGGCTCAATGTGTTTTTTACCTGTATAAATAAAGGTTAAATAACAAATAGGTACATCGGTATCTGCTTGATCTTTTCACAAAACTCTTATTTTTGTTTCCCCTCAAGGAAGGTTTCAGCTACCACTCATGCACTCCTTGACCGTCAGTAAATGTGTTTTATGTTGACGCAAAACGCAAGCAACTTTAAGGGAACATTCATTAGCACGTTGTTGGGCAGTGAATGAATGTGTTTGAATTCTGGTGGATCGATCATATTGGGCTCTGTATCGTGTATTTTCTCTGTCCTCGGTTCAGATTTGAGTGTGTATGTTTCTGCTCAAAAGATGGGTTTAGTCTCGTAACGCTTTACATTGCCGCTTTTAATAATCGCCATGGTCTCCAAACATATCAGACATACAGGGTTTGAACTGAACTGCCCGTGGGAAGAATGAACATGTGAGAGTCTGTCCATTCTTCATTAAACAAGGACAAAACAGAGATAATTGTATTCGGTAAACCTGACAAAAGATCGAAAGTCAGTGCAAAACTTGATTCTCTCTCTAAACTAAAAAACAGGTCAGAAATCTTAGTGTAATTCTAGACTCTAAACTTCAACAGCCACATGAACTTGATAACTAAATCAGCCTACTATCACCTGAAAAACATAACAAGAATGGGAGGTTTCATGTCCAAATAAGATCTTGAAAAAAAAAAATTCCATGCATTTGTTTAGAGTAGACTTGATTATTGTAATGGTCTACTAACAGGCCTATCTAAAGGGGCTGTTCGTAAGCTGCAGCTCATCCAAAACGCAACTGCTAGGGTCCTAACAAAAATCAATACGTTTGAACACATTACACCAGGGGTGCTCACACTTTTTGGAACCAAGATCTACTTTTCAAGTAGCCAGTCTGCCAAGATCTACCAGTCTAGTTTCAACATCGCAAACGTACATGCACGTACTACAAACACACACACACACACACACACACACACACACACACACACACACACACACACACACACACACAGTTCCCAGCCTGCATAGTAAACTCACAATACACTTTCCCTCTCTCTGTCACACAGCCACAGGAGAAGACCATCACAAACCCTCCCTCTTTGCTATTCTCGCTCACACACATTCACACACACACACACACACACACACACACACACACACACACACACACACACACACATTTGCCAGTCTGCATAGGGAGCCATAGCACAAACCCTCCCTCTCTCTCCCCCTCTCTCTCCCTCTCTCTCTCTCAGTCTCTTACACACACACACACACACACACACACACACACACACACACACACACACACACACACACACACACACACTCACTTTCTCTCACTCACACACTGACAGCCAGTCTGCAGTACCATAGCCAACTACTGATCCAACAAACAGAAAAGTAAACCAGATACAAAACAGGTAGTTCCCTAGTTTGAAAGGAGGAAATAAATGCATTTCTCTACCTTAGTGGGAGACCAGGCACTGGGAGGAGGCAGCTAGTTTCTAATAGTCAGGGCTGTAGGAGCTGGTTGCAAGGTGTCATCAGCCACTGTGGAACTGTCATTGAAAAGGCAATCTGCAGCCTCGAGAAACTTTTTTCACAATTTCGCCGTCTTTGAATGACTTCTTGTGTTTAACAAGAACGTGACTGACGCGATAAGAAGCTATCGTTGCAGCCGTACGTTTTCGCTCTTTTGCCACATTTCCCTTCTTCGAAATAGCCATCGTGGATTTGCTGATCAGACAGACGCATTTCCAATATCACATCGTGTAAAAAAGTCCTCCTCCCATTCTGGATGGAAGTTATACGTTATTGGTTTCTTACTTGGTCCAGCTTCCCCACTCATTTGTATAGCCTTTATTTAGTATTATATAGTAAATAGTAGAAATTGGAAGGCTAACTAGGTAATTAGTCTCGCCGGTATTTTGTATTTTGTAGTTGGTGCTGTTGACTGCGCATGCGTGGTGAACCGCGTGTTAGGTGTAGGTGAAAAGATCAGATCTCAGACTGGCTTACCTGTACGTCAATCAAGTGGCAAAAGCCATAGTGAGGATGGATGATAGGCGAACTTTTTTTTTCTTTTTCGTTTTTTTTTTTTTCGTTTTTTTTTCCCCCCGTTTTGTTCAATGCCATGCGATCTACCCATACTACCTTTGCGATCGACCGGTCGATCGCGATCGACGTATTGGGCACCCCTGCATTACACCAATCCTGAGATCCCTACACTGGCTACCAGTCTCTCACAGAAAATGGTCTTGGACCAAAATACATATCAGATGTCCTCCCACCCTATATTCATATCAGATCTCCTCCCTCCCTATATTCATATCAGATCTCCTCCCTCCCTATATTCATATCAGATGTCCTCCCACCCTATATTCATATCAGATGTCCTCCCACCATGTATTCATATCAGATGTCCTCCCACCCTATATTCATATCAGATGTCCTCCCACCCTATATTCATATCAGATCTCCTCCCTCCCTATATTCATATCAGATCTCCTCCCTCCCTATATTCATATCAGATCTCCTCCAACCCTATATTCCCTAAGGCCCCTAAGGTCAGCTGCTGTATGCTCCTGGAACAAACTCCCTGAAGAAATCAAACAGGCACAAACCCTAATCTAAGCTAAAAACCTTCATGTTTTGCAGCAGTTCTGATTAAACACTTCTATCAATGTCTTTTATCTATGAACTATTGTCTTATTAAATGTTTTATCTATTTAACTCTTATATTTGCTTTTATTCAGTCGTTTTTATTTTCTTGCTATACTCCTCTTGCTGGATTTTTAAATAATGGATGTAAAGCACTTTGAATTGCCCCTGTTGTATGAAATGTGCCATACAAATAAACTTGCCTTGCCACTGGCAGCATTGATTTTACAGCAGTGCAATGACCCTCACCACTATACAACAAAGACTTACCATCCGTGTCTTCAATCTCCACTTCTACTTCGACCTCTTGTTTCACCATCACTCCCTCCTCCCTCATTTCTTCTCCTCCATCTTCTTCTTTCACCATCACACCCTTCTGCATTACAGCTGCACCTCCATCCTCTTCTTTCACCATCACTCTCTTCTCCTCCACTTCTTCTTTCACCATCACACCATTCTCCTCTACATCTTCTTCCTCCAGCTTCACTGCCACCATCTCTGGACCCCACTGTATGATTTTCAGGGCTGGAGAACCACAGCCAGATCCGGGGGACTCTGTGGACTCTGGTTCATACATGGTTACATGAGCTGAAGAGGACCTGCATCTAGAAACAGTGGAGGCACAAACAGTGTAGGGTCAATTGACAGCCAACTAGTTTAATTAAAGCCCATCTAGACTAAAAATGCAATAATCTATGGATTACTGATTGCATTTCTTTGTAATTAAAGGGTCTGGAAAGTAGACATTAAATGGTTCCAATTGTATTTTGTGTCCAAGAAAAAATTACAATAAACTTCTAGTTAGGCCAGGGTTTCCGTTAACCGGTAATTACCGGTCTTTGTCCGATAAAATTTGTTGAAGTCCGACAAATTGAAAACTCGTCGGACATAATGTCCGGTGAAAATAATTCCCTCTAAGCACAATTTGAATACAATTCGCTAAAGTTCACATTCTGATTCCTTCTATTTTAAAAAAGACGAATATATAGGCTATGTATTTCTTTTATTATGGCATGATGATGACTCCTAATGTGTAGGCTGGCCTATGCGAAACAGCGGTAATAGCCAGATGCCACATGGGATTGATGCCAGATGGGATTACAGCCTAACCAGTCTATTACCGCTAAACCCAGTAGCCCATTCGGCGATAACCCAGCCCATCTGGCAACCCTGCCAACCCGGCCACCATAATAATACGCAAACGTTGCAGCTCAAAGTAGGGATGGACGGTTTTTCGGTTAAACCGAAAACCGGGGTTTATAAAAATAGAAACGGTTTTTTATCAAAACCGTCTGAAACCGGATTTTTTTTTTTTGTTTTGTTTTTTAGAAGAATAAAATAGAATAAGAATAAAACTGGAACATGTCACATGTTTGTCGTGTGTGAAAATAACAATGATACAGTCGGAATCTGCCACGCAATGAGTGAGAGGTTTGGTCAGTTGTGAAGAATAACTGAGGATTAATATCTAATTGGGGTAACGAATCACTCTATGGGAAAGATAGTTGCCTTCAGTTATTGGTAGATAGGAAAGGTTTTTTACAATTACTCGCTTACATTTAATAAGATCATTTTCGCTGCTCTCTGTAAAGCGCATTGGGTCACTTTTGTGAGAAATGCGCTATAGAAATAAAATGTGATTTGATTTGATATCAATCAATCAATCAAACTTTATTTATGTTCTATAGCACAAATCATGCATTGAATGTAACTCCAAGTGCAGTATTTACTAAACCACAATATAATAAAACAAGAGCTATACGGATCAAGAGTGTTTGTGCACAGCGCCACTGTGTGTGAAGGCGCTACTGAAAGTGATGACAGAACGCATGTCTCAGAAGATACGCAAAGGTAGTTCTGTATTTATCTCTATCTGTATTAGTACATTTATTTTGAAAGCTCTATTTTGACAGCTCTACCATGGGCACTTTTATTTTGATGGGGCATTCTTTGTTGATTGACTTACGACAGTTCAGGACGAGTCAGTCTCGCGGCATGTGGTTTTTATGAAAAGCTTTAAGTATGTTCACTGCATAATTCTAAGTCTAATATTTCAGTGATTATTGAGCAGTATTCAAATATTTAAATACATTGAGCAGCAGCTGAAACTTTGTCTAAGAACCAAGATATTGAGAAAGCAGTTCATTCAATGAAGACGCTGTTCCAAGAGATGATCTTCCGTGCAGGCGTGCACCCTGGATCAGCGGAGCTGGTGGGTTAAGTGTTCATGTGTTTTCATGTATGGTGTAGCTTACAAAAGTCTGCCTTTCCACTTATATTTGTGAAACTAAGTAGCCTAAATGTGTTGCGACTGTGCTTACGGTGTTTTAATGGTGTTCGACATGAGTGTATTGTAGCAGTAGGGCTCAATTATTTGAAATTGGCGCTCCTTTTTTTTCTTTTTTGTTTACTGTATTTTTCGGTTAACCGGAAAACCGCGGTTTTACTCTCTGACGGTTTTTCGGTTTCAATAATTGGAAACCGTCCATCCCTAGCTCAAAGTGCACCATAGCGAGCGATTAAATTAATGTAAACATGGCAAAACAAAGTAAGCTTAGCAATTACTTCATGAAACCAAGCAACAATGAGTCTGAGGAGAAGTCTGGCTCTGAAGAGATGGAGGCGGCTGACGCCGTCGTGGTGAGCACCGGTTGCGCGAACAATTGCAGGCCCTCCGCCGGGAGTTCCTCCGGGACAACGTGTGCGTGTCCGACGCCCGGCTGGAGGAGCTGCTGGCTTGGGCGCTGGAGGCCAGTAACTACGGCGTGTCCGTGCTGGGGAACTCCAGCGAACTGGGATTTCATCTCCTCCCTGTTTTTCACCAGCACCGTGCTGACCACCACGGGTGAGTGTGTGTGTGCGTGTGTGTGTGTGTGTGTGTGTGTGTGTGTGTGTGAGACAGCGAGTGAGAGAGAGAGAAAAAACCTAATTAAAATGTCATCGTATCCCAGCCTGCCTATCAATTGTTTCTCAATAAACAGTTATGTTCTCCTCATTGTCATACTCCCGAGTCCGATTAAGTATGATTTGACAGGCAGCTAAACGAAATGCCTTCCCAACCAGCGAGACCTGGTTATAGAAATGACGTTGTTTTATTGATAAAAAAAGGGTAAAACTGGAAAGAGAAAATAGAAAACTCACATTAATCCCAAACAATTTAACAAACTTCAGTTAACGTAATGTGGAGTCCGTTCATTGATCGATGCTGTCTGTTCAGTTCCCAGTGAGGCGCCCGTTCAGCGCTGGACATAATGGCATAGCGCGCATGCGAATCATGTTATATTATTATATATTATATAGCTCGCATCTAATCGTATCGGATGAGAAATAGACATTAAATGGCATATATAGGCCGCTACACAACAGTAATTACCGCGACAAACAGCTATATTATATTTTAATATGATGACCGGAATATCTCACGTTTGTCCGGTAAATCGAAATCTTCCCGGACACGATGTCCGGCGGCAATTTTTTCTAACGGAAACCCTGGCTCAACTTCCTGGTCAGACAGAGGGCTGTGTGGGCGTGGACTTTGCACGCTTGACTGCCCTTTAATTACCAACTGTTTAGCTGCTGCTGAAATGTGTATACTGAGCTAATACAATGACTTGGCTAAGATTATAGTTATGCACCTGGCAGTATAATTCATCATATCAATTCAATGACCACCATTAGCATACTGTACACCTGACACCCTATTGTGAATTATTGAACACAATAGGCTACTTGTGGACAGGATTCACAGCATGTGTATGACTTACTGATCAGTTGTTCCACAATGGTGTTGTCCTCCTTTTCTAATTTGCTGCCGTATTTTCACAATATCCTCCATGTTTAGTTTCTTCCCACACTGGACGTAGCACTGGCGCATGTCGTCATCTCGATAGCGCTCTTCGACCTCTTGACCTCTAGTCTTGACCGCTGAACTGGCGTTACTGTCACTATCCATGTCATTACTGTCACTATCCATGTCATTACTGTCACTATCCATGTCATTCGGTGCTTCAGAGAGTCGATGCCTCTCTTTAAGAGCATGTGCATCTTGCCCTGAGGCATTTGTGCTGAGCATCTCATCTTTGGCCTTTTGGTTTTTGATGTAGTGCCGTAAAAACATATCCCACGGTGTGTCGTACTCTTCTTTAATGTTGGGAGAGGGATGGTTCCTACTGTGGGTGGGAGGTGGTGGTAGTGGTGGTGGCTGGAGCCTAATAAGATTGTCCTTCCGGTGGTTCTGTCCTTCTGTCTCTGCATCAGGCAGGGACCCAAGGTGTGTCCTCTGGCTCTCTGACACTGAATAAGCAGAAGCATCCATCATTGCCCAGATGGGGAGTTCGCAGTGCAGGGAATCCTACGAATGAAGATGATCAAAATATTAAAACAAGAGTGAAGAAATGTAATTTGTAATCATCAGAAGTGGAAAACAGTAGCCAAGCTACAGTTAGGTCCATATATTGGACTCTGACAGAATTGTTGTTATTTAAGCTGTTTAGTAAAACATACAGATTTCAAAACTTACAGTTATAGAATGAATATGGCCTTAAGTGCAGACTCAAATACCCTCTTTAATTTGAGGGTATTAATATCCAAATTGGAGGAAGGGTGTAGAAATTACAGCTCTTTAATATGTAGCCCCCTCTTTTTCAAGAGACCAAAAGGAAAATACCCTGCGCTTCGTGCTTTGAAATGCCATATTACCAGGGGTGCACATAACTGGTGCGCCAGTGCGCATGCGTCGCCAAAATGCATGCTGCGCGGCAGATCAGCCGCATGAGGGCGCTTTTGCGCACCAAAAAAAAAAAAAATTTGATCACAAAAAAAATTTCCTCTACCATGGTTGAAATTGAGGACAGTGATAATTTACAGCAGTCAAGAGAGCAGTGATGATGACGATTAAGCTTGTAGCATAAATACATGCTTAGGCTGTAACTTTTTGTTGAAAAGTTGATTTCAGTGTTTACAGAACAGAGCAGTGCTTAAAGAGATGTCAGTTGATTTCTTTGTGTTTAAAGGAGCCTGACAGACTTTCATGCTTAAAGAGCAGTCATTTGATTTTGCATTTGTTTATTTTGTTTTGCACACAATCATTTGTTCGTTTATCTTTATTTATGAATAAATGTCGTTTTGCTAATATAAGTTATCCATGTATCCCTTTTTCATCCATCCTGTGGGACGGGTCGTGACTCGCGAGCTCGGGGAGCACCAAGCAGCATCCCTAGGTGCTCCTCTGAGCACTGGCCCCAAAAAGTTATGTGCACCCCTGCATATTACCCTACATGGAGCCGTGGGAATTGTTTTGATAGCACATTTTGTTTAGGAATTACGGTAATGAGAACAATGTGTGTAAAATGCATGGCCGTTTTTATTAAGGCGTTTATTTTATATAAAACGATTTATGACAGTTTTATAGTGGTATTGACAAAAACCGTTGCTATTTTCAAAAACCGGGGTTTACGGTACAACCGTCAAATCGCCCAACTCTAGTATCTGTGAGATCTACCCAGTGTTTCCTATATTCCTGATGCTGAGCTGCACTTTTCCCTCTTTGTGTATTCTGGTAAGCTGTCTCCAGTTAAAAGGTAGAAACCCATGCTACTTTACTGAGCTCTCTGAATTAATTCAGGACAGAAACCACGCTTGTCCTGAAGCCAGATGTACTGATAGACTATCCTTCAGCTCAGAAATAGATGTAGGCCTACTGCCATGATTATAAAGTCTAAATCAAGTTACTATTTAAACACCATCTCTGATTCTGGCGGTGATCCAACAACATATTGGAAAGCAGTTAAATCACAATAAATAGTTCCTCTCCCTGTCAACGTCATAAACTTTTATCCAAGTCTAACATCATATGGATACAAACAGAATAAGTGACGCTTTCCACCAGCATTTTATCAATCACTCCTACCGTCAGGTCGGCGCCTCCGTTGTTGTTCAAGCTAGTGTCGCTTTCCCAGTCTTTGTGTAATAAGTGAACATGTTGTAATGTTTGCCCTCTAGCACAGTTATAAACTTAATAAATGACTTGTGTTGTCTTCAGTCTCAGCACTGTGTGCGTTTATGGATCCGCCATCTTAGTTCCACATCCCGTTTCCTGGTCTCGCGAGAATAACTGACGTCTTTATGACGTCTGAAGTTTATTTGTATAGCATTTTTCATACAACAGGGGCAATTCAAAGTGCTTTACAGTTTTTTTTTTAATACAAATATGATACACAAACAAAATACTAATATGATGCCTTAGGTTAGGAGAGACGTCAGCTATTCCCGTGAGACCAACGAACAGGTCCATACACAGTCCGATAGGTGTCAGTAATGCGTTTTTCTAACGGAAACCCTGGCTCAACTTCCTGGTCAGACAGAGGGCTGTGTGGGCGTGGACTTTGCACGCTTGACTGCCCTTTAATTACCAACTGTTTAGCTGCTGCTGAAATGTGTATACTGAGCTAATACAATGACTTGGCTAAGATTATAGTTATGCACCTGGCAGTATAATTCATCATATCAATTCAATGACCACCATTAGCATACTGTACACCTGACACCCTATTGTGAATTATTGAACACAATAGGCTACTTGTGGACAGGATTCACAGCATGTGTATGACTTACTGATCAGTTGTTCCACAATGGTGTTGTCCTCCTTTTCTAATTTGCTGCCGTATTTTCACAAGATCCTCCATGTTTAGTTTCTTCCCACACTGGACGTAGCACTGGCGCATGTCGTCATCACGATAGCGCTCACCGATATTTATCGGCCCGATAATGGGAAATTAATATTTATCAGTATTTATCAGTTTTATAACATTTTAGCCGATATTTAACCGATAATATGAAGCCGGAAATATAAACATGCCTTCCCCGGTGGCGAATTTGCGGAACCTAGGATGGTAGGGGAAGGTAGGGCAATACCGGTTGGCGAAGCAGGGAAGGCGAGTCGGCAGCCAATGAGGGGGCTCTTCACGAGTGCTTCGCCAACCAATCAGGTAGCGGTATTGCCCTACCTTCCCCTACCATCCTAGGTTCAGCAAATTCGCTCCCCGGTGTGGACATTCTTCACAGTTTCTGAGGCAGATAGTGCGTTTGCAATTTGCAATACATGTTCGACAAAAGTTCGGAGAGGAGGGCAAAGGTCTACGAGTTACAACACAACGAATCTCATAAGTCACCTTAAGATTCACCATTGCAAGCACGCTGTATGGAAGGAATATCAACACTAGTAGCCTAGTAGCCTAGCCGCGAAAAAAAAAGCTGCTGTGCCTATTGCCTAACACGCATTTGAAAACTGCAGGAAGTTCACTCGAGACAGCTCAAAGGCTCAAGCAATCAATGAAAAAAGAATGGAGTTGATGGCCCTCGACGACCAGCCTTTCTCTGTAGTAGAAGATAAAGGATTTCGCCAGCTAATTTCACATTTAGAGCCCCGGTATACACTCCCAAGTCGCCGCTATTTTGCAGACGTGTGCCTGCCTGCTCTGTATGATAGTCGCCACACACATCCATAGTCTGATCGATACTAGCGTAAGCCAGATAAGTTTTACCACGGACATATGGACTTCTGACGTTAGTCCAGTCAGTAGGCTTAGTTTGACGGCCCAGTGGCTGGATGAGGACTTCAATATGAAGAAGACACTGCTGCATGCGCAGGAGTTCTCCGGTTCGCATACTGCGACAGCCATCAGCGGTAATAAATTACTCTTAGGTGAGCCTTTTTTGTTTTTATAAAAGGAGGCCAGATCTTGGCTAAAAAAAGCATTGTGCACTGTCTATAACAGATTCTGTTTGTTAGAGGAAATAATAAATGAACATTTGAAGAGTCAGAAGTGTTCTCTTTGTTGTGTTAACAGTAGTGATGTAAGTTAGATTTGGTGAGATCACTATGGAATATTAAATCATCAATCTTTCTCACTACATAGCCTTTCTTACCTTCAGGTGTGCATGAACTACAGGTTATGAACTGTGAAATTATATCTGAATGGTCTTTATTGTCATTGATTGATATAGTACAGGTACCAAACAACGAAATTTGGGAGGGGGGGCTCCCCTGGTGCTAGGAAAGATTTAAAAAAAAAAAAAAATCGGATATCATATCGGTTATCGGCCACAAGAAGCGGGTAAATATCGGTATCGGTATCGGTTGGGAAAAATGCATATCGTGCATCCCTACTTCTCTTCCTCCTAAAATCCACCACCAACTCCGTTGTTTTGCTGGTGTTAAGCAAAAGGTAGTTGGTGTCGCACCACTGCACAAAGCTCTCCACCAGGGCCCTGTACTCCTCATCCCTGTCGTCTGTGATGTAACCGACGATAGAGGAGTCATCAGAAAACTTCTGCAGGTGGCACTGGTCGGAGCTAAACTGGAAGTCGGAGGTATAGAGGGTGAAGAGAAAGGGTGACAGAACAGTTCCCTGGGGGGCGCCGGTGTTGCACACCACCACCTCAGACTGACAGCCCTGCAGTCTCACATACAGACGTCTGTCTGTGAGGTAGTTGTGGATCCAAGCCGTCAGGGAGTCCTCCACACACATCACTGCTAGTTTGTCAGCCAGCAGTGATGGCTTGATGGTGTTAAATGCACTGGAGAAGTCGAAGAACATGGTCCTCACCATGCTCTGTGGCCTCTCCAGGTGTGTGTAGGCCCTGTGCAGCATGTAAATGATGGCATCCTCCACCCCAATGCTCTCCTGGTATGCAAACTGCATACCAGGGGTCCAGGAAGTCCTTCGGGGGGTCCAGGAAGTCCTTCACCTGGGGCTTAAGGTGTTGCAGCACTAGCCTCTCCAGGATCTTCATGACCTGTGGTGTCAGGGCGACAGGTCTGTAGTCGTTTGGGGTGCTGGGCCGTCCCTTCTTTGGCACTGGGACGATGCAAGAGGTCTTCCAGAGCTGTGGCACCCTCCTCAGTCTTAGAGATAGACTGAAGAGATGTTGGAATGTGTCCGCCAGCTCTCCAGCACACACCTTCAGAACCCTGGGGTTGATGTTGTCTGGACCTCTGGACTTGTTCACATTCGCCCTGGAGAGCTGCCTTCTCACCTGCTCAGATGTTATAAAGCTGTGAGTACAGGTGTCTCCAGGTGTGAAGCATGCTCCCTGGCTCCTGGTGTTGGTGAGGGGAGGCAACTGCTGCTGGGGTGTGAGGGGGTCAGGGGGAGTGGGGGCTACTGTGGGGTAGTGGTGGTCTAGTGGATAGTGAGTTGGACTTGGGATCGGAAGGTTGTGAGTTCAAATCCCGCCTGAAGCCACACCACTAATGTGCCCTTGGGTAAGGCACTTAGCCCTCAGTTACTCCAGGGGGAATGTCCCTGTAATTCGTAATTGTAAGTCGCTTTGGATAAAAGCGTCTGCTAAATGGCAAAATTAAATAATTAATTACTGTTGCCAGGGGTGCGGTACATTGGAGAGGGGAGGAGAGGGTCGGGGGCTGTGGGGGGTGACAGGGGGATGGGGATGCAGCTCTCTGATGAGTGAAGCAGAGAGCTGCTAGATACAATGGTCAGTACAGAGCTGCAGCCGCTCATAGGTGGAGCTGCGTTAGTGATACAAGATCATTATTACATACTTATTCATTACAATCAAATACAATCAGTTAGGGATGTCCCGATCCCACTTTTTCACTACCGATACCGATACCGATACCTGGGCTTCGGGTATCGGCGATACCGATACCGATCCGATATTTGTATACATTTTTTGACCCCTGAATAATAACAAATACCTCCCCAGTATATAGTCCACACCAACAACAGTTAAATTAAAGACTGCCAGCCTTTATTAAAGCAACAAATGCGACGTGTTGTGGATTGGAACTACGGATCATAAGCTTTCAAATGATGTGTCATACATTGAAATCCGAAAAAATATGAAGTTAGAGTCATTTGAATGTTGTTAGACGTCAGGTACATATAGGGTTAACCTCTTTGTAATGAAACCGGAAGCACACAGCGCTATGCGCATTTTAAGCGCATATAGGACTCGCGTGAAGCATTTCTGCGACTCGCGTGAAGCATTTCTGCGATACGCGTTTCTGTTCACTGTTTTCATTCCCCCATCGCTTATACACATAAGTTTGACTGCGGATGACAGTAGGATCGGATCGGAGCCTTTTTTTTCTGGTGCGATCCCCGATCCAGCATTCAGGACCAATATCGGGTCGATATCCGATATCAGTATTGGATCGGGACATCCCTACAATCAGTCAAATGTAGTTAGTTGTTCATAGCTACAGTGGTGGTTTTCGTAACAACTAGTGGAGTGTTTCCTCCAGGATTTTTTCACATTAGTGGCGGGGTGGTCAGTTTTCGCGCGCAATTCTTTTCGCGTGCACACGCATGAAACGCGCACTGGCTCTCAAAACAAAGACGTAATTTCACCAAAAACTAGAGGATAGCAACATTTATTTTATTTTTAAATTGCGGTTAAGCCATTAAAGCCGAGCAGGTGATTTTATATAGAAGGTGATCAAATACCAAGATATCGTACAGCTGCAGCAGAACATGCGGAACGCGCATACAGCACTGAACATAGGTTACCGTATAATATACATGTGACTGACAGACTGACAGGCAAATAAGCATCTCTGACACACAATGGAACAGTTATCACTTTTATAAAAATATATATGTCTATATTGTAGGGACTATTAGTCAATAGAATGTCAAGCAGGGTAGATTTCCTAGGGTTTTCCAAATGATGGCGTGTGGACTTGGATATTAATTAGAGATGCTCCGATCAGGGTTTTTGGTGCCGATCACTGATCACCGATCACTGGAATCAGTGATCTGCCGATCCGATATCACCGATCACCGATCACAGCGTCGAAAATGGCAATTGAAGCATTCTATTTATTGTGTAGCATTATTATAACTGCTCCAGTTTGGTATTCTTCTGATAGACAGACAAGCAGCCCACGATTCTTGTACTGATGTTATTTATTTTGTGTGCACACGTACACACAAACACCGTGAAAAACGGTGAAGTGAAACAAACACCAATTACACATTGAAACCAGTCAGCACGGCATTCCGACCTCACATACATGTGAGAAATTACTTTAAATCAAAATGCACAGTAAAACAGTGACAAACAAAACAACAACATACCGTGTGCGCCTTCTACTCAGAACCTCTGGTGCAGCTAGAATAGTTAAACACCGTCTTACACATCAAACTTCTCTTCATGAGTGCCGGAAGACGCCTACACAAGTTATATATATACATCCCGTCTCATCGCGAGACCACGGTACGTGAACAGCGAGGTGACGTCAACACGTACACGTTTAGATAAACAAAATAAACACATATGTCAACACGTACAAGTTTAGATAAACAACATAAACAATAATTGTACAACAATAACATATACATTTATATAAAGAATCTTTTTACAGTAAGAAAATAAGAACATCTTTACTATGACAGTTACACTGCCACCAAAATTACAAAGATTTTCTTAACCAAAATGTTTTACCTTATCAATAAATCCTGTAATTTTCCTATAAGATGGAAATTAACTTTCAAATAACCAACCCATTATTTCTAAATGTTTACGGCTTCCGTAAAACATAAACTCCGTAAACATTTTTGGGTTTTAGGAACTCTCCACTAGTACTACTAATTTTTGAACTGGACGCTCAAGAAAAGATGGTTGCGTCAAGCGTTCACCTTTCTTTCCTAAGTTACTTTGGCCTACTTTTTAACCTTTCGCACCAGACCATCTTCATCTTCACTTGTCTTAACAATTCTGGCTAGCTTCCACTAATTTCTGGGAACATTTGTTAACACAGTGTTAAGAGAATCATGAAGCACTGTGATATATTTTCTTATGTGCAGTCACATTTTGGACATAATTCAGTTGGCAGGAAGTTCTCTTATTTAATAATTAAGCACGTCTGATTGTGTCCTTTCACCCGCTCCTTCACTGCTTGCTCTTTTGCTTCTCTGCTTTGTTTTATTTTTATTTTTATTTTTATTTTTTCGTTTCTGCCTGCCTAGCTGTCTGAAGTGCAGCCTCTTGGGGTTTAGTCCGTAGGCCCTCAGCCTCTGTCCTCTGAACTCTCGGCCCCCCATCTTCACCCTGAAGGGCCCTGGCATGAGGCGTCCTCCGGACTGCCTGTGTTTCTTCTTGAGCCATTTTGGCCTTTCAGTCCTAGGCTTGGCCGTTGCTGTTGTCTCCTTGACGACGGTTTCGGCTGTCTCCTTGACGACGGTCTCAGCTGTCTCCTTGACGGCGGTTTCTGCTGTCTCCTTGACAGCTGTGTCTGCTGTCATCTTCTTCTTGGGGACCAGGAAGTCATCCTCGCCCTCCTCTCCGGCCTGTCTCAGGGCCTGGACCACAGGGCCTTCAGCAGAGTCTAATGAGGTGGCCAGGCTGGGTCCAGCCTCACTGTTCTTGCCTTCTGCCTGGTCTTTGTCCTCCTCGGAATAGAAGGAGCTCAAGATTTCTTTCTTTTTGCTTTGATTTTTGGCTATAACGACCTGCTTGTTGTTCGGAAGCTGAGGACGCTCTCTGAAGGGTAGGGGCATTTCCAAATCCCTTGAGCTTGTGCGAGGTGTTTTTGATCCTACTATGCTCCAGCCTAAATCCGTCTTGACTGCGTATGGATCGTAGTCTTCCCCTGATATCACTTGTTTTGGTTTCAGGGCCCTTGCACAGTCATAGCCAATTAGGAGTCCTACAGGACAGTTCAACAGATCTGGCATATCTTCTGCTATGCTGAGAAGGTGCGTCCACTCTTTCGCACTTTCACGAGTGGGTATACTATTTTGCTCCACTGGTATGTATTCTTGAGTGTATGCGGGTGGTAGCTTGATGCACTCTTGTGACATGTACCCTCTCACTTTCAGCCCAACCACTCTTTGACAGTTCACTATTGAACCCCTGTCAGTCATTGTTGACAACTTCAATTTGATTGGTTCTGTGTCTGCTTGTATCTTTTCACAGACCTCTTGGTCAATAAATGTATTACTGCTCTGTGTGTCCAGTATAGGGCAGCAACGATTAGTCGACTAGCCACGACTAATCGACAACGAAAATTCGTCGACGTGAAATGTTGCTGTCGACTAATCGCATAAAAATTTGTATTAAAAAAACGGGATTTTTTTTTTTTTTTTTTTTTTTTTCAACGGGAGCCATGCAAGAATCAGCTGGGTAAGTTTTAGCTAACGTTGTTAGCCAACTGGCTAATGTTATATTGTTAGGGTCGTAATGTTTATGTTAGCTTTACTGTTACATGTTGGAAAACAACGTCTCATGGACAGGGCTGTACATGCTATGAGCGTTTGTGCTATTAATTTATTTGCCCTGTGGCACGCATGTGACAGACAGAGGCGCTTGTATGTAACGTTACGTAGCAGGGGTTTTCCATGTTGAAGCCAGGAGAACGCGAGATGAAATGAAGTGAGGGGTGGTCGCTATTAAAATACCAGGTAGTCATGGTGGATGATCATGAATGATGCTTGATAAGTGAATGCTATTTCAATTATGTTGAGTCCACCAGCGAGCTGTCTGTAAGATAAACAGCGCCAAGCGTAGCCTACTAACGTGAGCTGTCTGTAGTCTAGCCAGCAATGCTAGCTAGCCAGTCAACTAGCTCTGTGAGCAGCTGTAGCTTGGCGTAACGTTAGGTTAGATAGCTAGTTAAGCCGGATTTATGCTTCTGCGTCGCCATTTACGCGCAGCGAAAAGCCACACGACTAATCGCGACTAATCGAAAAATAATCGACAGATTAGTCGACTACCAAAATAATCGTTAGTTGCAGCCCTAGTCCAGTAATGCATACACTAAGGTTTCAGGGCTGTTTTTTGCCGCACAAGAGAGCCACACCGGAACAATCATTGAAGTGCGATCACTGTTGTCCACTCCCACGCTGCATAAGGCAGTGGAAGTACTTTCCTTTGGTGGACGTGCTTCTGGTCTTTCTCCTTGTACATGTTCTTCATGAAGCGGAGAGGGATGGCTCCGCTTGCAAATATTGCAAGTAGCTCTTTTTCTACAGTTTTTGGAGACATGGCCAACTCTGAGACATCCGAAGCACATATTGTTGTCGAAGATAAACCTTTTCTTTTCCTCCAGAGGCATTGCTGCAAACGTTTCACATTTATATATGAAGTGGTTTTCTTGACAGCAAATGCATTCTAACTGCCCATTGCTTTCAGTGGCCGAAGGGCTGGTGTTGAAACCTGTGTTACTTTCTGCTCCACTTGAGTACCTTGAAGTGGCATTTGGTTTTTGTGACACCTTTGTTGACGTCGCCATGGAGCTGGCTTTGTGACGCTTCTGTTCCCTCTGTTCTGGTTTTTCTTCTGTCTGCTTTAATGCATGAAGGGAGGAAACTGGATTGCATGCAATGCGTGCCTCATCTGCCACAAAGTCCGAGAACTCCTTGAAACCTGGATATGGCTTTCCTTCATCCAGTGCTCGAGTGACGTAACGGTTCCAGCGGCTTGTTGCCCAGTCAGGAAGTTTCAGTAGTAACTTCTGGTTTTCTTCACAGTCGTCTAAAACCTTTAGACCTTGTACATGGGGCATTGCATTCTTGCAGGAGATGAGGAAGTCACTAAACTCCCTTAGTTTAAGCGAGTCTCTTGGACCAATCTTTGGCCAACTACTCAGCTTTCCCCGGAATGCTCTTTGGACCACGAAGGAGTGGCCATAGCGCTTGTTCAAGGCATCCCAAGCCTGTGTGTATGCTTCCGCATCAGTTCTATAGAATGTTCCTTCTAACACACTAAGTGCTTCCCCACCTATGTATTTTTTCAAATAGAACATCCTATATGCTGGGTTTGTACAGCTTGTTTCGATTAAAGCCTTGAAGCCATTACTCCATTCCATGAATTTAAGTGGGTCTCCTGTGAACATGAACGGCTCTGGTGCTGGAAGTCTAGTCATTGCCAGGGATTCTTTTAATGCATGAAGCATCGAGGCTTCATTCTCCTTTGGCTCTGGGTTGCTTTCATAGCAAGGAGGGACTGAAGCACTTTGGGAAACTTGAGCACATGGAGTGCTGTCATGCTGTATTGGAATCTGACTTGTTGGAGGCCAAGTGGTTATTACTTTAATATTTCCTATTTCAGCATTACCTTTTGATTCCTCTTCAGCATACACATTGTATTCAGCCTCCATGGCTTCAAGGTCCCTTTGATCTTCCAGCATCTTCAACCTCACTTGCTGGGCTAGCACCTCCTTCTGCCACCTCTCTTGCAGGGCTAGCACCTCCATCTTCTGAGTGGAGACGTCCCTTTCCCTGTTTATTTCAGCGCGTTTTGCTGCCAAACGTGCCGCTACATCTGTCTTCTTCTCTGAGACCTGACTTCCTTGATGACTACTCTGCTTATCTCTTGACACAGTTGATCCATAAATTGACCTAGCATCTTCTCTTTGGAGTAACTGTTGTAGAGCCTTGTTTGCATCCACTTCATCAAACTTCTTAATATCAGCTTCTGTATAACGCTTTTCAAGGTGAGCAGTTATTTCAGTAGTAACTGAGGTGCAGCTATCTATTTTCCTTTTTATATCTTGAGTTGGAATGGCCAGAGCACGTAAAATCTCATATACTTGTTTTAGTTCTGACTCATATTTGACTACGGCTGTGATCATTTCACTTAACTCAATTTTAGAGCGTTCTTCCTTTAGTTTAGATCTCACGAGTTGAACCTCTGCTTTGAAGTTTACATATGAGCGCATAAACTTTCTTTCTTTGTTTGCTATCTCATTCTTTTTTAACTCAAGCATTTTCACTGTTGGGCGTCTTTCCCTTTCTGATCGCCTCAGCTCTGATTCAGATTCAGATGATAGCTCCTGGAGCCCTTCTTTATTTGTTTCTAAATCTGCATAAATTTCCCTTATGCGATCTTTAATTGGTTGTATTTCTGAGTCGTCGATTTCGGTATCTAATCTCTCCTCTAATTGTGCCTTTTCAATTTCTAGAGACAGCATTATTTGCTCTAGTGTACACATTTCTGATATACTCTGGTCCATTTTAGCTTAACTACTTTGTAACTATATTATTTCAATCCCAAATGACAAGGCAAACTATAGAACCATTAGGTAAATGCACAATATCAATTATCAAACAAGTTACACATTTCTCTGATCAACTTACAGAATTATCAATATGCAATAATTACATTTTCTACATGTATTATTAGTATGACATCAAATATAGAAGAGACTGTGTTTCCAAACTCAAAGATACATTCTTTCTGACCTGGTATCCCAAAGGTGTAATGAATTGTCCAAGGGAAATGTCCAAGGGTGTTGAAATACTGCCACCTTGTGGCTGTCCTCGGCAATGGCAGTCTTTTATTCTTCAAATGACGCAAACAGTCACGTCAACGAACGCTGGGGACCCTGGGATATGTAGGCAGATCTTTCACGTGGAATGCGGCGATGGAGTCTTTCATGGCGCAGGTTTTGCTCTATCCTGGCAGGAACGCTGGCGACCCTCGTTGCTCAGTCCATGGCTGTTGAGATGATTCTTTCACTCGTCCTAGGTTTGGCCACGTTTTCACTCCATGCCATATACGACGTTACGTTTTTCACTATAACTGCTCCAGTTTGGTATTCTTCTGATAGACAGACAAGCAGCCCACGATTCTTGTACTGATGTTATTTATTTTGTGTGCACACGTACACACAAACACCGTGAAAAACTGTGAAGTGAAACAAACACCAATTACACATTGAAACCAGTCAGCACGGCATTCCGACCTCACATACATGTGAGAAATTACTTTAAATCAAAATGCACAGTAAAACAGTGACAAACAAAACAACAACATACCGTGTGCGCCTTCTACTCAGAACCTCTGGTGCAGCTAGAATAGTTAAACACCGTCTTACACATCAAACTTCTCTTCATGAGTGCCGGAAGACGCCTACACGAGTTATATATATACATCCCGTCTCATCGCGAGACCACGGTACGTGAACAGCGAGGTGACGTCAACACGTACACGTTTAGATAAACAAAATAAACACATATGTCAACACGTACAAGTTTAGATAAACAACATAAACAATAATTGTACAACAATAACATATACATTTATATAAAGAATCTTTTTACAGTAAGAAAATAAGAACATCTTTACTATGACAGTTACAATTATTTATGTTTTTAATTATTCTTAACACCATTGACATTGTATATTAAGTATTCAAATGAAATTAGGAGATGAGAAAGTATCATGAATTGACAACCATCTGTTTTATTGAATTCACAACCACCTGTAGCTTACTTCAGGAAAAACAAATAAAATGTGAAAATAAAAATCATAATAAATAAAATGTACACTGTCACATCAAATGTGCAACATTCCACTCGAATGAGAGGAACTAGGGGCTCTTAGACAACTTGGAGCTTATACTGTAGCTTTCCTGAGAAACAATAAACATACCCAAACTAAACTGCAACATAAACAGGCTATAGCCAAATATAAAATACTGTTTCAAGTAGGGGTGGGACGATTAGAAAATGTCATGTCACGATTATCGTAGGCAAAATAATCGCGATCCACGATATTATCGCGAGAATAAAAAATAAAATAAAAAAGCCAATAAAACACACTGTAATCACTAGGGATGCACGATATTATCGGCACCGATAATGGGAAATTAATGTTTATCGGTTTTATAGAATTTTAGCCGATATTTAACCGATAATATGAAGCCGGAAATATAAACATGCCTTCCCCGGTGGCGAATCCGGAACCTAGGATGGTAGGGGAAGGTAGGGCAATACCGCTACCTGATTGGTTGGCGAAGCAGGGAAGGCGAGTCGGCAGCCAATGAGGGGGCTCTTCACGAGTGCTTCGCCAACCAATCAGGTAGCGGTATTGCCCTACCTTCCCCTACCATCCTAGGTTCCGCAAATTTGCTCCCCGGTGTGGACATTCTTCACAGTTTCTGAGGCAGATAGTGCGTTTGCAATTTGCAATACATGTTCGACAAAAGTTCGGAGAGGAGGGCAAAGGTCTACGAGTTACAACACAACGAGTCTCATAAGTCACATTAAGATTCACCATTGCAAGCACGCTGTATGGAAGGAATATCAACACTAGTAGCCTAGTAGCAGTGGCGGCTGGTGGCCAAACATTTGGGTGGGGCACAGCAGTGTGGCGGGGGGGTCCTCTTTCGCGTGCACGATTTTTTTTCGCGTGCACGCGCATAAAACACGCACTGGCATTACAACCATTGTATAATTTCAACTTTCACCCTTAAAATGACCTTGTGGGCCATGGAGAAGTTACCCTGTCAACTACAGACACTGAGGTGGAAGAGTGACCGGTCTATGGACGTCGGTACGGTCCAATACCCAGTGTCAGACAAGGAGGAAGTCTAGTCAACAAGGCTAGTACAGGCCTCACAGCTACACTCAGGTTAATAAAGGTAGCAGATGAATATGTGTACTATGTGTCTGTGTGACATGGCTACATCAATGAGCAGAGATGAATGCTGCAGTCAGTAGTACAGTAACTATCTATTTCATAGACACATGATGGAGGATGATGGAGAGTGATGGTGGTCAACACATCACAGCAGGTCAACACATTCAATGATGTATCACAACCAGACCATGTCAGAAACACAACCAGACCATGTCAGAAACACAACCAGACCATGTCTGTATCACAACCAGACCATGTCTGTAACACAACCAGACCATGTCAGAAACACAACCAGACCATGTCAGAAACACAACAATGCATCAGCTGAGTTAAAGAAAACCAACTCTTACCTTTGATGACAGAACATGAGCCGTGTTTACCCGTACCGCCGCCTTGCCCCGCGCATATTGCTATGAATAGTTCGAAGATAGGTGCTTGCACGTTAGGTGCAAGGCTGCTTGGTTAACCCATTAGCAGGAACATTATTAGTTGCACAAAATAGGCTGATTTAATTGACCATGAACATCAGAGACAGACATTACGAATGTTCATTTAAAATACTCCGGAAGCCCGAAGTCCGGAAAACCGGAAGTCGGGAGTCCTCAGCATAATGCATTGTCTGCAATACAACCGGAGATTTCTTGGCCAGGGCGCACAAATGTGCGTCCTGGCCAAGAAATAGAGACAGCCAATTGGAGCGCTGCTACAGCTCACGTGTAAACGAAAAGTATTCGTCCTGGCATAGACTTGCATTGACACGGCGCCCCGCGTTCTCTCCCTATGTATTTTAACAGTGAGTTTTACACACACACACACACACACACACACACACACACACACACACAGAGATAAAAATGTTTATTGTATTGGAGGATTTTTAATGAATGCTGATAGGCGCCGACAGAATATCAGCCGCATTTTGTGAATAAACAATGTTTATTTAAAAAAAAAACTTTTACAAATCGCAACGAGGAAGTGAAGGTGGGGGCGGCGCCCCAGCGCCCTCTATCGGCCAGCCGCCACTGCCTAGTAGCCTAGCCGCGGAAAAAAAGCTGCTGTGCCTATTGAACACGCATTTGAAAACTGCAGGAAGTTCACTCGAGACAGCTCAAAGGCTCAAGCAATCAATGAAAAAATAATGGCCCTTGACGACCAGCCTTTCTCTGTAGTAGAAGATAAAGGATTTCGCCAGCTAATTTCACATTTAGAGCCCCGGTATACACTCCCAAGTCGCCGCTATTTTGCAGACGTGTGCCTGCCTGCTCTGTATGATACAGTCGCCACACACATCCATAGTCTGATCGATACTAGCGTAAGCCAGATAAGTTTTACCACGGACATATGGACTTCTGACGTTAGTCCAGTCAGTATGCTTAGTTTGACGGCCCAGTGGCTGGATGAGGACTTCAATATGAAGAAGACACTGCTGCATGCGCTGGAGTTCTCCGGTTCGCATACTGCGACAGCCATCCGCGGGGCTTTTGAAACCATGTTTGGAGAAGGCTTAGGTGAGCCTTTTTTGTTTTCATAAAAGGAGGCCAGATCTTGGCTAAAAAAAGCATTGTGCACTGTCTATAACAGATTCTGTTTGTTAGAGGAAATAATTAGAGATGCTCCGATCAGGGTTTTTGGTGCCGATCACCGATCACCGATCACTGGAATCAGTGATCTGCCGATCCGATATCACCGATCACAGCGTCGAAAATGGCAATTGAAGCATTCTATTTATTGTGTAGCATTATTTATGTTTTAAATTATTCTTAACACCATTGACATTGTATATTAAGTATTTAAATGAAATTAGGAGATGAGAAAGTATCATGAATTGACGACCATCTGTTTTATTGAATTCACAACCACCTGTAGCTTACTTCAGGAAAAACAAATAAAATGTGAAAATAAAAATCATAATAAATAAAATGTACACTGTCACATCAAATGTGCAACATTCCACTCGAATGAGAGGAACTAGGGGCTCTTAGAGAACTTGGAGCTTATACTGTAACAGTAGCTTTCTTGAGGAACAATAAACATACCCAAACTAAACTGCAACATAAACAGGCTATAGCCAAATATAAAATACTGTTTCGACATGAGTGTATTGTAGCAGTAGGGCTCAATTATTTGAAATTGGCGCTCCTTTTTTTTCTTTTTTGTTTACTGTATTTTTCGGTTAACCGGAAAACCGCGGTTTTACTCTCTGACGGTTTTTCGGTTTCAATAATTGGAAACCGTCCATCCCTAGCTCAAAGTGCACCATAGCGAGCGATTAAATTAATGTAAACATGGCAAAACAAAGTAAGCTTAGCAATTACTTCATGAAACCAAGCAACAATGAGTCTGAGGAGAAGTCTGGCTCTGAAGAGATGGAGGCGGCTGACGCCGTCGTGGTGAGCACCGGTTGCGCGAACAATTGCAGGCCCTCCGCCGGGAGTTCCTCCGGGACAACGTGTGCGTGTCCGACGCCCGGCTGGAGGAGCTGCTGGCTTGGGCGCTGGAGGCCAGTAACTACGGCGTGTCCGTGCTGGGGAACTCCAGCGAACTGGGATTTCATCTCCTCCCTGTTTTTCACCAGCACCGTGCTGACCACCACGGGTGAGTGTGTGTGTGCGTGTGTGTGTGTGTGTGTGTGTGTGTGTGTGTGTGTGTGAGACAGCGAGTGAGAGAGAGAGAAAAAACCTAATTAAAATGTCATCGTATCCCAGCCTGCCTATCAATTGTTTCTCAATAAACAGTTATGTTCTCCTCATTGTCATACTCCCGAGTCCGATTAAGTATGATTTGACAGGCAGCTAAACGAAATGCCTTCCCAACCAGCGAGACCTGGTTATAGAAATGACGTTGTTTTATTGATAAAAAAAGGGTAAAACTGGAAAGAGAAAATAGAAAACTCACATTAATCCCAAACAATTTAACAAACTTCAGTTAACGTAATGTGGAGTCCGTTCATTGATCGATGCTGTCTGTTCAGTTCCCAGTGAGGCGCCCGTTCAGCGCTGGACATAATGGCATAGCGCGCATGCGAATCATGTTATATTATTATATATTATATAGCTCGCATCTAATCGTATCGGATGAGAAATAGACATTAAATGGCATATATAGGCCGCTACACAACAGTAATTACCGCGACAAACAGCTATATTATATTTTAATATGATGACCGGAATATCTCACGTTTGTCCGGTAAATCGAAATCTTCCCGGACACGATGTCCGGCGGCAATTTTTTCTAACGGAAACCCTGGCTCAACTTCCTGGTCAGACAGAGGGCTGTGTGGGCGTGGACTTTGCACGCTTGACTGCCCTTTAATTACCAACTGTTTAGCTGCTGCTGAAATGTGTATACTGAGCTAATACAATGACTTGGCTAAGATTATAGTTATGCACCTGGCAGTATAATTCATCATATCAATTCAATGACCACCATTAGCATACTGTACACCTGACACCCTATTGTGAATTATTGAACACAATAGGCTACTTGTGGACAGGATTCACAGCATGTGTATGACTTACTGATCAGTTGTTCCACAATGGTGTTGTCCTCCTTTTCTAATTTGCTGCCGTATTTTCACAATATCCTCCATGTTTAGTTTCTTCCCACACTGGACGTAGCACTGGCGCATGTCGTCATCTCGATAGCGCTCTTCGACCTCTTGACCTCTAGTCTTGACCGCTGAACTGGCGTTACTGTCACTATCCATGTCATTACTGTCACTATCCATGTCATTACTGTCACTATCCATGTCATTCGGTGCTTCAGAGAGTCGATGCCTCTCTTTAAGAGCATGTGCATCTTGCCCTGAGGCATTTGTGCTGAGCATCTCATCTTTGGCCTTTTGGTTTTTGATGTAGTGCCGTAAAAACATATCCCACGGTGTGTCGTACTCTTCTTTAATGTTGGGAGAGGGATGGTTCCTACTGTGGGTGGGAGGTGGTGGTAGTGGTGGTGGCTGGAGCCTAATAAGATTGTCCTTCCGGTGGTTCTGTCCTTCTGTCTCTGCATCAGGCAGGGACCCAAGGTGTGTCCTCTGGCTCTCTGACACTGAATAAGCAGAAGCATCCATCATTGCCCAGATGGGGAGTTCGCAGTGCAGGGAATCCTACGAATGAAGATGATCAAAATATTAAAACAAGAGTGAAGAAATGTAATTTGTAATCATCAGAAGTGGAAAACAGTAGCCAAGCTACAGTTAGGTCCATATATTGGACTCTGACAGAATTGTTGTTATTTAAGCTGTTTAGTAAAACATACAGATTTCAAAACTTACAGTTATAGAATGAATATGGCCTTAAGTGCAGACTCAAATACCCTCTTTAATTTGAGGGTATTAATATCCAAATTGGAGGAAGGGTGTAGAAATTACAGCTCTTTAATATGTAGCCCCCTCTTTTTCAAGAGACCAAAAGGAAAATACCCTGCGCTTCGTGCTTTGAAATGCCATATTACCAGGGGTGCACATAACTGGTGCGCCAGTGCGCATGCGTCGCCAAAATGCATGCTGCGCGGCAGATCAGCCGCATGAGGGCGCTTTTGCGCACCAAAAAAAAAAAAAATTTGATCACAAAAAAAATTTCCTCTACCATGGTTGAAATTGAGGACAGTGATAATTTACAGCAGTCAAGAGAGCAGTGATGATGACGATTAAGCTTGTAGCATAAATACATGCTTAGGCTGTAACTTTTTGTTGAAAAGTTGATTTCAGTGTTTACAGAACAGAGCAGTGCTTAAAGAGATGTCAGTTGATTTCTTTGTGTTTAAAGGAGCCTGACAGACTTTCATGCTTAAAGAGCAGTCATTTGATTTTGCATTTGTTTATTTTGTTTTGCACACAATCATTTGTTCGTTTATCTTTATTTATGAATAAATGTCGTTTTGCTAATATAAGTTATCCATGTATCCCTTTTTCATCCATCCTGTGGGACGGGTCGTGACTCGCGAGCTCGGGGAGCACCAAGCAGCATCCCTAGGTGCTCCTCTGAGCACTGGCCCCAAAAAGTTATGTGCACCCCTGCATATTACCCTACATGGAGCCGTGGGAATTGTTTTGATAGCACATTTTGTTTAGGAATTACGGTAATGAGAACAATGTGTGTAAAATGCATGGCCGTTTTTATTAAGGCGTTTATTTTATATAAAACGATTTATGACAGTTTTATAGTGGTATTGACAAAAACCGTTGCTATTTTCAAAAACCGGGGTTTACGGTACAACCGTCAAATCGCCCAACTCTAGTATCTGTGAGATCTACCCAGTGTTTCCTATATTCCTGATGCTGAGCTGCACTTTTCCCTCTTTGTGTATTCTGGTAAGCTGTCTCCAGTTAAAAGGTAGAAACCCATGCTACTTTACTGAGCTCTCTGAATTAATTCAGGACAGAAACCACGCTTGTCCTGAAGCCAGATGTACTGATAGACTATCCTTCAGCTCAGAAATAGATGTAGGCCTACTGCCATGATTATAAAGTCTAAATCAAGTTACTATTTAAACACCATCTCTGATTCTGGCGGTGATCCAACAACATATTGGAAAGCAGTTAAATCACAATAAATAGTTCCTCTCCCTGTCAACGTCATAAACTTTTATCCAAGTCTAACATCATATGGATACAAACAGAATAAGTGACGCTTTCCACCAGCATTTTATCAATCACTCCTACCGTCAGGTCGGCGCCTCCGTTGTTGTTCAAGCTAGTGTCGCTTTCCCAGTCTTTGTGTAATAAGTGAACATGTTGTAATGTTTGCCCTCTAGCACAGTTATAAACTTAATAAATGACTTGTGTTGTCTTCAGTCTCAGCACTGTGTGCGTTTATGGATCCGCCATCTTAGTTCCACATCCCGTTTCCTGGTCTCGCGAGAATAACTGACGTCTTTATGACGTCTGAAGTTTATTTGTATAGCATTTTTCATACAACAGGGGCAATTCAAAGTGCTTTACAGTTTTTTTTTTAATACAAATATGATACACAAACAAAATACTAATATGATGCCTTAGGTTAGGAGAGACGTCAGCTATTCCCGTGAGACCAACGAACAGGTCCATACACAGTCCGATAGGTGTCAGTAATGCGTTTTTCTAAGGAAACCCTGGCTCAACTTCCTGGTCAGACAGAGGGCTGTGTGGGCGTGGACTTTGCACGCTTGACTGCCCTTTAATTACCAACTGTTTAGCTGCTGCTGAAATGTGTATACTGAGCTAATACAATGACTTGGCTAAGATTATAGTTATGCACCTGGCAGTATAATTCATCATATCAATTCAATGACCACCATTAGCATACTGTACACCTGACACCCTATTGTGAATTATTGAACACAATAGGCTACTTGTGGACAGGATTCACAGCATGTGTATGACTTACTGATCAGTTGTTCCACAATGGTGTTGTCCTCCTTTTCTAATTTGCTGCCGTATTTTCACAAGATCCTCCATGTTTAGTTTCTTCCCACACTGGACGTAGCACTGGCGCATGTCGTCATCACGATAGCGCTCACCGATATTTATCGGCCCGATAATGGGAAATTAATATTTATCAGTATTTATCAGTTTTATAACATTTTAGCCGATATTTAACCGATAATATGAAGCCGGAAATATAAACATGCCTTCCCCGGTGGCGAATTTGCGGAACCTAGGATGGTAGGGGAAGGTAGGGCAATACCGGTTGGCGAAGCAGGGAAGGCGAGTCGGCAGCCAATGAGGGGGCTCTTCACGAGTGCTTCGCCAACCAATCAGGTAGCGGTATTGCCCTACCTTCCCCTACCATCCTAGGTTCAGCAAATTCGCTCCCCGGTGTGGACATTCTTCACAGTTTCTGAGGCAGATAGTGCGTTTGCAATTTGCAATACATGTTCGACAAAAGTTCGGAGAGGAGGGCAAAGGTCTACGAGTTACAACACAACGAATCTCATAAGTCACCTTAAGATTCACCATTGCAAGCACGCTGTATGGAAGGAATATCAACACTAGTAGCCTAGTAGCCTAGCCGCGAAAAAAAAAGCTGCTGTGCCTATTGCCTAACACGCATTTGAAAACTGCAGGAAGTTCACTCGAGACAGCTCAAAGGCTCAAGCAATCAATGAAAAAAGAATGGAGTTGATGGCCCTCGACGACCAGCCTTTCTCTGTAGTAGAAGATAAAGGATTTCGCCAGCTAATTTCACATTTAGAGCCCCGGTATACACTCCCAAGTCGCCGCTATTTTGCAGACGTGTGCCTGCCTGCTCTGTATGATAGTCGCCACACACATCCATAGTCTGATCGATACTAGCGTAAGCCAGATAAGTTTTACCACGGACATATGGACTTCTGACGTTAGTCCAGTCAGTAGGCTTAGTTTGACGGCCCAGTGGCTGGATGAGGACTTCAATATGAAGAAGACACTGCTGCATGCGCAGGAGTTCTCCGGTTCGCATACTGCGACAGCCATCAGCGGTAATAAATTACTCTTAGGTGAGCCTTTTTTGTTTTTATAAAAGGAGGCCAGATCTTGGCTAAAAAAAGCATTGTGCACTGTCTATAACAGATTCTGTTTGTTAGAGGAAATAATAAATGAACATTTGAAGAGTCAGAAGTGTTCTCTTTGTTGTGTTAACAGTAGTGATGTAAGTTAGATTTGGTGAGATCACTATGGAATATTAAATCATCAATCTTTCTCACTACATAGCCTTTCTTACCTTCAGGTGTGCATGAACTACAGGTTATGAACTGTGAAATTATATCTGAATGGTCTTTATTGTCATTGATTGATATAGTACAGGTACCAAACAACGAAATTTGGGAGGGGGGGCTCCCCTGGTGCTAGGAAAGATTTAAAAAAAAAAAAAAATCGGATATCATATCGGTTATCGGCCACAAGAAGCGGGTAAATATCGGTATCGGTATCGGTTGGGAAAAATGCATATCGTGCATCCCTACTTCTCTTCCTCCTAAAATCCACCACCAACTCCGTTGTTTTGCTGGTGTTAAGCAAAAGGTAGTTGGTGTCGCACCACTGCACAAAGCTCTCCACCAGGGCCCTGTACTCCTCATCCCTGTCGTCTGTGATGTAACCGACGATAGAGGAGTCATCAGAAAACTTCTGCAGGTGGCACTGGTCGGAGCTAAACTGGAAGTCGGAGGTATAGAGGGTGAAGAGAAAGGGTGACAGAACAGTTCCCTGGGGGGCGCCGGTGTTGCACACCACCACCTCAGACTGACAGCCCTGCAGTCTCACATACAGACGTCTGTCTGTGAGGTAGTTGTGGATCCAAGCCGTCAGGGAGTCCTCCACACACATCACTGCTAGTTTGTCAGCCAGCAGTGATGGCTTGATGGTGTTAAATGCACTGGAGAAGTCGAAGAACATGGTCCTCACCATGCTCTGTGGCCTCTCCAGGTGTGTGTAGGCCCTGTGCAGCATGTAAATGATGGCATCCTCCACCCCAATGCTCTCCTGGTATGCAAACTGCATACCAGGGGTCCAGGAAGTCCTTCGGGGGGTCCAGGAAGTCCTTCACCTGGGGCTTAAGGTGTTGCAGCACTAGCCTCTCCAGGATCTTCATGACCTGTGGTGTCAGGGCGACAGGTCTGTAGTCGTTTGGGGTGCTGGGCCGTCCCTTCTTTGGCACTGGGACGATGCAAGAGGTCTTCCAGAGCTGTGGCACCCTCCTCAGTCTTAGAGATAGACTGAAGAGATGTTGGAATGTGTCCGCCAGCTCTCCAGCACACACCTTCAGAACCCTGGGGTTGATGTTGTCTGGACCTCTGGACTTGTTCACATTCGCCCTGGAGAGCTGCCTTCTCACCTGCTCAGATGTTATAAAGCTGTGAGTACAGGTGTCTCCAGGTGTGAAGCATGCTCCCTGGCTCCTGGTGTTGGTGAGGGGAGGCAACTGCTGCTGGGGTGTGAGGGGGTCAGGGGGAGTGGGGGCTACTGTGGGGTAGTGGTGGTCTAGTGGATAGTGAGTTGGACTTGGGATCGGAAGGTTGTGAGTTCAAATCCCGCCTGAAGCCACACCACTAATGTGCCCTTGGGTAAGGCACTTAGCCCTCAGTTACTCCAGGGGGAATGTCCCTGTAATTCGTAATTGTAAGTCGCTTTGGATAAAAGCGTCTGCTAAATGGCAAAATTAAATAATTAATTACTGTTGCCAGGGGTGCGGTACATTGGAGAGGGGAGGAGAGGGTCGGGGGCTGTGGGGGGTGACAGGGGGATGGGGATGCAGCTCTCTGATGAGTGAAGCAGAGAGCTGCTAGATACAATGGTCAGTACAGAGCTGCAGCCGCTCATAGGTGGAGCTGCGTTAGTGATACAAGATCATTATTACATACTTATTCATTACAATCAAATACAATCAGTTAGGGATGTCCCGATCCCACTTTTTCACTACCGATACCGATACCGATACCTGGGCTTCGGGTATCGGCGATACCGATACCGATCCGATATTTGTATACATTTTTTGACCCCTGAATAATAACAAATACCTCCCCAGTATATAGTCCACACCAACAACAGTTAAATTAAAGACTGCCAGCCTTTATTAAAGCAACAAATGCGACGTGTTGTGGATTGGAACTACGGATCATAAGCTTTCAAATGATGTGTCATACATTGAAATCCGAAAAAATATGAAGTTAGAGTCATTTGAATGTTGTTAGACGTCAGGTACATATAGGGTTAACCTCTTTGTAATGAAACCGGAAGCACACAGCGCTATGCGCATTTTAAGCGCATATAGGACTCGCGTGAAGCATTTCTGCGACTCGCGTGAAGCATTTCTGCGATACGCGTTTCTGTTCACTGTTTTCATTCCCCCATCGCTTATACACATAAGTTTGACTGCGGATGACAGTAGGATCGGATCGGAGCCTTTTTTTTCTGGTGCGATCCCCGATCCAGCATTCAGGACCAATATCGGGTCGATATCCGATATCAGTATTGGATCGGGACATCCCTACAATCAGTCAAATGTAGTTAGTTGTTCATAGCTACAGTGGTGGTTTTCGTAACAACTAGTGGAGTGTTTCCTCCAGGATTTTTTCACATTAGTGGCGGGGTGGTCAGTTTTCGCGCGCAATTCTTTTCGCGTGCACACGCATGAAACGCGCACTGGCTCTCAAAACAAAGACGTAATTTCACCAAAAACTAGAGGATAGCAACATTTATTTTATTTTTAAATTGCGGTTAAGCCATTAAAGCCGAGCAGGTGATTTTATATAGAAGGTGATCAAATACCAAGATATCGTACAGCTGCAGCAGAACATGCGGAACGCGCATACAGCACTGAACATAGGTTACCGTATAATATACATGTGACTGACAGACTGACAGGCAAATAAGCATCTCTGACACACAATGGAACAGTTATCACTTTTATAAAAATATATATGTCTATATTGTAGGGACTATTAGTCAATAGAATGTCAAGCAGGGTAGATTTCCTAGGGTTTTCCAAATGATGGCGTGTGGACTTGGATATTAATTAGAGATGCTCCGATCAGGGTTTTTGGTGCCGATCACTGATCACCGATCACTGGAATCAGTGATCTGCCGATCCGATATCACCGATCACCGATCACAGCGTCGAAAATGGCAATTGAAGCATTCTATTTATTGTGTAGCATTATTATAACTGCTCCAGTTTGGTATTCTTCTGATAGACAGACAAGCAGCCCACGATTCTTGTACTGATGTTATTTATTTTGTGTGCACACGTACACACAAACACCGTGAAAAACGGTGAAGTGAAACAAACACCAATTACACATTGAAACCAGTCAGCACGGCATTCCGACCTCACATACATGTGAGAAATTACTTTAAATCAAAATGCACAGTAAAACAGTGACAAACAAAACAACAACATACCGTGTGCGCCTTCTACTCAGAACCTCTGGTGCAGCTAGAATAGTTAAACACCGTCTTACACATCAAACTTCTCTTCATGAGTGCCGGAAGACGCCTACACAAGTTATATATATACATCCCGTCTCATCGCGAGACCACGGTACGTGAACAGCGAGGTGACGTCAACACGTACACGTTTAGATAAACAAAATAAACACATATGTCAACACGTACAAGTTTAGATAAACAACATAAACAATAATTGTACAACAATAACATATACATTTATATAAAGAATCTTTTTACAGTAAGAAAATAAGAACATCTTTACTATGACAGTTACACTGCCACCAAAATTACAAAGATTTTCTTAACCAAAATGTTTTACCTTATCAATAAATCCTGTAATTTTCCTATAAGATGGAAATTAACTTTCAAATAACCAACCCATTATTTCTAAATGTTTACGGCTTCCGTAAAACATAAACTCCGTAAACATTTTTGGGTTTTAGGAACTCTCCACTAGTACTACTAATTTTTGAACTGGACGCTCAAGAAAAGATGGTTGCGTCAAGCGTTCACCTTTCTTTCCTAAGTTACTTTGGCCTACTTTTTAACCTTTCGCACCAGACCATCTTCATCTTCACTTGTCTTAACAATTCTGGCTAGCTTCCACTAATTTCTGGGAACATTTGTTAACACAGTGTTAAGAGAATCATGAAGCACTGTGATATATTTTCTTATGTGCAGTCACATTTTGGACATAATTCAGTTGGCAGGAAGTTCTCTTATTTAATAATTAAGCACGTCTGATTGTGTCCTTTCACCCGCTCCTTCACTGCTTGCTCTTTTGCTTCTCTGCTTTGTTTTATTTTTATTTTTATTTTTATTTTTTCGTTTCTGCCTGCCTAGCTGTCTGAAGTGCAGCCTCTTGGGGTTTAGTCCGTAGGCCCTCAGCCTCTGTCCTCTGAACTCTCGGCCCCCCATCTTCACCCTGAAGGGCCCTGGCATGAGGCGTCCTCCGGACTGCCTGTGTTTCTTCTTGAGCCATTTTGGCCTTTCAGTCCTAGGCTTGGCCGTTGCTGTTGTCTCCTTGACGACGGTTTCGGCTGTCTCCTTGACGACGGTCTCAGCTGTCTCCTTGACGGCGGTTTCTGCTGTCTCCTTGACAGCTGTGTCTGCTGTCATCTTCTTCTTGGGGACCAGGAAGTCATCCTCGCCCTCCTCTCCGGCCTGTCTCAGGGCCTGGACCACAGGGCCTTCAGCAGAGTCTAATGAGGTGGCCAGGCTGGGTCCAGCCTCACTGTTCTTGCCTTCTGCCTGGTCTTTGTCCTCCTCGGAATAGAAGGAGCTCAAGATTTCTTTCTTTTTGCTTTGATTTTTGGCTATAACGACCTGCTTGTTGTTCGGAAGCTGAGGACGCTCTCTGAAGGGTAGGGGCATTTCCAAATCCCTTGAGCTTGTGCGAGGTGTTTTTGATCCTACTATGCTCCAGCCTAAATCCGTCTTGACTGCGTATGGATCGTAGTCTTCCCCTGATATCACTTGTTTTGGTTTCAGGGCCCTTGCACAGTCATAGCCAATTAGGAGTCCTACAGGACAGTTCAACAGATCTGGCATATCTTCTGCTATGCTGAGAAGGTGCGTCCACTCTTTCGCACTTTCACGAGTGGGTATACTATTTTGCTCCACTGGTATGTATTCTTGAGTGTATGCGGGTGGTAGCTTGATGCACTCTTGTGACATGTACCCTCTCACTTTCAGCCCAACCACTCTTTGACAGTTCACTATTGAACCCCTGTCAGTCATTGTTGACAACTTCAATTTGATTGGTTCTGTGTCTGCTTGTATCTTTTCACAGACCTCTTGGTCAATAAATGTATTACTGCTCTGTGTGTCCAGTATAGGGCAGCAACGATTAGTCGACTAGCCACGACTAATCGACAACGAAAATTCGTCGACGTGAAATGTTGCTGTCGACTAATCGCATAAAAATTTGTATTAAAAAAACGGGATTTTTTTTTTTTTTTTTTTTTTTTTCAACGGGAGCCATGCAAGAATCAGCTGGGTAAGTTTTAGCTAACGTTGTTAGCCAACTGGCTAATGTTATATTGTTAGGGTCGTAATGTTTATGTTAGCTTTACTGTTACATGTTGGAAAACAACGTCTCATGGACAGGGCTGTACATGCTATGAGCGTTTGTGCTATTAATTTATTTGCCCTGTGGCACGCATGTGACAGACAGAGGCGCTTGTATGTAACGTTACGTAGCAGGGGTTTTCCATGTTGAAGCCAGGAGAACGCGAGATGAAATGAAGTGAGGGGTGGTCGCTATTAAAATACCAGGTAGTCATGGTGGATGATCATGAATGATGCTTGATAAGTGAATGCTATTTCAATTATGTTGAGTCCACCAGCGAGCTGTCTGTAAGATAAACAGCGCCAAGCGTAGCCTACTAACGTGAGCTGTCTGTAGTCTAGCCAGCAATGCTAGCTAGCCAGTCAACTAGCTCTGTGAGCAGCTGTAGCTTGGCGTAACGTTAGGTTAGATAGCTAGTTAAGCCGGATTTATGCTTCTGCGTCGCCATTTACGCGCAGCGAAAAGCCACACGACTAATCGCGACTAATCGAAAAATAATCGACAGATTAGTCGACTACCAAAATAATCGTTAGTTGCAGCCCTAGTCCAGTAATGCATACACTAAGGTTTCAGGGCTGTTTTTTGCCGCACAAGAGAGCCACACCGGAACAATCATTGAAGTGCGATCACTGTTGTCCACTCCCACGCTGCATAAGGCAGTGGAAGTACTTTCCTTTGGTGGACGTGCTTCTGGTCTTTCTCCTTGTACATGTTCTTCATGAAGCGGAGAGGGATGGCTCCGCTTGCAAATATTGCAAGTAGCTCTTTTTCTACAGTTTTTGGAGACATGGCCAACTCTGAGACATCCGAAGCACATATTGTTGTCGAAGATAAACCTTTTCTTTTCCTCCAGAGGCATTGCTGCAAACGTTTCACATTTATATATGAAGTGGTTTTCTTGACAGCAAATGCATTCTAACTGCCCATTGCTTTCAGTGGCCGAAGGGCTGGTGTTGAAACCTGTGTTACTTTCTGCTCCACTTGAGTACCTTGAAGTGGCATTTGGTTTTTGTGACACCTTTGTTGACGTCGCCATGGAGCTGGCTTTGTGACGCTTCTGTTCCCTCTGTTCTGGTTTTTCTTCTGTCTGCTTTAATGCATGAAGGGAGGAAACTGGATTGCATGCAATGCGTGCCTCATCTGCCACAAAGTCCGAGAACTCCTTGAAACCTGGATATGGCTTTCCTTCATCCAGTGCTCGAGTGACGTAACGGTTCCAGCGGCTTGTTGCCCAGTCAGGAAGTTTCAGTAGTAACTTCTGGTTTTCTTCACAGTCGTCTAAAACCTTTAGACCTTGTACATGGGGCATTGCATTCTTGCAGGAGATGAGGAAGTCACTAAACTCCCTTAGTTTAAGCGAGTCTCTTGGACCAATCTTTGGCCAACTACTCAGCTTTCCCCGGAATGCTCTTTGGACCACGAAGGAGTGGCCATAGCGCTTGTTCAAGGCATCCCAAGCCTGTGTGTATGCTTCCGCATCAGTTCTATAGAATGTTCCTTCTAACACACTAAGTGCTTCCCCACCTATGTATTTTTTCAAATAGAACATCCTATATGCTGGGTTTGTACAGCTTGTTTCGATTAAAGCCTTGAAGCCATTACTCCATTCCATGAATTTAAGTGGGTCTCCTGTGAACATGAACGGCTCTGGTGCTGGAAGTCTAGTCATTGCCAGGGATTCTTTTAATGCATGAAGCATCGAGGCTTCATTCTCCTTTGGCTCTGGGTTGCTTTCATAGCAAGGAGGGACTGAAGCACTTTGGGAAACTTGAGCACATGGAGTGCTGTCATGCTGTATTGGAATCTGACTTGTTGGAGGCCAAGTGGTTATTACTTTAATATTTCCTATTTCAGCATTACCTTTTGATTCCTCTTCAGCATACACATTGTATTCAGCCTCCATGGCTTCAAGGTCCCTTTGATCTTCCAGCATCTTCAACCTCACTTGCTGGGCTAGCACCTCCTTCTGCCACCTCTCTTGCAGGGCTAGCACCTCCATCTTCTGAGTGGAGACGTCCCTTTCCCTGTTTATTTCAGCGCGTTTTGCTGCCAAACGTGCCGCTACATCTGTCTTCTTCTCTGAGACCTGACTTCCTTGATGACTACTCTGCCTATCTCTTGACACAGTTGATCCATAAATTGACCTAGCATCTTCTCTTTGGAGTAACTGTTGTAGAGCCTTGTTTGCATCCACTTCATCAAACTTCTTAATATCAGCTTCTGTATAACGCTTTTCAAGGTGAGCAGTTATTTCAGTAGTAACTGAGGTGCAGCTATCTATTTTCCTTTTTATATCTTGAGTTGGAATGGCCAGAGCACGTAAAATCTCATATACTTGTTTTAGTTCTGACTCATATTTGACTACGGCTGTGATCATTTCACTTAACTCAATTTTAGAGCGTTCTTCCTTTAGTTTAGATCTCACGAGTTGAACCTCTGCTTTGAAGTTTACATATGAGCGCATAAACTTTCTTTCTTTGTTTGCTATCTCATTCTTTTTTAACTCAAGCATTTTCACTGTTGGGCGTCTTTCCCTTTCTGATCGCCTCAGCTCTGATTCAGATTCAGATGATAGCTCCTGGAGCCCTTCTTTATTTGTTTCTAAATCTGCATAAATTTCCCTTATGCGATCTTTAATTGGTTGTATTTCTGAGTCGTCGATTTCGGTATCTAATCTCTCCTCTAATTGTGCCTTTTCAATTTCTAGAGACAGCATTATTTGCTCTAGTGTACACATTTCTGATATACTCTGGTCCATTTTAGCTTAACTACTTTGTAACTATATTATTTCAATCCCAAATGACAAGGCAAACTATAGAACCATTAGGTAAATGCACAATATCAATTATCAAACAAGTTACACATTTCTCTGATCAACTTACAGAATTATCAATATGCAATAATTACATTTTCTACATGTATTATTAGTATGACATCAAATATAGAAGAGACTGTGTTTCCAAACTCAAAGATACATTCTTTCTGACCTGGTATCCCAAAGGTGTAATGAATTGTCCAAGGGAAATGTCCAAGGGTGTTGAAATACTGCCACCTTGTGGCTGTCCTCGGCAATGGCAGTCTTTTATTCTTCAAATGACGCAAACAGTCACGTCAACGAACGCTGGGGACCCTGGGATATGTAGGCAGATCTTTCACGTGGAATGCGGCGATGGAGTCTTTCATGGCGCAGGTTTTGCTCTATCCTGGCAGGAACGCTGGCGACCCTCGTTGCTCAGTCCATGGCTGTTGAGATGATTCTTTCACTCGTCCTAGGTTTGGCCACGTTTTCACTCCATGCCATATACGACGTTACGTTTTTCACTATAACTGCTCCAGTTTGGTATTCTTCTGATAGACAGACAAGCAGCCCACGATTCTTGTACTGATGTTATTTATTTTGTGTGCACACGTACACACAAACACCGTGAAAAACTGTGAAGTGAAACAAACACCAATTACACATTGAAACCAGTCAGCACGGCATTCCGACCTCACATACATGTGAGAAATTACTTTAAATCAAAATGCACAGTAAAACAGTGACAAACAAAACAACAACATACCGTGTGCGCCTTCTACTCAGAACCTCTGGTGCAGCTAGAATAGTTAAACACCGTCTTACACATCAAACTTCTCTTCATGAGTGCCGGAAGACGCCTACACGAGTTATATATATACATCCCGTCTCATCGCGAGACCACGGTACGTGAACAGCGAGGTGACGTCAACACGTACACGTTTAGATAAACAAAATAAACACATATGTCAACACGTACAAGTTTAGATAAACAACATAAACAATAATTGTACAACAATAACATATACATTTATATAAAGAATCTTTTTACAGTAAGAAAATAAGAACATCTTTACTATGACAGTTACAATTATTTATGTTTTTAATTATTCTTAACACCATTGACATTGTATATTAAGTATTCAAATGAAATTAGGAGATGAGAAAGTATCATGAATTGACAACCATCTGTTTTATTGAATTCACAACCACCTGTAGCTTACTTCAGGAAAAACAAATAAAATGTGAAAATAAAAATCATAATAAATAAAATGTACACTGTCACATCAAATGTGCAACATTCCACTCGAATGAGAGGAACTAGGGGCTCTTAGACAACTTGGAGCTTATACTGTAGCTTTCCTGAGAAACAATAAACATACCCAAACTAAACTGCAACATAAACAGGCTATAGCCAAATATAAAATACTGTTTCAAGTAGGGGTGGGACGATTAGAAAATGTCATGTCACGATTATCGTAGGCAAAATAATCGCGATCCACGATATTATCGCGAGAATAAAAAATAAAATAAAAAAGCCAATAAAACACACTGTAATCACTAGGGATGCACGATATTATCGGCACCGATAATGGGAAATTAATGTTTATCGGTTTTATAGAATTTTAGCCGATATTTAACCGATAATATGAAGCCGGAAATATAAACATGCCTTCCCCGGTGGCGAATCCGGAACCTAGGATGGTAGGGGAAGGTAGGGCAATACCGCTACCTGATTGGTTGGCGAAGCAGGGAAGGCGAGTCGGCAGCCAATGAGGGGGCTCTTCACGAGTGCTTCGCCAACCAATCAGGTAGCGGTATTGCCCTACCTTCCCCTACCATCCTAGGTTCCGCAAATTTGCTCCCCGGTGTGGACATTCTTCACAGTTTCTGAGGCAGATAGTGCGTTTGCAATTTGCAATACATGTTCGACAAAAGTTCGGAGAGGAGGGCAAAGGTCTACGAGTTACAACACAACGAGTCTCATAAGTCACATTAAGATTCACCATTGCAAGCACGCTGTATGGAAGGAATATCAACACTAGTAGCCTAGTAGCAGTGGCGGCTGGTGGCCAAACATTTGGGTGGGGCACAGCAGTGTGGCGGGGGGGTCCTCTTTCGCGTGCACGATTTTTTTTCGCGTGCACGCGCATAAAACACGCACTGGCATTACAACCATTGTATAATTTCAACTTTCACCCTTAAAATGACCTTGTGGGCCATGGAGAAGTTACCCTGTCAACTACAGACACTGAGGTGGAAGAGTGACCGGTCTATGGACGTCGGTACGGTCCAATACCCAGTGTCAGACAAGGAGGAAGTCTAGTCAACAAGGCTAGTACAGGCCTCACAGCTACACTCAGGTTAATAAAGGTAGCAGATGAATATGTGTACTATGTGTCTGTGTGACATGGCTACATCAATGAGCAGAGATGAATGCTGCAGTCAGTAGTACAGTAACTATCTATTTCATAGACACATGATGGAGGATGATGGAGAGTGATGGTGGTCAACACATCACAGCAGGTCAACACATTCAATGATGTATCACAACCAGACCATGTCAGAAACACAACCAGACCATGTCAGAAACACAACCAGACCATGTCTGTATCACAACCAGACCATGTCTGTAACACAACCAGACCATGTCAGAAACACAACCAGACCATGTCAGAAACACAACAATGCATCAGCTGAGTTAAAGAAAACCAACTCTTACCTTTGATGACAGAACATGAGCCGTGTTTACCCGTACCGCCGCCTTGCCCCGCGCATATTGCTATGAATAGTTCGAAGATAGGTGCTTGCACGTTAGGTGCAAGGCTGCTTGGTTAACCCATTAGCAGGAACATTATTAGTTGCACAAAATAGGCTGATTTAATTGACCATGAACATCAGAGACAGACATTACGAATGTTCATTTAAAATACTCCGGAAGCCCGAAGTCCGGAAAACCGGAAGTCGGGAGTCCTCAGCATAATGCATTGTCTGCAATACAACCGGAGATTTCTTGGCCAGGGCGCACAAATGTGCGTCCTGGCCAAGAAATAGAGACAGCCAATTGGAGCGCTGCTACAGCTCACGTGTAAACGAAAAGTATTCGTCCTGGCATAGACTTGCATTGACACGGCGCCCCGCGTTCTCTCCCTATGTATTTTAACAGTGAGTTTTACACACACACACACACACACACACACACACACACACACACACACACAGAGATAAAAATGTTTATTGTATTGGAGGATTTTTAATGAATGCTGATAGGCGCCGACAGAATATCAGCCGCATTTTGTGAATAAACAATGTTTATTTAAAAAAAAAACTTTTACAAATCGCAACGAGGAAGTGAAGGTGGGGGCGGCGCCCCAGCGCCCTCTATCGGCCAGCCGCCACTGCCTAGTAGCCTAGCCGCGGAAAAAAAGCTGCTGTGCCTATTGAACACGCATTTGAAAACTGCAGGAAGTTCACTCGAGACAGCTCAAAGGCTCAAGCAATCAATGAAAAAATAATGGCCCTTGACGACCAGCCTTTCTCTGTAGTAGAAGATAAAGGATTTCGCCAGCTAATTTCACATTTAGAGCCCCGGTATACACTCCCAAGTCGCCGCTATTTTGCAGACGTGTGCCTGCCTGCTCTGTATGATACAGTCGCCACACACATCCATAGTCTGATCGATACTAGCGTAAGCCAGATAAGTTTTACCACGGACATATGGACTTCTGACGTTAGTCCAGTCAGTATGCTTAGTTTGACGGCCCAGTGGCTGGATGAGGACTTCAATATGAAGAAGACACTGCTGCATGCGCTGGAGTTCTCCGGTTCGCATACTGCGACAGCCATCCGCGGGGCTTTTGAAACCATGTTTGGAGAAGGCTTAGGTGAGCCTTTTTTGTTTTCATAAAAGGAGGCCAGATCTTGGCTAAAAAAAGCATTGTGCACTGTCTATAACAGATTCTGTTTGTTAGAGGAAATAATTAGAGATGCTCCGATCAGGGTTTTTGGTGCCGATCACCGATCACCGATCACTGGAATCAGTGATCTGCCGATCCGATATCACCGATCACAGCGTCGAAAATGGCAATTGAAGCATTCTATTTATTGTGTAGCATTATTTATGTTTTAAATTATTCTTAACACCATTGACATTGTATATTAAGTATTTAAATGAAATTAGGAGATGAGAAAGTATCATGAATTGACGACCATCTGTTTTATTGAATTCACAACCACCTGTAGCTTACTTCAGGAAAAACAAATAAAATGTGAAAATAAAAATCATAATAAATAAAATGTACACTGTCACATCAAATGTGCAACATTCCACTCGAATGAGAGGAACTAGGGGCTCTTAGAGAACTTGGAGCTTATACTGTAACAGTAGCTTTCTTGAGGAACAATAAACATACCCAAACTAAACTGCAACATAAACAGGCTATAGCCAAATATAAAATACTGTTTCAAGTCAGTCAGTTTCAAGTCATATTTAGGAGGAGATAAGACAGCAAGTCAGCAATAATCAATAAAACAAAAAAACAAAACATTGCACCTAAGGAGATTTCAGACTCAAACCTTACTTCTGATTAAGCAGCATCACTGGCAGATTAGCCTTGAGAAATACAAGCATCTCAGCGTTTTTGGCACTCAGCCTGTTCCTCTTATCATCTAAAATATGTCCTGCTGCTGAAAAGTCGCTCGCTATCTACACTTGTGCAAGGTGCACAGAGGAAGACCTAAAACTCACGCGCTAATAGTTGTTGTTGCTATGGGCCAAGTGACTTCCTGCTCGCGGGGTCACATGACGTCGGTGAACACTACCTACACTACGCTCGTGAAGTCGCGCTGGAACTCTGACCAGCACTCGTGGAACGCCTCTCGTCCAATCAAAGCACTCGGTCCCTTTATGACGTCGAGCCCAGTGTGCGCTTCGGCGCTCTCTGAGCGAATCGACGAACGCAGCAAATGCCGTATGATATTCGTGGTATTGAAAGACCTTGCGTGCGTTCCTCCGCAAGGTATTTCTTTTGAGCAGACATTACAAACGGCATATTTGTTGTCTCTTTCCGACACTGTGTAATATTTCCAGACTGGCGACGCCATTTTGTAAACTGATCGGTCATGTTTGATCGGCCGTTTTGAGAACTCCGATCAAAACCGATCAAGGCCATATCGGCCGATACCGATCGGCGCCGATCAGATCGGAGCATCACTAGAAATAATAAATGAACATTTGAAGAGTCAGAAGTGTTCTCTTTGTTGTGTTAACAATAGTGATGTAAGTTAGATTTGGTGAGATCACTATGGAATATTAAATCATCAATCTTTGCTCACTACATAGCCTTTCTTACCTTCAGGTGTGCATGAACTACAGGTTATGAACTGTGAAATTATATCTGAATGGTCTTTATTGTCATTGATATAGTACAGGTACCAAACAACGAAATTTGGGAGGGGGGGGCTCCCCTGGTGCTAGGAAAGATTTAAAAAAAAAAAAAATCGGTTATCGGCCACGAGAAGCGGGTAAATATCGGTATCGGTATCGGTTGGGAAAAATGCATATCGTGCATCCCTAGTAATCACTTTAACTTAGATGTTGTTGTATTTTTAGGACATTTTAAGTCAGAAATTCAAATTCAGATTCTAGTGGCACATATCTCTGGCCATAATCCGGGTCCTTAAGAAAGAGCAATTCCTTTTCGGCCAATCAGCACCTTTCATTAACGTACCCAAGGAAGTTTAAAGAACGCACTCCCAGTGTTGCCAACTTCCAGAGCCCCTTGGCGACTTAATTAGTCAAAAGCGACCAGCGACAAATCTAACTTCCTTTTCTGGTCATTTGGGGAATTACTGTAAAGTATCTAACATATCCCGTATTCCACGGTTCACGTTACAACCGAGCTCAGGAGAGACGAGTAGGGATACAGTCTATGGCGAGCGAGGGTTGCCGTCTCCTCTCTCCCTCAACACTCACTCCCGCGGCCAGTCTGATAGCAGCCACGGGGAGCGTACCGTTGTTCCCCGGGTCCTCGCAGGGGGTTCGGGCAAAGTTCGGGAAATAACGGACGGTTGTCATGTGTTTATACAGCATGGATGTTACGTGCCTAATGCCTTTGATGCGCACACTTGCTACTTGCCGCTTTAATCATTGTATTTAGCCTATAGCACAAGTCATGCATTGCATGTAACCTCAAGTGCTGAACAGTATTAAGTAAACCACAATATATTTGCTAAAGCTTAGGGGCGACCGTGCCTTTTGCAGCCATAGACTGTCACTGCCTGGTAATAACAAGGAAGGCCAATGACAGTATCCCGTCTAAAGTTTTTCACCAGCCATGGTGAGTAGGCTAGCATACGTTACCTAGTGACTGACTGACAAGGCTGACTTGACAGTAACGTTACCCATGCAGGCTGAACAATAGTGCAAGACAAGTTCTGTGAGGATATTCGCGCGCGGCTCATGTGAGGAATTGCAATTATATTACAGTAACAGTCGCTAACTTGACTGCAAAAGTAATGTAGCCTAGGCTGAAAAATAGCGGCAGACATTTGTTAAACACAGTTTATTCATAACATACGATTATGACGATTATTCAAATAATTTAAATTCTCCACGATTAAGTTATCGCGGGTGTTTTTATCGCGATTACTGATAAAAAACGATAATCGTCCCATCCCTAGTTTCAAGTCAGTCAGTTTCAAGTCATATTTAGGAGGAGATAATCAGCAATAATCAATAAAACTAAAAAACAAAACATTGCACCTAAGGAGATTTCAGACTCAAACCTTACTTCTGATTAAGCCACGGGTAGTGTTGTTCCGATACCGATACTAGTATCGGCATGGCCACCGATACGCACAAAAATGCTGGTATCGGTATCGGCGAGTACTTTACAAAAACGTGTTTTTTTTTTTTTTTTTACTTAAGTTTTACAAAAACTTTAATCGTCCAGGACTAGGCTTAAGCCTTGTCTCTGAAACCGGCCCATGAGTTTTACAAAGGTTTTGAGCAGTGCCAGACTAAGTGTTAGCAATAATTTTACATCGAGGTTAGTATGCGGCTCAAAAAACATGTTTTTTTGTTTTGTTTTTTCAAACGCCGTGGTATCGGATCGGTACTCGGTATCGGCAAGTACTGCACGGTCAGGTATCGGTATCGGTATCGGGATCAAAAAATGGTATCGGAACAACACTAGCCACGGGGGTAGTGGTGGTCTAGAGGATAGTGAGATGGACTTGTGATCGGAAGGTTGTGAGTTCAAATCCCGCCTGAAACCACACCACTACTAGTGTGCCCTTGATTAAGGCACTTAGCCCTCAGTTACTACAGGGGGACTGTCCCTGTAATTCTTAATTGTAAATCGCTTTGGATTAAAAGCGTCTGCTAAATGTGGACTTCAGCTCTGCTTTCAACACCATCCTTCCAGACAGGCTAGTGACCAAACTACTAGACCTGGGACTATCACACTCTATCTGTGCATGGATCAAGGACTTCCTGTCTGACCGCCCCCAGAGGGTGCGGGTGGGCTCCCACACCTCCACAGCCCTCAGACTCAGCACTGGGTCCCCCCAGGGCTGCATGCTAAGCCCCATCCTCTACAACCTCTACACCTACGACTTCACCCCCGTCCACCCCAGCAACTCCATCGTAAAGTTTGCAGACGACACCACCGTGGTGGGCTGCATCTCGGGGGGGGACGAGGCGGCGTACAGGGATGAGGTGGAGCAGCTGGGCAAGCTGTGCAAGGTTAACAACCTGCTGCTGAACCAGTCAAAGACCCAGGAAATCATCGTGGACTTCAGGAGGAAAAAATCTGAGGTCCAGCCCCTGCTCGTCGATGGAGGGAGCGTGGAGAGAGTCTCAACTAGGGGTGGGACGATTAGAAAATGTCATGTCACGATTATCGTGGGCAAAATAATCGCGATCCACGATATTATCGCGAGAATTTAAAAAAAAAAAAAAAAAAAAAACTTTTTTTTAGAATGCCAATAAAACACACTGTAATCACTTTAACTTAGATTTTGTTGTATTTTTATTGAATCATGTTAATAACATTAACATCATTTTAAAAACATCTTGACAAAAATAAAAATCTTTAATAAAATCTTAAATAAGGTAATGATAAATTATAAGGTATCACTGCATAAATAAAGGAAAAAAATACTGTCAAACAAAACTTGAACACTTACACCTTTCTGTCATCAAACTGAGTGCTAGCCTTGTGGCTTAGAGACTTGAAAGCTTCAAGATAGGTTAAAGTGCAAAAATGTCAACAAAATGTTCACTTTTTCTGCCTTTAGCTGTGCTCGGAGAGGTGTGAGTATGTGCCCACTGGCACTAAACACTCTCTCTGAAGGAACACTAGTTGCAGGTATGCATAGAAGCCTGCGTGCAACCCTGGAAAGGTGAGGCAATGGACACGGGGCCGATGCAGCCATGGTGAGAAGGCTAGCATACGTTAGTGACTGACTGACAAGGCTGACTTGACAGTCACGTTACCCATGCAGGCTGAACAATCGCGCGAGACAAATTTCTGTGAGGATATTCGCGCGCGGCTCATGTGAGAAATCTCAATTATATTACTATTTATTTATAACATACGATTATTACATCCTCCCTCTCGCCAGTTTGGGGCAACATAGACTTCTCCCCTGGTGCCACGGATAGGGGTTTCAAGCGGTGGGACAGCAAAGGGATGGTTACTATCGGACATTTATATGATACGGAAATACTACTTTCATTTGACCAATTATGTAAGAAATATGACCTACCACGAAATGAGTTTTTCAGATACCTTCAGATACGAAGTTTTTTAAATAGCCAAAAAGACACTGGCCTCTGTCACCAACCCTCTCCGCTGGAGGAGATAGTCTCTGCTGGAAAGACGAGAGGCATTCTGGGGCTTGGGTATAGAGCACTTTCGAAATATGATAAAGGCAAACCTGCATTTACGCCCAAAGACTGGAATAATGACCTGAACATTAATACTGATGCAGCAACTTGGTCACTAATATGGCAATCGGCAAACGACATCTCAATCTGTAATAGGACGAAGGAAACGCAATTTAGACTACTACAACGTTTGCAGATTACTCCCCAACTTAGACATAAAATGGATCATAACAAATCGGAAATGTGTACAAAGTGTATTACCGAGGTTGGGAGCTTTGTTCATTGTGTTTGGACTTGTAGATATATAGATGATTACTGGAAAGGTATAGTGGATAAAATTCATCTAATTCTAGATGTTACATTGGATAAGGACCCCATGTGTCTATTGTTTGGGTTGCCAGACAAACAACTTAAAAGTATGCATTCCAAAAGACTTCTGTGTATCCTCACTTTTTGTGCAAGGAAAAATATATTGCTGAAATGGATAGACTGCAAACCGCCTACAATAGCTGGATGGCACAAGGTAATTTTTGATATGATTCCTATGGAATATATGACATAAGTGTAAGATAAAGACATTCTATAAGATTTGGTCTCCGTTCTTAGATTATATTGGTACCAGACTGGCTGCCATTGTAATGAAAGGTTTGGTGGATTACACTCAAGAAAGTACACAAGACTAATGTGTAACAGATCTACAATGTATGGGTCACAATATTATTTACTGTGCTGGTGTTGTGCTGCCGCTGTGTTTAGGACTGTAAGACATGGATGCTGTCCATGGAGGACGGAGGATGGGGGTGATCCCCCCATATATTATGGCATTTGTTGTCATTTTCTTTTCTGTTTATTTCTGATATGTGACATGGCCTCCTCCCCCCCCTGTTTTTTTGTTTTTGTTTTGTTTTGTTTGTCTTTGTTTTTTGTTTGTAAAAAAAAAGAGAAAGAAAATTTTCTGTTATTGTTTATGGACAATGTACTGCATAACAAAGTGCAAAACCAGTGGCGGCTGGCCAATAGAGGGCACTAGGGCGCCGCCCCCACCTTCCAACGCAGCCCCACTTCTTGTAAAATATTTTTTACAAATAAACATTGTTTATTCATAAAATGCGGCTGATATTCTGTCAGCGCCTATCAGCATTCATTAAAAATCCTCGAAAATACATAGGGGAGGAGTCGGGCGCCGGCCGAATGGCAGTCAATGGCAGGCCAAATACTTTTGGCTTACACGTGAGCTGTAGCAGCACTCCAATTGGCTGTCTCCTATTCCCCGGTCGGGGCGCAGAAAAATGCGCCCTGAGCATGCGCAGATTATAGGTTTACCTAGGCTGCAGCCTAGGGCCACTACCACTAGGGGTAGTAAAAAAAAAAAAAAGGGTGTGAGACTTGAGAGCCCTGAATATCCGGTTGTTAAGACTGACGTCAAACGTGACGTTTTGCAATTTCCGGCTCCAAACCAGAAATTCTCCGCACCAGAATACCAGTGTACTACAGCGGTAGAATGACAGTTCAATCGTTTTTTAGATTCGGATCTATTCATACACAGCACTTTGCCGTTTACCCCATATTGTCAGGGTATTTGAGCCTCGGAAAAGCGCTATATAAATATAATTTATAATTATTATTATTATTGCGGCATTTCGAAGACAGCGCCTCAGCCAACTTTGGACCCGGAAACACGTCACGACTTAACAACAGAGACAGACAACAAGGAGAGGAGAGCAATAGAGAGACAGACAACAAGGAGAGGAGAGCAACAGAGACAGAACTGAGGTGAGGTGAGCAACAGAGATAGTTCAGGATGATAACAAACAGTTCAGTATGACAGAGACAACTAATAGAAAGACAACTGTATGATTATAGAGTTTACATGTTCAAGGACATATTGTATGATAATAGATGATAATTTGATAATTTGATAATTTGATAATTTAATTAAAGAAGTAACAAAGAACACATTTATTATCACAATTGCACTGTGTTCCATGTCTTTCTCCATTGAACAAATAATGCCTAGTTGAATGGCTAAACAAGACAACTGTCTGGACAGTACTGCTAGAATTATTCACCTTACTAATGCACAGATAGACAAAGGGTATAAGTCCATTCTGTTAACATTAGGTTTACTCTGCTAATAAAGACTATTCCAGTTGATTTGTCAGTTGTGCATTATATTTTTGTTGTGTTTGCAGTTTGCCCTTTAATAAGTTATATATACAAATAATTAAGTTATATATATATATTCTCATGCTAACATCGACTGTAAATCCAGATTTTAAAGTTGATATTCTTCCCCGTGGAGCATGCCCCCATAACCTGTGCCCCACCCAAAATTTGTATCACCAGCCGCCACTGTGCAAAACTAGTTTTCTACTATAAATGGGACAATAACCTCCCCCACGGATACTAGTTGTTGTTGTTATGTCCTGTTGTGTACATGTCTCTGTGAAACTCAATAAAAATATTAACAACAACAACAAAAAAACACATAGGTCACATACATTAATACATACAATAAAAACAGACAGATCAAATCATGATACAGGTGATGGTACTCCTGCTGGGCATTGCTGCCTGACGCCCCTCCAACAGTGCCTTTAGAACAGGTGTGCTGTGACACCTCACTGAACACCTATGTGGGCCTAACTGGGTCATCAGCTGGGGACCACCAGTCAGACAAAGCAGTGTTTATAAAATGTAGTGCCTATTTAAAAAGTCCAGTCATTTAAAAATAATTTAAAAAATAATAAAAAAAAACGATTATGATGATTATTCAACTAATTAAAATTCTCCACGATAAAGTTATCGCGGGTGTTTTTATCGCGATTAACGATAAACACGATAATCGTCCCATCCCTAGTCTCAACCCTCCGATTCCTGGGGGTGCACATACAGGATGACCTGTCCTGGAAGACCAACACAGCAGCCATCATCAAGAAGGCACAACAGCGGCTCTACTTCCTGAGAGTCCTCAGGAAAAACCACATCAGACAGGAGCTGCTTGTGACCTTCTACCGCTGCGCAGTGGAGAGCATCCTCACCTACTGCATCTGCGTGTGGTTCTCCAGCTGCACAGCCGCAGAGAGGAATGCGCTACAGAGAGTTGTGAGATCGGCCCAGAATATCACCGGCGCCCCCCTCCCCTCTCTGGAAGAGCTGTACAACACACGCTGCAGTGTTTCCTCCAGGATTTTTCACATTAGTGGCGGAGCGGTCGTCTTTCGCGTGCGATTTTTTTTGCGTGCACGCGAAAACATTTATAATTTGGATATAATGTGGAGGTCACAGGGGGGGGGCGGGTGCTGTGTGTGTTGTTGAGACCTGGGAGAGAGAGCTCCGGTGAACTAAGAAAGTTGTGTATGAGATAGTTTACAATTAAACGCACAGATTACATGAGAGAAGCTATCTGTCATTATTTCAACCACTGTCCAAGTGGGGACGTTACAATACTTTCGTTTTAGAACGAAACGTTAGCCGCTAGCAGCGTTTTTAGCAGTCACCATTCTTGAGCAAAACATTCAAATACTTGTGTCGTCTTGAATTTTTTTCCGATTTCAATCTATGACGCATCATTTGAAAGCTTACCATCTCTAGTTTCAGACTATGTAAACAAACGAAAAATTACGTAAGCAAATGGTTATTATTTATCTGGTATAGATACCACTTCTGCGCCGAATGTACCGCCGCCGGCACAAATCCGCACCCGACATTGTAATTACCGTAATTTCTAAACGGTTTGTGCTATCGAAAAAATTCCAACTGTCCCTGAAAGCTGAGATGTTGCACTTCAACCAACATATAGGGTATTACGGTAAAATGTGACGTGCCGACATTCTCAGAGTCAGTTTACTCACAGTGATTGGCGGAGCGTTCAGGGACACATGCTTTTTTTCTGTTCTCCGGTCATAATAACTTGCTGCCTTTCTGCGCAGCCTGAATCAAAGTGGACTGTCTTAGTGGCGGAGGAAATTCATTCGTGGCGGCCCGCCACCAATAAATGCATATAGAGGAAACACTGCGCTGCCTCAGGAAGGCCTCCAAGATCTCCAGAGACCCATCCCACCCTGGGAACGAACACTTTGCTCGGCTGCCCTCGGACAGGCGGTTCAGGACCATGTTCGCAAGGACAAATAGACTGAAGCTCAGCTTCTACCCCAGGGCCATTCAGGCCCTGAACACAGCAAAGACCTAGGTTCTAGGCCCTGGACAATCTAGACAATTCGATGGCAGCTACTAGATTGCAATCAAGTGCAATACTGAAACACAACTGTGAACATTTCAAACCTGCAAACTGCGACACTTTAAATGAATGTGCAATAACACTATGTGCAATATGACTAGGGGTGGGCATCGATGATCGATGATCGATTAATTGATCGATAAGGTCTTGGTCGATCACAAAATATTTTGCTCGATAATCGTTTATTTTTTTTATTTTTTTTTACATTTGGTTGGCCAAATTAGCGCGGACCTACCTCTGCATCCCCGCAACCTCGGTGCCTTCGGAGCGAGTGTTTTCTGCGGCTTGCCTAACTGTCACCAGATTGCGTTCGTCTCTCACCCCTGAACATGTTAACATGATCATCTTTTTGAACAAGAACCAGTAGGCCTGCCGCCTACAGTCTCTCGCTGGAGTTTAAATTTAAGTTAAGTTGGACGCTCTTAAGGACACTAACGTTTTCAGTCATCCTCCTATTTGTGAGTAACTGTTTTTTTTACTGCTCCTATGGTGAGTTACTTATTTTCTATATTTTTATTTATAATGTAAAATGTGTTTTTAAGTTAAACAATTTAGGCTACTCACTGCCTTGTTTAAGAGGATTGTTATCTGACTGTAGTGTCTAGTTAATGTGAATGAATGAATGTGTGCATTGTGCAATTCTGCAATAGCAACACAAATAAAGTTTTTCCCCAAGGAAAACATGTTTGTTATTTCTGCCCTAGTTTTTTATTTTTTTTATTTTTTATGAAAAAAAACCTTATTGATTAATCGATAATTGATCGTTAATTCGTTACGATGATCGAACAAAAAATGTTGATCGTTTGCCCACCCCTAAATATGACAACCCTCGGGTACATAAGGTTCAGAGATAGGAAATGTTAGAATAGGTATAGCATAGCATAGAGTACAGCACAGTGTTTTATTTGTATAGTATAGTATAGTGGATAGTGTACATAGCCTTTATTTATGTAAACCAGCTCTTTTCCCTTCTTGTTTTTAGTTTTTTTTTCTTGTATGGTACCTGTACTATATCAATGACAATAAAGACCATTCATTCATTCATCCATTCATTCATAAATGGCAAAAGTATTATTAAATTATTATTATTAATTATTAATTAATTATTAAGCAGCATCACTGGCAGATTAGCCTTGAGAAATACAAGCATCTCAGCGTTTTTGGCACTCAACCTGTTCCTCTTATCATCTAAAATATGTCCTGCTATGCTGAAAAGTCGCTCGCTATCTACCGGTACACTTGTGCAAGGTGCACAGAGGAAGACTCGTGCTGCTTGTGCAAGAGCAGGAAAGCGGCCTTCGTTGGCCTTCCAAAAAGCAAGAGGCTGTCCATTACCGTCTGGGATAACTGCAGGGGCTGCTGATCAAGGCATATGAATTCCATTACTTTCGCATTTATCTCCTTTCGTTTCTTGTTGTCGTTGCCGTATGGTTGCTATCGTTTCAATGTCTCTGTAACAGTTAGCTGAGTGAGTGGCGTCGAACGTTCTTTCGACGACTCTTTCTCTCTGGCCTTAGCGCTCGCCAATTTATCAAACTCGTTAAATTCCTTGGTGTGACAAGCCTTCAAATGCCGTATGATATTCGTGGTATTGAAAGACCTTGCGTGCGTTCCTCCGCGAGGTATTTCTTTTGAGCAGACATTACAAACTGCATATTTGTTGTCTCTTTCCGACACTGTGTAATATTGCCAGACTGGCGACGCCATTTCTCTATGTAAACTGATCGGCCGTGTTTGATCGGCCGTTTTGAGAACTCTGATCAAAACCGATCAAGGGCATATCGGCCGATATCGATCGGCGCCGATCAGATCGGAGCATCTCTAATATTAATTGTGTCAAGCTTAGGGCACAACATATATCTTGATGAAAGTGGTTTCCCAATTGGAAAATCGAGTCCCAATTATCATTCTGATACTGGGGTATTGCCCCTTTGCAGAACTTGTCCCATCAGATGTTAGGCTGTAATTTATAGTTTTCCCTGTTTGTGCTTCTTTTGTTTCTAGCTGCAGGTCCTCCTCAGAGCAGCAACCATGTATCAACCAGAGTCCACAGAGTCCCCCGGATCTGGCTGTGGACCTCCAGACCTGAAAAGCTCACAGTGGGGTCCAGAGATGGTGGCACTGAAGCTGGAGGAAGAAGATGTAGAGGAGAATGGTGCGATGGTGAAAAAAGAAAATGGAGGAGAAGATGTAATGCAGAAGGGTCTGATGGTGAAAGAAGAGGACGGAGGAGATGAAATGAGGGATGAGGTCAGTACTACAACAACAACAACAACAAAAGTTTTGGAATGAGCTGTCTATGGAGACTTGGAAACCATCTTTTGGAACATTTTCAAATCACACGTTTGTAATGTCACCTGAATCAATCAGAAGTCACTGGGATCATGTTTTTTATGTGGATGTGACAACAAAATATATCATTTATGTACCAAACAATAACATTTATTTTAGACAAGACAAAACTTAAACCAAATGATCATTTACAACAGTCTTCATAATTGTCACATACTTTTCTAAGTCGGGTCCTGATATTCTCCAATGTGATAAATAACTAAGTAAGTAAGTTAAATGTATTTATACAGCACCTTTCCCAGACCAAGGGTCACAAAGTGCTTTACATAACAAGGAAGAAACAATTAAACATAATACAAGAGCGAAAGCCACAGCAGGTTAAAACAGGCAAACAAGTGAAAATAAAAACAAGTAACAGACAACAGGTGTACAACAACATCAACAGGACACAGAAAGACAGGCCCTTGGGGCTATCCAAAAGCCTGTCTACACAAGACAGTCTTTAGCTGTTTTTTAAAAACCTCGACCAAGCCAGCTGATCTAAGATCCAAGGGCAGAGTATTCCAAAGCCTGGGAGCCAAGATCTTGGCCTCCTCCACCAAGTGATGACAGTAGATTCTGGTTTTGCCCACAGACATGAATAACCTTGTAATGCCCCATTGGTGAGCCTTGGGGCATCTTTCTCTCTGAGGATGAATAATTAAACCTTTGTTCCCTTTCCTTTCATACCTTCTCTGATGTTTTTGTACAGTTGGCAGTTAGTTAAAAAGTGCAGCTCTGTTTCCACCTTATTGTGTGTGCAGTGGGTGCACAGTCTCTGTTCCCTTGGGAACCGGGTTTGCCTGCTTCTGGCCCTTCTCCATGGCGAGGCTGTGCTCGCTGAGTCTGGACATAGTCATGGATTTCATTAGTTTTGATTCTTTCTCATGAGGTTTCTGTCTGGTGGCTCTGTTTGTGTTTGTGAACAGAGTCCCAGAACCAGCTGGCATCTCCCTAGAGTCTCTCTGGAGGTATGGGCTTTGTTGTGGGATGTGTCAGGGTCGCTTTGTTTTAGGTGGTTATATTATGAAAGCGGCAAGTAACAAGTGTGCGCATCAAAGGTCTAGGCATTAGGCACGGAACATCCATATGCTGTATAAATAAAGTTTGAATGATTGATGTATGTGCGCATTGCGTGCGAACCAACCATTCAGCAAGTCTTGTACTATAAATAACTTACACTTTATAAACCAGTGCTGTGATATTATTTATCGTCTTAGAAACATCTTAGCAAGAGGCACTCCAACAATTATCATAAAGTTTATTATGCAGGGCAATTCCAGCGTTATGGATGTGACATTTGGACCCAGAATTACAAGCTAAATGCCTCAGTAAATTAACAATTATTACAAGATTTAAATTTCTAATGCATATTCTCAGAGCACCCAATGGGGAGAATAGAGGAGCAAAACATTTAACAATTTTTTATAAATGGAGTCACAAAAAAATTACAAAAAGGCATGCGTTATGGATGTGACGAGAAATTACAGTCATTTCGTGGAGACTATACTTTCTTTTAAAACTCTGTGAACTTTTAAGTCTAATGCAGAAAGTTTGATATCCACATGATGAACGAGTCTTGGCTGAATATATAAATAGCTATTTCAAACATACTGTATTTGATATTTTATTTAGAATTTTATGAGGAAAAACCAGCGTTATGGATGTGCAGTGTTTCCCCTAGGTTTGCTGCCTTGGGAGGGTGGCATGGATCCTCCACCCCCCCCCCCCCCCCCCCCGTTGTGAAATGTTAATTTCTCCCCCCCCCCCCACAATTAGTGTAACAGATTAGTAACAGAACAAGTTATCTCTGCTGATTGAAACAAACTGTTACAGGACTCAATTTACAACAAGTCAAGCCATTTTTTACACATTTGTTTTTTTTATTACATAATTTATACATATTATTTACATATTTACATTGTTACACTATGTCGGGCAAGTTGTCACATTGGATTATCAACGGATAAGAACACAACTAATTAATTGTGAATATTGATTATAATTTCAAATTCCAAAACCAAATTCAACTTCATTAAATAACTCAAAATTAAAACAATCATGCTTAGAGAATCTGGCAAATCATGCCTTTGAATCAAAACATTAATGCTGGCATGACCCCTTTTTTTCTTGTCTAAATTGACTGACGTATATAGCGCCCTACTCCAAATATCTTTACAGTCTCTCATTCCTCCTTTACCCACATAGTGTGCAACTTTTGTTGCTGCAGTGAATCTTTCTTGGTTTCTTGCAAGATGTTCCCCCTGCAGCCTGTTGCGGATGTTTGTCTTGACCTGCAAATACATTCATTTTAAATGTGATGGCTTAAAAATATATCTTAAAACAGTAAATGCCATTATGTGAGAGATATTTCTTACCCTGTTCATGGTGGAGAAGTCCCTTTCACAGTTTCCTAAATTTTCAGTTTTCACGGCTCCTAAATGCCGCTGGCCCCCCCCCCCTGACCTGACCCCTATCTATCTACCCTCCCTCCACCCCCACCCAGAGAGCTTTGCACTGTCTGGATATGAACACTTGAACACTTGAACACTTGATCTCTGCACTTTATATTTATATTAATTATGACTCTTGCACTTTGATGTTGGTTTGCACTGTCTTGTCCTGTCTTGCACCTGTCCTTCTGTAAACCGTGCTCCATGGTACCAAACCAAATTCCTAACATGTTTACATGTCATGGCAATAAAAGTCTTCTGATTCTGATTCTGATTCTGATTCTGATTCTGATTCTGATTCTGAGTTTACACTGCTGGCTGGGACCGTCAGGGCAATGGCAGCCAGCTTGCTAATGGTGGGTATGAGGGTCCCAAATTATTCATACTTTGAGGACAGCGCTGACTATGGCCAGCTGAGTCTTGTTCTGAAAAGGTTCACATGATTAACACATGATAATGTCATGTGAAAATGCTTGTCAGACATAAAGTTACCTTGAGTGGACCAGAGACCACTTGTTCCTTGAAAGGTGTCCATTCTTCAAGGACTGTGTCAACATCGACAGTGGGACAAAACTACTCCACCAGTGTCCTCAGGTGTGCATGAGCACTTTGGTTGGTGAGGGTAGCTGCCTGTGGACCCAGTATCCCAAAAGCAGCCAAGACTCCCACCTCACTGAAACGCCTCTCAAGATGGGCAATCAGGCCAATTAGATACGGATCCATCACCTGCTCAAACAAAAAGATAGCAGTAAACTATTAATCTAAATAAAACTGCACAGTGACTACATTTAAGTAACATCAATTAAAGCAGCCAAGCTACATAGTCATACTTGTGATCGAAATCTTTGCCAGAACTGCCGTGTGTTCCCAGGCCCTGTGTCATCTGGCTGTCCTCTTCTGCCTCTCTCCTGTTCGGCAGTGATGCTGAATGCACCCAGCCCCAAAGGGTCTTCAAGGCTTTGGTTCAGCTTGTTCAAGTGTGAGCCGACAGGCTGATGATCCCCAGCATCCATTATGCCTTTTATTAAGGCCAGTGTGACAGAGACCTGGGAAATGAACCAAATTGACACCAAAATTGTGGTACCCTATATTTGCAGAAAATGCATGAAGTAGTTAAAATATTGCAGCTGATTTGGGTTATTAGTTACCTGCTCCTTGATTGTCAGGAACATCACATCCTCCTTCTGAAATAACTTAGAGAGGCGTGCCAGGTGAGGGAGAACATCTGCTTGCAGGTGGAGGGCGGCAATGAAGCGATAGGTCGCTAGGAATGAGTACAATCCCTTAGCACCAGGACATTTCCGGGACTCAACCTCATCTGCCAAGGCTGCCAGTACAGCAGGGATGTTTCTTCTCAGGTTTTTTATGGCTTCATGCTGAGAGAGCCATCGTGTGTCCTTCACTTGCTAGTCAATGACAGATAAAACAGTTTATAAAAACAATGTAAGCTGTTTATTAGGATTGGATACATAAAGAAAGAATGTAATATGCAAGTAAATGGGCATAAATATTCACACACGGTATATCAATTTATTTAAAATGTAACATATTTACCTTCACTTTCAGCTCACACACCCCAAGAACCTCTGCTGCTGACTTCAGGGAAGCAGAGCGGTTTGAACTGTTTCTGAAGTACAGGTGGAGCTGTTCAAGGTGGTCTCTGAATGTAGCCATGTAAGGCACATTTTCGGAAGCGTCTTTGCAGTCTTTGCAGGCTAGAGCTAGCCGATGCGCAGCACAGTGGACACTGAGGAGCCATGGCCATGCGTCCTTCAGCTGTTTTGCGACCCCATTGTTTTTCCCTATTGAATACATTTGTTAAGGCAAACATAACAACCAGAATATGTATAATCTAATAAGAGGTATACATTGATCCATATCAATTTATAACATCATTCTAATTGTATATTGGGTTGCTGTGGGCAATGCAGTCAGATAATGTCATTTTGACCTGACTCTCTCACCTGAAAATCAATCTTATGTCCATCTATGGAAAAACAGACATTTCCAATGAGTGAGGGTTTGTTCCAATGCTTCAATCCACTTGTTTATTGTATTTTATTACCATAAAGCCCAATTCTAGCAGAATAAGACATATTGTATTATTACTACTACTATCTATTATTACTAATCACCTCTGAGCTAGCTAGCTAGCTTGCTAGTTCGTTAACACTATTCACACAATGGAACAATAGCCACTTTCTAGTCACCATGGAACTACAATCAGACACTTTCTAGTTAAGTCACAATAATAATGAACAATTTGAACCAATGTTTTCTGTCAGAAATACAGAAATTATATTTGCTACGGTTACTTACTTTCATCTGCTGACTTCCTTCATCTGTCTCTCTCTCACACACACACACTCCCGCGCTAAACAATTATTCTCCGGGCGAAGCACGAGACTACTTGCGAACCAATGAGGTGCGTGTATGTAGGCTACTGGACCGGAGTGTGTAACATCATCTGTAATTGGGCTAGAATGATTTCAGAAAATAATAATAATAATAATAATGATAATAATAATAATGATTATTCTCTTTTAGGTCGTGCTGAGATGACATTTAGGGATACTCAAGCACCCCTAAAAAGCGTCTAAAATCGTCCATATCGCCAGATTCGGGTTGGGTGCGTTTAATAAACGCGGGAAGTTAGCCTGCTTGTCAGAGGTTTGGTGTCTACGTCCGTCCATTACTAAAACTATGATTGTTGGCCTTTATTTGCACTTCCAGCAGAGACGAATGGCTTGTTTGAGATTAGCACGTCAAAGCGTGTGTGTGGAGGGAGCTGAGCCCCGCCCTTCGTGAAACGAGGAGACAAGCGGACAAGCGTGGCAGCAAAACGCACAGAGGAGAAACATATTAAATGAGGGTGCACATAAATTAGGCAAATGACACAGAATAAACATATTTCGACCACATAAGAAACATATTTCGACCACATAAGAAACATATTTCGGCCATATACAACTGGGAGAAACATATAATTATAAAAAATAAAAAAACATGAACCAAATTGACATTGAACATTTTTCTTGGGGGGGCGGGAGGTCCCGTTGGGGGGGCGGCCCGCCCTCCCAAGGCAATGGTAGGGGAAACACTGGATGTGACATTACTCTGTTATGGATGTGACGTGTCTGAAATTCACATAGTTTTATTGTTGATTTCCCAAACAAATTCTATCACAGCACTTTTGTTGACATCTAAAATGACTCTGAATGTCAGTTTTGATATTAAGAAACCACCTGAGATGGCTCAAGATGGCCGCCAAAATAGCATTGATTTCAATGACATTGGAATCCCTGTAGCAGCTCGCATCCAGTTTAAGACTCTGGTACTGCCCACCGGGGCCGGGGTTCGTATCCCGGCTCGCCAGATCCAGATATGGCCGAGGCACACGGGAAGCGGCATATTGGGCGGCCGCTTCCGAGGGCGGTATAGGAGTATTTCTGGACAAGGATCCGTCGCGCAACACCGCCCCCTGGGTGCCGGAATAACGGTGCTGGGCTCGAGGAGCCAGTCAGCTAGTCTGCCTGGCGGCCTCTTCTGGGACTGCCGGCCACGGGGTCGTGCGGCGGATCCTATGCAATAGGCAGGGGATAATTGGATGCTAGGTTGGGTTCAATTGGCTACCAAATTGGGTGAAAAAGGGATAAAATCTGAAAAAAAAAAAAAAAAAAAAAGACTCTGGTACTAGCCTACAGGGCAGTGAGATAAACAGCTCCTTCCTACCTCCAGGCCAGTGTCAAGCCCTACACCGCCGCCCGACCACTTCGCTGTGCTGACTCAAGATGTTCGGTTGCCCCGTCGCTCTGAGGCCCTCTCTAGATGCTTGTTTAGAAAGGTTGCACAATTTCTCTTGACTACAGATGTTGAATGTAAGTCGCTTTGGATAAAAGCATCTGCTAAATGACTAATGAATGTAATGTACAGATGTCAGAATCAGATCAGATGTCAGAATCAGATGTCAGAATCAGTCAGAATCAGATGTCAGAATCAGTTCATATTTAGCTCTGAATACTCTCACAGACTTGCACATGATTTCGGATCTTACATTATTACAAATGATGTAGGTCCTAAATTAAATGACAATAAGAAATGTTTCCAAGTTGAAGAAAATAGTTTATTATAATTTAAACACTTATTCCAGGCTACTGTGTTTTTCAACTTTAAGTTAACTTTCCTTTCCCCTTATTCTGCTAGTACAGCCTCTTTGAAATGGTACCGGACCCTATTATCTACATAAGGATCAAGACACCGGATAACTTGTCCTGTTACTACCCACGACAAGTCCTCCTTTGTTGGCAACAAATAGACCAAGCCCAGTTCATCATTTCTTCTCAGAAACTGGACTTCCTGTCCCTCTGAATCTGAATCTGTTACAAGCCCGACAAACACCCTGCTGGACTTCTTGCCCTTGTAACTAATGAGCACGCAATCACCTGTTTTTATATTTTCTGATGGCTCACATGGGGGGCCTTGGGGCTCATACTCATCACTTGAGTCTGAGGAATCAGGGCTCTGTATCAGTGTATGTACTGATGACTGCTGCAGAGGATTATGCTTTGTATTGCACTTGGCCCCATGATATTGGAGCAACACAGTGCACGTTTAGAGTACCTGGGAGAGGTGCTACCAGCTCCCAGTGCTTCTCAATGCCATGTTCTCCCCAGAACTTTGAGATGTCTTCTTTATAGATGAGACACACTTCCAGTTTTGGACAGATACTTTTTGCTGTCTCAGCAAATGACTTTGCGTTTACTTGCGCCAGTTGTCTGCTAAGCACGGCGGTGCTGACAGCCCTCTTCACCGTGCCCCCCACTCCATCCACTGCACCTTTGCCATGGCTGGTGGCAAAAAAATGCCATTCAACGTTCACTTCTGGGATAATCTGCTTAAGGGTAGTTGAGAGGAAGAACCAGATATATTTATTTTTGAATTGTGATGCTGCCCCATCGCTGAAAATGTGTAGTTCGTTGATGACTGGATGTTTCTTCTTCATGTCTTTCAGGATCTCTGAGAGGAAAGTAGTGACAGCCTTTTTGTCATGGTGTAGGTCATCACTTATCACAACATAGGACTGTGCTTCTTCTTTGACCCAGGCTACAGCCGTGAAGATGGTAATCTGGCTCTGATTCCAATAAGCAGCCTGGATTTCATCTTGGTAGCCTGCTGTGAAGTTTTCTGCAAAGTCTACCCGAAGGACAGCACACCTCTCATCCCTCCCCCTCTTCTTCTCCTGAAAGAAGGCACTCTGTTGTTGTTTGATAAATGCATGTCGAATGAACGTGGGGGCAGTTTCAAGCAGTTTGTCAAGGACATCTCTGAGCAGTCCAGTCTTCTGGCTCTTCACATGCACTCCTCCTGCAGGCTCCCAGTAATACCAACTACTGGCAATCTCTTTCTCCTCCTCTGGGATGTTAGAAGTAAGCTGCAGGAACTTGCGTGCATCGCAGCACTCATCACAGTCGTTCAACATGCACTCTGCATTGTTGCGACTGCAGACCACTGCATCAATGTAGTTCTCCACACTTCTAAATGCCTGCCTGGGAACATGTTTGTGGGCACAGTCAAGGAGGAGCTTGGTGTTCTCATGGTATTTGCAGAGGCAAACATTTCGTGGAGTGTCTGCTCTTGGGAGCACGCATGGTGGGCGCAGCTCTGAAAACTTTGATTTACCCACTATGGACTCAGGGTACTCTTCCTTGAATAAACGATAGGCCTCCATTAAGGACATGGTCATGTGGCGCTTTTGGACTTTACTTTTCAGCCCTCCTTCCCTGATGGTAACAGCATCCTTTTTACCTGGTGCCTGCCTGGAGATGTCGTCTCTGCTATAGAATTATTTTATTGATACCTTCATCTCATCTGATAGGCCTGATTTTCTCCTTTTCTTATCATGAATAAAATTAATTTTGATTGCCAGTCTCTTCACCACATCACTCTTTTTTCTGGGACTTGAAGGTAGAGCCTTAAATACACGTTTCAGTGCTTTCCCTAAAGACTGCCTGGATTTAAAGGCGGATGATGGCTGTGATAGACTGGGTGGTGGAGTTGACTCTTTAAGACGGAGACGCCTGTGTCTCTGCCGTTCCCTTGCCTGTTCCCGTACCTTCTGTGCCTCCTGCTTTGTTTGTGTAATTTTTTTCTCCAATCTCTCAGCCCTCTTCCTCTCTCTCTCTCTCTCTCTCTCTCTCTCTCTCTCTCTCTCTCTCTCTCTCTCTCTCTCTCTCTCTCTCTCTCTCTCTCTCTCTTTGAATACCTGGTCATTATTTTTTCTCTCACGAAAGGCCTTCTGCCTCTCAGCAGGTGTTTTAGCCATTTCCTGAAATTGAAATCAAAACATACATTTACATTGACTGAGCTCAATTAACAGTGTAGATCACACACCGTAATGAAATGTTATTTAAGAGGATAGTCCACTTTTCAATTTATTTTGATTTAGAAACAGGTATTCCACTAGACAGTGAACAAAAGCAAACTTTAAATTCAAAAGTTGGCTGGTTAGCTAGCTATCCTAACAGCTGTTATTCATTCATTCATTCATTCTTTCCTTCATAGGCCTACATTAATTTTAATCCCCACTCTTCTGTATGATCAAACATTAACTTACATTACCTACTTAAACAAGATAATATTTACAATGATTTGCTATACATTACGTAACTTACCTTATGGATCTTACATTGATGCTGAGGAGTCCCCTGTCTAAGTTTGCCGCTTCACCGTCTCTCTCGCGCGCATAGGCTACTGACACACGTTCGCGCATACAGAAACACTATAGGCTACTTACCTGGCAGGAACTATAGCCTAGATAAACAATGGATGCATATGGAAACACATCAGGATGGACAAGTAATGCAAATGTTAGATTTCATACCATTGTCTTGCATTTTCTGCACTTTGATGATGATCTGACTAACGTGAAGCAGCGGTACTTTTTTCTTCTGTGAGAACGCGATCGTATCCTACTTTCTGCTAGTCATCTTATTGACCGTATCTAGCCTACACTTCGGTAAGCAGGAGTTACACAAACATTAACACACAACGCAACATGTGGAATATGCTACAATGTAACGGTCATTATGTGCTTAACGCATATCCATTTGGTGTAGGCCTATTCGCAATTCTCTAGTTTGATTGTCACATCCGTAACACTGTCACATCCGTAAATAACATTTAGAAAGAGAGTAGAATGACTATTTGATGATCACATATACACATGGGCGTCAGCAGCTTTTTGAATGTGGGGGGGACACTTATTTTTCGGGGGGTCTGGGGGTCCTCCCCCCGAATTTTTTTAAATAGTAGATTCAATTTCCTGCATTCTGGTGCGTTTTACACCCAAAATAATCTCCCTCTTTCTTTGTTTTTCCTTGGAGCTGGCATGGTCTGCAATTACTGACTACTATTATGTTTTGGTTTAACTCACAGAGGCCTGACACTGACACGTGGCACTTTTTAGGTACTTTATTAAATATGAAGATTCAAAAAGAATCAAAGAGTGAATTAGAAAAGAATGAGGTAACTTTGAGTCAACAAATTGAATAAAAAGTTATGAGGAAACATAAAATATGTACCTAGGCTACTCAGAGCCTATTACAATCAAACTTAGCATTGCAGAACATACAACTATAACAAACAAAACAAAAATCAAAGAGTGAATTAGAGCTGTCTCCACTGCCCCTGCCTGCTGCCCCTGCCTCTGACTCACTCTCACTCTCAACCACCTATATCAGGAGAAATGGGGATGCATTGAGCACTTGTTCATATTGTTTTTCTCTAATAGAACATTTGACATAGAAATACAATCATCAATACAAAAAATACAATCACAAGCATTTTAGAAATAGAAAAATAAATGGAACAGGTGTTTTCTTCTTATTTTTTAACCCTAGCTCAAGCAATCAGATGCAAAATTGATTCTTTGGGTGGGTGCAATGGCCAAATTAAATAGTGCAAATGCTCAGGGCAATGAACACGGGCAGGAGATGCAATAATGACAGGACAGGTAAGCACTGTGAGGTGTTTGTCGCCATTCTGTGCTTTTGATGACATTTCGCCTGTGTCTGTTCTGCATTTAAACATGTCTAACCGCACTAGTAATGCCTAACAAAACTGCTAGTGCCATATAGCTGATCTAGCTCGTATTTGGTTGCTAGTAGGCTATGCTAATTCTATTGCTAATACAGAGAATGTCTCATAAGGTGCTAACATTCTTATCAGAAAAGCTGGCTGTGTTTGACCTTGGGAGAACGCAATGTTGCTGTTTGGCCACTCACGGGAAAACTTGGATGACTTTGACTTACTTTTCTCTTCTTAGAAAAAAAAAATCCTTATATCCATCTTGGTGGATGATCTAAATATCGTCTTGCCTCAGTCTGAATGTTTTGAATCTGCGTGCGTGTCTGATGCTGCGTGCCGTTAAAAACAGAAGTAAAACGCGGAGTGGATTTCTGGATATGGGCAATCCCCTACTCATAAAGTGGAACGGATTTGATTGTGAAGCAATGAAAATAACGCTGACCAGTCATGCAACATATTTTTGATGGCAAATGTGGGGGGGGTCCAAACGACCTTGTTTCAAAGGTGGGGGGGACACGTCCCCCCCCAAATATATGGTGGTGACGCCCATGCATATACATCAGTGAAAGTTAGCTTTGCACAGAAAGTTTGGGTAATATTGCATTTCAAATGCATGTTTTATAACAACTTTTCCTGAAAAACGTTATGGACGTGACATTGGCTGTCCTGTAAAAGCACATCACTTTAACCAGGTTCAACAGTTGAAGGAAAAACTCAAATTACACAATTGATTTACATATTGCTACACTAGCCTCTCATCTCTAAAGGAGAGGCTGGAGAATTGGTGTGGGTGAACATTTAGGCCTTTATCCCCCTTCAAGAAATCATGCAATTACGTTTATTTAAAAAGTAGTTTTTTTATGTTTGTGATTCCTGTTGTAGTGGGGGTAAATATGCAATTTCATAAATCATTTGGTCAGCTTAATTCTGTACTCCAAAATATCGACCTTGATGATACATTTTAAAGTGATTTTGTTATAAAAAAGTGTTACTTTTTTTTTCATGGTGAGGGTGACATTTACATGGAATTGCCCATGCATCAGCTCTTTTTATGCAACCTAAATTTACACAGATAAATAACGTATACATGCCATATCTTGGAATCATTGTAGAAAAAAAAAGAGTTACTGTCTGATTTCTAGTTTTAGTGCCTTCAGGTTTTTATTCTATTTATCTGCATTAATTCATTCATTCTAGGTTCTAGACTAAATCTATACTTGCAGTAGATATACTGAGTATATAGTATATAGTATTATATATAGTATTATCTATATATATTAGCTATATATATACAGTGTTTCCTCCAGGAATATTTCCATTGGTGGCGGAGAGCACGCGCATGAAACGCGCACGCGCGCTCAAAACAACGACCTAATTTCAACCAAAGCTAGAGGTAGGATGGCAAAAAATATATAAAGAATATACAGAATATAAACTTGTGATACCGGTTTCCATCCATCAGCTCTGAAGGTTTACGTTACTCACGGATCCAATGTCCTTCCAAACGAGCAGTCTTGGCTCCGTCTCAAACACAACAGGAAAAGTATGTCCAACTTGGCGAAAGTTTCCCAGTGTTTCCAACTTGCGCGAGTTCTTCAATTTGCGACAGTTTTTCAGCAGGGATGGTTGAGTCTGCACGGTTCTCATGCCGGTTCACATTTAGACCAATCAGGAGTAGCCCTTGTGTCACGTCGTCAACTGATTTTGGATCAGCGGTTAGAGAGAGATGGGCGTGGATTTAAGTGCACTTATAGTCAACATCCATTATAGCGCTGATCTAGGATCAGATATATTTTAATCAGCAAAAATGTTCAGAGGTGGATTTTTATTTTTATTTTATTTTTTATTTTTTGTAATCAACAAATGAATCAATTTGTGAATCAATTTGTGGCGGAGGAAATTCATTCGTGGCGGCCCGCCACCAATAAATGCATATAGAGGAAACACTGTATTATATGTTATGTTATGTTATAATATCTTATTTATAATGCGCCCCTCATCCAACTTTTACATCGGCCCGGGGCGCAGCCCGGGTAAAGGAACAGATAAAGACAAAGACAAGGAACACAGAAAGCAATCAGACACAGACGACTTAAACGTAAATCTCAGGCATACAATTCACAACAAATAGGGAGTAGACTTAGGGAATATCATTTAGGAAGAGGTGGGTTTTTAACTTGGCTCTAAAGGAGTCCAGAGTGGGGGCAGACTTGATGGCGGAAGGGAGCGCGTTCCACAGGGTCGGTGCTATCACCGCAAAGGCACGGTCACCCTTCCTCTTGAGGTTGGTACGTGGGACCCTCAGGCTGAGTTGGGCGTCGGACCTGAGCCTGGGTCTGGGCCTTGAGGAGGTAGACTGGTCCAGGAGGTCCTTGATGTAGGGTGGGGCGAGACTGTTGAGAGCTTTAAAGACAAAGGTGCAGATTTTGAACTTCACTCTGAGGACAGGGGAGATGTGGTCCCTCATTTTGGTGCCTGACACCAGCCTGGCAGCAGCATTTTGGACTAGCTGCAGGCGGTAGATGGTCTTATCAGGAAGTCCAGCATAGAGTGAATTGCAGTAGTCGAGCCTAGATGAGATTAGCATGAGGACGACCCTCCTCAGGTCGCTGGAGGTGAGGAAGGACTTGATCTTGGCTATGATGCGTAGTTGGTAGAAACATGCCTTCACGATGGAGCTCACTTGTCGGTCAAGGTTGAGCTCGGAGTCAAAGATGACACCGAGGTTCTTGACATGTGGTCTGACAAGGGTGGACAGGCTTCCCATGTTGGTGCTGAGCTGAGTGATGGCGGTGGTTGGCTTTAGGACCCTACACTCTACAGAAACGGCCAACTGCTACTTCCTAGAAAAGGTCAAAGGTATGGTTGATAGAGGAGGTGTTGTAGGTGCTGTGTTTTTAGATCTCCGCAAAGCCTTCGACACAGTCAATCACCAGGTCCTTATCACCAAGCTGTCTGCCTTTAACTTCTTGCCATCAGCCCTTAAATGGTTGGACTCATATCTCAGTGACAGAAATCAGCTAGTCCAGATAAACAATCAGCGCTCACCTACCATCATGTCTTGCACCGGGGTACCACAAGGCTCCATACTTGGCCCACTCTTGTTTAGCCTATATATCAACGACCTACCATCTGTCTGCCCAGAAGTGCATGTACAAATGTATGCTGATGACACTGTTTTATATGTGCATGACAAGAACAAACACCTGGCAGCTGCCAAACTTAGCTCTGCTATGGAAAAGGTCACCAAATGGCTCAACAGCTCTTGCCTCCAGCTCAACGTTAAAAAAACTGTAGGAATGTTCTTCTCCAAACAACACAATATGACCACGGCAAACATAACCATTTCAGGGCAAAACATTAGTATAGTTCCGTCGTTCAAATATTTAGGGATCATCATTGATTCAAACCTGACTTTCAAAGAGCACATCAAGAAAGTGTCTGGTAGGGTGAAGTTTGGCCTGGCAAACGTCAGGTACATCAGAAGCTCACTGACCATGAGTGCTGCCAGACTATATATGGACGCATCAATTATGTCGCACCTCACATATTGTTTGACAAGCTGGGGCCATGCATACAGCACTTCCCTAAAGCCATTAGCCACCCTATACAAGCAGACCCTTAAGGTCATGGACCAGAAGCCCAACAGCACACACTACTGTACCATCCTAGACAAATATAAATACCTTAGCTGGGAAGACACCATCAAATACAAAAACATCTGTCTCATCCATAAAATTCTGCATAACAAAGCTCCTCCCCCGCTTAACTCTTTCATAAACCAGCGTGACCACAGCTTACGGCCCACCAGAAGCACCTCTCGTGGCGACCTTATAGTTCCATTCAGGAAAAGCACCTTCAGTAAGCAATCCTTCTCAGTGATAGCAATAGAAAACTGGAACTCACTACCCAACCAACTCCACATACTTACTCCACCTTCACAACACACATGAAAGCCTGGCTGACACAGAACTATACTTGTCCTCATTAATCCCTCTCTGTGCTGCCTCCCCATAATGCCTTTTTTTTGTATGTTTTGTTTTGTTTAATGTATTGCTGTTTGTAAGTGCTTAATGTTGTGTGGCCTGTAATTGTCCTGTGGCTTCTATGTGCTTGAAATGTCGCTGCCCCCATAAGTGTGTATGTGGTGTTTGTTGTAGCCCCTTCAATCACCTCAGCTTGCTTACGTGTTTTTTTTGGTCAAGTGTGATGTTGGGGTACCTTGTCTCAGCCACGTGTTCTTAGAATATTTAAATGTTTTATTTTAACTAATGACGTTACTTTTCAGGATGCCATGTTGCAACTGGCCGGGGACTTCAGCTGAAAATTTGCCGACTAGGCTAACGCTGCCTTTTTTACTGTATTTTATATGGTTCATGTATTTGGATTGTCCTCGATATAATAAACTAATAAACTAAACTAAACTAAACTGGTGTTGCCGATGAGGAGGATTTCCCCCTTGCTCTCATTCAGCTGTAGGAAGCTCTGGGCCATCCACTCCTTCACATCCGGAGGCAGTCCATCAGGCGCTTCAGATCGGCGGGGTCGTCAGTGTTGATTGATAAGTAGAGCTGGGTGTCGTCCGCATAGCAGTGGAATGAGATCTTGTAGCGTTGAGGGATTAGACAGAGGGGGAGCATGTAGAGCAGCGTTTCCCAAACTGTGGGGCGCGCCCCCCCTAGTGGGGCGCGGGGGTACTGCAGGGGGGGTGCAGAAATAATATGGGAGGGAAAAAAATGCACACACAAGAGCTGTAAACAAACACTGCTTGCTTAAGGTTACCATCAGGGGTGTTGTGGGCGTTGGACGATTTTATAATAAAAATGAGAACCTGAAAGGAGCGCAGGCCATAAACTGTAACAAAGAGGCAGCGAGGGGGCGCGAGCCCAGGGGGGCTCCATTCACGTCATTGACGCGCGCTCTCCCTCCCCATCATTCCAGCTATCTAGCAGCAACAACAACAATGGATACGTTTATGAAAGAGCCAGAAGCTAAACGAAAAGCGAAGGAGCCCATGACAAACGTCCCAAAGCCAAAGTCAAGAAAGTATGACGATACATACCTCTCCCTGGGCTTCACGTCTAATGTGGTCGGTGCGGAGGAACGACCACTGTGTGTCCTCTGTCTCAAAACTTTAGCGGCAGATAGCATGAAGCCTAGCAAGTTGGAACGTCACTTGGAGACCACACACCCGACTGATGTGAAGAAGCCCCTCGATTTCTTCAAGAGAAAACTCCAAGAATACCGTGGTCAGCAGAGCCGTTTCGTTAAAACAGCATCTGTTACGTCTAATGCTCATATTGCCTCCTACAAAGTGGCATATCGTATCGCCCAGTCTAAAAAACCACACACCATCGCTGAGGAGTTAATACTCCCTGCTGCGATAGATATGGTTTCACATATGATAGACGAGGCAACAGCCCAAAAACTCAAAGCTATCCCACTGTCAAACAACACTATTGCGAGACGCATCAATGACATCTCAGAAGACATGAAAGAGCAGCTTGTTGAGAAAATAAAAGACCAACGCTTTGCGCTCCAGGTAGACGAGGCCACAGATAGTAACAAGGACTGTCTGTTAATAGCGTATGTCAGATACATTGATGCGGAGGGCTTGAGCGAGGATTTGCTATTTTGCAACTATGTCCCAAACAGAGCAACAGCTGATGAACTGTTCAAAATCATAGACAAATACCTGAGTGAAGCCGATCTGAAATGGGAGGACTGTGTGGGGATATGCACCGACGGTGCCCAGGCCATGGCAGGAAAACGGGGAGGGCTCCAGACGCTCATCAAGCGCGTTGCACCGAAAGCAGTGTGGACTCACTGCGTAATACACAGGGAGGCACTCGCGTCAATGAATGAATGAATGAATGGTCTTTATTGTCATTGATATAGTACAGGTACCAAACAACGAAATTTGGGAGGGGGGGGCTCCACTGGTGCTAGGAAAAAAAACTAAAAACAAGAAGGGAAAAGAGCTGGTTTACATAAATAAAGGCTATGTACACTATCCACTATACTATACTATACGAATAAAACACTGTGCTGTACTCTATGCTATGCTATACCTATTCTAACATTTCCTATCTCTGAACCTTATGTATCTCTAAACCAAAGCAGCTGAGTCCAGAGTTGAATGACGTTTTGTCTGATGTTATCACCACCGTCAATTACATAAAAACAAGACCACTGAAAGCTCACATTTTTTCCGCTTTGTGCGAGGAGATGGGCTCCGAGCACACAGCCGTGCTATTTCACAGCGAGTCGCGTTGGCTCTCTCGCGGAAAGGTGCTGTCCAGAGTGCTATCGCTGAAAGATGAGATCCGAATATTCTTGGAGGAGGAAGGGAACGAACTTGCCAGCAAGTTTAATGATGAAGACTTCCTCATGAAATTGGCCTACCTAAGCGACATGTTTGAGAAGCTCAATGAATTGAATCTACAGTTGCAGGGCAACAACACACACCTTCCACATCTGGCAGACAGGATACAATCTTTCACACGGAAACTGGACATGTGGGGCAGGAGACTTGAACAGGGGGACATCGACTCATTTGGGAATCTGAAGGCATTCATCGAGACCAATGAGCTGCAGAGCACAGTGGTTCCATGTATGAGAGAGCACATCTCAGCCCTGAAACAAAGCTTCCAGAAATACTTCTCTGTGGATGACAGTGCCAAATACGACTGGATTAGAGATCCATTTGTTGCACCACCACCTGCCATGTTCAGCACTGCGGAAGAGGAACAGTACATCGACATGACTTCAGAGTCAACCATGAGGCTGCAGTTCACATCCACGACTTTGGCTGGGTTTTGGATTGGAGTGGAGAAGGACTACCCTCTCATTGGACAGAAAGCTGTGGGAATACTGCTGTCTTTTGCAACATCGTACCTGTGTGAGATAGGCTTTTCTGCTGTTGCTGCTATCAAAAGCAAATACAGGTCGAAGTTGAACATTGAGAATGAACTGAGAGTGGCAGTCTCAAAACAACAACCCCGCTTTGAGAAGATTTGCAAGGCAAAGCAAGCACACACAAGTCATTGATCGTAAGTGTGATAGGAATGTGTGGAGTAAGAATAGTGATGCAGTAGAAATTAGTTAATGTTGATATGTTGAATATTTCAGTGGCACAGGATCATTTGCCAAGCACTTATGTTCCTTTTCAACCCATAATAAAATATAAAACTATAGTTGGATATATGTCTCTTGTTATTATTAGAAGAGAAAATGTAATGTTTGTACAACTTTATACAATTAATTATATCAATCTAGGTGGGGACCGGGTTAGGGGGGGCTCGAAAATATTTCCAATTACCCAAGGGGGGCCTGATTGAAAAAGTTTGGGAACCGCTGATGTAGAGGGAGAACAAGATGGGACCGAGGATGGAGCCCTGAGGGACCCCACAGGTGAGGTTGGCTTGTCTGGAGGAGCTGTCTGCTATGTGGACGGCGTGGGTTCTATTGCTGAGGTAAGACTTGAACCACGACAAAGCGGTGTCGGTGATGCCAACCTCCTGCTGGAGGCGATCGAGGAGGATGGCGTGGTCTATAGTGTCAAAAGCTGCGCTGAGGTCCAGGAGGACCAGGGCAGCACATTTCCTGGAGTCTGCGATGAGGAGGAGGTCGTTCCAAACCTTTAAAAGTGCCGACTCAGTGCTATGGCCAGGTCTGAAGCCAGACTGAAACTTCTCCAGGATGTTGTTCTGTTGGAGGTAGGGCCACAGCTGGCTGAGGACAGCCTTTTCCAGGAGCTTGGACACGACTGGGAGCTTGGAAATAGGTCTGTAGTTACTGGGGTTGGAGGGGTCCAGGTTGGGTTTCTTAAGGAGAGGCTGGACCACTGGTTGTTTGAGGCTGGGCGGAACAATGCCAGTAGCCAGCGAGCTATTGATTATTGAGAGGATGTGTGGCCCTATCGTGTCGAACACCTCTTTGAGTAGGGGGGTAGGGATGGGGTCCAGAGACGATGAGGCCGGCTTCAGTGCAGCGGCCATCTTGCAGGCATGATAATCGCTCACCTTTCGTCGAAATTAGCAGTTTTGAATCCAAAATAGGTGACTTCCCTGAATCATATAGATCCGATGAGTTGTTTTTTGTTTTTTTTGGGGGGGGCGGGGGGGGGGGGGGAGCGGCTCATTAGTCTGGAACGCACGTTGAACGTTCGAACGATAAGATTTTGATGGGCCGTTGTACCAGGGCTACAGAAAAGCGAAGCAACGTAGCGAACAGGTGCGCAGGCGTGAAGGGCTGAAACGGTAATGTGCGCGTGAAACTCCTTGGTGAAGAAATTGGTGACAGAACGTCAGCCGAGGTTTTTGTATGCTGAGAGAAGACAAGGACTGATGTCGCAAATACTGAGATAAGAATGTAACGTTAACAAAATACAAATTGCTAGCTAACGATAGATGGCTAACTTTGGTACTAACATTTGGTACTAACATTACTAAGTGCAGTACAGATACAGTACAGATAACTACTAACGTTAGCGTTGTCAGCCTATTTTGCAAGCTGTTAGCCCCTTTCACACATAGTATATATAACACTGTACTAGCTTATATTAAAGCTGCACTGTTGCGCATTTCATGAGAAGTTGTCAGTCTAGTTTCTTATACAACATATGTGTATGTTTACATGTGAACATGTAAAGATACTTTATTTGCACTTAATTATACATTCATATTTTCGTTTTTGTACAGAAACAACTCACTAAAATTGACTATTGCATAACTGATTTGGAGGGGAAAAATCCACCTCTACCCCCCCATTCGGTACCATGCCATATCGTGGCTTTTGCTGAAATGACGCCACTGGTCTCGTAGCCTATTGGAGTGTGTGTGTGAGTGAGGGAGAGTGAGAGGGAGAGCTTTTGTGAGCCCGCATGTATGATGTGTCTCTTTCTGGTACCCCAATAATCTTTTTTGGCTCTCAGTCTCCGACTGCCCTAGCAGGATCCGGGTCTCATATCCTTCTCACCTTTTTCACCCCGACCTGTTTTCATGCCTGCTGTTTAACAGCAACTAAAGTAGTAGTCGGGATCAAGGCTCCTGAATTTGTATCGAATTGAATCTGTATTTATTCATTTATTTATTATAATCATCATCATCACTTTTTTTAGTATTTTAATATCATAGCTATAGCCATCATTTTACCAATTTTTCTATCATGATCTTACTGTTTTTTTATACTATACATGGCTGGCCCAGTATTGTTGTCTGTCCTTTATGTTGTGTTGTCATGTGTTGTTTTTAGAGAGTGGCGTGGCAAAATGAATTTCCCCACGGGGATGAATAAAGTATAATTTAATTGAATTGAATAGTTACAGTTTTTCTCAATTGCTTTGGTGCATTTCTCTGATCAGAATTAAAATTCTCACAACTGTTAGTTCAACCTCCACAACATTTCGTCATGTGTGCACATCATAGTAGCAGTTTCTCATTCCTTCCAACAAATTGCAAATGCTTTTGGACATGCATCAATTGCTTTCATACAATTCTCTGTTGTTTTATAACATTATCATTTGCTTATGTCATGTCAGTCAAAATGAACTATACTTATGAATGCTGAATAGTCATTCCCTATAAAAACGAATAGTCCTCATTTCATTGCTTGAGTCATTACATACAAAAATGCTGAACAAGTTGTCAAAATCTGCCAAGCAAATTGTATACATTTCTTTATCATTTTTTCCTGAAAAAACAATTTCTCTGCGGTGAACCTCAACTTTCACTGATGAGGAGGAGTGTGAAGCATTAATTGTAACCAATGATAAGCCTCTTCTCCAGTCATTCAGAGCTGAATCCAATGAACCCTCAATTGGCAAGCATATCTGAACCGAGCAGGACATAGTGTGTACCATTTAGACAATACTGTGACACAGAAACGGAAGGTCAGCATCGTGGAAGAGGTGTGAGGATGCGGGGAGGGGACAAAACAGGGGAAGAGGAAGAAGAGGCCAAGTACATAGGCAGATTCCTGATGAAATTAGGGCTACAATTGTGGACCATGTTGTCAATCACGGCCTCACAATGCCTGAGGCTGGTCGAAGGGTGCAGCCAAATGTTGGGAGAACCACTGCAAATTCAATTATTCAAACATTTCGTCGGGAGAACAGGTGTGTATATTTGTTATGTATGCAGTAGGCATGGGACTATTTTATGTTGTTGCTATACTGTGGGTGCGCATTGATATGTTCATGTTATGTTGGTGCGCATTGATATGTACATTAAGGCTGCCACGATTAGTCGACTAGTCGCGACGACGTCGACTACCAAAATCGTCGCCGACATATTTGGTAGTCGCCGTAGTCGCATGTTTTTTGGGAGCTGAATAAAGCTCATTAGTTTTTCTTCCCTGAAGCTTCCCTGAAGCTAGCGTCTGCCAGTGTCTTTGATGTACATGCGCAGTGTCGGTCATCCGGGGCACACGTGACGTCTCCGGAAAAACAAACGGAGAAATGGCGTCCCGTCCTCGTACCTCTAAAGTATGGGAACATTTCAACCACAACGTTGAAACAAAGAAAGTAAAATGTAACATTTGCAAAGCTGAACTCGCTTATCATGGCAGCACGTCTATGATGCGCGAGCATCTCAATAGGAAGCACGTTGTGGATCTTGACGAGGAAAACGATGGCTCATCTAGGTAAGCTAGTTAGCTTGTTATTGGCTAATGGCTAACGATATCGTTACGTTAAAAGCCTTCTTACATTATTTTACGTTATGTGCTGTAAAGTTGTCATCAAAGCGATACTTATCAAATAGCTAAAAATGTTGTCTTAACGTTACAGTGCTAAGAAGGCGCGTTCTTCTACTTCTACTATGGATAGTTATCTTGTCAAGATGCCAACGTGCACACCCCAGCAAGCCACCGTCCTGACCGGATCAATCCTGAACATGCTGGTTAAGGATATGAGACCCTTGTCCATGGTTGCTGACGAAGGATTTAAAGACATGATTAAGCAGTTCAACCCTGAATACCACGACAAATACCTCCCGGGCCGATCACATTTCACCAAATTGATGGAAAATAAATATGATACAACCTTTCAGAAGGTATGTGTCTCTCTCTCTCTCCCCCCCCCCCCCCCCACACACACACACACAGCCATTTGTATTTATGATTTAACACATTTCAAGAAGAAATAATATTAAGAGATTGCTGTCTGAGTGATCAATAATTAAACTTGGTTAAAGCATACATTAAAGCATAAATGGCAGCAATGTAATGTAAATAAAAATCTTAAACTGATATGTTGAATGTTTAACCTACTGTATAATTGTATTTGATATAACAACAAAATGAATAAATAAATAAATCTAAATCTTGATGCATAAACTGGCCACAAGATTGTTAATAAAATCTAACTGATCTGTTTAATGCTTACTGTACATTGTATGGGTCTTTTCATTTCAAAATGCTAACTAAAATCACCCCTGATGTCTTCTTTAAGGTAAAGGAGACCCTCAAAACTGTCAAAGGCTCCCTCACCCTGACTGCTGATGTGTGGACTAGTCGTGCAACAGAGGCGTACCTTGGTGTGTCCTGCCATTTCCTCAGTGAGGATTGGCAAATGAAGAGCTTCAACCTTGCCACCATGCCTCTTCAGGAGAGGCATACAGGTGAAAACATAATGACATGGATGGAGGAGGTGGCAGAAAAGTTTGACATCTCGCCTGCCAAAATAAAAGCAGTAGTTCATGACAGTGGGTCCAACATGGTGGCAGCGATGCGAATGCTGGAAGAAAAACATGGATGGGCCTCTATCCGCTGTGCTGGGCACACACTCCAGCTCATAGTTAACACTGCCCTCAAAGAGTCCACCATCAGCAGAGCGCTAGGTGCTGCAAGACAGTTAGTGGAGCACTTCAAGAGAAGCGAGCTAGCCAGTACACATCTGAAGATGAAACAGGAGCAGATGCACGTAACCAAAAATTCACTGATACAGGACGTCAGTACAAGATGGAACAGTACGTTCCACATGGTAGAGAGACTCCTGGAACAGCGCTGGCCTGTCACTGCCACTCTCTCAGATCCTGAGGTAACTCCAAGGGGCAAGCACTACTTCGACTTGAAGCCAGAGCAATGGGCGCTGCTTGAAGAGCTGAAGCAAGGGTTGGAGCCTTTTGAGACTGCTACCGTTTACCTTAGTGGACAGCAGTATGCAACTGTTTCAGTTCTTCCACAGGTGGTCAAAGGGCTGAAGCGGTCCGTCCACCAAAGCCATTTTGAGACGAGCGCAGGAAAAGCATTCTTGATCAGTGCAGGAAAAGGGATAACAGATAGATGGGGAGGTCTGAGCACAGTCTCAGTAGACAAAGAGAACCCAATTGCCATTTCAGCTGCCTTGGACCCCAGATTCAGAAAGCTGAAGTTTGTGTCTCATGCAGATGGCATCAGGATGCAGGAGACTGTTGAAGTGCTTGCTCTCAAAGAAGCAAAGGAGCCTGGGACACATCAGCAGAATAAGACCAATGTTCCAGGCACAGGCAGAGGGGGAAAGTCAGCTCTGGACAGCCTCCTTCAGTCTGACACAGACAGTCAGACTGAGGACGAGGGAGAAGCCCCACAGTCACAGGAGGACGAAAATATCAAAAGGGTGAGAAATGAAGTTCAGCTGTACTTCGCAGAGGCCCCAGTATCAAAAAAGGATGACCCTCTCAAATGGTGGAGCCAAAATGAGGGGCGTTTCCCCACACTGTCTAAGCTGGCAAAATCTTTTCTGTGCATCCCTGCAACCTCCACCCCATCCGAGAGGATCTTCTCTGCAGCAGGGAACATCTGCTCTCAAAAGAGAGCAAGCCTCTCTCCAGAACATGTGGAAATGCTGACTTTCCTCGCTACGAATCAATAGTCCACACAGGAGAGAAACAATTTCTTTGCTCAGTCTCCTGCACTTTTCTTTGTTATGTTATTTGATTGAGACCTAGTGCCTACCTCATTTTATTTTTTTCATGTATTCTATTTAAAATGTATGTTTGATGCCAGAGATGAGTGAAGCAAAGCAAAACTTTTGTACTCTGTACAAGTATTTATTTTTGTTTTTGTATTGTTTTGGTTGCCTAGTGCCTAGCCTACCTCATTTTACTCAGCAGTTTGCACTCTCTACTCCAGAAATAAATCTGCAAAGTTCATTAAAATGTATATTTTTGAGTGAACAATCATTTTAATTGTCTTTATTTTTAGTTAGCACATGCCTACAACAACAACTAACAACTACAAGCAAAATTTAGAAGCTGATTTAGAAGATGATAGCTAAATAAGAGCGATTGAGTAATTGTGCGATAAGCTGTATGAATGAATGAATGGACTTTATTGTCATTGCTACAGTACAGGTACAAAACAACGACATTTAGGAGGGGTGGCTCCCCTGGTGTTAGGATTTTTTATTTTTTATTTTTATTTTTTTTGTAATTTATGATCCGATTAGTCGACTAATCGTTAAAATAGTCGGTGACTAGTCGACTATGAAAATAATCGTTTGTGGCAGCCTTAATGTACATGTGGTTGTTGAACTTGACGTTGACAGTAAAGAAGTGAAAACTGTAGCTCCTTGTTCATGCATCCTTATTACTGTTAGTCCAGGCAGAAGACGTAACAGAAGTGGCGACGAGAATCGTAACGATCCCCGCAGTGCAAGGTTGCAGAAGACGGGAGAGAATTGAAAGAAAAGTGAGTAAACTAAGAGGAACTAAGTCAAAATGGCTGGACATTTTGGACAAATGGACTGTTTTGACCAGTGGAGGCTCCTCCATAGAGGTGGAGGAGGCCTGGCCTCCCCAATCATTTGAGAGAAGAGAGAGAGATTTAAAAAAGCAATAATTATATTTTTTATCAGAGACACAACATACAATTCAGAACAATACTTCATCCATTTCTAATATGTATCCTGCAGAACAGCACTCATACACGCGTGTGGCGGAAAAAGGTACTACACGGAGGCCAGGCCTCCTGTCGGAAAGTGGTTTCTCATAGAAGTCAATGTAATGCATTTTTTTTCATGGCAATATGTGATTGGCCAAATCACTGAAAATGGGTGGGCACAGGAGGACTGGCCTCCGTGTAGTACCTTTTTCCGCCACACGCGTATGAGTGCTGTTCTGCAGGATAAATATTAGAAATGGATGAAGTATTGTTCTGAATTGTATGTTGTGTGTCTGATTGACATAGTGTTTGAGTGCTTTTGACATGTCATTGATTGTATGTAGTATGTTGTGGTGAATGTTGTGAGCCTGAGCAGAAGGGACAATAGCTGCTGCAGGCGGACCAGAGATTCATGCCAATTGTTTTGTTTATTTGATGACCCATTGTGCAGGCAACGAGGAGGGAATATTACAACGAGGAGGGAATATTACAATGTGTGCAGCCATCTCAGAAAACGGCGCCCTCACCCATATACCCCGTCTTGGTCCATACAACACACAACATCTGCTGACTTTTTTAGACATTCTTTCCCGGGACATAATCCCTGAGAATGAGAGGGGTCTAAATGGAGACCATCTGAAGTATGTTGTTGGGATAATGTGCGTTTTCACCACTCAGATCTGGTCAGACAGTGGTTTGCAGCACATGAAAGGATGCTGGTGGAATATCTCCCTCCCTACTCCCCATTCCTGAATCCATTAGAGGAGTTTTTCTCTGCCTGGAGGTGGAAGGTATATGACCGGCATCCACATACCCAAATGGCCTTGCTAGCGGCCATGGATGCAGCATGTGATGAAAACTGCGACACTTTAAATGAATGTGCAATAACACTATGTGCAATATGACAACCCTAGTCGTTTTATCTGTACAGTATAGTATAGTGGATAGTGTACATAGCCTTTATTTATGTAAACCAGCTCCTTTCCCTTCTTGTTTTTTTTTCTTTCCTAGCACCAGGGGAGCCACCCCTCCCAAATTTCGTTGTTTGGTACCTGTACTATAGCAATGACAATAAAGACCATTCATTCATTCATTCATTCATGTGATGACATCACAGCACAGCCCTGCAGAGGGTGGATTTGCCACTCAAGGAGATACTTTCCTCGCTGCATTGCCAGGGATGATATTCGCTGTGATGTCGATGAAAATATGTGGCCAGACAGACAGGAATGTCTGGATGTGAATGAATGATTTACAGTTCTGTGTATGTTGTATGTTCCAATTCAGTTCCAATATGTACTGCAATATTGTTTACAGTTGTGCACAGCTCTGTTTCTTATGTTTGTTGTAAATAAGTTTGTCTTTTTCTTTTGCACAATGCTGTGAACAAATTAGAATTGCAAAGAGCATATGCAGTAAAAATGTGAAACATACGTATTCAGTGTCTTGTACTCATTTACCTCACTAAATACAGTAATGTGTAACCCATTTCAAATGGCTGTGCAAATAGTGTATAGTACTGTCTTGAGCATTTTCAGGTAGTGTCACCAAGATCTGACTTTTTTGCATTGGAAAACACTTACAGAGTGAACTGTCATAATGAAAACATGACAAAGCCATTTGACTATCTTGTTCATAAACAATGGTGTCAGGACTTTTCATTTTGATGACACTGACACTTTCATTGACATGAATACTTGCTTTTGAGGAATGAACTATCCATTTTGAGCAAGTGACACGCTTTTGCAGGTTATCAACTAGGTTTTGCAGTTTGTACTAATTGTTTTGAGAAATGCACTAACTGTTGTGCAAATGTTAATAGTGATGTGAGAAATGCACCAAAGCGACTGAGAAAAACTGTAATAACACCGTTGCTAGGTTACAGTGTTACTATAACACCGTTGCTAGGTTACAGCTGACCTAACAAGACACTGCTAACGTTAGCATGCTAGCCCTAACCAATTTAACACAAACATAATAATAACAAATAACTCGAGTTAGTGGATTAGAAGACAAACATCTTTATTCAAATTCCTTTCTCAATCGATTCATTTGTTTACGGCTTGTCAAAATAAAAGTCACCTTATTAACTCCATATTGAAAATCTAAATGTACAATTTCGAATTAAATGCAAAGACCCCCAAATATATATATATATATATATATATATATATATATATATCGAGGGCCGAAGAACATAACCTCCTATCTGAAAATTTTACTTTTTGGGGAAAACACAAAAAACGGTGTTGTTTTCTTGTAGAATGCTATTTTTTGTATGAATTGTATAGGGGTATCCTTAAAAAATAACTGTGTTGTTTTCTTGTAGAATGCTATTTTTTTTTAAAATAGCATTCTACAAGAAAAAAAAAAAGTGAATTTTTCAGATAGGAGGTTATGTTCTTCGGCCCTCGATATATATATATATATATATATATATATATATATATATATATATATATATATATATATATATGTGCTGAAGTTTATATATATAGGCTATATACACGGCAAGGGACTACGGATGAAAATTTGCCTTCTGGCTAAATCTGGCGTATTTACATAATATGCATTGTCCCTTTACAAATAAACTAAACTACAATATAACTTAGACACATTGTCTTTAAATGGGTCATTTACAAAGGGAGGCCCAGTATTACTAAACTGTTCCTAATATTACCATATTATATATATATATATATATATATATATATATATATATATATATATATATATATATATATATATATACACTACCGTTCAAAAGTCTGGGGTCACCCAGACAATTTCATTTTCCACATTAACAATGTATAGAGTGTATTTCTGATTAATTTAATGTTATCTTCATTGAAAAAAACTGTGCTTTTCTTTCAAAAATAAGGACATTTCTAACTGACCCCAAACGTTTGAACGGTAGTGTACACACAGCCACTGTTTTTCCTCCTTAATATTAGTCATGCCTGGTGTTATTTTATGAAGTCTAGATTTGAGCTGTAACTCTGTGCCTCAGATAGGAGCAATTTATCACTGTAATAACGTGCCACTGAACAGTCATTTTACATGGTTCATTCTGATTGCAGGGCTGTGATTTGGTTATTTGTGGTTATTTATATATTTATTTCATTTATTTCTAAATAAACAGGATTTTATCTCGTAAATGTGAATCGCGCTCCTTATAGGAAGGCTGTGCCTGACGCTTCCATAGGGCGCTCCGTTGGAACGGTGTACTCATAGCGGCATAATAGCGATTCTTTTTTTGTTATGCTTGTTGTAAATAAAAGTTCTATGATGCATTGAAATGACATTAAACTAAGATAATAATGAATGAATGAATGAATGGTCTTTATTGTCATTGCTATAGTACAGGTACCAAACAACGAAATTTAGGAGGGGTGGCTCCCCCGGTGCTAGGAAAGAAAAAAAAACTAAAAAAACACAAGAAGGGAAGGGGCTGGCATAATAGGATTACGGTAGGTTAACGCACACACGCACAACACAGACACACACCGTTTCCAACCTCCATACTAAACTCACAACACACTTTCTTTTCACACTTTGTCACACAGGCACTTGACATCACATCACAAACCCTCCCTCTCTATCTCTCTCAAACACTTTTGGTTCAGAACCAATGTCACGGACACACACACACACACATCCTCCCCCACCCCCCCAAGCACACACGAGCAAATAACAAACCATCCACCAACTAAGCATTCACACACACACAAATGCGCGCCCACACACACACACTATTACAATAACTATTATACAAACACATATACACACCTGGGCCGTAGTTCTGTTCAGAAACACTCTCCTCATCATTATCCTTATTGATTAGATCGTTTGAGCTAGCATAAACTATTCTGCCGGGCGAGAGAAAGTAGTGTGAACTTGTTAACTTGTGAACTTGAAAATGATAGCCAATCAGTAGCTCTTATCGGAATGAAAGAACTACTCTGATTGGCTGAAAGCATGCTTACCCTGGCCACATTAAACAGCTGGCTGAGGCATCGTAAAAAAAATAAAAAAGACATTTTCACGCATTCGAATGTACACGAGGGAAAGCAGAGAGAGGAGTGCTTATATGCACAGCAGAGTAGGAAGTGCTTTACTCCTACAGGTGGCGCTAAAAATGCAACGTCAAAATGAATGACTCCTGCTGCGCTGGGACCTAAAATACGACTCTTTTAATGAAAACAAACAAACGGTTACATGCACTTTTATTTTAATATTTTCACGGTCCTTTTTTCTTTTTTCGTTGGGTAAGCACTGCTTACCCTGCTTATATGGACGGCACGTCCCTGGTGTAGTTACATTTTTGGAGAGGTGCGCGTCAACCTACGCCGTAGCCTACGGCGGGCCTACGCAAGCTACGGCGTAGGTTACGCCGTCGATTTTACGCAGAAGTATAAATTGGGCTCACCAACTTTCTTGGACAGATGTTTTACACTTATATTTTCAAATTGAACATGATAAATATGTTGTCTATGTGCAATCACAGTATCTATTTTACAAAAAACATGTCAAATCTAATTCCGATTTTGTGTTTTTTTGTTATTACACTGTTATTACACTCTTATAACATGCAGTCAGTTGTAAATAACTGACAGATTTGGAAAAATGGGCCAAAGCAGCCAGACGGTGTGGCGGGACGCGTGCTGACAGACTGCGCTAAACAGTTGGCGGGGGAGAAACATGTCTTTTATACAATAATGATGATCTTATCATTCACTGAAGACTGGGTGAATAACAAGAATGGTATGTGACTAAAAGTGCAGGTGCTAGATAAAGAGAGACTCTCACTCCCTTCTCTCCAAGGCTAAAGTGAAATAGTTATGCTCTGTGTTATCTGTACCCACGTGATGTTGTACAAGAACTGAATGTTGAAACTAGAAGATGAACCAACCCCATAGAGAGGTGGGCTTTGTACTTTGGAACCCTATGTTGACTGGGGCCCACCCGCTGTGCCGACGGACCACGATGCCGACAGTTTATTAGCGGATTTCTGCGAGAGCTGACAAGACGGTACATGTGGGAAAACTAGGGTTAGGGTTAGGTGCTAGGGTGCTAGGGTTACGGTTAGGGTTGGGGTTAGGGGTAGGGTTAGACATGCCAGCATGTACCAAGTCGACGTAGCACCTAACCCTAACCCTAGTTTTCCCACATGTACCTAGACAGAGAAGCGGAGAGCATTCACATGCAGGGAGGGCTGTCGGCATATTGATGCGGCACCATGTTGACTGTACAGAAGCTCCTCTTGCAAGATTGAAATAAACACTCTGAAATGACATTAGTTAGAAAGGGATACAATCAGTAGGCCTACAGACACATACAATCTCCTAACAGTCTTGTTAGTCTTCTTGTCCAGTGTCAAGTCAATCTTGTAACTATGTGAAGCCTCCAGTCATGTAAGTGTAGTCATTCTCCTAGTAGTCCAGACTGAGGAGGTTTATTTACTGTCAACAAACGGAATGAACGAGGCGCAACTTCCACCAGAGAACCTACACGGACACTTTCACATAGCGGTTCATTTCCTCCATCTCAACAGTTCAGCACATAGCAGCTATGTAACTTAGAGCATCGTGGACATTTCAGGTGAATGAATGTTTCTTACCTGCGCCCATGCGATATTCACCAACCTCCACGTTTCTAAAGTTGTTCTGATCGACCTGCTCAACTTCCTCACGACCAGGAAGAACTGTTACTACAACAACTTCCGCTTTGGAGGAAACGTCCAAGTATATCCAGCTGCAGATGTAACGGAGTAGAAAGGTCAAGTTCAATTATAGCTAAAATAGGTATAAACTGCGCCCTCTAGGGGTTTAATGACGTGGTATATCCGGGGTGTGTCCGTGACCCGGATGTTGTGTCCGTGACCCGGATGCTGTGTCCGTGACCCGGATGCTGTGTCCGTGACCCAGATTGCGTGTTTACACTTGTGATTGCATTGTGCTACAAGAGCGCCGAGTAAACGTTTTACTTATACGTTGTTTGTCGTCACTACAACAACACCACATATAAAATGAGACATTGTGACAGCGGTATGAACCTGGTAGCCATTGTTAGGACGATGTTTGGAGGTGCAGCGTTCGCCTTTGACAATACGAAGTTTGCAACCAGACGCTAGCTAGGACAAGCTAAATAGCCCGGAAGCGACGACGTCTCGGTGACTGGACGACAGGAAGCAGCACGACGACGACGACGACGTTGAACCGCCGACATGGAAGTCATTTAGCAGACACTTTTCCTTGAAGTCATTTAGACACTTTTCTCCAAAGCGACTTACAATTTGTACATTTGTCTAAGTGAATCAACTACACAGCAGTCATCAATAAATGAACGTGAGCCATCCAGCTGAGAGTGATTCATGAAAAGATACACCCCGTCACATTGGTGCCGTGACCTGTGGACCTGAAGTCAACTCTTCACCTTGACCCGGGACCACTCTGCTGGATCACTCTGCTGGACCGCTCCTGCGTGCTGTCTGGTGGGCGGCGTATGGTTTCACTCAGTTCATTCTGTGATGTTATGCACAAATGGATTGTTGAATTAATGAATGTGATCTGTGATTTATTTTAGTTTTATTGCTGTTTTGGTGACATTTTTCTTTACTGGTCTTTTATCTGATTAGTCTGTATAGTACTGTTTTCTTGAATTGTAATTCAACATGAGCCACAGACCAGGATGTTTCAGTACGCCACTAAGCAGTAGCATTGGGAGGGGTAGAGCGATCCTCCTCAGTGGAGGTAGGGGGATTCCAGTGTTGAGTTATGATAGTCCTGTTCAGGGGGGTGATGTTCATGTTGTGGGTAGTCAGGATGCTGCTGGGGCCCTTTCAGTTAGTGGGGACACAGTTCCTTGTCAGAGCCACGACATTGATCATGCACCGAGCACACGGGTCAGTGATGCCCCATCCCCAATCTCTGCTTTCCAGTTACCCAATGTAGTGAGCCAGATGAGTGACATAATTAGAGATGTTGGTCTACAGCTGGCAGATAGCATACTTGCACGCCTTGACTCAACGCTACCTCCTCTTAGCACTGCGCATGTACAGACCACGCCCACTGATACATCCACCCAGAGTCTAGATCTGTCCCAAGTCCAGTTGGTACCTCACAGGAGGGTGAAGGAGCCTCCAACGTTCAGAGGGGATGATAAGGACGCAGTGAATGTGCGTGAGTGGGAAGACATAATGAGGAGTTATGTGAAAAAGGCGAACATCAGAGCAGATCAGCAGGCGGAAGAAATATTCACCCATCTCAGGGGCAGTGCTAAGGATGTAGTGAAGTATGGGACGAGGAGCAGTGGCATTAATGTCGCTGAAAACCCAGAGGCCATCTATGGTCTTCTACGTAAGCATTTTGCTGCTGTTCCCTGTTCACCTATCCCCCTAGCCGACTTCTACACCACGCTGCCGAAGAGTGGTGAGGAAGCGTATGACTACTGGCTACGCCTCAATCAAGCTGCAGATGTTGCCACTGATCGCCTCAAAGAACAAGGTAAAACACTTGAGTGCCCTCTCCTGGAGGTGACACGTATGTTCATCAGGAACTGTCCATCCAAAGAGCTTGCCATGACTTTCAGATCAAAGACGATCGATAAGTGGACTGCTGTAGAGGTCCAAGATGTACTTGACGAGTTCCACACTCAGGTGTGCTCGAACGGTGTTGCCGCAGCCGTGAGTAAAAGGCCCAGTGAGGGTGTGCTAGTGAACAGAGTTGAGATGTCAGGCACTGATATGTGTTCACCTGAAAAGCAGGATACTCGGCCAGACAAGGGGGCAGAGGCCTTTGAACGTATCATCTCAATGCTAGAGAAAGTCCTAGTGGAGAAGTCTGCTCCTGCTAAGGACATGTCAAACAAGCAGTATAGACCCAGCCCCCCCAGGATTGAGGGTCTGAATAACCTGCCGTGTGCTGTGTGTGGCGACGCTAGACACTCTGCTTGGACTCACTGCCGTGACCAGAGGCTCTGCTTCCAGTGCCATTCGCCTGGACACCCCAGATCCAAGTGTCCGATGCAGGGGCGTGCCCAGTCGGCGCAGCAGGGAAACTTATAGATCTGCATTCAAGGGAGGACTGTGCAGATCCTGTTGATATCTCTCCCAATGATGAAATGGCTGATTGTGAGTCAACATACAAGTCATTCATCTCCAGAGCGCCTTCGAACAAAACAGTAGTATTTCAAGGTCTACACCGAGTCCAAAGGTCTGATAGTTTATTCTACACCACTGTCTCCGCTGCAGATGTCTCTCTTAGAGCGATGATAGACAGTGGTTCTATGGCATGCACGCTTAGCGAGGCTGCGGAGGCGCGTCTCTTGCAGCGTAACCCTGATCTGAGAGGATGCCCCGCTGATGATGTCATTATCATAGGATGTGGTGGTCACCGAGTTGTACCTAAGGCAATATACAATGTCGATGTGGTGGTGTATGACTGCAAGATGGTCATCCCAATGCTTGTGGTGCCTGGACAGACCGATGACATGATACTAGGCAGTAATGCCATCAAGAAAATCCTAGAGTTGATGAGGAAGACTGACAGCTATTGGCGGCTGATATCTGAACATGGTGGTGGCAGTGATGGGGACTGTCATCACTTCTTCTCTCTCCTTTCCAATACAGAGAGATGGAGGGGTGAGACAGTGCCTGAGAAGGTTGGCACACTGAAGCTACAACAGTGTGTGGTGCTACAGCCAAATAGTGAGCATCTTGTATGGGGCAGACTCCCTGTGTCGGCACCTATATCAGAGGGCAGTACGGTGGTTGTTGAACCAACTCAGTCCAGATGCAGACAGAATAAAGTTCTGGTTGGCAGAGTTGTTACGCCGATGTGGGGCGACCGATGGCTGCCTATGAAGGTTGTGAATCCCACCGGTGAGCCGGTAGTGCTGAAGCGAAACACCAAATTGGCGGACGTGTTCCCCTGCATTGCCGCTGAAGATCTGTCCCCGCCCGACCACATTCAGTCTTCCCCACAATCCGTGACTGGTGAGTCTGTAGCAAGGCCCAAAGAAGACATCAGAAAGGCACTGGAGGAACTTGGTCTACGCGACCTAGACTTGGACGCGTGTGAAGTCTCTGACCTGTGGAGAGAGAAGCTTTGTCAGCTTGTTGTGAAATACGAGTCAATCTTTTCACGCCACAAGTTGGACTGTGGTGAGGCGTCTGACTTCGTGCACAAGATACATCTGGTGGACGAGAGGCCATTTCGCCTGCCCTACCGCAGAGTGCCACCGAACCACTACGAGAAGCTGAGGTCTGCCATCAACGACATGGAGGAGAAGGGCATAATTCGTAAGTCCAACAGCGAATATGCCTCGCCCTTGGTTCTTGTGTGGAAGAAGGATGGAGGATTGCGCATCTGTACGGACTTCAGATGGCTTAATGCGAGGACAACGAAAGACGCACATCCGCTGCCTCATCAGGCTGACGCGCTGGCTGCACTAGGTGGTAATGCCTACTTCTCCACAATGGACCTTACCTCTGGTTTCTACAACGTGCCTTTACATGAGGACCACAAGAAATACACTGCGTTCTCCTCTCCCTTTGGCCTGCATGAATATAACCGGATGCCTCAAGGGTTGTCCAACAGCCCGGCTACGTTCATGCGGATGATGCTCTCGATCTTTGGGGATCAGAATTTCACCAGTCTATTGTGCTACCTAGACGATGTTATGGTCTTCGCTCCTACAGAACAGTTGGCACTCGAGCGTCTAGAGATGGTTTTCTCTCGTTTGAAGTACAACAATCTCAAATTGGCTCCAAAGAAGTGCTATCTTCTGCGGAAATCAGTACGGTTTCTCGGCCATATCATCAATGAGTCAGGAGTGCAGACGGACCCTGGAAAGGTTGAAGCCATTAGCCAAGTACAGGTATCCGATCTGATGGACAGTGATGGGGTGTCTCCTTCACAGAAGAAGATTAGGTCCTTCTTGGGCATGATGCTTTACTATCAGCACTTCATTGAAGATTGTTCCTCTAAGGCCAGACCCCTATTCAAGCTTCTCTCTGGACAGAACGCTGGAGAAAAGGCACGCAGAGGGAGAAAACCAGTGAAGAAATGTCACAATCTTGTAAAGCTCAAACCAGCTGACTGGACGCCCGAGTGTAGGGATGCTTTCGAGACATTGAAGCGCGATCTCCTGCATTCTGTAACCCTGGCCCATCCTGATTTCGCAAAGCCATTTATCCTAGCAGTGGATGCTTCATTCGATGGGATTGGCGCCGTCATCTCTCAGCTCCAGCCTGGTGATAAAGTTGCAAGACCAGTTGCCTTCGCTAGTAGGACGCTGTCACATGCTCAGTTGAACTATCCAGCTCACCGACTTGAGTTCCTGGCATTGAAGTGGGCTGTATGCGAGAAGTTTTCCCACTGGCTGAAGGGAGTGCATTTCACAGCGTGGTCGGATAACAACCCCTTGACCTACATCCTAACGAAGCCCAAGTTAGATGCATGCGAACAGAGGTGGGTGGCCAAACTTGCTGCATATGATTTCGATCTGAATTATATCCCAGGGCCTAGGAACATAGTCGCTGATGCGCTGAGCCGTGAGCCATTTGTTAAGTCCTGTGTGAGCCATCGCCTGGTGAGGGAGCCTTACCTGTCCTTGCTGGATCAGGTGAATGGAGTAGTGGTTGGTACGGTGCAGGACGCTTTCCGGCTGACTACCAGCTGTCAAGGTGTTCAGCACACTAATGTCGACACAGATGAGGTCCTGAGTCCTGAGTCTTCTGGAGGTGCCATTAGTGCTGAGGAGGTGTCTGCTGTCATGGACGTCCATCGTACTGGGGGTGTTTCTCAGCTGCCCTACATTAATCCGGAGTATTTGCAATTGCCCGAGGAAGACCCTTCCATCGCCATCCCACAGAGTCAATTACACAATCTCCAGCAACAAGATGCTGTAGTGAGCAGGGTTCTCTTTTATATGCAGCGACATAGGAAACCAAATGCACACGAGAGAACAGCTGAGTCTAGCTGTGTGCTCAGGCTGTTGAAACACTGGAAGAAGTTGAGAGTGCGTAGTGGACTCCTCTACCGTGTGAAGAGAGACCGCATCAGGGACAAGAGGATCTTTCAGTTCGTCACTCCAGAAGCTCTGAAGCGACAAGTCTTGCATGGAGTCCACGATGCTGCTGGCCACCAGGGTCGCTCAAGATCATCCTCTCTGGCCAGTGAACGATTCTTCTGGACAGGCATGCAGAGGGATGTTGAGAATCACATGAAGCACTGTCAGAGATGTATTTTGGGGAAGACTCCTGAACCACACGCCCGAGCACCTCTTGAGAGCATCCGCACTTCAGCTCCTATGGACTTAGTGTGCATCGATTTTTGGACCGCAGAGCAGAGCGACAAGAAGACCATTGATGTTCTTGTTGTTACGGACCATTTTTCTAAAGTAGCTCTTGCCTTCCCCTGTCGGAACCAGACTGCGAAACAAGTTGCCCGCTGTCTATGGGACAAGTTTTTTTGCATATATGGGTTCCCCAAAAGAATCCATTCGGATCAGGGAGCTAACTTTGAGAGTCGGCTTCTAAAAGATCTACTAGAGATGGCAGGTGTGCATAAGTCCCATACGACTCCATACCACCCCATGGGCAACGGCGTCACAGAGAGGTTCAACAGGACCCTCGGGGGCATGATAAGGGCCCTCCCTCCACTGAGCAAGTCCAGGTGGCCACAGATGCTCCAGACACTGACCTTCTGCTACAACTCCACTGTGCATGAGACCACGGGCTTCGCGCCATTCTACCTGATGTTCGGACGGGTCCCACGGCTGCCCGTGGATGTCATGTTTCATCATGTGCTGGAGGATGATGCCGTTGTCAGTCGTCATGAGTTTGTGCAACATCTGAGGAGAGATCTTTCTGAAGCAGCACAGATCGCTCAAAGGAATGCCATCAGGGAACAAGATCGTCACGCCAAACTGTACAACCGGAAGGTCAGAGGACTGCCGTTGGGTGTTGGTGACAAAGTGCTACTTGCCAATCGAGGTGAGAGAGGGAAGAGGAAGATCGCAGACCGGTGGGAATCAACTCCTTTCGATGTGGTGTCTGTGAGATCGGACATCAACGTGTACAGGATCAGAGATGTTGTCACGAATAGAGAGAAGGTTGTACACAGGAACATGCTGCTTCCGGTTGACTTCTTGACAGTTCCGGAACAAGATGGGAACCCGGCATCCCTAGAGGAGTCGCAGTCTATAGCTTCCTGTGCCAGTGTTCAGGGCTCTGTCACCTCTGATGTTGAAGAGGCCTCTCGGTTGCGCACCAGGGACTGGGTCTTGGAGTCGCCTGAGCACGCGGGGGCAGAGAGCATCCATGAGGAAGAAGTCAACGGAGGGACTATGCCCGTGCCGAGTGCCTCGAAGGAAGACCGACCAGATGAGTTGCTGGATAGTGTTCCTGATGACTCTGTACCTGACTGCCACACTGATTATCCCCCTGACACAGTATGTGACACAGTACACTCACCTGAAGCTAGATGTGATGCCCATGGTGACCTTCCAATTCTAGTTGAGGTTGAGCCGGAGCAGGTAGTTTGCACACGTTCACAGAGTGCTCAAGTTCCATCAGTTGTCACGAGATGTGGGAGGAGTGTTAGGAACCCAAATAGGCTTATTTGTGAGATGTCAGGGCAGATGCTTAAAGGGAGTACTGAGCCTTTCATAAGTTCTGCATTTAGTTTCATTGCGGCGTCTATGTAGGGGCGTAGTGCATCCAGTTTTTTTTCTTTATTTATTTTGCTTCCGGTCTGAGTCGTGACCTAGAGTCATGAGATCCTCTTGTAAGGGCAAAGTTATGTACAACTGTGGGATGTAGATGGCATCTCTTTCTCCTCTGTGATAAGTACGGGTTTTGGTACCGATCTGTCCTTACACACTTCTTATGGAAGAATTTATAATGTTGAGTTTTGGTACATCAGTGCTCGAGATCCACATAGTTTTTTTTGTTTTGTCATTTGTTTGTTTTTTCGCTCCTGTTTTTTTTTTTTTACTGTCCTCCGGTTTTCATGCTGTTGCCCCATTTTAGTATAATTTAAGGGGGGTGTATGTAACGGAGTAGAAAGGTCAAGTTCAATTATAGCTAAAATAGGTATAAACTGCGCCCTCTAGGGGTTTAATGACGTGGTATATCCGGGGTGTGTCCGTGACCCGGATGTTGTGTCCGTGACCCGGATGCTGTGTCCGTGACCCGGATGCTGTGTCCGTGACCCAGATTGCGTGTTTACACTTGTGATTGCATTGTGCTACAAGAGCGCCGAGTAAACGTTTTACTTATACGTTGTTTGTCGTCACTACAACAACACCACATATAAAATGAGACATTGTGACAGCGGTATGAACCTGGTAGCCATTGTTAGGACGATGTTTGGAGGTGCAGCGTTCGCCTTTGACAATACGAAGTTTGCAACCAGACGCTAGCTAGGACAAGCTAAATAGCCCGGAAGCGACGACGTCTCGGTGACTGGACGACAGGAAGCAGCACGACGACGACGACGACGTTGAACCGCCGACATGGAAGTCATTTAGCAGACACTTTTCCTTGAAGTCATTTAGACACTTTTCTCCAAAGCGACTTACAATTTGTACATTTGTCTAAGTGAATCAACTACACAGCAGTCATCAATAAATGAACGTGAGCCATCCAGCTGAGAGTGATTCATGAAAAGATACACCCCGTCACACAGACATCAAATCTATCACCCGGAAACTTGATGGACCATATTTGGTTGGAGTGGTTGGAGCGCGTCATCATACCGCGCCTGCATATTTGCATAGACTACGTCTTCGCCTTACTACGGTGGAAACGTCACAGACAGAATTTGTGTTATTTTAGCTGTTTACCAAAACATCTTAGTTACAGTCATACACAAGTTACAGTCATATAATGCATATGAATGAATGAATGAATCATTATTTCGAACAGGATTTAAAAATAAAAATAATAAATAACTAATAACTAATATGTAGAGTACAGTCCTATCAAATGTTTGAAAAGGAGTAGGAAGAAGCCTGTCCTACCCCAGTTTATACTTAACAATTATGCTTACATTATATAATCCAATTAATTAATACATATATTTCAGTATCATCTGTTCTAATACTTTTTCATTAAAAATAATTTAAACCTTTTTTTAAATAGAGCAATATTTCTGCTTTCCTTCATATTTTCCTCTAGCCCATTCCATATGGTAACTCCGTAGAATGATATGCACCTGCTCCTGAGATGGGTGCGAGCATAACCCTGGTTAAAGTTGTGGTTGACTCTCAAATGACCTCTCCCCTTATCCCTCTCTATAAATCATTTGTTAATGTTACGTGGGAGTTCTTGAGTCTTTGCTTTATACATTAACTGTGCCAATTTAAATTTGAATAAGTCCATGAGCTTTAAGGCATTTGACATTAGGAACAAGTTATTAGTCTTCTCCCCCCCCCCCCCCCCCCCCCTCTGTGCTTGTAATAGGCTCGTCCATGGTCCGCCATGTTGCAGTCCCGAAGGCCATAACCCACTGCATCCCAGGTGCCAAGGTGAGGGACGTCGCCGCGGTAGTCCCGATGCTGGTGGAGGATGCTCCCCCCCAGGTCACCTCCGTCATCGTCCACGTGGGTGCCAACGACATCGGACGGGAGAGGTCGGAGGAGCTGAAGGACGACTTCCGAGCCCTCATCGACACCGTCAAGGGCACAGGTAAGACCTGCATCATCTCGGGCCCCTTCCCGAGTCCCAGGTATGGCGACACCAAATACAGTAGAATTCGAAGTCTTCACCTTTGGCTACAGGGATACTGCTGTCGTACGCAAACCCCATTTATAGACAATTTCACCACGTTCTTTAACCGTAATGAGCTGTTTGCGAGAGATAGGTTTCACCCAAACAGGTATGGTGCCCGCCTGCTGTCGATGTCCATGGACCTCGCTGTCCAGCCCTGGACCTGGCCGGTGCCCTGTCAACGCTGATGTGGGATGAGTCCGTTCCATTCCTCTAACACCAAACATGCCATCCAGACTATTGTCTCCCATCGGACTCCCTCCACCACAAATAAGGCAATACATGGCGCAAATTTGAGAAATGTATTACCCATTTCATTAAGTATGCCCTCGAGTCAGTCCCAGTGTCAAAATGACATCTCCATGGCAATTTTGAATATCAGGTCCCTATCAAACAAAAAAACATTTATCATAAATGAGCTCATTTGTGATAGAAAACTCGACTGTATGCTACTCACAGAAACCTGGCTAGATACAAATGGAGCAGCAGCCCTTATTGAGGCATCTCCCCCCAACTACAGTTTTTTCCAATCAATCAGAAATGGAAAAAAGGGGGGAGGAACAGCTACCATAGCTTCAAATAACCTAAACTGCAGGAGCATATCCTTTGATATATTCTCCTCCTTTGAATATCATGCCACAGTTATGGCATGCCAACCACCTATTCTTACGGTAACTGTATACAGGCCGCCGAAACCAGCCCCTACCTTCCTACCTGACTTCTCTGAGTTCCTATCCATTATCCATCCCAACTATGATAGGATTATTATCACTGGTGATTTTAACTTTCATATTGATAATGAGGCTGACTTGAGGGCTAGGGAATTTATTGACCTCTTGGAATCTATGGATTTTGTCCAACATGTCAATGAACCCACTCACAATCATGGCCATACCCTTGATCTTGTGATTACAAAGGGTCTTGAGGTCTCAATATCAGGTATCAGCGACCTGGCCCTCTCTGACCATTTCTGTATTTTCTTTACCATTGTAACACGTAAAGCTGAAAGCAATGCTGAACGTGTTGTTAAAAAACGTTATCTTACCCCTGCAGTGGCTGAACATTTCAAAGCTTTAATGAACAGTAATCACACAACTCCCACGTTATGTGAAAACGACTTAGTAATTACCTTTAACAATAAAGTAAAAATGGCCCTAGACTCCCTGGCACCTACCAAACTAAAAAAGGTTGGAGCCAAGAGGAGAGCACCATGGCGAAACAGTGAAATAAATCTCTTGTTCTCGACAATTGATTGCCTTGTAAACCCTGCTCCTAGAACTCTAGACGGCGCAGCCTCTGTCACCAAATGCGAGGAATTTGCAGCCCACTTCAGGGATAAGATAACAAATATTAGAATGTGTATCACTCAGGAAAGACTAGGTTTGTGTAGCACCACAGATCCGCCACCACAGAACATGACTATGAGCATGTTCACCATGATTAGTACGGAAACATTAGGTAAAATTGTGTCACAGCTTAAACCGTCTATGTGTCCTCTTGACCCTATTCCTACCACCTTTTTTAAGGACATTTTTGAATCTGTGTCTGATGACATACTAGGCATTGTAAATCACTCCCTACTTAAAGGGATATTTCCAGCGGCGCTTAAAACTGCCCTGGTTAGACCCACCCTGAAGAAAAGTAACCTAGATCCTTCTGATCCCAAAAACTGTAGACCAATATCCAATCTCACTTTTCTAAGCAAAATTTTAGAAAAGGCAGCGTATAGACAGCTTCATGAATTCTTAGTCCTAAATAATAGGTATGACCCACTTCAGTCAGGTTTCCGATCATACCACAGCACAGAAACCGCTTGGCTTAAGGTAACTAATGACCTTAGGATAAATGCAGACTCGAAAAAACTCTCGATTCTTGTACTCTTAGACTTAAGTGCAGCCTTTGATACGGTAGACCACTCCATACTTATTGAGAGACTTGAAAACTGGGTTGGCCTCTCAGGTCCGGTCTTAAACTGGTTCAGGACTTACCTGGCTGACCGAGACTACTTTGTAGCCCTTGGTGACCATAAGTCAAAAAATTATAGCACAACCTGTGGAGTTCCCCAGGGGTCCATTTTAGGACCGTTGCTTTTTAGCCTATACATGCTACCCCTCAGTTCTGTTATCAAGAAGCATAGCGTTAACTACCACAGCTATGCTGACGACACTCAGCTTTATATCTCAGTAACTCCCAACGACTACAAGATGATCGACCACCTGATAGACTGTATTGCCGATATTAATATTTGGATGACACAAAACTTTCTCCAACTCAATCAAGAAAAAACTGAGGTATTGATCATTGGCGAGAAAACTGGGAGAGAGAAATTATCCGCACACTTGAAAAAACTAGCTCTTAACACTAAGTGTCAGGCCAGGAATCTTGGTGTCATAATTGACCCAGATCTAAATTTTGAAACTCATATTAACAACACTATTAAAACATCCTTCTACCATCTAAGAAACATCACTAAGGTACAATCATTTCTCTCCCAGGCAGACACTGAAAAATTAATGCATGCGTTTGTTACTAGTAGGCTAGATTACTGTAATGCTCTCCTGACAGGTCTCCCCAAAAAAATGATAAATAGACTACAAATGGTTCAAAATGCTGCTGCTCGTGTCCTTACTAGGACCAAACGGAGAGCGCACATCACACCTGTCTTGAGATCACTACACTGGCTCCCTGTCAGTCATAGAATAGACTTTAAGATCCTTCTACTAGTTTATAAATCACTTCACTGTGATGCACCCAATTACATGGTGGACATGCTCATAAGATACACACCAGCTAGACCCCTACGGTCTAGTGGCACGGAACTTTTAATAGTGCCAGAGGCTAGGACAAAGAGATTTGGAGGATCAGCTTTTAGCATATATGCTCCTAGATTGTGGAACACCCTACCTGAGGGCCTGAGGTTGTCTAAAACTCAGGACATTTTTAAGCGTGACCTCAAAACCTACTTATTCAATGTCGCCTTTTGATACTAAGGGAGACATTGGACATTATAGAACTAGGATCACTAGGCCATTACACCATACTCGTGTTTTGAGATTTGTGTTGACAGGAAAATGGACCCGGGTGCTGATGAGGCACTGTCAGCTCCAAATAGCACCTAGAGCAGTACTGGAACCGGTACAAGGGTGTACCAGGACCACCATCAGGTTGTATTGCTGTCATCTTTATTGTCTCTATTGTGTTGTTGCATCATAACTGTGCTTAAGTTTCTCTTTTGGCAGGACCTGTGACCATACTGGATGCAGAACGATGCAAATACAACACTAAATTTATGGACAGTGTGTACGCCGATAATATGCAAGGAATTTTTCCTGGATACATGGTGTACAGGTTTTTGCCCTTGCTTGCTTGCTTTGTGCCGGTGGTCCTTGGCCTCCCCTGGGGGACCGCTGGGTACTGGTAAGCAAACTGGCTAGTAGTCGCTCTATTGGTAGAGGGCTGCAAGGGAATTTTTCCTGGCTACATAGTATACAGGTTTTTTACTTTTGCCTGCTCGCGGCTCTGTCAGTATTGATTGATTGATTGACTGATTGACTGAACATTTTCATTGTGTGAAGCGCATTGAGTTGCATCTTGTAAGAAATGCGCTATACAAATAAAATTTGATTTTGATTTGATTTGATTTGATCACGATATCCGACCTTATGTACAATCCTCATAGCTTTTTTCTGTAGTGTAATCAATGGGTTTAAAGTGCTTTTATATTCATTTCCCCATATCTCCACACAGTAACTCAAATAGGGTAAGACAAGACAACAATATAGAGTATACAACATCCTCTGTTCCAGAATATGTTTTGCCCTGCACAATACTGCAATACTCCTTGATACTTTGGATCTAACGTATCTTATATGAGATTTCCAACAGAATTTACTGGGCTTAAAGTGCAGACTCTCAGCTTTAGGTTAAGGGTATTCACATCCAAATTGAAGGAAGGGTTTATGAATTATAGCTCTTATATATAATAACCAAAAGTAATTAGACAATTGACTCAAAAGCTGTTTCATGGGCCAGTGTGGGCTATTTATTCCTTCATTATTTCTTTATCAATTAAGCAGGTAAAAGGTCTGAGTTGATTCCAAGTGTGGCATTTGCATTTGGAGGCTGTTGCTGTATACGCACAACATGCAGTCAACAGAGCTCTCAATGCAACTGAAACAGGCCATCCTTAGGCTGTAAAAACAAAACAAAAATCCATCAGAGAGATAGTGGGAACATTAATACTGGCCAAATTAACTGTTTGGTACATTCTGAGAAAAAAAAGAATGCACTGGTGAGCTCGGCACCACAAAAAGGTCTGGACGTCCATGGAAGACAAGAGTGGTGGATGATCACAGGATCCTTTACATTGTAAAGAAAAACCCCTTCACAACATCCAGCCAAGTGAAGAACAGTCTCCAGGAGGTAGGCATATCATTATCCATGTGTACCATAAAAGAAAGACTTCACACAAGCAAATACAGAGGTTTCACCACAAGGTGCAAGCCATCCATAAGCCTCAAGAATAGAAAGGCCAGATTAGACTTTGACAAAAAACATCTAAAAAAGCCAGCCCTGTTCTGGAACAGCATTCTTTGGACCGATGGAACTAAGATCAACCTGTACCAGAATGATGGGAAGAAAAAAGTATGGAGAAGGCTTGGAACGGCTCATGATCCGACGCATCGTGGGAGATAGCTGTGTGATTATTCTCACTGAAACCTGGCTAAATGAAACTATCTTGGACTCCGCGATTAGCCTGGAAGGACGGACCCTACACCGCGCGGACCGCACGCTGCTTAGCGGTAAGACTCGCGGAGGCGGCCTCATTATATCTACGAAGGATAGCTGGTGCTTAAACACGAAAACTGTAAGTAGCCACTGTTCCCCAAACCTGGAATACTTGACTGTTAAATGCCGACCCACTTACCTACCGAGGGAATTCAATGCAGTGTATATTACAAGCGTTTATATTGCACCGAATGCAGACGGTAGCTTAGCATTGGCGCGGCTATATGACGTCATCAGTGGTCAACAAAGCGCAGATCCACAGGCAATTCACATTATAGCAGGAGACTTCAATCATGTCGACCTGAAGGCAGTACTACCCAAGTTCTATCAGCATGTTAAATGTGCAACAAGAGGAGAAAAAACACTGGACAAGGTATACACCAACATCAAACGTGCTTACAAGGCTAGACCGCTAGCTCATCTAGGCATGTCTGACCATGTGTCAATCCTCCTGATCCCAGCATACACTACCATGGGGAAAAGTGCTCCCATCACCACTAAGACTGTCAGAACCTGGCCAGAAGGGTCCGCTCCACTGCAGATCTGCCTAAATGACACCCCATGGCAGGAATATGAGCATGAGGACCTGGAACAGTTCACGTCGTCGGTTCTGAACCACATAGTGAACTGCACCAACTCAGTCACCGTGGACAAACGGGTCCGGGTCTACCCCAACACGAAGCCATGGATGACTGGGAAGGTCCAAAAACAGGCCACAGCCGCACAGCCAACAGGCTCACAGCCGCAGAGGACGACCCCCTGCTGGCGGAAAAGCTGAACTCCTTCTACGCCCGGTTCGATGAGGGGCGAACGGAGGTAACCACAACACAAACACCACTCTCTCCAGCTCTCAGCAGCCTCACCCTCACAGAGCATGAAGTGAGACGCGTGCTGAAGGCGGTGGACCCCAGGAAAGCCTCGGGGCCGGATGGCGTCCTGGGACGGGTGCTGAGGGACTGCGCCGACCAGCTGGCCGGAGTTTTCACCAACATCTTCAACCAGTCCCTGTCCCAGGCCACCATCCCACCCTGCCTGAAAACCTCAACTATCATCCCAGTCCCGAAGAAAAGCACGGTGAGCTGCCTAAACGACTACCGCCCGGTGGCACTCACACCAATCATCATGAAGTGCTTCGAGAAACTAGTCCGGGCCCACATACTCACACGCCTCCCGCCCAACCTGGATCCATACCAGTTCGCCTACAGAGCCCACAGGTCCACAGAGGACGCCATCGCGACGACTCTCCACGCCACTCTATCCCACCTGGAGAGGGGAAACAGCTACGCGAGACTGCTCTTTGTGGACTTCAGCTCCGCCTTCAACACCATCCTTCCAGACAGGCTAGTGACCAAACTACTAGACCTGGGTCTATCACACTCTATATGTGCATGGATCAAGGACTTCCTGACCGACCGCCCCCAGAGGGTGCGAGTGGGCCCCCACACCTCCACAGCCCTCACTCCCTCAGACTCAGCACTGGGTCCCCCCAGGGCTGCGTGCTAAGCCCCATCCTCTACAACCTCTACACCTACCACTTCTCCCCCGTCCACCCCAGCAACTCCATCGTAAAGTTTGCAGACGACACCACCGTGGTGGGATGCATCTCGGGGGGGGACGAGGCGGCGTACATGAGGTAGAGCAACTGAGCAAGCTGTGCAAGGTTAACAACCTGCTGCTGAACAAGTCAAAGACCCAGGAAATCATCGTAGACTTCAGGAGGAAAAAGTCAGAGATCCAGCCCCTGCTCATCGACGGAGAGAGCGTGGAGAGAGTCTCAACCCTCCGATTCCTGGGGGTGCACATGCAGGATGACCTGTCCTGGAAGGACAACACAAAAGCCACCATCAAGAAGGCACAACAGCGGCTATACATCCTGAGAGTCCTCAGGAAGGAACACAGCAAGCAGGAGATACTGGTGACCTTCTACCGCGGCGCAGTGGAGAGCATCCTCACCTACGGCATCTGCAACTGGTTCTCCAGCTGCACAACCGCGGAGAGAAATGCGCTACAGAGAGTCGTGAGAACAGCCCAGAAGATCACCGGCGCCCCCCTCCCCTCTCTGGAAGAGCTGTACAACACACGCTCAGGAAGGCCTCCAAGATCTCCAGGGACCCAACCCACCCTGGGTACGAACACTTTACCCGGCTGCCCTCGAAAAGGCGGTTCAGGACCCTGGCCGCTAAGACTAACAGACTGAAGAACAGCTTCTACCACAGGGCCGTCCAGGCCCTAAACACAGCAAAGACCTAAGTTCTGGGCCCTGGACAGTCTGGACGGATTGTATGGCAGCTGCTGGACTGAAAAAATCAGGTGTAGTGCTGAGGCACAAACATGTACATTTCAAGCCTGCAAACTGTGACACTTTAAATAACGTGAAACAATACTATTGTGCAATATGACAACCCTAGTCGTCTATCTGTACAGTATAGTACAGTGGATTGTGTACATAGCCTTTATTTATGTAAACCAGCTCCTTCCCTTCTTGTGATTTTTTTTTTTAAAGTTTTTTTTTTTTTCCTTTTCCTAACACCAGGGGAGCCACCCCTCCTAAATTTCGTTGTTTGGTACCTGTACTGTAGCAATGACAATAAAGTCCATTCATTCATTCATGCATTCACTGTCCAAATACTTCCAGACCTAACTGTATATAAATAAAAGAATGTCAATGACCCCAGGTGTGGGACTCTATTAGGTCAAACAGGTTTGAGGGGTCAGGCAAAGGACTTGGTGGAGTCAGGCAAGGGTCAGGCGATCATCGTTGTAATCCATGGAGCAGGGCAGGAACCGTGGTGCAGGGTGCTGGGCTGGAGGTGTCCATGGTGCTGAGTGCCCACTGATGAGCTAAATAAAACATGATATTTCTGATGAGTCAACAGCACTAGGGCTCCTTCACAAAACCCTTACTGGAATCTTCATACACTCTGTGAATTAGTCTTTACTTTCTGATGAGTCAACAGCACTAACCCCATCCAGTGCGACATGTAGATAGCTTATATTTTGAATATGTAAAATGCAAACACCAGAAATGCAAGAAAGTTTGAGGTATACCAAATGGAATTAATAACAAGTGTTACGACCCTTCTGTCTAGAGTAAAATAAGGGCCTAGGGTAGAGTGCACAATGTACAGGTGTGTTGCAACACAAATGCCCAAAAAAGTGTACAAGGGATCAAATCAATTCAAGTTTTATTTGTATAGCGCATTTCTCACAAGATGCGACTCAATGCGCTTCACGTAATGACAGATGTTCAGTGTCCAGTGTAGTGTAGTGTTCAGTGTTGTGTCCAGTGTCCAGGTTCCAGTGATAGCTTCGTCAAAAGGACGCAAGGGTAAAAAACCTGTGCACTGTGCATCAAGGAAAAGTGCCACTAGACCGTAGGGGTCTAGCCGGTGTGTATCTTATAAGTGATGTCAGAGACCAGGAACAGTATAAAAGGCTCTTTAAAAACAGCAGGGTCCGATGGGATAGGATAGTACGATAAACTCTTGACCGGGGCTCCGCCCAGGGTTGACTCCAGACTGTACCCCGTCGCCTATGGGGAGGTCCGGCGCATCCTCACGACCCAGCGTGGCTCCAATCACTTAGCTGAGGACAGGAAAGAGTGACTCAGCAGGTTGCACGAGTGACAGGCAACCACACAGTCCACAGTCCATCAATTGGCTCTCAGCTATGCTAGACAGTAGGGTTAGCCCTCAACCTCCAAAGTAAGCAAACAAAAAGTCACTGGCTGGCTGCACCCTCCCAAGTTTCCCAACAGGCCTCTGGAATCACAACCCCCAGTGGTCAGACACGGACAGCTCCGTTGGTGGCCAGTCGTCCCTCTGCTCGGGACCACAGCTCGGCGTTAAAAAGTCAGCTCTCAAAAACAAGAAAAAAAGCAATAAAAATAGGGGAAATATTACTTAGAATAAGCAAAATTATCTGCCAACAGAACAGGAAAATTTCACTTGCCAAGATTGTCTTAAAACAAGTAAGAGATATCTTAAAACTGGTGCAGTCAGACAGAAAACAAGCTTATATTGCCTTGATTTAAGATATTTAATCTTACTTAGATTAACTTTTTGCATTGTGGCGTGTATCAGGTGTTCTCTCGTTCCAACGTCGCAGGTCCCTCTGGTACTCAGGTTTTCGTCTGGTGGTCGTCTAGTTGTCGCTCTCTGTCTTGTTGTCGCTCTCTGTCTTGTTGTCACTCTCTGTCTCGTTGTCGCTCTCTGTCTCGTTGTCGCTCTCTGTCTCGTTGTCGCTCTCTGTCTCGTTGTCGCTCTCTGTCTCGTTGTACGTAACCCTCGTTCCCAAACCACTCTCCCCTCCTACTGTTTGCTGGTGCCTTAAATAGAGAGCAAAGGGGAACAGTGTCACTCCCAGTCCCCAATCACTGCTAACCAGCAGCGTGTGTATAGTTGAGGAGTAGGAACAACAGAAATGGTGCGCTTCTACCGCCAGGAGGGAAACAGAACACAAATAAAAAGGTTCTGTGTGAAGAGACAGCAGTAGTGAGTATGGGGTACTTTTCTTTGATCTCGATTTCCTTTGTTCTTTTTTATGAGGGGGGGGGTCATAAAACATGGGCTCTTTTACAGAAGGGGGGGTTTATTTACCCCCCCGCGTTGTGGTTTTATTAACCCTCGCCATTTGCTCAGAACACGCAGGTGTTTAGGAAGGGGGGCCAAAACGATAGTAGACGCACACACACACACACACACACACAGGGTTACCCTAACCCTAACCCTAACCCTAACCCATAACGAATATTGTTGTTAGAAAGAGACTTAGGGTTAGAAATGAAATTAGAGGAAAAGATGCCCAGTGGGAGCGAACTCTCTCTCCGGTCGATACAATATATAATAACATATAATACTCACATTATCATGTCCTTTCGGGCTTTCATGTGGCCAGGGGATGTCATACTGTCTCCCTAAAAAAGTTATCTGACTAAAGTCTATCTGACTCTAACTCTAACTCTTAAGAGAGTGAACGGGGGTTTCGTATCAGCAGTCAGATATGCGTTCAGACAGCCTCTGTTGTTAGACAGACACATCGAGTTGCTTTTTCACGCCTCTCTGCTACTCCCAACCTCTCTCTCTCTCTGAAGCGTCATTCTGACAGCAAGAGACAATCTTGGTCTCTGACAATCTTGGTTACCAGAATGGTCCTAGAGTTTGCGTCGACATCGAAACGTTCAAACTTTCAAACTTTGCCAAAAGGACACCCCCGCAAAAACACATCTAGAATGCCAGGTTTGATCAACCTGAATGTGATACCTTCCAACCAGCTGCATCCCAAAATACCCTGCATCCCAAAATAGTAGTAGTTGTCATCAGTTGTCTTTTAGCGGACCTCTTGGACACCCAATTTATGCCAAGTTATAACAATAGTAGCGGCCAATAGTAGTGACTACCCCATCCCTGGCATATTACTTTTTCAGCTATCGCCAACATTCACAATGTTATTAACATGCTTATAGAAATAGACTGTAAATTGTAGTAATGACAACAATTGGCTTTATCGCAACAATTATAATTAGAAATTCTGTTGAAACACTCTTGACTACAAGAGAACCACAATGAATGAATCAAATGAATCAAAGTAATCGCGTTATTTCCAGATTGTAAGCTTTCAAATGATGTGTCATACATAGACATCGGGGAAAAATGTAAGACAACATGAGTATTTGAAACTTGTTAACCCTGAAAACTAAACATTTCAGGGTTGTAGTAATACTAATACGTCTTTTTGAGAACGCACTAACGGTATCCCAAATGCTTGGACGCACAGCCGAGTGCTGGCGAACGGGTTTTGATTTGATTTGTTGGTGAACTTATAATACAGGGCAGGTATTATAAGCCCACTGTGAGTAGGCTACTCGGAATTCACCTCAACACCTCATATCAGCACGGTTGTCAAGTCAAAAACAGACCTGTATCATTTTACGCCCGAAAATAAATCCTTAGCCTACCTCACTCAATGAGCGACATCTGAGACAGCTGAGACAGCTGGAACAGCTGGAACAGCTGGGACACCTGAGACACTGAGACACCAGGTGTCCCAGCTGTTCCAGCTGTTCCAGCTGTCCCAGCTGTCTCAGCCGTCCCAGGTGTCTCAGGAGACACTTTTCAGGAACCCGCTGCCTAATACCGTCAATCATACTATCATATACCACATAAATTATTAGATTGATGGTATTTTATGCGGTATATGATAGTGTGATTGAAGTGCCCCATCGCAGACAGGTTTAGAGAGAACAACAATGAATGAATCAAATGAGTCCTGCTTTTTTATGAGGGTGGGGTCATAAAACATAAGCTCTTTTACAGCAGGGAGGGGGCTTATTTGCCCCAGCGTTGTGGGTTTATTCACCCAGTATGTTCACCATAGAAATCTCAGTGTTTTATATCTAGTACAGAATTTGTTTTTCCAGGGTAAAACCAGTAGGACAATTAGCTTGAACACAAACTATTTAGTGTTATTTAAAAAAAAAACGTGATAATAATCAAATCTCTGTATTGGCTAGACAAATGTATCCTGGTAATACTAAATATTTTATGGAGTCATTTAACACTAGAACAGCCGTGAGGTGTTAAACAGCACCAGTGAGTACAAAAAAAATTCTACCTTTGCACTCGATCACATTTCAGGACCCTCCTTTCATGACTTTTCCTAGATATGTGCGTTCTACCACCCAGCATTTTTACATTTTCAAAATCGAGTTAGTATAAAGCGTTTTAGCAGTATTTCTGTGTGTGTCTGTGTATTTGTGGCTGCCATCTTTTTCTCCAAGCCTGCAATTCTCTTTTATATCAGCAGAGGTAGCAAGGGGGCACACACTGTGCTCAAATTCAGGCTTCAGTGCTGAATGAGACACAGTGCATAAGACTGATATTTGTGTTTATATATATAGGCTACAATAACAATCAAAATAAGATATGTATATGTGCAGACAGTTATGAAAATGATAAACTGTACAGTATGTCTCCCAATCAATGTTCGTTCAGACAATACAACCAAAGGCGTAAAAATACTGATGTTCTCATAATGTAATTATAGATATAGCTAAATTAGACTGTAGACTGCTATGGAGGTATATTGAAACCAATATATAGATTATATATATAGATTATATATACAACCTGATTGGATTAAATAAGATTCTGTTGTGATTGTGTTGACATTGTTGTGATTGCAAAATAAATCTTGGTTATGTAATGTGTAAAGAACATGATGACACGAATGCCTATTATGATGATATGCAAAAGGGACAATCTGTCTATGAATCTTGAACAATCACCGGTTGAATATGCTAATATAGGAACAGTGCTACAGCGAGACTGTAACTGTCATTGTTTGAAGGAATGAATGAATGGTCTTTATTTGTCATTGATATAGTACAGGTACTAAACAACGAAATTTGGGAGGGGGGGCTCCCCTGGTGCTAGGAAACTAGGTGCTAGGAACTGGTGCTATAACTGTGTTCATGTTATAATGTTTAGTGAACGAACAATTGTTGGGTGTTTGCCACAAATCGGAATTATCTTGCCGTGAAATGTGTACATCAAATAACATGATGTCGGCGATCTACTAGAACTGCGGGACGACTGCAATGTAGGCTACAACAAGGTTGTACATAGATATACGCAGATTCATATTTGGATAGTTGATTTTGGCACCATTGTATAGTAGCCAATTGCAGAGAGTATACATTATTTTGTTTGTTTACTGCACATTATAAATGAAATGATGTGTATTAATTATTTTGTTTGTTTGAATCCTCACTGTGTTCATGTGTCTGCTGATGTTAGGGCCGGCGTGAAGTTCACGACAAATAAACAGACTTTGTGAAGCTCATAACTATGATAACACAATATTGCAATATTTATTACTATTCTTTTTTAATAATGATAATCAACTTTCATTCATTAGTAAAGCTCCCGCAGTCTCAATCAATCTCCTCTCCATATATAGCATGTAATCTGTTCCATAGTTCGTTCTCAGCTGACTCAAGCTTCATATCAGATTGCTCTAATAATTTCCCCACTTCTCTGCTTATAGGAACTTTATGCATTTTAGAGAAACATGCAGAGCATGTATTTGACAAAGAAACGTGTAGGCTAAGAACTAGTTTCTAAAGTGAGTTACAATCACTTGATGGTTGATACACGGGGGAGGGTAATCTTATTGATCGTTTCCCATTAGCAAACAATAGCTGCCAATTCATGAGCGAGCCAAGCGGGTTTCAAAGCTGCCAAGCGGGTTTCAAAGCTGCCAAGCAGGTTTCAACGCTTACAAGCTTACAGCCTCGATTGTCTGCTGATGTTACGGGCACGGCCGGCGTGAAGTTCACGACAAATAAACTGACGTTATCACTGTGAAGCTCATAACTATGATAACACAATATTGCAATATTTATTACTATTATTTTTGTATAATAATAATCAACCATCATTCGTTAGTAATGAAAACTCCCGCAGTTCCGATCAATCTCCTCTCCACTTTACACATTACATAACCAAGATCTCTTTCATGTATTTTCTTTTCTTTTTCTCAATTAGTAGTCTCCTAATCTCGCTACAGTTTGAGCGAGACTGTAACTGTCATTGTTTGAAGGAATGAATGAATGGTCTTTATTTGTCATTGATATAGTACAGGTACCAAACAACGAAATTTGGGAGGGGGGGCTCCCCTGGTGCTAGGAAACTAGGTGCTAGGAACTGGTGCTATAACTGTGTTCATGTTATAATGTTTAGTGAACGAACAATTGTTGGGTGTTTGCCACAAATCGGAATTATCTTGCCGTGAAATGTGTACATCAAATAACATGATGTCGGCGATCTACTAGAACTGCGGGACGACTGCAATGTAGGCTACAACAAGGTTGTACATAGATATACGCAGATTCATATTTGGATAGTTGATTTTGGCACCATTGTATAGTAGCCAATTGCAGAGAGTATACATTATTTTGTTTGTTTACTGCACATTATAAATGAAATGATGTGTATTAATTATTTTGTTTGTTTGAATCCTCACTGTGTTCATGTGTCTGCTGATGTTAGGGCCGGCGTGAAGTTCACGACAAATAAACAGACTTTGTGAAGCTCATAACTATGATAACACAATATTGCAATATTTATTACTATTCTTTTTTAATAATGATAATCAACTTTCATTCATTAGTAAAGCTCCCGCAGTCTCAATCAATCTCCTCTCCATATATAGCATTTAATCTGTTCCATAGTTCGTTCTCAGCTGACTCAAGCTTCATATCAGATTGCTCTAATAATTTCCCCACTTCTCTGCTTATAGGAACTTTATGCATTTTAGAGAAACATGCAGAGCATGTATTTGACAAAGAAATGTGTAGGCTAAGAACTAGTTTCTAAAGTGAGTTACAATCACTTGATGGTTGATACACGGGGGAGGGTAATCCTATTGATCGTTTCCCATTAGCAAACAATAGCTGCCAATTCATGAGCGAGCCAAGCGGGTTTCAAAGCTGCCAAGCGGGTTTCAAAGCTGCCAAGCAGGTTTCAACGCTTACAAGCTTACAGCCGTCGATTGTCTGCTGATGTTACGGGCACGGCCGGCGTGAAGTTCACGACAAATAAACTGACGTTATCACTGTGAAGCTCATAACTATGATAACACAATATTGCAATATTTATTACTATTATTTTTGTATAATAATAATCAACCATCATTCGTTAGTAATGAAAACTCCCGCAGTTCCGATCAATCTCCTCTCCACTTTACACATTACATAACCAAGATCTCTTTCATGTATTTTCTTTTCTTTTTCTCAATTAGTAGTCTCCTAATCTCGCTACAGTTTGAGCGAGACTGTAACTGTCATTGTTTGAAGGAATGAATGAATGGTCTTTATTTGTCATTGATATAGTACAGGTACCAAACAACGAAATTTGGGAGGGGGGGCTCCCCTGGTGCTAGGAAACTAGGTGCTAGGAACTGGTGCTATAACTGTGTTCATGTTATAATGTTTAGTGAACGAACAATTGTTGGGTGTTTGCCACAAATCGGAATTATCTTGCCGTGAAATGTGTACATCAAATAACATGATGTCGGCGATCTACTAGAACTGCGGGACGACTGCAATGTAGGCTACAACAAGGTTGTACATAGATATACGCAGATTCATATTTGGATAGTTGATTTTGGCACCATTGTATAGTAGCCAATTGCAGAGAGTATACATTATTTTGTTTGTTTACTGCACATTATAAATGAAATGATGTGTATTAATTATTTTGTTTGTTTGAATCCTCACTGTGTTCATGTGTCTGCTGATGTTAGGGCCGGCGTGAAGTTCACGACAAATAAACAGACTTTGTGAAGCTCATAACTATGATAACACAATATTGCAATATTTATTACTATTCTTTTTTAATAATGATAATCAACTTTCATTCATTAGTAAAGCTCCCGCAGTCTCAATCAATCTCCTCTCCATATATAGCATTTAATCTGTTCCATAGTTCGTTCTCAGCTGACTCAAGCTTCATATCAGATTGCTCTAATAATTTCCCCACTTCTCTGCTTATAGGAACTTTATGCATTTTAGAGAAACATGCAGAGCATGTATTTGACAAAGAAACGTGTAGGCTAAGAACTAGTTTCTAAAGTGAGTTACAATCACTTGATGGTTGATACACGGGGGAGGGTAATCTTATTGATCGTTTCCCATTAGCAAACAATAGCTGCCAATTCATGAGCGAGCCAAGCGGGTTTCAAAGCTGCCAAGCGGGTTTCAAAGCTGCCAAGCAGGTTTCAACGCTTACAAGCTTACAGCCTCGATTGTCTGCTGATGTTACGGGCACGGCCGGCGTGAAGTTCACGACAAATAAACTGACGTTATCACTGTGAAGCTCATAACTATGATAACACAATATTGCAATATTTATTACTATTATTTTTGTATAATAATAATCAACCATCATTCGTTAGTAATGAAAACTCCCGCAGTTCCGATCAATCTCCTCTCCACTTTACACATTACATAACCAAGATCTCTTTCATGTATTTTCTTTTCTTTTTCTCAATTAGTAGTCTCCTAATCTCGCTACAGTTTGAGCGAGACTGTAACTGTCATTGTTTGAAGGAATGAATGAATGGTCTTTATTTGTCATTGATATAGTACAGGTACCAAACAACGAAATTTGGGAGGGGGGGCTCCCCTGGTGCTAGGAAACTAGGTGCTAGGAACTGGTGCTATAACTGTGTTCATGTTATAATGTTTAGTGAACGAACAATTGTTGGGTGTTTGCCACAAATCGGAATTATCTTGCCGTGAAATGTGTACATCAAATAACATGATGTCGGCGATCTACTAGAACTGCGGGACGACTGCAATGTAGGCTACAACAAGGTTGTACATAGATATACGCAGATTCATATTTGGATAGTTGATTTTGGCACCATTGTATAGTAGCCAATTGCAGAGAGTATACATTATTTTGTTTGTTTACTGCACATTATAAATGAAATGATGTGTATTAATTATTTTGTTTGTTTGAATCCTCACTGTGTTCATGTGTCTGCTGATGTTAGGGCCGGCGTGAAGTTCACGACAAATAAACAGACTTTGTGAAGCTCATAACTATGATAACACAATATTGCAATATTTATTACTATTCTTTTTTAATAATGATAATCAACTTTCATTCATTAGTAAAGCTCCCGCAGTCTCAATCAATCTCCTCTCCATATATAGCATTTAATCTGTTCCATAGTTCGTTCTCAGCTGACTCAAGCTTCATATCAGATTGCTCTAATAATTTCCCCACTTCTCTGCTTATAGGAACTTTATGCATTTTAGAGAAACATGCAGAGCATGTATTTGACAAAGAAATGTGTAGGCTAAGAACTAGTTTCTAAAGTGAGTTACAATCACTTGATGGTTGATACACGGGGGAGGGTAATCCTATTGATCGTTTCCCATTAGCAAACAATAGCTGCCAATTCATGAGCGAGCCAAGCGGGTTTCAAAGCTGCCAAGCGGGTTTCAAAGCTGCCAAGCAGGTTTCAACGCTTACAAGCTTACAGCCGTCGATTGTCTGCTGATGTTACGGGCACGGCCGGCGTGAAGTTCACGACAAATAAACTGACGTTATCACTGTGAAGCTCATAACTATGATAACACAATATTGCAATATTTATTACTATTATTTTTGTATAATAATAATCAACCATCATTCGTTAGTAATGAAAACTCCCGCAGTTCCGATCAATCTCCTCTCCACTTTACACATTACATAACCAAGATCTCTTTCATGTATTTTCTTTTCTTTTTCTCAATTAGTAGTCTCCTAATCTCGCTACAGTTTGAGCGAGACTGTAACTGTCATTGTTTGAAGGAATGAATGAATGGTCTTTATTTGTCATTGATATAGTACAGGTACCAAACAACGAAATTTGGGAGGGGGGGGCTCCCCTGGTGCTAGGAAACTAGGTGCTAGGAACTGGTGCTATAACTGTGTTCATGTTATAATGTTTAGTGAACGAACAATTGTTGGGTGTTTGCCACAAATCGGAATTATCTTGCCGTGAAATGTGTACATCAAATAACATGATGTCGGCGATCTACTAGAACTGCGGGACGACTGCAATGTAGGCTACCATATCATACCGTTTTATATTGAAAAATATGATGGTAAATAAATACATGTGGGACCGATGTATGATGGCAGAGGTGTGGTGTGTATCAGTCAGTCTTGTTCCAGCGATAAGGCATGCGCTCTGCGCTGCGGGCAGTGGGGCTCTCCGATCAATGAACAAAGAGATCACGTTTCCCCCGTGGTGTGTTGCGTGTTCACGCTTCTTGCGTGACATCGCCCTCCAGCGATCTTTGTGCGTCAGTACACTCTTCTCTATGTTAAACTATCATAGTGCTGAAGAACACCTCATCGCGATTGAATAAGGTCGCGATCCACGGCGGTCCCAGTGTTAAAGATGCTACAGAAGCCCCTTATGGGTATTTGTTGGTTGATTATAAAGCTAAAACGCCAGAGGCCTATCGTCTCAGAACAGCTTTATGCTCCCCTTATCAGGTTGTGTACAAACAGAGGAAGATGAGTGGCTGAAATGTCTGCTAGATTAGAACGTCATTTATCGCTACTACAACTGTTGATGAAATCTAAGCCGGGGGAAATACGGGCTATTTTAAAGAATGCTTCAAAAGATCTAATTCAGGCATTGTGTGAAGTCGCATTGAACGTGCTGTGTGGTACTATTCCTCTATCAAAGACACAATTTAAAAGACTGTCAAAGGTTAAGTCTAATCTGAAAATCATAGCTGACAAAAAGATTCCTATATCGAGAAAAAAGAGGGTTATCAATCAAGAGGGAGGATTTTTATTACCACTTTTAAGCATAGCTGTACCATTTATCACTAGCTTGCTGTCGAGACAGGTTTGAAGCGACATACTACAAGTGTGTACAAACAACCTACTAGTCATTATGGAGAAAATGTATTTGGTGCCGCAAAGAGATGTGGACAAATTACGTGTTGGAGGTCCAACGACTATCAGACAGAGTGCTGAAAATAACATTGATGATTTGATGAGAACCATATTGAATAGAAACGATTTAACTCCACATGACAAAGCACAGCATTACGCTGTGTTACTACAGAGGTATTTAACATTGGTCAGACAGGGGGATAGTGATGTCAATACTTTAAAACTAATTGTGCCAAACAGCTCACCACTCGAGGATGAAGCGACCCCACAGCCAGTGGTATCTACATCTTTTGCTACAGATAACACAGCTTTAGACGTCTTAAATAATTTACCCCTGAGGAGCAAGAAGAATGCCCAACATATTTTGGCCAAGATGTATAAATCAAGGGTATTAGAGTGGAACGAATCTGGGGAACTTGTGTTGAAAGGGGCAGTCGTGACCGGGTCACACATTTTAGATATTGTTAAACTAGCGACCATGATTCATGCACCTAAAACAAGCGTCAGACCCCACGGTTGGGATGAGTTTGTGCAGGGTTTTTCAGTTTTAAACATACCACTTTCTACAATACCCAATAGACATGTCAAAGACGAGATTAGTGATGTTAAACATTCTAAAACAAATGTTGATGCTACCATTGGTGCTGTTAAAACCCCTTCTAGGCGCAGTCTCGCTCTGGCCCCTAAATTCTTAGAGTATGAGGAACAACGGCCTCTGACAGCCGATCTCGGCGCAAGTCTAAATCAAGGCCAGAATCTCATAGAGGCTTGTTGTGGCATGATTGGAGCTAGATTTGTTATTTTAGATTCATTTATTTACTTGTTTTTTGTTTTAACATTTTTAACCCTTGTTAACATTGTGAATGTATTTCTGCTACAACCAACTTGTATACAATGTTTGTATTTTTAATTTTTATTGTGAATGACTGTGAATGACTATGTTATTGTTTGACTAAAACCCCTTGCTTGACTAAATAAAAATGATTGTAATGATACATGAACTCTGATAATTTATTTGACCAACATTTTATTGCCTTGCACAATCTTACACAATTGTCTGAACATGTTGAACACAACTAAACACATTATGAACACACACACACGGTTGCAACTTTTTCACAAAACGTGTTGCCATTGTGTCATTTTTAAACAGATTAGAAGAATATTTAGATATCAACATATCATAGGTGATGCCTCTACACATGTGATTTAAGAAGTAGATACAGTGTTCACCACATGTGACCGATGTGACATCCTGAACTTGTTTGTCTGAGAAATGTATCTCGTCACATGACATGTTTAAAAAGTCATAAATCGATTTAGGAAATCTTGAATGATTTGGAGCAAAACTGTCAAAAAAACACCCAACTCTCTCCAATGATATATAAACTGCCAGCCAATGCTCTCCAGGCTGGTCAGAGGGGTGTGTGTTAATTATCATAGCACTAGGTCTTATTTGTAGAGGTTGCTGGGGCAGTTTATCACAAGCCAAAACACCTAGAAAATGGGTGTTTGCTGATATTGTATCCATGATGGCTGTCAGTTCAACAGTATTCATGATGCTTAATAGTAATCAACTAAAACCTGTCTGCGATGGGACACTTCAATCATACTATCATATACCGCATAAATTATTAGATTGATGGTATTAGGCAGCGGGTTCCTGAAACGTGTCTCCAGGCGTATGTTACCACTCTTGATCAATGATAGATGCTGACTATTATCCTCGTCAGGTGTCAGATTAAATGCATAAAGAGTGTACCCATTCAGGAAATCGTTTCGATCAATGGCCATAGCACTGTTTTTTAAATGTCTCCCTGTTGATAACACCAGTTGATAGAATTCACGAGTCACGCAACCATTAGGGAAGTCCGGTTGTAATGGTTTGGTGGGGAACTGGACACCGTCAACATATATAGCCAGATATTCTAGATTATAATTCTTAAAATTGAATGGGTTCTTGCCATAGTCGCCCGTAAAAGAGTCATTATCAACCATCGCTACCACCACAGACTTATGTATATATCAACACCGTTCAGCATTAACTTTTCCTGAAAAAACATGTCACTGTGTATGGGGGCCATGAGCTCCACCGTGCCACTCAGAGCTGTGTATCTCTGTCTGGCTGTTAAACCAGCATTAGCCCCGTCTACAGCGTTTAACACATCCATGTGTCTAGCTGTATCCTTGTAAAAAAGCCCTGTAGAGAATGATGACTTTAATGTCTCCATGTCGTAATTTAGCAAGCATTCTATAAGACAGCGGTAGGGATACGTGTTGCTGCTCTGTGAAATTAGTCGATCGCCTAGTGATATGTCAACCTGTGAAAATATTGTAGCTCCAGGATAGTTGATCAGTCCTACTTTAGCGTTAGCACCTATGGCGGTCCCATCTGCTTTAACAATTTGCAGTCGTGTAAACAGCATGGTATTGTTTAAATCAATGTAATCGCCGCCTGATCCAGCTATATAAAACTCCAATGGCCCTGTGGGAGTTATCGCCGATATAGGTGGAATTTCAACATATGTCGATTTCTCTATAGCTGTCTGTGTTAACGGTATCGTAAAAAGATCTAATTCGGATTTGATGCACTCCCCACTTAGACTATGTAGCAACGGCATCTTTAGAATATGTAGTTTGCTCCTCCGTCGAGTGTTCTGACCTGTCGCCTGTGTTCACTTTTAACAACTGCCCTCACACTCCTTGTAACAGCCTTTTTCCTCTTCTTTGGACGGGAACCTGGAGGCCCTTGCTGCACCGCCCTGCGCTTGGCTGCTCTCTTACGCTTCATCACAACCAGCCCAGAACCATCCTGTCTACCCCCTGCTCTGGACATTACTTTTGCGATCACGTCTGACGCTATACTCTTTGCAGCATTCTTGAGGTGTGGTTTGGCTATGTTGAACCCCTGTTTGAATAACGGAGCTGCGAATCTGAATAAACCTCGAAATATACCCCCTAAACCAGCTCCATGCATCACAACACTCCCTGAAAACCCCGGTATACCATTACCAGCCTGTGCTTTGTAATAATCTATGTACCGGTTGGGGCTAGGGTCGAAATTGCTGTAAAGGGCCATGGTGTAGCAGTAGTGGCGCTAGTCTTTTAGACGTCTTACACTCTAGCCTTCACTCTTCTGAAATGAAGCTTTGCAACAACTTTACCGTATTTAAAAGGCACACACGCGTTCTGATCTGTCTTGACCTCTATAACGATATCTGTGATGTGTTCTTTTGTTACAGGCACCTGTCGTAGGTGATTGTAACAATCTCTTGATCCTTTCCTGTCATATGTACACATCTCAATAACTGGACGTAGTGATCCCCAACGATTTGGTGATTAATTATATCCGTGTAAACATATAGAGTGTAGAATCCTCCATAAATATCTGCAGGGCGGTGTGCATATATCTTGGTCTGGTTCAAATCTAAAACTTCTTCAGCCAATACATTCTTACCCATAGAACCTCTAGTCGAATCCAACACTCCATATTCCCCATCATTAATACCATCCGTGTATAATCCTAGTATTAGAGCTAATCTCCCTCTGAATTTTATAGTGTATAAATCCTCCACAATCATGAACACCTTGTGTTTTATGGATCAATAACCGAATATGATGTTGTGTGGTTCTAACACTCTGTCAATCTCTGCTACAAGCTCTGACATCTTTGAGTAGAAACCTTCACGTATCTGTAACGTCAGTCGCAATGACCTGTTATCTGTTAACTCTAAAAAAGTGTCTTCAACTGTAAATGTCTGCCATGTTCTAGGGTATTGGAATTCTATTAATCCCACTTGCCATTCGCCTTTTAGTATTAAAGGTTTAGAAATATGTGTCCTATAGTTCGAAATCTTGTTTTCGGGATATACCTTCTGAGAGGCATTGCAAGGTAATGTCATGTAAAACTCTTCACTCTCAGCCATGACTCTACAGAACACCTTCACACACTATGTGTTATGAGCTCTCTCGACTGAAACCCCACACCCTTTTATATATTGGTGACGTCGCATTCACGAACCCACGAATTGAACTTCGGGGGCCAGCCGAGCCACTTGACCATTACCATGCACACGCCCCTCTGCTTCTTTCGACGTAACACCTTCTCGACCTTAAACGCCTTGTCACTGTCTATCTTGATTTTCTGTAACTCGGCCTCATAAAACGACCCGTCGATAAATTCACCGGCATAATCTTTCAATTTGTAAACAGGTGGTATCCTAGCTATCCTTTTTTCTATTGTAAAAAACTCTCGGGTGAATGTCTCTTCATAAGCCTTTTCAAAAAACCCTCGCATTTTAGACACCCTCACTGTGTCCCCCAAATTATATTTAAAAACAGGATTTTGAGTTACGAATGTCATCCCCCCATACAACGTTTTAAAAACCAATGTTTCGTTTTCGGTACAAACGTCGATAGGCCTCATTTTAATAGAACGATGGTACGATGTATTGTATGAGCCCACCAAATCCTGCAGAACATCTATGTATCTTTTAGAATTAGCATAGGTCAAAAACCTCCACATTCGACCCTTAATAGTTCTGTTAAAACGCTCCACCACACTAGCCTTCAACTCACTCGACGTAGCATAATGGTGTATATCATACTTGTTTGTTAATTTGTGAAATGTTGAGTTGAAAAACTCAGTCCCCTTGTCTGTTTGTAATTTCAGAGGGCTTGTTCCACATTCCAAAATATTTGTAAAACCTTGGGCGACAGCCCCAGCAGTCTTATTCTTTAATGGAATGCACCAGGCAAACTTGCTAAATACATCGATACATGTCAGTATAAATCTGACTCCGTCATTATCGTTTGCATATAACGCCATATCGACCAGATCAGCCTGATATTGTCTATCCTTTCCATAGGCTAACACCTTATTCCTCGGGAAAATAGTTCGTGTAGGCTTGTGTAATGAATAAGTGTCCTCCCCACATAACCACTGTTGCTTCATCACTCTTTAAAACCAATCCTGTAGCTTCACGGACACCACGTTTTAATCGAGATTCTCCCCCAAAACACCCCGTAGAAGTAGGGTCGTAATATGTATCCTTCATACTGGTCCCCATGGTCTGTATGTACATCTATCACAACTCAGCACACTTAATGAAAAGAGTTGTGTTTTGTCCCAACGTTTTTATTTCAACAGAGAGCATAGCCACTAGGGGTGCAACGGTTCTCGGTTTTTTTACGGACGGTACGGTTTGCGTTCCACGGCTCAATTCACTAGTGAACCGTGACGGTTTTCGGTTTTCGTTTCCGTTTTTTTTTTTTTTTTTTTTTTTTTTTTTCTACCTTTATTTTACCAGGAAGTCACATTGAGATTAAAACCTCTTTTACAAGAGAGACCTGGCCAAGACAGGGTCAAAATAGTAGCTTAAAAAACTGTTCAGATAACAAGACAGGACATAAGACAGTGGCAACAATACAATAGACAAACAATGGTAGCGGTATTTACAAGGTGATTAAAACATTGAGAAGTCTAACCAAAGCAGGTACAGCGAGCGGTGACCACATCCTTTAATCTACGCTTGAAGATACTTATGGAAATAAGGGCCTCTAATTTAAAAGTAGTCTGTAGGTCATTCCAAGACCAAGGGCCATAATAAGACAAGCTTGCCCTTCCAACATTGTTCATGATAAGTGGCACCTTGTATTGTAGCCATCTACGAGACCTGAGACCCGAGCCACTCGGTATAGGGATGAACTTCAGGCCCAGATAATTCGGTAAGAAGCCAGAGATGATTTTAAACACAAGAGTGTACCAGTGTTGGAGCCTTCTGACAGAAAGAGATGGCCATCCAACCAGACTATACAGTGTACAGTGATGGGTCCTGAAGGCACTATTGGTGATGTATCTTAGAACCGAATGATACAGGGGGTCTAGCTTGGATAAAGTGGACAGAGAAGCAAACTTATATACTGTATCACCATAATCCAATTGTGAAAGGAAAAGGGCGGAGACAAGACGTTTTCTGGAAGCCAAGGAAAAGCAAGATTTAAATCTATACAGGAAGCCCACTGTACGCTTAAGCTTTATGGCGAGAAGATCAATTTGGCCGCGTTCGTAAATTAGCTCTGAGAGCGCCGGAGCGTCCAAGTGAATGCCTCGAACGCGGCCTTTGGTCAGAGGTCGAGTTGGTCTGGAACGTTTGTTTCTGAACCGAACCGTACCGAAAACCGTGACCCAAAATACCGAACCGTACCGAACCGTGGGCCAACTGAACCGTTGCACCCCTAATAGCCACACTTATTTACAATCACACTGCATCTAGGAACTGTAGAAAAAACACACAAGTTGCGATGTCGTCGTTAACCAAGAACCCAGCTAGATCGTCGACGACCTCTGTGACATTGACACATTCATTTTTAGACAGTCTTAACACACAAACATCTGTCACATAGGTACAAAGCCCCACAATACGCCCCACATTGTTACATTTGCCATAAGATTTTAACAATTTTGTAACTAGCAAACCACAAGGTGTTGAGTCACAAAGCTCCACCATCCGCTCCCACTCGTCACATTTTCCTCTAATTTCAGCCATGGTTTTTTTAAGTTTAGAAAGTCTCTTTCTAACAACAATATTCGTTGGATCATCTGTGATGACACAGCATAGCAACATTGATAAATCAAACTTCATGCTCTGCGCATCATAGGTCTTCAGATAGCTCATTAAACAACCCCCCATTGTGTCTGTCAGATGTTATCTCTCCAGAGGTCTAATGCGTCTCTGACGCTTTTATCACAGTCTGGCTTAATAAGACATTCGCACATCTGTTGCAATTGCGCACATATGAATTTCACTAACTCCAGCTCAAATAGTATGGACTCCACAACTCCACGTACCACTAGGGGGTCGACATGCAAATCGTGCGCTTTCAGGACATGTTGCAGAACGCTGTCCATCGAGCCATCTTCATTCGATCGGTGTAGGCCTAAACGATCTCGTATGTATCCAATGTTCATCTCGTAATAGTACGCACATGGTTCATATAAACAGGCATGATGTTTCTGGCTGGGGTGGTTAATTTCACAACCATAACAGTTTTTTGCTACTTTTGCTCCAACGATATTCTCCAATATACGACAAACAGTAGCCTTGATAAGTCTGTAACCCAGAGCTGTCACACTGCTGGAGAGCTTCGGACCTCCCGAAAGATCCACCAGCGTCTCCCACTCGGCTCCCGTGGCGAAGTCGTCCATGATCACTGGTTGTGGCTCTAAACTCTCTTTAGAGCTTGCAGGGTATGAGAGTACAAACAATCCATTCAATCCGCTGGCTTCACTCACACCGGCTTCTTCAGTTATAAAATGATCTGGAACTCCGCAATCGACGTGCATAGCACACTCGTCGAAAAAAGGCTGAGGGACAGTCCTTACAGAGCTCTTCTTATAAACTCGACTCATTGTTGCGCCTAGTCCTTTCAAGAAAGATAACTGACCCCTAACACAAAATGTATTTAAACACATTTCAACCCTTGCCAGTCATTTGGGGGAATCCCCCTTCCTTCGTTTTGGACCAGCCCTCATTCACACCCTCCGTTTGGGGGGTGTGTTGTGAACAAATGGCTGGGTGAATAAACCCACAACGCTGGGGCAAATAAGCCCCCTCCCTGCTGTAAAAGAGCTTATGTTTTATGACCCCACCCTCATAAAAAACCAGGATTCATTTGATTCATTCATTGTTGTTCTCTCTAAACCTGTCTGCGATGGGGCACTTCAATCACACTATCATATACAGCATAAAATACCATCAATCTAATAATTTATGTGGTATATGATAGTATGATTGACGGTATTAGGCAGCGGGTTCCTGAAAAGTGTCTCCTGAGACACCTGGGACGGCTGAGACAGCTGGGACAGCTGGAACAGCTGGAACAGCTGGGACACCTGGTGTCTCAGTGTCTCAGGTGTCCCAGCTGTTCCAGCTGTTCCAGCTGTCTCAGCTGTCTCAGATGTCGCTCATTGAGTGAGGTAGGCTAAGGATTTATTGTCGGGCGTAAAATGATACAGGTCTGTTTTTGACTTGACAATCGGTTGACAACCGTGCTGATATGAGGTGTTGAGGTGAATTCCGAGTAGCCTACTCACAGTGGGCTTATAATACCTGCCCTGTATTATAAGTTCACCAACAAATCAAATCAAAACCCGTTCGCCAGCACTCGGCTGTGCGTCCAAGCATTTGGGATACCGTTAGTGCGTTCTCAAAAAGACGTATTAGTATTACTACAACCCTGAAATGTTTAGTTTTCAGGGTTAACAAGTTTCAAATACTCATGTTGTCTTACATTTTTCCCCGATGTCTATGTATGACACATCATTTGAAAGCTTACAATCTGGAAATAACGCGATTACTTTGATTCATTTGATTCATTCATTGTGGTTCTCTTGTAGTCAAGAGTGTTTCAACAGAATTTCTAATTATAATTGTTGCGATAAAGCCAATTGTTGTCATCACTACAATTTACAGTCTATTTCTATAAGCATGTTAATAACATTGTGAATGTTGGCGATAGCTGAAAAAGTAATATGTCAGGGATGGGGTAGTCACTACTATTGGCCGCTACTATTGTTATAACTTGGCATAAATTGGGTGTCCAAGAGGTCCGCTAAAAGACAACTGATGACAACTACTACTATTTTGGGATGCAGGGTATTTTGGGATGCAGCTGGTTGGAAGGTATCACATTCAGGTTGATCAAACCTGGCATTCTAGATGTGTTTTTGCGGGGGTGTCCTTTTGGCAAAGTTTGAAAGTTTGAAAGTTTCGATGTCGACGCAAACTCTAGGACCATTCTGGTAACCAAGATTGTCAGAGACCAAGATTGTCTCTTGCTGTCAGAATGACGCTTCAGAGAGAGAGAGAGGTTGGGAGTAGCAGAGAGGCATGAAAAAGCAACTCGATGTGTCTGTCTAACAACAGAGGCTGTCTGAACGCATATCTGACTGCTGATACGAAACCCCCGTTCACTCTCTTAAGAGTTAGAGTTAGAGTCAGATAGACTTTAGTCAGATAACTTTTTTAGGGAGACAGTATGACATCCCCTGGCCACATGAAAGCCCGAAAGGACATGATAATGTGAGTATTATATGTTATTATATATTGTATCGACCGGAGAGAGAGTTCGCTCCCACTGGGCATCTTTTCCTCTAATTTCATTTCTAACCCTAAGTCTCTTTCTAACAACAATATTCGTTATGGGTTAGGGTTAGGGTTAGGGTTAGGGTAACCCTGTGTGTGTGTGTGTGTGTGTGTGTGCGTCTACTATCGTTTTGGCCCCCCTTCCTAAACACCTGCGTGTTCTGAGCAAATGGCGAGGGTTAATAAAACCACAACGCGGGGGGGTAAATAAACCCCCCCTTCTGTAAAAGAGCCCATGTTTTCTGACCCCCCGCCTCATAAAAAAGAACAAAGGAAATCGAGATCAAAGAAAAGTACCCCATACTCACTACTGACAGCAACAAAAAATGACAGGTTCTTTTCTTTGTTACCCCATGACATCATTGCTGTTTGCACTTTATCGCAAGTGCTCTTTCAACATTGTCTCTATGGTCTTTCAGCTTCCTTTTCTGTTCTTTGCTCAAATTTTTGACCATAATGGTCAGACAGCTGCATCTCACTGTTGAGACAAAATGTTATAAAGAAGTGATTAATAAATAATTTAAGAAACTCACATTCATCAGTGGTTGCAAACTGTCATTGAAATTGTATTAGCACTCTCCAGCTTACCTCAAGTCATACTGTGGTCCACATGTATACATTTCCATGGCTTTCTCATTGGAAACACCGTTTACAGCTGCAATGGCGTGGACTGTTGCCTGTGTCATGAAGTGATTAAAGCCACACGTTTACCAGTTATAGTAAAATGTAGACATCTAAGAAGGTTGTGCCATGTTGCAGGTGACAACTAAGCAAGACCTGATATGAGCAAATGGCATTATAAGATCCTACTGGATATTGACCATGAGTTAAAGTGTGACATGTTATAATATGAAATATGTAGTCTATAAATAAATAAAAAGTGTCAGTGAATTGTCACCTCTGGCAGAAGCACATCAATGACGAATGCCGACGGATCAGCCAATGTTGTCTGTGTTTTTTTTACCACTCCTGAGAGGAAGTTAACTAGTCTGTCCATTTTGTCATCATCGTCAAAGAAGATGACGTCTGTGGCCTTCTTTTTTGCCCAAAGAGACTTGACTTGTCCTGCCATGATTGCCTGCAAATATATAGTTTGTTGGGAGGATGCTCTATGTAAATGTGCAATCACTACACAAATATAAAACATTTCACTTTCATTATTTATATTATGCTTAAATGTGTCACTTTACTTAGACATTTCAGTTGCAAACTCACTTCAAGATGTTGCAGTAAGCCTTTGTCCTGAGTGATGAAATCCACTAACAAGTCAGTGGTCACTCTTCGTTGGTGTTGGGCTTGTTGAGCCCTTTCCTAAAATGTAATAATACAGTGCTTAACCATGTTACAATGAAAAGGTGCAGTTAAGTACTGAATGAGTCACTTTCTTTCCTTGATCATTTGCACTTCCTTACTTACCTCAAGTGTCTTGATAGAAAGTGTGGTTTCACTACCCAGGCTTCTGACATCTTTGTCCATGGTAACATCACTTTCCTAAATGGATACACACATAAGCATGACTATGTGTACAGCTGTGAATGGTGGATAGTATGTTTGTATGCAATAAACTTCATTCACACTAACCAATTCTTTAGGAGGAAAGCTGTAAGGCCTCTTGAAGTACGCGTGGTCCTCGTCAGTGTCCAGTGGCATCTGTACAGAGTCCACCATTATTGCCAGTATGTTTTACATGGAAGGGTTAACTACTTCAAAAAGAGATCCAGGCTGGATTCAGAATGACACAGTACCACTAAACATATTGCATGTGCCATAAAGTTGCATGGAGTATGTGTTTTAGGAGCAGTAGCCCATTCAGAAACAAGCACACGGTCATAGATACTTAGTGAGAGATGCACTGACCATGGTGTTGCTAGCATGCCTCCTTTTAATACTTGAATTGGTCCTGAATACAGGTGGGACATTGTCGTGAAGGGTCGCTCTGCCTTCCTCACTAAAGTGAGCAAACAAAACTACGTGTGAAACAGCCAAATGCGTAACACATGCAACAACCTAAATAATAAATACATATCTGAAAACTATAACGTTCATTAATAATATTTCGAAATTCTCACCTGAGCTGCATTTGCCATTGTATTTGTAATTCTTCTTCCTCTTCGTGTTAAATGTCCTTTAAAATCTCTCTTGCTTTAAGATCCTTCAAAATCTCGCGGTTTCTCGCGGTTACTTCTGTGATGACGCGCTCCAACCAAATATGGTCCATCAAGTTTCCGGGTGATAGATTTGATGTCTGCAGCGGGACCCTTCTCGTGATGTCCGCAGCTGGACCCTTCTCAACGATGATGACGAAGACCCATCTTTAAATACCACATTCGCTCTTGGAAAATGTCACTACAGTTTCTGTAATAGCTTATTAACAAAGATTCGAAAAATTAAGCTGACCATCGTATTATCTTAGTTTAATGTCATTTCAATGCATCATAGAACTTTTATTTACAACAAGCATAACACAAAAATCGCTATTATGCACCGTCTTTGCCCGTGAATAACACCGGCTGTGAAGCGGCTAAAAATACAAGACTATGCTGGATAACTCCACCATCGGTATACGGTCATTTTAAGCTATCAACCACCCCGCTGGCACCCCGGGAAGTAATGTTTCGAACCCCGAGAGCATGCATAAATGTCTATCCGAAAAGAGTACACTCTCATCGGCCTCTGCAAGCGCCTCTCCTCGGTAACGTGGAGGTACGAAAACCCTCCATATCAACACTATCACTACCAGCATAGTCTTGTATTTTTAGCCGCTTCACAGCCTGTGTTATTCACGGGCAAAGACGGTGCATAATAGCGATTTTTGTGTTATGCTTGTTGTAAATAAAAGTTCTATGATGCATTGAAATGACATTAAACTAAGATAATACGATGGTCAGCATAATTTTTCGAATCTTTATTAATAAGCTATTACAGAAACTATAGTGACATTTTCCAAGAGCGAATGTGGTTTAAAGATGGGTCTTCGTCGTCATCGTTGAGAAGGGTCCAGCTGCGGACATCACATCTATCACCCGGAAGCTTGATGCACCAATCTTTAAAATCTCGCCGTCCTTTTAAGATCCTTCAAAATCTCGCGGTTACTTCTGTGATGACGCGCTCCAACCAAATATGGTCCATCAAGCTTCCGGGTGATAGATGTGATGTCCGCAGCTGGACCCTTCTCTCTATTTAAAGCGACAGGACGGTTAACTGATGTTGACGGCTTGGTACGGCTGGGCCCTCCAGTGGAAACCTGTCTGTTGTCAAGGCAACACTGTTGTTTTCAAAATGTTTCAATAATCTATAAACACCCCCTGAATTACTAGGGGAAATAAAGGCTTAAAGATTAAACGGTCGATGAAGCAACTAATAGGAAAACATGAAGTGCATAGAAATGTATTATGGATATAAGATGGAGAGTTTTCTGTGTTTTTCCTGCTTTGATTGAATTTAGCACTGTCGTAATCACTTTTGTCACATTAGTTTTTTCTGAATAGCACTACGACATGCAACACCTCACTTGCACTAACAAACACATATCTGATGGGTTTCTTTAGTTTTTGCAGCCTAATGGCCTGTTTCACTTGCATTGAGAGCTCCGTTGACCATAGGTTGTGCATTCACAGCAACAGCAAATCACAGCATACTTCAAGTCAGACCTTTTACCTGCTTAATTGATAAAGAAATAACAATACCTGTCCATGAAACAGATTTTGAGTCACTTGTCCAATTACTTTTGGTTCCTTGAAAAAGAGGGGGCTACATATTAACGTGCAGCCATTGGAAAGGTGTTTGATGGACGCAAACAAAAGTATGACCATGAATATGAAATGAAACATTAAAAAACGTAATAGCTCGGAGGCTTCCTCCTCTACTTCTAATGTTTTATTTTTATAATTTATATATGATGACAAAATGTGTTTTGACTACCTACTGGAGCTTGTACTGTATATACTATACTATAGATTACTTTACTGTGTGTGTGTGTGTTCATGCAATGTAATGCTTTGAGTACATATAAAGCTACCTACCTCCTACAGTATCGTGTGTGTGTCTGTGTTTTATCTACAAGTGTGATTACAGGAGTATTTGTTTTCCATGAGCATCATCTAAGCCAGGGGGGTATTCCACGAAGCTCGATAAAGTTCTAAGCCTCGATAAAGTTCTAAGCCTCGAAAATGTTAGCTTGCATTCGGTGCCATCAATGTGGCTCAAATAATTCGCTGCTTGGTTGAGCTCCTTCTGAGTCAGATATAATTAGCCTGCTCCCGACCAGGCTAAAACACAGGCTATAGTCATCCGTGCGTCAAAAAAGGCTCACAGGCGGAAACTAAACCCCGAACGACAGTTCCTCATTTGTCTTTTAGGAAATATTAGTTCCCACTTCACACAAGATAGATAGATTAGATAGTTTGACTGTGTGATAGATAGATAATTTGATATTTTGAAAGTGTGATCGATCCATAGATAGTTTGATTGTGTGATAGATAACTTGATATTTTGAAAGTGTGATAGATAGATCGATAGATCAATAAAGAAAAGAGTGTAAAAAAAATAAAAATATTGTCTCAACTTGCATTGCTGTCATCACAGCGGTCTGGCTGGCATAGTGGTTAAGGCAGCCGACTCGAGTTCCAAAGGTTGCGAGTTCGAGACTTGACTAAGTCATTCTTTTTTTTTTTTTTTACATTTAACCGAAGATTTCATGCAAAGGTTTCAAACACCATTGTAATCGTGTCAGTTCTTGTAAATTAGCCTGCACCATAATTTTATAGCCTACATACTTTTTTAGATGAGATTTTAGATTAGATTCAGACAACGAAATGCAGTAAAAAGTGCGTCTGAAGAGGGATTCGAACCACCGATATAAAATGACGAATAAATCCTATGGCAGCGGTCGATACCACTAGGCCATTGTGGCGATATGACGGTTTGTAGCCTGCTGCGGATATCACCACAGTAGTACAATTCATTTATTAAAATATGAACATATAACAATAACTGGGGCTAGTATGACCTACGCATTTAATCGGTCAGCAATTTCTTGCCAAACCATTTCCCTCGCCTTGTTAATTGCGGCAGTAATGCACTATTTTACATCTTATTTTTCCGTCTTCATAAAAATCAATAATTCGGAATGCTGCGCAAATGTAGTACCCCTGCAGAGTGGAGTATCTTCATTTCGACAGATCGACTCTTCGGGGCTGCGTATGTCTGCGTGCACGCGCCCATATCGAAGATTTGTAAGCCTGTCTTCTGTGAACACTGATGACACAAGGCTGATCCTCGTTCGAGGAATCACCTGAGGCTTGAATTCCAATCTCGAGTTGCCTGAGCGCCGCATTTATTTATATCGCAGCTATACTGATCCACCTTTAGTGGAATGACCCCCAGGTATGCTACCTTTCATCAACAAAGGGATTGAGCGAACCTCTTCAGCAATAACATCTTTATTCAACCAAATTCACATTAAAATCTTAAACTGTATTCAATGATAAGAAACATATAAACAATCAACTACGTTACATTCAATGAGAGGGGATCAGCTATTTTATTTTTGTGTGAATATTAGGGGTGCAACGGTTCTGTTGGCCCACGGTTCGGTACGGTTCGGTATTTTGGGTCACGGTTTTCGGTACGGTTCGGTTCAGAAACAAACGTTCCAGACCAACTCGACCTCTGACCAAAGGCCGCGTTCGAGGCATTCACTTGGACGCTCCGGCGCTCTCAGAGCTAATTTACGAACGCGGCCAAATTGATCTTCTCGCCATAAAGCTTAAGCGTACAGTGGGCTTCCTGTATAGATTTAAATCTTGCTTTTCCTTGGCTTCCAGAAAACGTCTTGTCTCCGCCCTTTTCCTTTCACAATTGGATTATGGTGATACAGTATATAGGTTTGCTTCTCTGTCCACTTTATCCAAGCTAGACCCCCTGTATCATTCGGTTCTAAGATACATCACCAATAGTGCCTTCAGGACCCATCACTGTACACTGTATAGTCTGGTTGGATGTAGGGGTGCAACGGTTCTCGGTTTTTTTACGGACGGTACGGTTTGCGTTCCACGGCTCAATTCACTAGTGAACCGTGACGGTTTTCGGTTTTCGTTTCCGTTTTTTTTTTTTTTTTTTTTTTTTTTTTTTCTACCTTTATTTTACCAGGAAGTCACATTGAGATTAAAACCTCTTTTACAAGAGAGACCTGGCCAAGACAGGGTCAAAATAGTAGCTTAAAAAACTGTTCAGATAACAAGACAGGACATAAGACAGTGGCAACAATACAATAGACAAACAATGGTAGGGGTATTTACAAGGTGATTAAAACATTGAGAAGTCTAACCAAAGCAGGTACAGCGAGCGGTGACCACATCCTTTAATCTACGCTTGAAGATACTTATGGAAATAAGGGCCTCTAATTTAAAAGTAGTCTGTAGGTCATTCCAAGACCAAGGGCCATAATAAGACAAGCTTGCCCTTCCAACATTGTTCATGATAAGTGGCACCTTGTATTGTAGCCATCTACGAGACCTGAGACCCGAGCCACTCGGTATAGGGATGAACTTCAGGCCCAGATAATTCGGTAAGAAGCCAGAGATGATTTTAAACACAAGAGTGTACCAGTGTTGGAGCCTTCTGACAGAAAGAGATGGCCATCCAACCAGACTATACAGTGTACAGTGATGGGTCCTGAAGGCACTATTGGTGATGTATCTTAGAACCGAATGATACAGGGGGTCTAGCTTGGATAAAGTGGACAGAGAAGCAAACTTATATACTGTATCACCATAATCCAATTGTGAAAGGAAAAGGGCGGAGACAAGACGTTTTCTGGAAGCCAAGGAAAAGCAAGATTTAAATCTATACAGGAAGCCCACTGTACGCTTAAGCTTTATGGCGAGAAGATCAATTTGGCCGCGTTCGTAAATTAGCTCTGAGAGCGCCGGAGCGTCCAAGTGAATGCCTCGAACGCGGCCTTTGGTCAGAGGTCGAGTTGGTCTGGAACGTTTGTTTCTGAACCGAACCGTACCGAAAACCGTGACCCAAAATACCGAACCGTACCGAACCGTGGGCCAACTGAACCGTTGCACCCCTAGTTGGATGGCCATCTCTTTCTGTCAGAAGGCTCCAACACTGGTACACTCTTGTGTTTAAAATCATCTCTGGCTTCTTACCGAATTATCTGGGCCTGAAGTTCATCCCTATACCGAGTGGCTCGGGTCTCAGGTCTCGTAGATGGCTACAATACAAGGTGCCACTTATCATGAACAATGTTGGAAGGGCAAGCTTGTCTTATTATGGCCCTTGGTCTTGGAATGACCTACAGACTACTTTTAAATTAGAGGCCCTTATTTCCATAAGTATCTTCAAGCGTAGATTAAAGGATGTGGTCACCGCTCGCTGTACCTGCTTTGGTTAGACTTCTCAATGTTTTAATCACCTTGTAAATACCCCTACCATTGTTTGTCTATTGTATTGTTGCCACTGTCTTATGTCCTGTCTTGTTATCTGAACAGTTTTTTAAGCTACTATTTTGACCCTGTCTTGGCCAGGTCTCTCTTGTAAAAGAGGTTTTAATCTCAATGTGACTTCCTGGTAAAATAAAGGTAGAAAAAAAAAAAAAAAAAAAAAAAAAACGAAAACGAAAACCGAAAACCGTCACGGTTCACTAGTGAATTGAGCCGTGGAACGCAAACCGTACCGTCCGTAAAAAAACCGAGAACCGTTGCACCCCTAGTGAATATACATTACCATCACAATATGTTCTATACTGTTTCTCTAAATCACTCAAACAGAGTTTCTCTCCGTCATATCACGAAAAAAGAAGTAAGAAGAGTAAAAAGTAAAATACCAAAAAGTAAAATCAGAAAAAACATGAAATCCTACAGATTTTATCAGACTGTTTAATTGACAGGAGTGATGACCAGTGGGGCTGAGTTCTTACCCCCATCATTAAGGTTAGGTCTGAAGTATGGATAGAGTTTCTCAGTGAAGGTGATGCCAGTAAAGGAGTAGATATGAGACCTGTTGTCCACATCATAGAAGGAGACCTGACCCCCCTCATAATCTACAAACACCCCCACCTTCTGGGGCTTCTGACAGAGAGAGGAGGACAGCAGGGCTATCTTTAGCCTTGTACTCCCCACCCCTCAGCACCACAGCCCAGTAACCATTGTTAGGGCTAAGTGCAATCTGCCCCTTCCTGTTGATGGACTCTCTGGCCACACCTAATGACCAGCGAGTCTTGTCCTTCACCTGCACCTCATAGTAGAACCCCCCCGAGGAGAAGCCCTCCTTCCCCAGGACAATGACAACATGATCAAATCTCTTTGGGTTGTCAGGGCGATTCTGTCGTGTGTCTCCATGTCTCACTTGTTTCCCATCTTCAGACAGGATGAGACTGGGATGTGCTGTATCAGGGTCCAGAGTGACGTCCACTGTGGAGGACATACACATAGTTTATACTGGGCCTTTCCAATGCTGTTATATACATGATATTATATCTTGGACTGCACTTATATAGCGCCTTTATCCAAAGCGCTTTACAACGGCTTCTCATTCACCCATTCACACACACATTCACACACCAATGGCGGCAAGCTACCATGCAAGGCGCCGGCCCGCTCATTGGGAGCAATTTGGGGTTCAGTGTCTTGCCCAAGGACACTTCGACATGTGGCCAGCCGGGGCTCGAACCGCCGATCTGCCGACCTTGCGATCATGAGACGCTGGCTCTACCTCCCCTACGGCGGCTCTACCTCCTGCGCCACAGCCGCCCAGCGTGATGGTATTTTGACCTGTTACCACCAACAAATATAGCCAATATGCCTGCGTTTAGACCCGTATCCATTTGGAACCAGCCCTTAAGGTGCTATGGTGATTGTTATTTTTCCTTAAATGATGTACAGTTGATGTTGTCAGTGTGCATGTTGTCAAGAGTGAACACATAAAGCTGCTCATCCTTATAGAATAAATAAACAAAAACTTAAATAATACTAATCCCAATTAGTTTGATCCCCAGATTAGGAATAACTAATCTTAAATCTGCATTATTGGGGACAGAATGATTTTGTAGCCTGGCAGATTTTTCGTCGACTCGGCAGAACACTGATCATTTTTACATGATTTGGTTCATAGGAGTGAGTTGGACAGGTGATCAGAAGGTCATGAGTTCAAATCCCACCTGCGAACACCACCCCTTGAGTAAGGCATTTACCCCTAAATTACTCCAGGGAGACTGTCCCTGTAATATCTAATTGTACGTCGCTTTGGATAAAATGCTTAATGGTAGGAATGTAAATATCTGTGGTATAATGCACTTCAGAGATTTTAAGACAGCATGTGTGCATTTACCACAGGGCCGTCCAGGCCCTGAACACAGCAAAGACCTAAGTTCTGGGCCCTGGACAGTCTGGACGGATTGTATGGCAGCTGCTGGACTGAAAAAATCAGGTGTAGTGCTGAGGCACAAACGTGTACATTTCAAGCCTGCAAACTGTGACACTTTAAATAACGTGAAACAATACTGTTGTGCAATGTGACAACTCTAGTCGACTATCTGTACAGTATAGTGCAGTGGATTGTGTACATGGCCTTTGTTTGTGTGGACCAGCTCCTTCCCTTCTTGTGATTCTTTTAAAAGTTGTTTTTTTTTTTCCCTTTCCTAACACCAGGGGAGCCACCCCTCCTAAATTTCGTTGTTTGGTACCTGTACTGTAGCAATGACAAATAAAGTCCATTCATTCATTCATTCATTTACCAATGCATGTTTAAACAGCACATACCTGCATACTGCTGCATGCTCCTCAGCTCTGTGGACACAGAAGAGACCCCTGTAGTCAGGTGACATGGCTTATGTCTATGGACATGAGCTTAAATCTTTTCAGTAAATGAATATAACGTAATCTCACATATTAGTATGTATGTTCATACTTTGTATCTACAGTGTATAGTTATCTTCAGAGTAGTTATATGTCCTGAATAGAAACTTGTTCTGGTCTTGGACAGAACATTTATATTATCGATACAAAGACCACAGTGATAGTAAGGAAATATGTCATTCAGTTGTGACTATCCAGCACAATCTCCATGTAAAACATACATGCAGAAAGTGCTTTAGTACTTTAGTAATTTTAAGAAAGAGTCCTCTTTCTTCTCCGCCGTAAAATGTGCACAATATTTTGCAGACCTCTAAACATACTGGCTTTATATTTTAATATATATAAAAGGGATTATAATTTCTGTCTCGTTTGCATCCATTGCAAGTGCCGGCTGTCTGTTTACTTTCATTTCCGGTAACCAAACCCTCATGTGCGCATGCGGGTTGTTTCAAGTGTTACGCAAGTAAGCAAATTTCACCACAGGTGAAAGTATCATCAGATATGGGTCATTTTAAAAAGTAGATATAAAAAAAATCGGATATAGGCAAAAAATCTGAACTAGGCATGACGATCTGCAGTGTAAATGCAGCCGTAGTTCTTTCATGGGTAAACTATTGAACATCAGATCTAAGCTCCTGTCCACATTGATGTTAGAAGGTCTGTCCTTATCAGTCCTTACCAACGTCAGACACCTTCTTGGTTTCACTCTGAAGTTTCTCCACCAACTGAGACAGGAACACTCTCACAGTCCTTAGAGAGAGATCACTGTGAACGCTGATCTCAGACCAGTCCTTGGATGGGAGACTCTCGCTCTGCAACAGAAGAGAAGAGAGAGAATCACTGTGAACTCTGATCTCAGACCAGTATTGGAGGGGAGAAAGTAGGAGAGAGGAGACATTAGGCATCGTGATGTTCTGATTACATTTTAAATATGATCAGTTGATCTGTCAATAAATCAAATAAATCAATACATACTGTAAAGTGTAGAGTAAATGTCAGACACAACTGCGATGCAATATGCTTTACAGGAAGAATAAATAAAAAATAAATGATTCTAATAAAAGAGCAGCTCTTCTCATGTCGTAACAAGAGAGAAGGACACTTAACTAACTGACCTGTAGGAGGTGGAGGTGGTCGTCAGTGTGTGAGAGCTGCTCCAGCTCAGTGCTTCTCCTCTGTAGCTCAGTGACTTCCTCCTCCAGCTCTTTAATCAGCCCCTCAGCCCGCCTCTCTGCTGCTTCTCGATCTCAATGAGCTCAGCCTGGCTTCTCTTAATCAAGCGCTTCAGATCACGGATGGACTGCAAACTGACCTCTCTCTCTGTCTGATTCTCTCTGAGGAAAAATGAATGTGCACGTCAGCGTGACCACATGATATAGCCACGTCTATCACAACAGAATACATACTGTACATGGGGGCGGCTGTGGCTCAACCGGTAGAGCTGACATCTAATGATTGCAAAAAGTTGGCAGCTGGCAGCAGTTCGAATCCCTATAATGGCTGTGACCCCTTTGCCTAGATGCCCCCTCTAGAGCATTAATGCATTTCGTTGTACTCTGTGCAATGACCAACTTTGAATCCCTTTCCTACATGAGTATAAACCACGAGAACCACAGCTTCCATTATGATGTCATGTCAATCCACAACACTTAGCAGCACTAGACCTATCGGGTGGGTTAACACTACAGGCGCGATGTTTTTTTACCTACTAAAGCGCGACGAGGTGTGGAATCACACGACCACTATTCACAATGGGGGAGTGTGTACTGACCCACAAAAATCGCTAGATGGCGATGTCACGCAAGAAGCGTGGACACGCAACAGAAACACACCGTCCCCCACTGCCCGCAGCGCAGAGCGCATGTCTTAGTTGTTATGCATGTTATAATAACGTATGCATGTATGTAACGTAAGTGGAGAGGAGATTCATCTAGGAGATTGATCGAGACTGCGGGAGTTTTCATTACTAACGAATGAAAGTTGATTAGCATTATTAAAAAATAACTGTAATATATATTGCAATGTTGTCCCTTTCACACATAGTTCCAAGTAATTTCCTTGGAATCCCAAGCTGTGTTGACCAGGTATCTGTAATGTTCACATTTATATATAACAGTAATAAATATAGCAATAAAAGACAGCGCTGTAAATAGTGTTATTCTTGCACAATTGCACCCACAACGTGCTATTGCCGTCCGGAGTTGATCAGCTCCAGATTGAACCAAGGTTCTTCGCTACAGAAACATTTTCACACAATGACAAACATGTGATGCGTTTTATATTATATTCTTTGAACAACAGAACGGGACAGGCGCCAGAAACTGCCATAATATACCATACATATCTGCCATATATCGTACCTCCGTTTTATATTGAGAAATATGATGATAAATACATATAGGGCGGAGCTATGATATGTGGTGTGTGGCTAGATATTTTCATGTAGCACTGTGACTGTGCCTATCTGTGGATTATTATCTATAAATAGTGGTCTCCTAAGAGGAGCGAGTCTTGATTTGTTTTATGCAACAAGGAGGAGACAATGGTTACAGAAACACACCGTTGGGACTTGGTGGAGCGGGGGAAACCCGATGTCTTTGTTCATTGATCGGAAACGATTGAGAGCCATCAACCCTCCCCCATCAACATCAAGTGATTGTAACTCAGAAGTTTGTAACTTAGAAACGAGTCGTCCCATACAGTGATTTTGTTTGTGCCTACTTGTTAGAAACAGAGCCTAGTATGTTTATAACCAAGTGCTTTAGTTTCTCTGCAATTGGCTACTATGCTGCCAAAATCAACTATCCAAATATGAATCTGCGTATATCTATGTACAACCTTGTTGTAGCCTATTATTATCATGGTCGACATGAGAATTGTTGGCTACTTCATATCACAACTGAACATTCATATATAGCCTATTGCATTATTTGAAAATTGACAGCGCTGTACATAGTGTCATTCAATGCACAAGCACGTAATTTCAAACGATTTTGGTCGACAGCGAAATACATTATCAATATCTTATTATCAATTCAACCCACTCAGAAATATCCGTTCGTTATATCGTTGATGATTACAGGCATAATCGTCGCCGACATCATTTTATTTGATGTACACATTTCACGGCAAGAGACAGTTTATTCTCCCAACAATTGTTTGTTCACTGCACAACATGAACACAGTGAGGATTCAAACAAACAAAATAATGAATACACTCTGCAACGGGACAGGCGCGAGAAACTGCCGTGGTTGAAACTGCCGTGGTTGAGAGAGTTGAGTACAACTGAGTACAACCTTTCTGGTGGGGGATTGTTTGAAGGGCTTGTTGGAGGAATTGGCATCCTTTGTGTGGTCAAGTCAAAAGTCAAAAGTCACTTTATTGTCCCATCACTGGGAAATGTGTATTGGGCTTGCACCCCACAGCAGCCAACAAAGAACAACAGACAATACAGAATGTTAACACACAAACAGAAGGCAGCCTTGATTAAAACAAGAGTGGAAATAAAACGATAAGCAAGATATGTTCAACATTCATCTGGTGCAGTTTAAAAGTTTAACAGAAACGGGAATAAAATAATTTTTAAATCTATTTAGTCTAGCGCGGGGGACTCTGAACCTCCTCCCAGAGGGCAGCAGTTCATACTCTGCATGTAGGACATGGGAGGGATTCATGATAATTCTATTAGCCTGTCTGAGAGTAGCCTGTTCAAAAATAGACTGCAGGGATGAGTGGTCTTTCACCCCTATGATCTTCCATGCAGTCTGGTGATCGGAAACGATCAGAAAGAGATCATTGAGAATAAGATGACCCTCCCCCATGCATCAACCATCAATTGTCAGGATTCATCTGTGATAAACAATTGCCTACTAATTACATGCCATTGAATATGTTTGCATATGAACACACTTATTCCTACATTATCAATATCTTATTATCAATTGTCAATACTCTCTCCCTTCTTCTCCTTACTTTCCTGTCTGTCTTCACTATATCTGGGACTGCCCCACTCAGAAATATCCGTTCGTTATATCGTTGATGATTACAGGCATAATCATCGCCGACATCATTTTATTTGATGTACACATTTCACGGCAAGAGACAGTTTATTCTCCCAACAATTGTTTGTTCACTGCACAACATGAACACAGTGAGGATTCAAACAAACAAAATAAGTAATACAATCTGCAATTGGCTACTACTACAACGTGGTCTACAGTGATATACAAAAAATACATTATATACAATATTATAAATATCCGTTTGTTATATAATATTCGTTGATGAACTACTTTGCTGCGGTACCTATGTAATACCACACAGCTTGATAGGTACATACTGTGCAGTGTATCATTCATAACTGTACATAGGCTACACATATCATAATATCTTATCACTATTGCATGGAATTTGGGTGAAAAAAAAAACTCAGCTCCAACAAATCTGAAGGGATTGGGAGACATACTGTACAGTTGATCATTTTCATAACTGTCTGTACATATACACATCTTATGTATCCCTATTGCTATATATAGCCTATATATAAACACATTATGTTACATACTTATCAGTCTTATACTGTATCTAATTCAGCACTGAAGCCTGAAGGTTGAGCACAGTGTGTGTCCCCTTGCTACCTCTGCTGATATAAAAGAGAATTGCAGCCTTGGAGAAAAAGATGGCAGCCGAATCCCAAGGCAAATACACAGACACACACAGAAATACTGCAAAATCACTTTATACTAACTCGATTTTGAAAATGTAAAGATGCTGGGTGGTAGAACGCACATATCTAGGAAAAGTCATGAAAGGAGGGTCCTGAAATTTGATCGAGTGCAAAGGTAGATTTTTTTTTGTACTCACTGGTGCTGTTTAACACCTCACGGCTGATTAAGTGTTAACTTCTACATCAGAACACATCATAGGTCAGAGGTCAGGACGACTCACCTTGCTGAGCTGAGTAGGTTCAAGAGCTCTATACTTTTTTTTTATACATCCTTCTTATTAATGTGAATGTTCAAATCTCCATTCAAGATTAATCTATCAAATCTAGTGACGACAGTTGAGATCAGTTCTGAAAATTCTTGCAGGAATACTGATAATGAGCATCTTGGTGGTCGATATACTGTAATGATAAGGACTGATATTTCTGCTTTGAGCTCAAGAGCATAATATTCGAATGATGTGACTTCACCCAGGTCAATGTCCTTGAAAACAAGTTTAGCTGAATAAATAGCTGCAATGCCTCCTCCTTTCTTGTTTTGTCTAATTGACTGCTGATAATTATAGTTTGGGGGGCAGGTTTCTATTATGGTGCCTAAACCTTCGGTATTGGTTAACCATGTCTCGAATAAAAATATACAATCTAGCTTATTCTTGGTTATCAGGTCATTAATCAAGAATGATTTCTTTTTCAAAGCTCTGACATTAAAAAGAGCTAATTTCAGCTGTATGAACTTTGCATCACAGTTTGAATACACAGTTGTCTCACGGGTAACAGTTATTAGCCTTGATTTACGTACAGGATGTGCTGAGGGATAGTTGTAATTGTTTTGTCTAGCAGTAATCTGTGTAGGAATAGCAGAGGTGCTTATCTCTTGCTGGATGACCGTGTCCTTGCTGGATGAGAGAGTGTTCTGGGTTTTCTTTGATGGGGGTGGGGAGGGGGGACGGGAAGGGGGGGTTTGGGTGTGCGAATTGGGGGGGTAGCTAGATTCAGGATACAGGATGAGATGAATGCAGAGACCTGTGCATGCGTCCCCTCTGAGGGGGATGAAAGCACAGGGCTTGAAGTGAGAGGGAAGTGGAAGGGTGGTGCCCGGAGAGGGCTAGGGTAGGGGCGAGGTGGCGTGTCGTGGAGGGTTGTGAAGGGGTCAGGTGGAGTATCCCAAAGAGGGGTAGAGGCCTGGGGGTTTGTGGGTGGGGGGTTGGGAGTCGCTGGAACTGACACCTCTGCTAGTTGAACAGCAGAGGCAGGGTCCAGCGTTGTGAGGGTGGGAGAGGCCTTCTCCTTGACGTCCTCGTCTTGTGGTGCGTCAGCTGTTGACCTGTCCTTGTGGCTGGGGAGACCGGCATCTGTGGCTGAGTCATTTGATTGTGGCCTGTTCTTGTTCTTATCTATTGTTGGGTGGTTGATGGAGTAAAGTAGGTTAGAGGTGAACAGCGCCTCTCCGGCTCTGTTGAGTCGATTCTTGCTGAAGAGGTCTCTGCATTCCCAAAATAGATTGAAATTGTCAATACAGTTTACTTCATGTAGGTGACAATTAGTTGATAGCCATGTGCTTATTCCGAGTAGCCTGCTGAATCTGTTAACTCTCCGTCCATTTGAAGGCAGGGGACCACTAATGTATGATTCAACATTCAAGGATCTTAACATCTTTAGGAGTTTGACAAAGTCACGTTTCAGTATTTCTGATTGCTGTTTGGCTATGTCATTGGTTCCAACATGTAGAATAATCTTGTTCACATCTTCATGGGCAGACAGGATTTCTGGGATTTTTTTCTGTTATGTTATAAACCATCTCATCAGGGAAGCAGTATGCTTTTATGTTCCTCTTACTGCCAATATTGATATGCTTTACAGCAGAGTCACCAATAATTAAAGTTGCTATTGGTCTTGTCGCATCATTACCTTGGTGCTGCTTAAGCCTGGTAGCTGGTTTTAAGGTGGGCCCTGAACTAGCATTGTTAGCTTGTGCTGTAGCATCATTAGCTTGCAGCCCCTTTAATCCAGGCTCACACAGTAGCTGTTGGGTAGCCAGTGACGGCCAGCCGGTCGCGGTACTAATCTCAGGTTGAGAGTCACTGTCTGCGGGAAGCAGAGTCAAGGGCGCCGGCTTTCCCCGACGGGCATTCAGAGGGAAAGTATCGTTTTCAGTGGGCCGGGTGCTACTCACGTTAGCATTCTGACTCGGTGCCACTCGGTTCACAGAGTCCTTCAGTTGAAATATCTTTGTTTCAATTACTGCAATCTTCTGTAGATATCCGCTGCAGCCTCTGCAAGGCGACATGTCCGCGCTGAGAGGATATTCTGCCCGGTGTCCGAGAGACAAACTGTGGACTGGTGACTCCTTGATTAGGCTATTGCTTGTAGACGCCGGTGCTCCAGGTGCGTGAAAATTGTAGAGAGCGAGAAAGCAAAATAAGCAAAAGAGGATATAAAAGAACGTAGTAAAAGCTATATAAAAAACTTAAAATAAAGAAATAAAATAAGTTAAAACTATAATAAAAGAAGCAAGAAAAAAGGAGAGGAGAGGAGCGAGGGAGAAGCACGTCTAATCTACTCAGAAGCAGGAAGGGAAGTATAAGCAACGCAGGGTGCGCTCGTAAATTCGCTCTGAGAGCGCCGGAGCGCACACTGGGTTCAACGTCATAAAGGGACCAGGTAATTTGATTGGATAAGAGGCATTCCATGAGTGCCGATCAGATTTCCAGGGCGAATTTACGAACGCAGCTAGCGAACAGAAGATGAAAAAAACCGTCAGATCAGATGTATAAACTGGTTATTTTGATAAACTGGACACATTATGGGAATATATATGGTTACTTTCTTGCCTGAAAACATATTACAACTTCATAAAATGACATGTTAACACTTGTAAAGCCAAAATTACAGCTTTTAGCCAATGGAGGTTTAAAATGGACGATTTAAATTGCCCGCTGCTAGCCGGTGCGAAATGCATTCTGGGAAAAAGGCGGCAAAGCCTGCGCCTTTTTCTAAAAAAATAAGTCAAGTGTGAACACAGCTGTAGGAGCCAGATATGGTTCTGTGATACGTGTTGTAATTCACTGTGTGGGCATGGGGTGGCGCTGTCACAATACCTGAGGCAGGTGTATATAAGGTAGCACATTTGTTGTTATCGTCAGGTGTTGACCCCGGAAGGGCAAATAGGTTTGACCGCAAGGGCGCTAAGTTTGTTATTGTTATTGTTCATGTACAAGTGATTAAGCCATTGATGGCACATAGTAACGCAATAAATGTTTATTATGCAGCAAACCAACGACTACGGATCTTGTATAACCAACAGCAACACCTTAAACTAGAACGCACGGCGCGTCAACCAGAGTCCGCGGGTTAGCATCTCAGTAGCTCACTATTAGACTGTGCTCCTTTAACAACGGCCTTAGGCAGTTTGTTGAAGTTGCAAAGGAGTGGAAGATAACAGACAAGGTCACCACTATAGGAACAGATAGCGCTCGCAATAGCGGCAGCAAGGATTCCCTGTGTAGCACACATACAGAGGGTAATCACAGTGGCTCTCCGTGGCAGCGGGTTTGACGGTGCTTTAGCCACGGTGATTTCCCCATCTTCTCCAGTTACATTTTCAGACCAATACAATTAATATAATAGTCACTTTGTTATTGGATTTTAGAAATAATTCTACACCTGTCCCCTAAAGGGGTGTTATTTGAATTAAAAGTGTCGTCATTCATTCTGTTTGTCTTGTGTGTTTTGAGGTATGTCACTGAGCACCTGGGTGGTGACAAACAGTGTTGCTTGAAAGTATGTGAACCCTTTGTGCAATTACATTTACATTTTTTTTTTTTTTACATTTTTGGCATTTAGCAGACGCCTTATTCCAAAGCGACTTACAATCAATACATTTGAATACTAAGCATGTGAATCATCAGTCCACCATTCGTTGCAGGAAGAGTAATCCAGCACAGGCCCGGGGCCATTAGCAGGAAAAACCTTCTCCTAAACCTAGTTTTTATTTTATTTTTATTTTTTTACACTGGAGAAACAGAGAAACCGTATAAGGGGGGCAATAGAAGTTCTTAGGGACACAGTAGAGGGGAAAGCATGTGTCTTTAGGAGACGTAGTGCTGAGGGGCAGAAGATGTCTCAGGAGGAGCAGTTAAGGTGTAACCTGAAGAGATGGAGGTCTTCAGTCTACGACGGAAGATGGGTAGTGACTCTGCAGTTCTGACAGCCCTGGGGAGCTCATTCCACCAGTGGGGAATGAGCAATTATAGGCCAAGTTAATCATCCGATTTAAATCCAATTGAACATATTTACGTATTAATGATAAGATTTTAGGCAAAAGACCTCAAACCAAACAACAACTGAAGATGGCTGCAGTACAGGCCTGGCCAAGCATTACCACAGACGATACGCAGTGTCTGGTGGGTCCATAGGTGGCAAACTTCAAGCAGTTATTCTAAATCCTCTTGCAGCGAGGCTATAGCCCACAGCCATAGCGGATAGCCATTGGAGAATAGGCTCCATTATGGCCAAACGAGGGTAGGCTAGGCTATAGTTTAGAGCCTATAAATATGATTTAATGTTTTCATAAGTGTAAGGATACAAGGACAACAGTTAGATTAACGATCAAGTTTACTGTAGGCAGGCTTCGCAGGGCGCCGTGTCTGTGAAGTTACTGTCTAATAGTTGTAGCCAATAAAGGCCTATATGTAGGCTATATAGGCTATTATATATCATTTATATACCTAATACCGACATCAAAATAGTATGCCTCTACAAATCATATTACACCAGGTAGCCAATTGACAGAAAATCTGACGTGACTTGGAATCAAATTGACGGAAATCCGTCGTAGCGACAGAGAACTTTACTCCCTGCATTTAGATGGATTAAGTGGCTCCAACTATTTGATTAAAATGTGTTTAAATGTTGCTGTCCTATAGACAAGGACTAGGTTAGACTGGGGAACTAGCTATGATAGATCAATCCCACACAAGGGGAGAGACCAGGACTGTCAGACTATGCAGGTACTGACTGACTTACAGTGCACTGGCAGCATTGATTTTACAGCAGTGCAATGACACTCACCACTATACAACAAAGACTTACCAACTATCTCACTGTCTTCCATCTCCACTTCTCCTCTGTCCTCTTGTTTCACCATCCCTCCCTCCTCCCTAATTTCTTCTCCTCCGTCCTCTTCTTTCACCATCACTCTCTTCTCCTCCACTTCTTCTTTCACCATCACACCATTCTCCTCTACATCTTCTTCCTCCAGCTTCACTGCCACCATCTCTGGACCCCACTGTGTGATTTTCAGGGCTGGAGAACCACAGCCAGATCCGGGGGACTCTGGTTCATACATGGTTACATGAGCTGAAGAGGACCTGCAGCTAGAAACAATGGAGGCACAAACAGTGCAGGGTCAATTGACAGCCAACCAGTTCACTGAAAGCCCATCTAGACTAAAAATGCAATAATCTATGGATTACTGATTGCATTTCTTTGTAATTAAAGGGTCTGGAAAGTAGACATTAAATGGTTCCAATTGTATTTTGTGTCCAAGAAAAAATTACAATAAACTTCTACTTAGGCTCAACTTCCTGGTCAGACAGAGGGCTGTGTGGGCGTGGACTTTGCACGCTTGACTGCCCTTTAATTACCAACTGTTTAGCTGCTGCTGAAATATGTAAATGCTGAGCTAATACAATGACTTGGCTAAGATTATAGTTATGCACCTGGCAGTATAATTCATCATATCAATTCAATGACCACCATTAGCATACTGTACACCTGGCACCCTATGGTGAATTATTGAACACAATAGGCTACTTGTGGACAGGATTCACAGCATGTGTATGACTTACTGATTAGGGATGCACGATATGCATTTTTTCCAACCGATACCGATATTTACCCGCTTCTCGTGGCCGATAACCGATACCGATACCGATATTATTATTATTATTTTATTTTTTCTTTCCTAGCACCAGGGGAGCCCCCCTCCCAAATGTCATTGTTTGGTACCTGTACTATATCAATGACAATAAAGACCATTCAGATATAATTTCACAGTTGATAACCTGTAGTTCATGCACACCTGAAGGTAAGAAAGGCTATGTAGTGAGCAAAGATTGATGATTTAATATTCCATAGTGATCTCACCAAATCTAACTTACATCACTATTGTTAACACAACAAAGAGAACACTTCTGAGTCTTCAAATGTTCATTTATTATTTCCTCTAACAAACAGAATCTGTTATAGACAGTGCACAATGCTTTGTTTAGCCAAAGTTCATAAAGATCTTATGTTAACCGTAGCTTTAGACAGTATACTGTATGTTTACATGTATATGTTAACCATAGCTTTAGACAGTATACTGTATGTTTACATGTACATGTTAACCATAGCTTTAGACAGTATACTGTATGTTTACATGTCATGTACATGTTAACCATAGCTTTAGACAGTATACTGTATGTTTACATGTATATGTTAACCATAGCTTTAGACAGTATACTGTATGTTTACATGTCATGTACATGTTAACCATAGCTTTAGACAGTATACTGTATGTTTACATGTACATGTTAACCATAGCTTTAGACAGTATACTGTATGTTTACATGTCATGTACATGTTAACCATAGCTTTAGACAGTATACTGTATGTTTACATGTACATGTTAACCATAGCTTTAGACAGTATACTGTATGTTTACATGTATATGTTAACCATAGCTTTAGACAGTATACTGTATGTTTACATGTACATGTTAACCATAGCTTTAGACAGTATACTGTATGTTTACATGTACATGTTAACCATAGCTTTAGACAGTATACTGCATGTTTACATGTATATGTTAACCATAGCTTTAGACAGTATACTGTATGTTTACATGTCATGTACATGTTAACCATAGCTTTAGACAGTATACTGTATGTTTACATGTCATGTACATGTTAACCATAGCTTTAGACAGTATACTGCATGTTTACATGTATATGTTAACCATAGCTTTAGACAGTATACAGTATGTTTACATGTATATTCATTACATGTAAGTTCATGAAATCCACAATGGCTTTTTTTTCGCGGCTAGGCTAACGTGTTCTGCTACAACGAGTGCTTGATATTCCTTCCATACAGCGTGCTTGCAATGGTGATTCTTCAGGTGACTTATTAGATTCGTTGTGTTGCAACTCGTAGACCTTTGACCTCCTCTCCGAACTTTTGTTGAACATGTATTGCAAATTGCAAACGCAATATCTGCCTTAGAAATTGTGAAGAATGTCCACACCGGTGAAGGCATGTTTCGCTCGCGTCTCGTCAAAACAAACTGCGTGCCTGAGCGCGGAAACCGGAAGCAGAGCGCGGAAACCGGAAGCAGAAATATTTCCGGCTTCATATTATCGGTTAAATATCGGCTAAATTTGATAATAAATACCGATACCGATAAACATTAATTCCTCAATATCGGGCGGATAAATATCGGTGCCGATAATATCGTGCATCCCTATTACTGATCAGTTGTTCCACAATGGTGTTGTCCTCCTTTTCTAATTTGCTGCCGTATTTTCACAATATCCTCCATGTTTAGTTTCTTCCCACACTGGACGTAGCACTGGCGCATGTCGTCATCACGATAGCGCTCTTCGACCTCTTGACCTCTAGTCTTGACCGCTGAACTGGCGTTACTGTCACTATCCATGTCATTACTGTCACTATCCATGTCATTCGGTGCTTCAGAGTCGATGCCTCTCTTTAAGAGCATGTGCATCTTGCCCTGAGGCATTTGTGCTGAGCATCTCATCTTTGGCCTTTTGGTTTTTGATGTAGTGCCGTAAAAACATATCCCACGGTGTGTCGTACTCTTCTTTAATGTTGGGAGAGTGATGGTTCCTACTGTGGGTGGGAGGTGGTGGTAGTGGTGGTGGCTGGAGCCTAATAAGATTGTCCTTCCGGTGTTCTGTCCTTCTGTCTCTGCATCAGGGGACCCAAGGTGTGTCCTCTGGCTCTCTGACACTGAATAAGCAGAAGCATCCATCATTGCCCAGATGAGGAGTTCGCAGTGCAGGGAATCCTACAAATGAAGATGATCAAAATATTAAAACAAGAGTGAAGAAATGTAATTTGTAATCATCAGAAGTGGAAAACAGTAGCCAAGCTACAGTTAGGTCCATATATTGGACTCTGTCAGAATTGTTGTTATTTAAGCTGTTTAGTAAAACATACAGATTTCAAAACTTACAGTTATAGAATGAATATGGCCTTAAGTGCAGACTCAAATACCTCTTTAATTTGAGGGTATTAATATCAAAATTGGAGGAAGGGTGTAGAAATTACAGCTCTTTAATATGTAGCCCCCTCCTTTTCAAGAGACCAAAAGGAAAATACCCTACGCTTCGTGCTTTGAATTGCCGTATTACCCTACATCAGTGGTCTTCAACCGGGGGTCCGCGACCCCTAGGGGGTCCGCAGAGGTACTGCAGGGGGTCCGCCAAAAATGTTCAGAATAATTTACAATTTTCACGAAAATAATTGGTGACAATTAAAAAATATAACAAAAGTTATATTGAGTAAACTACAAGCATCAATAGGCAATAATAAGCAACTTTTGACGAAAAACTATTTACAAAATAAATTATTCCCATGGAGCAGAATCGACCGTTAGCCGTTATAGCAAGCTAGGTGTTGCGAACAACAGAACATGAACAGCGGAACAGAACAACAGAACTACATTGAAGTAATAGTCAATAATTAGCATATAGTTAGCAATCAATATTTAGCATAACAATACTAAAAGTAAAAACAATATATTATTAGTTACTACTACTAGCACAGCTCTTGGCATTTGTGCGCTTTGTTGACCAAGACGAAATGTGTGAAGAGTTCTTGTTTTGTAAGAAGCTTCCTGAACGCACAACAAGTGCTGAAATTTTCAAAGTGATTGATGACTTTTTCAGTGAAAATGACTTAAGTTGGGCAAAGTGTGTTGCGGTGTGTACCGACGGTGCGCGCGCTATGACTGGGCAAAAGAGTGGACTGATGGCGCTTGTCAGAAAAGTCGCCCCCAAAGTGATGTGGACTCACTGCATGCTGCACAGAGAATCCCTCACCGCTAAATAAAATGAGTGCTGAGTTTGCCGATGTTATGGACACTGTTGTAAAGGCTGTAAATGTTATTAAGAAGAGTGCCCTACAAACTCGCCTCTTCGCTTCTTTATGCGCCGCTACAGGAGAGGAACACACTTAAAAATGTTTATTACATGTGGGGGTCCCTGTTCTGGTTGTCTTTCGTCCAAGGGGTCCTTGGGCTGAAAAAGGTTGAAGACCCCTGCCCTACATGGAACCGTGGGAATTGTTTTGATAGCACATTTTGTTTAGGAATTACGGTAATGAGAACAATGTGTGTAAAATGCATGGCCGTTTTTATTAAGGCGATTATTTTATATAAAACGATTTATGACAGTTTTATAGTGGTATTGACAAAAACCGTTGCTATTTTCAAAAACCGGGGTTTACGGTACAACCGTCAAATCGCCCAACTCTAGTATCTGTGAGATCTACCCAGTGTTTCCTATATTCCTGATGCTGAGCTGCACTTTTCCCTCTTTGTGTATTCCGGTAAGCTGTCTCCAGTTAAAAGGTAGAAACCCATGCTACTTTACTGAGCTCTCTGAATTAATTCAGGACAGAAACCACGCTTGTCCTGAAGCCAGATGTACTGATAAGGGCTCTGCACACAGCGTGCGATTTCTGTTGCGCGTCAACGTTCCATTTTGAAGTTTGAATGGAAGTCTATGAGAACATCGCATTTACCCACACACGGCCCCGATTTTAATCGCACGGCGAACATTCGATTCCATTCATTTTGAATGGGACAAAGCACACGGCGTGCGAGTTTTGTCGCACTGTCAAATGAATGGAATCGAATGTTCGCTGTGCGATTAAAATCGGGGCCGTGTGTGGGTAAATGCGATGTTCTCATAGACTTCCATTCAAACTTCAAAATGGAACGTTGACGCGCAACAGAAATCGCACGCTGTGTGCAGAGCCCTATAGACTATCCTTCAGCTCAGAAATAGATGTACTGCCATGATTATAAAGTCTAAATCAAGTTACTATTTAAACACCATCTCTGATTCTGGCGGTGATCCAACTACATATTGGAAAGCAGTTAAATCACAATAAATAGTTCCTCTCCCTGTCAACGTCATCAACTTTTATCCAAGTCTAACATCATATGGATGCAAACAGAATAAGTGACGCTTTCCACCAGCATTTTATCAATCACTCCAACTCCTACCGTCAGGTCGGCGCCTACCGTCTGTTGTTCAAGCTAGTGTCGCTTTCCCAGTCTTTGTGTAATAAGTGAACATGTTGTAATGTTTGCCCTCTAGCACAGTTATAAACGTAATAAATGACTCGTGTTGTCTTCAGTCTCAGCACTGTGTGCGTTTACTGATCCACCATTTTAGTTCCACATCCCGTTTCCTGGTCTCGCGAGAATAACTGACGTCTTTATGACGTCTGAAGTTTATTTGTATAGCATTTGTGACTGCTCCTGGTGTTTCTGGACACCTCTCGGAAATGACAAAGACGTCAAATTCGTCTTTAAAGTTTCTTTTTTTTTTTCTTCAGATTTTCGTTTTTTTAGCTAACATTCAACTCGAAGATGTGAAGTACCCACTCGTTATTTTTCCGAACAGTTTTACGTTCATTAAATAAGTGTAATCTATAACACAATGACTTCGTTTCTTGTTGTTTGATGGGGATTCATTATCTTTGATGGGGATTTTCTGTGCTTAGTGATTTCCGGTGTAGCAACTTTCAAATACTCATGTCGTCTTCAATTTGTTTCCGATTTCAATGTATGATGCATCATTTGAAAGCTTACAATCTGTAGTTTAAGCACATGTAAAAAACAGAAAAATGATTTCGCCTACAGGTAGCCCTTTTCATTGGGCTGTGTCACATTTTTCATACAACAGGGGCAATTCAAAGTGCTTTACAGTTTTTTGAAATACAAATATGATACACAAACAAAATACAAATATGATGCCTTAGGTTAGGAGAGACGTCAGCTATTCCCGTGAGACCAACGAACAGGTCCATACACAGTCCGCTAGGTGGCGGTAATGCGCCTTAAGTTGGTCGAAAACCTTCAAACTGAGAAGAAGAAGAAGAAGAAGCCCAACGAACCAAGTATATCCAGCTGCGCGCATCAAATCCATCACCCGGAAATGTGATGTACCATTTTTGGACCACGTCATCGGTAGCGCGTCGGTAAAAGTAACCGCGAGAAACCGCGAGATTTTGAAGGATCTTAAATGGATTTTAAAAACACGGCGACATTGTATAGGACATTTAACGAACAATTATTTGAACACGCAATTGATAAGAAGAAGAAGAAGAAGAAGAAGAATTACAAATACAATGGCAAATGCAGCTCAGGTGAGAATTTCGAAATATTATTAATGAACATGTTATAGTTTTCAGATGTGTATTTATTATGTAGGTTGTTGCTTGTGTTACGTGGCTGTTTCGCACGTAGTTTTGTTCATCTGGCTTGGCTAATTGGGTAATCCTATGTGGTTTAGCGTTATCAGAGATATTAGAGAGATATTAGATTAGATTCAACTTTATTGTCATTGCTGAGTACAAGTACCAACAACAAAATGCAGTTATGCATATAAGATGTACAGCTGGCAGGGCTAAAAAACGCCACGTTGTCTTCAACCACTTAATGTCACAATAGATACATTCTCAGATGTCTACCGATTACTTATCCCCCTATTTTTATTGCTTGTTTTCTTGTTTTTGAGAGCTGACTTTTTGCAGGCGCCGAGCTGTGGTCCCGAGCAGAGGGACGACTGGCCACCAACGGAGCTGTCCGTGTCTGACCACTGGGGGTTGGACACAACACTGAACACTACACTACACTGGACACTGGACACAACACTGAACACTACACTGGACACTGGACACAACACTGAACACTACACTGGACACTGGACACAACACTGAACACTACACTACACTGGACACAACACTGAACACTACAGTACACTGGACACAACACTGAACACTACACTACACTGGACACAACACTGAACACTACACTACACTGGACACTGGACACAACACTGAACACTACACTACACTGGACACAACACTGAACACTACACTACACTGGACACTGGACACAACACTGAACACTACACTGGACACTGGACACAACACTGAACACTACACTACACTGGACACTGGACACAACACTGAACACTACACTACACTGGACACAACACTGAACACTACACTACACTGGACACTGGACACAACACTGAACACTACACTACACTGGACACTGGACACAACACTGAACACTACACTACACTGGACACTGGACACAACACTGAACACTACACTACACTGGACACTGGACACAACACTGAACACTACACTGGACACTGGACACAACACTGAACACTACACTACACTGGACACAACACTGAACACTACTGGACACAACACTGAACACTACACTGGACACAACACTACACTGGACACAACACTGAACACTACACTGGACACTGGACACAACACTGAACACTACACTACACTGGACACTGGACACAACACTGAACACTACACTGGACACTGGACACAACACTGAACACTACTGGACACTGGACACAACACTGAACACTACACTGGACACTGGACACAACACTGAACACTACACTGGACACTGGACACAACACTGAACACTACACTGGACACTGGACACAACTCTGAACACTACACTGGACACTGAACATCTGTCATTACGTGAAGCGCATTGAGTCGCATCTTGTAAGAAATGCGCTATACAAATACAACTTGAATTGATTTGATCCCTTGTACACTTTTTTGGGGATTTGTGTTGCAACACACCTGTACATTGTGCACTCTACCCTGTTAGGCCCTTATTTTACTCTAGACAGAAGGGTCGTAACACTTGTTATTAATTCCATTTGGTATACCTCAAACTTTCTTGCATTTCTGGTGTTTGCATTTTACATTTTCTAAATATATGCTATCTACATGTCGCACTGGATGGGGTTAGTGCTGTTGACTCATCAGAAAGTAAAGACTAATTCACAGAGTGTATGAAGATTCCAGTAAGGGTTTTGTGAAGGAGCCCTAGTGCTGTTGACTCATCAGAAATAGAATGTTTTATTTAGCTCATCAGTGGGCACTCAGTACCATGGACACCTCCAGCCCAGCACCTTGCACCACGGTTCCTGCCCTGCTCCATGGATTACAACGATGATCGCCTGACCCTTAACTGACTCCACCAAGTCCTTTGCCTGACCCCTCAAACCTGTTTGACCTAATAAAGTCCCACACCTGGGGTCATTGACATTCTTTTATTTATATACAGTTAGGTCTGGAAGTATTTGGACAGTGACACAATTTCCATAATTTGGGCTCTGTATGCCACCACAAAGGATTTGAAATGAAACAATCAAGATGTAATTGAAGTGCAGACTTTCAGCTTTAATTCAAGGGGTTGTACAAAAATATTGTATGAAACATTTAGGAATTGCAACCATTTGTATACACAGTCCCCTATTTTCAGGAGCTCAAAAGTAATTGGAGAAATTAACAATCATACAGTAAGTAAAATGTTCATTTTTAATACTTTGTCGAGAATCCTTTGCAGGCAATGACTGCCTGAAGTCTGGAACACATGGACATCACCAAATGCTGGGTTTCCTCCTTTGTGATGCTTTGTCAGGCCTTTACTGCAGCAGTCTTCAGTTGTTGTTTGTTTGTCTTTCTGGTTTTAGTTTTGTCTTCAGCAAGTGAAATGCATGCTTGATTGGGTTGAGATCAGGTGATTGACTCTGGCCATTGCAGAATATTCCACTTCTTTGCCTTAAAAAAGTCCTGGGTTGCTTACACACTATATTTTGGGTCATTGTCCATCTGTATTGTGAAGCACCATCCAATCAACTTTGCTGAATTTGTCTGAATCTGAGCAGACAGAATATCCCTAAACACTTCAGAATTCATCTGTCTGCTTCTGTCTTCACATCATCAATAAACACTAGTGACCCAATGCCATTGGAAGCCATGCATGTCCATGTCATCACACTGCCTCCACCGTGTTTTACAGGTGATGTGGTATGCGTCGGATCATGAGCCGTTCCAAGCCATACTTTTTTCTTCCCATCATTCTGGTACAGGTTGATCTTAGTTCCATCGGTCCAAAGAATGCTGTTCCAGAACAGGGCTGGCTTTTTTAGATGTTTTTTGTCAAAGTCTAATCTGGCCTTTCTATTCTTGAGGCTTATGAATGGCTTGCACCTTGTGGTGAAACCTCTGTATTTGCTTGTGTGAAGTCTTTCTTTTATGGTACACATGGATAATGATATGCCTACCTCCTGGAGACTGTTCTTCACTTGGCTGGATGTTGTGAAGGGTTTTTCTTTACCATGTAAAGGATCCTGTGATCATCCACCACTCTTGTCTTCCATGGACGTCCAGACCTTTTTGTGGTGCCGAGCTCACCAGTGCATTCTTTTTTTCTCAGAATGTACCAAACAGTTAATTTGGCCAGTATTAATCCCACTATCTCTCTGATGGATTTTTGTTTTGTTTTTACAGCCTAAGGATGGCCTGTTTCAGTTGCATTGAGAGCTCTGTTGACTGCATGTTGTGCGTATACAGCAACAGCCTCCAAATGCAAATGCCACACTTGGAATCAACTCAGACCTTTTACCTGCTTAATTGATAAAGAAATAATGAAGGAATAAATAGCCCACATTGGCCCATGAAACAGCTTTTGAGTCAATTGTCTAATTACTTTTGGTTATTATATATAAGACCTATAATTCATAAACCCTTCCTTCAATTTGGATGTGAATACCCTTAACCTAAAGCTTAGTCTGCACTTTAAGCCCAGTAAATTCTGTTGGAAATCTCATATAAGATACGTTAGATCCAAAGTATCAAGGAGTATTGCAGTATTGTGCAGGGCAAAACATATTCTGGAACAGAGGATGTTGTATACTCTATATTGTTGTCTTGTCTTACCCTATTTGAGTTACTGTGTGGAGATATGGGGAAATGAATATAAAAGCACTTTAAACCCATTGATTACACTACAGAAAAAAGCTATGAGGATTGTACATGAGGTCGGATATCGTGATCATACTACAGTTTTTCTCAGTCGCTTTGGTGCATTTCTCACATCACTATTAACATTTGCACAACAGTTAGTGCATTTCTCAGAACAATTAGTACAAACTGCAAAACCTAGGTGTTAACCTGCAAAAGCGTGTCACTTGCTCAAAATGGATAGTTCATTCCTCAAAAGCAAGTATTCATGTCAATGAAAGTGTCAGTGTCATCAAAATGAAAAGTCCTGACACCATTGTTTATGAACAAGATAGTCAAATGGCTTTGTCATGTTTTCATTATGACAGTTCACTCTAAGTGTTTTCCAATGCAAAAAAGTCAGATCTTGGTGACACTACCTGAAAATGCTCAAGACAGTACTATACACTATTTGCAAAGCCATTTGAAATCTACAGTGGGTTACACATTACTGTATTTAGTGAGGTAAATGAGTACAAGACGCTGAATAGTTATGTTTCACATTTTTACTGCATATGCTCTTTGCAATTCTAATTTGTTCACAGCATTGTGCAAAATAAAAATACAAACTTGTTTACCACAAACATAAGAAACACCCTTTGGGTAGAGCTGTGCACAACTGTAAACAATATTGCAGTACATATTGGAACTGAATTGGAACATCCAACATACTGTAAATCATTCATTGACATCCAGACGTTCCTGTCTGTCTGGCCACATATTTTCATCGACATCACAGCGAATATCATCCCTGGTAATGCAGCGAGGAAAGTATCTCCCTGAGTGGCGAATCCACCCTCTGCTAGCAAGGCCATTTGGGTATGTGGATGCCGGTCATATACCTTCCACCTCCAGGCAGAGAAAAACTCCTCTATTGGATTCAGGAATGGGGAGTAGGGAGGGAGATATTCCACCAGCATCCTTTCATGTGCTGCAAACCACTGTCTGACCAGATCTGAGTGGTGAAAACGCACATTATCCCATACAACAACATACTTGTTCAGATGGTCTCCATTTAGACCCCTCTCATTCTCAGGGATTATGTCCCTGTAAAGAGTGTCTAAAAAAGTCAGCAGATGTTGTGTTGTGTGGACCAAGACAGGGTATATGGGTGAGGACGCCGTTTTCTGAGACGGCTGCACACATTGTAATATTCCCTCCTCGTTGGCCTGGGACATCAATGGTTGCTCTCTGTCCAATGTGATTTCTGCCACGCCTTCTACCTTTTGCCAGATTAACGCCTCATCAACGTATATGAATGTGTGCAGCGGTTCCCTGGCCTCCAGCTCCAGTACACACTTTATCCCAGAATAGAGAGAGAGAGAAAAAAACTCATTTTGGACAACATATTGTACAGTATGAATTGTCATGTAAGTGTACTGCATGGCACTACACAAAGTAACCAGTTTACAGCACTGGACATTAGAGTATGCATAGAACACATAAATGTTTTACCTGTACATACTGGTGACGGATCTCCTTCACTCTGTCGCTGTTCCCTTCAAATGGCACATTGTACAATTGTTTCATGCGCATTTCATTTCTCCTGAGCAGTCAATTGTAGCGATTGAAACGGATTCAATATTCCCAAAGATATTGTCATCCTCTATAACAGCGCTTTGTATCTCTCTCAACCTTATGGCATTGTTTGCAATCACCATTGCACACATGGCTTCCTCTTGTTGTGGAGTAAAAAGGGGCCCTTTTCCACCTCTGCAAGGTTGTCTTGCCTTGTCTTGTCTATGTGGTGCAGAGTAAAATTACAGTAATGTACAGTAAACATGAGATATACGGCTTTAACCCATATTACTGTAGTGAACAATAACAGAGAGAAATTGTTCAATTTGGGAGACATTTTCAGGAAAAATGATAAAGAAATGTATACAATTTGCTTGACAGATTTTGACAACTTGTTCAACATTTTTGGATGTAATGACTCAAGCAATGAAATGAGGACTATTAGTTTTATAGGGAATTACTATTAAGCATCCAAAAGTATAGTTCATTTTGACTGACATGACATAAGCAAATGATAATGTTATAAAACAGCAGAGAATTGTATGACAGCAATTGATGCATGTCCAAAAGCATTTGCAATCTGTTTGAAGGAATGAGAAACTGCTACTATGATGTGCACAAATGACTAAATGTTGTGGAGGTTGAACTAACAGTTATGAGAATTTCAATTCTGATCAGAGAAATGCACCAAAGCAATTGAGAAAAACTGTAATAACTTGTTCCTAATGTCAAAAATATGAAGAAAATATGAAGGAAAGCAGAAATATTGCTCTATTGCTCTATTTAAAAAAAGGTTTAAATTATTTTTAATGAAAAAGTATTAGAACGGATGATACTGAAATATATGTATTAATTAATTGGATTATATAATGTAAGCATAATTGTTAAGTATAAACAGGGGTAGGACAGGCTTCTTCCTACTCCTTTTCGAACAATTGATAGGACTGTACTCTACATATTAGTTTTTTTCCGTAGTTTCCACCGTAGTAAGGCGATTCATGGTTTCCACCGTAGTTTCCACCGTAGTAAGGCGATGACGTAGTCTATGCAAATATGCAGGCGCGGTATGATGACGTATGGTACATCACATTTCCGGGTGATGGATTTGATGCGCGCAGCTGGACCCTACTCAAACAAACAGGGCTTCCTTTGTCCCTCCCCCGAGAGCTCAACAGCCAATCACACCCAAGTGTGATGCTCCTGTTATTTTGAGCTAGAAGCATGACAAACAAGCCTATTTTGATGCTAGATTACACTTATTTAATGAACGTAAAACTGTTCGGAAAAATAACGAGAGGGTACTTCACATCTTCGAGTTGAATGTTAGCTAAAAAAACGAAAATCTGAAAAAAAACAGAAAAAAAAACGTTCAAGACGAATTTGACGTCTTTCTCATTTCCGAGAGGTGTCCATAAACATCAGGACCAGTCACATATTTACCCACACAACATACAGTTTCTCAGTACAAAAAACATTTAACATGTCTGTAACTTATTACAATTCTACTGAACACGAGTTTAACACATAATGTTTACATACCACGTTTTTGCAGAGCATCACTGTAGAGACGGTAGACTGTGGCTTTGCAGACATTAGATGGAAGTAGCTTTGCACTGTAGTTCCTGTGCCCAGGATGACGGCCCGGTAGAACAATGGCGTGATCTTCGGCGTAGTTTCGGATGAACTTTACGACTCTTTTGATGTCCTTTGTCTGGAGAAAGTTTTTGTTTGTTCGTGGACACTTCTTCCTCTCGCGTGGTAGTGCCCCATTTTCCTTGTAGGATTTGGAAATGGAATTGAGGAGCGTGTTGCTGATCCTAAACAGAAAAAAATCAAACAGTTAGTTAGCTAGATGTTGTCGTATATTTTCTACTTAAACACACACATGCATAGATAGTATGATAGGGGCCCATATATATGCTGAAGGGGAGTGTTGTGCAATGTTGTGCAAATAGCCCCCTGAGTGTTGTGCAATGGCTCTTGTAATCTGACCAGCCCTCTGACTTCAGGCCATAGTGACATCACAGGGGACGGCCCTCTTGACCATCTAGGCGACTGATAGGATCACTGGTAGATATTTGCATAAGAGGGCAGGGATCTAGGGGACTGGGACAAAACAGCCAGGAAGGGAGAGAGCTTCCTCTTTTTCCAGCCCAGGCCCACGGAGAACACATGTAATGTATATATCTGTCTGTAACTCTGATTAAATTGTCTTAAACTCAATAACTGTTCTTTGATTCATAACCAATAAGATAAATACACAACACTAATGGCGAGCCTAGCCCCGGAGATAAATATAGCTTAATTTACAGTATTTTGCAAACTCTTCAATCCAACGAAGAAGGTAGGTTTTCTGCAGAGACCCCTCTCTAGTCGATTGGTGTGTTCAAAATAGACTGTAAATCTCAGATAAGTTATAGTCAAAAGAATCTTGTGTAACGTTAATCTTGTTGGAATAGAAACAAACCTTTCATAATCTTTAATAAGCCTGGGTTGGTGATAAGGGCCGAATTTGGTAATTCGCTTTTTTGTGTAATATTGTGTTAAGATATTAGTTGTGTAACTAATAGATATTGTTTGGACGGTATTACGGAATATCGTGAGTGTGTGTGTAGAATTGTGTTAAAGTGTAAATGGACTGTGTAGTCTATTTTTGTAAGATATGTGCAGAACTGTAGACTCTTTGTCTGTGTGAAAGGACGCCATTTTCCATTGTGTAAACGCACGCTCGGGCACGCGCGCAGACGCCCAGAAGCAGAGGCACAAAGAAGCCTAGATATCTCTGTGAAGAGACTGTGTGGAAAACGTGAATGCATTGTAGAATATTTGAATGAGATTTAATTTGGGAAATAATAGTTTAACTGGATTGAAAGATAATCGTGAAATTGTTGTGTCGTGGAAAATAACATTATTGTGGAAAGCAAAGTATATGTTGTGAGACTAATCTTTTCACAGGAGCGGTTTTTCCCCCAGAAGGAAGGACAAAGACTTGCCCCTCCCCCTCCCTTTCTCTCCTGTGGATAGACGCGCGCTCACACATGCACGAGCGTCCGCGCTCGTACACAAATACATTCCTTCATTCACGCGGCAGAAACGCCTTAGGGGGCTGCGTGTGATTGTTGCATTACTTATCTCTTACAGATAAAGATACATTCATTCACATAGACTAGTATTGATAAAGATAGAGATATAGTGAATTGATCTCGGGGTATTTTAAATAGTTTAAAGGTACGGTTACTCGGAAAACAGAGGAGTTTACACGGGGACTCGCGCATGGGCAGCGCAGGCACATTTCACACACAGAGAGAGCACGCGAAGCGAATAGGCCAGTCGTTACCCTCAATAAAGCGGCTCTGTGCCTGCTTACAGAATGTTGGTGAAAGAATCTAAAAGGTTGATGCATAGATTGATGTTATGAATGACTGTTCAGTATTACATTACTTTAATTAATTTAATTAATTACTTATCAGTTGAATTAATTATTCAGATCATTCATTTTCTGTTTCACAAAACAATTGATTGATTCCACAAGTTTTAAATCAATGTATATGATGATATAATGAATAATTCTAACTAGTCATTCATTCCTTTCAATTAACTGTTGATTTATTTATAGATTGTAAAAGTAAAAGATAGATTGTGAGTTTTAGGTAAGATTAAAAGATAGAGTCGTTCTGTGAGACAGAGCTGTTGGCTGCCGGCGCCATCTGCTGGACAAAATACGACAAGACATTTTAAAACACTGATCCTCTCTGAAATCTATCTGAGGTCGATGAAATAATCCTTTACATTAATAAATGGATGGTTGTAAATGATTGTAATATATTACATTAATTTAATTAATTACAAATTGATTGAATTAATTATTCAGATCATTTCATTTTCTGTTTTCACAAAACTTTGATCAATTGGTTTATAATAGTCTAAGTGTTATGAAGGCCCACAATTTAGAGCCAGTTTAGTTTCCCCAAATCAGCCCTATTTTGCCCTGTTATTTCCTTTATTATTTTCTATACTATTCCTGTACGTTTATGAAGGTGTATGTATTGTTATTGTAATGTTTATGTATATGTTTAATGACGTGGTATATCCGGGGTGTGTCCGTGACCCGGATGCTAGGTTCGGTGGTGTATATATAGGGACGGAAGTGCTCTGTGAGTCAGTGTGACGAGAATCAGAGTGATGAGAGTAACGAGAGAGAGTAACGAGAGAGAAGTAACGAGAAGTCGACCTAAGATGGCGGAGTCAGTAAAACGCACACTGTGATGAAGCTGAAGACGCCAAGTGATTATTGAGTTCACAACTGTGATAGCCCGTTTAGCTGTGTCCCCGTTAGCCAGCCTTGCCAGCAGCCGGCTGCGAACGTTGGACCAAGCGAGACCCAAGCTGGACAGAGCCGTCGCCTCCACGCGTGGATTGCGACCGACCGCTGACTCCACCGGAGCTTACCGTGGACACCGGACCCTTCGCCACACACCTCGTCGTGGACCACGAAGAAGCCCCTTTCCCTTCGCGTTGCTACGTCACCCCCCCCCTTTGTCTGCTGCCTTCCTCAAAGCACATGCGAGCTCCAACCAGGCCTCAACGCGCTCCTTGCAGTCCGAGACTCTAAGCCTTTTCCAGGCTAGGTACTGTGAGTGAGTGATTGAGTGTGTGTGTGGCCGGCGGGGAGGGAATATATATATGGGGATGTATATATCAGTTGTGTAAATAAATGTGTTTGTTCATATGGGATACCGTTATTGTGTGTTTAGTCGTCTGTTAGCTAATGTTAGTGCTAATGCTAATGCTAATGCTAATGCTAATGCTAACGATAGTACTGCTAGTCTAAAGGTTTGCTGGCGCCCCCTGCCTGTATCCTCCTACACTGCCTATTTAGCTCAGAGTTAGTTAGATAACCAGCCCTTCCTAAATTCTACAGTCCTTTTAGCTACTCCCTGGTTACAATTGGTCCTTCGAGCCAGATAGGTTGTGTAGTGATAGCATGGCTGAGCGCAGCCAACCAGACAAGACAGTTACCCCCCCTTCTCCGCCCCCTGAGACAGAGCCACGACCACAGAGAGTCCCGCGATTGCCTCCGAGGTTACAGGAGTATGAGCTTGAGCTCGAAAGCTCACTGAGTGGTAGTGAGGAGCGCACTCCACGGGATACAGTGGTCGGAGAGGCCGAGGTGTCCGCCGGCGCGCGGGTGGCTAGCACCGAGACAGCCCTCAAAGAGCACCAGCCTGAGGATGAGATGGCAGAACAGCAGGGTTTTGCCGTAGACACGGAAGAGCAGGAAGGAGAGGCCCGGTCTGACAGCGCCTGCGGGCGGAAGAGGGAGGGCCTCAGCCTTAACGGTCTGCCTCCCAGTACGGCGCGCGCGAGACCTAGCTCCTGCCGTTCAGTGGCTTCCTCCCGGTCCAGGGTTTCCGTGGGCAGTTCTGCCTCTGGGGCGGATAGCATGCACTCCAGAGGGAGTAGTGCCGCGCTGTCAGAATGTATGCGCCAACAGGCCGAGATGGCGCTAGAGCGGGAACGCCTCCAGTTCGAGCGTGAACGCTTCCAGATGGAGGGGGCGGAACGCGCGGCGGCGAGGCAGATGGAAGGAGCGGAACGTGCGGCGGAGGGACAGCGCCAGGAGGCGTTAGAGAGGGAACGCATCCAGTTCGAGCGCGAGCGCCTCCAGATGGGGAGAGAGCAACTGCACGCGGAGACGATGGCGGAAGTGATGCAGACCATGCGCGACGTGTGCATCAGCAGAGCTCCGTCGGCCCGTAGCTCCAGAGCATCATCCGCACGGCCCTCTCGAGTGCCATCTCCTGAACCCCCCGCCGATGGCTCCATGACCCCCGCCATGACTGTCCAACTACAGGCCCAGCTGACCACCTTGAAGGAAGAGGACCAGGGACCCGACCGCTACGCGGCCCAGAGGGAGCCAGCGTCGCTGCCCGGGAGGGGAGCCATTCCCCAAGAGCGTAGCACACCCATAGGTCCTCCAGTGCACCAAAATGCATGCAGGCCGGACACCCAGACCGTCACTCCAGCCCCGATCATCCACTACAGGATGTTTCCCCAGGTGGAGGGACCCAAGTTCCCCTTCTTCAAGGACGAGGACAGGAGCCAGTATGTGGAACTACGCATCTGCCTAGACACGCTCTTGGACGACTCCTGCTCAGAGTCCTACAAATATGCGATTCTCCTTCAGCATGTGAGGAACCCCAGAGCCCACAACATGGTTCTGGCCCATGCCTCCGCACCGACACCTTACACCAGAGCGCTCGCCGACTTGGATGCCCGCTACGGTCGTCCCTGGAACCACGCCCTTGCTGAACTGCAAGCCCTCGAACAGCAGGCCCCCATCAAGGATGACCGGGCGCTGGATGACTTCGCGCTCCGCGTGCACACCTTGGTTGGAATGCTGAAGACGCAGGGCCCAGCTGGCGCCAGCGAGATCAACAGCACCTCCAACGTAGAGCGGCTGCTCCGCAAGATCCCACGCTTCCGGCAGGAGAGGTTCCGGCGACAGCAGCGCGTTCGTAACCCCGGGAAGTTGGGTCTGAGCATGGCTGCCTTCGCGGAGTTCCTACTGGAGGAAGTGCATGACACCAACGTAGACGCCATGGGTTACGCTGAGCCGAAGAAGGAGAGGGAGAAGGGAGACCGCTGGGACGGGCCGAGCTCGAACAGAGGACGCCCAGTAGGAGTGCTGCACACGGAGGAGGAGCCTCGGAGAGAGAGGAAAGCCCGACCTGAGGGAAAGGATTCCTCTCAACCCCCTCAAAGGGGACGGAGAGGTCCACCGCCATGTCCGTACTGCACCAGCGAGCACTGGTTCAATGAGTGCAGTGACTTCAACAACCTGAGTACCGAGGCCAAGCAGAGGTGGCTCGAGGAGAACAAGAGGTGCTGGAACTGTGGGCGCGACCATCTGGCTAAGAACTGCACCTTGAGGAGAAAGTGCAACCGCTGTGAGGAGGTCCACCTCAACATCCTACACGAGGTCTCCCTCGCCAGGTCCACGGAGGGCACCAGAAGCCCTAGGTCCGGTAGCGCACCGGAAGAGGCAACACCTGTCTACTACCTAGACCCAGCCCGGAGCAGCGGCTCCAAGGTCCTACTGAAGGTGGTGAAGGTCCGACTTCACCACAACAACGCTGTGTATGACACGTACGCCGTTCTAGACGACGGGTCGGAACGGACCATCCTTCTCCAGGAGGCAGTGCGCCAGTTGGGGCTCCAAGGGACTGAGGAGAAGCTGACTCTGCGCACGATACGTCGCGACCTTAAAGAGGTCACCGGGGCGAGGATCAACTTCTCTATCTCCCCGGCGGGGCGGCCGTCGGACAGATATCGGCTTAAGAATGTCTTCACCGCAGACCAGCTAGCGCTCTCCCGCTACGACTACCCCCTGGAGAGATTACGCGCAAGATATTCCCACCTACGGCGAGTAGACCTACATCCGATAGAAGGAGCGGAGCCAACCCTTCTCATCGGCTCGGACAACGCTGCACTGATCGTGTCGCTCCGTCCTCCGCTGAGAGGACCACGAGGCTGCCCGATGGCTGTTAAGACTGCGCTTGGGTGGGCCCTCCAAGGCGCTACCGAGTGGAGAGATAGAAACGGGAGAGCTACGTCATCCCTCCATGTCCGAACCGAAGAAGTGCAGACCATCAACTGCCTTCACACCAGGGTGGACTCCATGAATGCGGCGCTACGGGATAACGTCCAGAAACCCGAGGGAGAGGGGAACAGCTTTGATTCCCTGCAGAAGGAATTCCAGGAGGTCCTCGATGAGCTGGTCGGAGAGAAGAGCCTGGATAAGTTCAGGGTTGAATATGAGAAGCTGACTAGTGCCCTGTTGAAGTCCCACGTGAGTGAGAAGCGGCTGATGACAAAATGCAGAGAGCTGAATGCGGAGACAGTGACCAACTCAGTGAAGGTTGCCACTGCACTAAAGCTATCCCAGGAAGACCAGACTACTATCACGTCTCTGGAGAAGGAAGTGAAGCAGCTGCACACGGAGCTGGACGCCAAGCAGTCGGACATCAAAGTGCTGAACCAGCCGGGCCAGCGAAGCAGAGAGGAGCAGCAGAGGCTGGAGCAGCAGCTGCGGGAGCAGAAGATCAACCATGAGAGAACCACAAAGGAGCTGGAGCAGCTGCAAGTCAGAAACACCAAACTCCAGCAGGAGAACGAGCACAACGCCTTGAGTATGGAGCAACAGTCCCTGGACAATCAGCAAAGGGCATCTGACCTCAGGATTAAAGAGGAGGAGGTGAATCAGATGCGTCAGGAGATTGCCAAGCAAACGAAGTTAAGAGAGGCCACCCAGAGGAAGTTCCGACATATGGAGGATCAGAAGTTGGATGTGGAGCAGCAAAGGGACATGCTGAAAACCCAGATAGCTGGGCTGGAGAGAGAATTGGAGTCTTCCAGAAAGCAGATGGAGATTGACAAAAGGGTCAGGCAGAAGTGGACGAGGGAGAGAGACAACTTGTCCGAAGGTGCCGTGGTACTGGTGATCGACCAGTCCCTTCCACGCGCCGCCTGGCAGACAGGCAGAGGGACCAAGGTCCTGCCGGGTCCGGATGGAAGGGTGCGGACGGCCATCGTGGACGTTGACCCGACCTGTGGCACGCCTGATTGAGCTCCCTCAAATTACGAAGGACACTATCACCTCCTACCTCACGCTGCTAGAGCAGCCTAGCCAGTGTGCCTTCCCTAGTTAAATGAAACCGAGGGTTTCATGGGGCGGCTGTTATGAAGGCCCACAATTTAGAGCCAGTTTAGTTTCCCCAAATCAGCCCTATTTTGCCCTGTTATTTCCTTTATTATTTTCTATACTATTCCTGTACGTTTATGAAGGTGTATGTATTGTTATTGTAATGTTTATGTATATGTTTAATGACGTGGTATATCCGGGGTGTGTCCGTGACCCGGATGCTAGGTTCGGTGGTGTATATATAGGGACGGAAGTGCTCTGTGAGTCAGTGTGACGAGAATCAGAGTGATGAGAGTAACGAGAGAGAGTAACGAGAGAGAAGTAACGAGAAGTCGACCTAAGATGGCGGAGTCAGTAAAACGCACACCGTGCTGAAGCTGAAGACGCCAAGTGATTATTGAGTTCACAACTGTGATAGCCCGTTTAGCTGTGTCCCCGTTAGCCAGCCTTGCCAGCAGCCGGCTGCGAACGTTGGACCAAGCGAGACCCAAGCTGGACAGAGCCGTCGCCTCCACGCGTGGATTGCGACCGACCGCTGACTCCACCGGAGCTTACCGTGGACACCGGACCCTTCGCCACACACCTCGTCGTGGACCACGAAGAAGCCCCTTTCCCTTCGCGTTGCTACGTCACCCCCCCCCCTTTGTCTGCTGCCTTCCTCAAAGCACATGCGAGCTCCAACCAGGCCTCAACGCGCTCCTTGCAGTCCGAGACTCTAAGCCTTTTCCAGACTAGGTACTGTGAGTGAGTGATTGAGTGTGTGTGTGGCCGGCGGGGAGGGAATATATATATGGGGATGTATATATCAGTTGTGTAAATAAATGTGTTTGTTCATATGGGATACCGTTATTGTGTGTTTAGTCGTCTGTTAGCTAATGTTAGTGCTAATGCTAATGCTAATGCTAATGCTAATGCTAACGATAGTACTGCTAGTCTAAAGGTTTGCTGGCGCCCCCTGCCTGTATCCTCCTACACTGCCTATTTAGCTCAGAGTTAGTTAGATAACCAGCCCTTCCTAAATTCTACAGTCCTTTTAGCTACTCCCTGGTTACACTAAGGATAACGTTTTCTTTCACAGGTTTACATCAATGAAGTGTCAATGACTAAGTCTAATTAATTATGCATTCCTTTCAAATAACAAGTCGATTTCTTTACAGATTGTAATTAATAATTAATCATTCATTCCTTTCCAAATAACAAGTCGATTTCTTTACAGGTTATAATTAATATTTGTAATTTACATCTTTTATTTCAAGTTAGGTCATGTCCACAGCTTTTGATTAGGAATAGCAGAATAGTTTGTATTGATAATTAAGCAGTAAAAGGGTTTTTGTAAATCAGTGAATACTTAGGTGTTGACCAGCCTTTGTGATTTGATAATTGTGTTGACCAGAACTGTAATTAGTATTGAATGAGTAATTAAGTGACACATATTCATAAACAATTAGGAAACACATTTAAGTATAAAGTACTTACACAGATATTAGATTTAAGTTAATACTGCACTGACATACACAAGAGGCAAATCTGTTGTTCTGGGTTGTAGTGGTTTTGTGTGGACGGTTAATACAGTTATATTGGACTAGCATTTGTTTAGCAAATAAGGCAAAATAAGGTGGGTTGTAAGAAGCGTACACCTTATCTAATATAGAATATTGTCAGCATATTGAGCAAGTAGAATGGGGTCAAATTCAACGAAGCTGTTAAAAGATATTAGTGAACATCGTGGAATGTTGGCTACGTTATCCCCTATGGCTGTAGTGGAAAAAATGAATCCTCTTGTTAGGGAAATTAGCAAAATGTCTACGAAATGGAATAGCCGTTGGGCATACATTGAACAGCCGTGGCCGAAAGAGGGCAGCCTTAATTTACAAATAATTGCAACATTGGAAATACTTATCAATGGGCATAAAGCACATCAAAGAGGAAAGATTAGATCAGAGAAACGCAAGTTAGAGTTAGCTATTTTAGATCTATTTAAGGTAGAGGGACAGAAAATAGCTCAGATGGAACCGGAAAAGAAAAAAGAATTGGCCAGAACACTGGAACAGAAATTGAACATTCCATCCCCAGACATGTGTCCTGTCTCCAGTCCCCCTCCATATGCTAAGGCACTGGAGGACCATTCCCAGAAGAAGAAGACCAAGAAGGAGCCAAGGGGAAAAGGGGACGACAGGAGTGACGAGGAAGATGACAGCGAAGATGGCAGTGAAGACTCAAGAGATGACGACAGTGCAATGAAGGCTACCACGCTCAGGTCAGGAAGATGATAGCCACAGCAAAAAGACACCACAGATGGCTGAAGGAGCAACGAGAAAGGGAGGAAGAGGAAGATTGTCATCGAATGACATCAAATACATTAAAGAACTGTCCAGTGCTGATTCGGGGTAACAAGATGGAATATCATCCATGGCATCATACAGATCTGTCTGAAGTTATAGAGAAACTCCCCGTTCTTCAAGATGGTGGACACCCGTGGACGCGAGAGGTCGACCTGAGACTGACAGGAACGCAGGCCGCAATGGGAGACCTGAAAAGACTCTTAGCTTTTATTGCAGGATTGGATACAATGCAGGAAATATTGATGAAGGCAGGACTTCATAGATATATCAATACATCAGTTTATGATCCAGAGCTCTTCGCAGCAAACAGAGGCAAACTGTGGAAAGCAATCAGGGAGATCTACCCTACTCACATTCACCCAGACAATATCATTGTGAAGCCACTGGGGGGAGATGAGAATCCCAGGGGTTTTGTTGCCCGTGTGCACTCTCAATGGAGAAGTGTGACAGGGAAGGACGCTGAAGATAACCCCTTAGAAAAATCCATAATCAGGGAAAAAATACAAGAAGGGCTTCCTACCCCAGTTAAGGATAAGCTAGCAGAAGTGGTGGGGCTACGACACATGAACAAAGCTGTTTATATAGACCACGTAGCTCATCAAGTTGAGTTATATCGAAAGAATATTCAGATACAGAAGACACGAGACGAAGAATCACTCAGAATATTGACTCATATGCAATTGACTGAAAGCGAGAGGAACATAGAGGGAGTGCAGGCTTTAGCCCCACAGCAACAGCCACCTGGAGTGCAGACTGCTACTTACCAGTCCTACTCACAGGGGCCACAAGGGGGGTATCCTGCTACTTACCAGTCCTACCCACAGGGGCCACAAGGGGGGTATCCATACCCACAAGGACCACCAGGGGTGCAAGCGGTTCCATACCAGATGTACACACAGCCTGGCCAAGGACCACCACCAGGGGGATGGACAGCAGCAGGGAAGAAGATGCTAGAACCGTGTTACCAATGCGACCAGAATGGACATCTAGCCTGTACCTGCTGCAACAGGCCCCAGGGGGGCGCAGGGGGGAGCCAAGGAGGAGGATATTGGCCTCCTGCTACACCTGCTCCAGGAGTGATGAACCCTTACGGAGGCCCAGCAGCTGGCCTATAGGGGTGCCCGGAAGATCCGAGTGGGAGGTGCCAGCTGGTGGTGACAAAGAAGCCTGAAGGCGCCACGCACCTTCCTATGTCTAGAGAATATGTGAAGACAATCGGATTTGAGGGAATTAAACAGCTGATTCCTACAACTGAGCTTGTAGACTTAGAGTACAAGGGACAGAGAGCAACTCTGTCAACACTTGTGTCAGAACACACGCCAACAGGGCTGCTAGGGAGAGATGCTCTATGCCAATTGAACTGTACAGTAAAATGCACACCTGACGGCTGTCAGGTGACGGTGCCAGCCGATGTTCAGATTCCATCGACAGCCAGAGTGATTAAGCATAGAACAGACCTACAAGCTTTGCCTTTAAAGGGAGCTGATATAGAATATTGGGTTGATGGGTCTTGTTACGGGGTAGGAGAAACTTTGTGCGCTGGGTATTCCTTAGTTAAAGCACAGAATTCAAAGTTTATTGTAGAACAGGCTGAGGCAGTTCCTCAGCCTTGCTCAGCTCAGTTGGCTGAATTGATTGCCCTCACAGAAGCATGCAACTTGGGAACCGGACGGAGAGTGACAGTGTACACCGACTCTGCCTATGCACATAATGTTTGTCATTTTAATGGAGCTGTATGGAGGGGGCGGGGTTTTAAGAGAACTGATGGTACGCCTATACAGCATCACGCACAGATCATGAAGCTGTTACAAGCCATGATGAAGCCAAAGGAATTAGCCATAGTGAAGTGTGCCACACACAGGTCTGACTCATCACATGTCACACAAGGTAACAGGGCTGCAGAGGATGCAGCCAAAGCCATTACAGGAGCAGACAAGGCAGGTAAAGGTCTTCTGGTCACACATGAAAAGCAATTACAGGGCATGGTCACACTTGAGGATTTACTGATGTTACAGAGTAGAGTAACTACGTTAGACAAGAACGTTTGGCTAGCAAGGGGGGCAAGTCAGGATGACACAGGTCTATGGAGGAATCATGAGGGGTTGGTTGTAGCACCCTCAGATTTAATAGGCATGTTAATACGGGAAGCTCATGGATTAGCACATGTGGCTAGGGGGGAGGTAAGATGCAAGATCACCAAGGAATATGGGTTTTGGAGTCCATATTTGATGGAACAGATTGACCATGCTTTAGGTCAATGTGGGGTCTGTTGGAGAAACAACATCAGAGTGGGTACACCAGTGGTGTCTGGGCATATCCCTACCCCAATAGGGCCACGGGTGGTGGACAGGGGGGTGGATGTACAGAGTAGGCAGGATGTTGTGCCAACAGGTGCCGAGGTTCCCAGAGAACCTGAGAAGGAGGAGCTACGACGAGATGCTGTGGTGTTGCCAGAGCCAGTGGCAATGCCAGCGTTACAGCCAGTGATATTACCGGCAATGCCTGAAGCCGAGGGGACAGTGGAAAGCTGTCCAGATGCCAATAAACCAGAAACCAACGAAGCAGAGAGTGTTGACAGTCTGGAGGTCCAGCCTGGGGGTGTCCAAAGCCTGGACACCTGTGCTACTGGGGATGCTGGCGAGTGCCTGCATCATGCTTCAGATGATGCTGAGGGCGACTCCCCAGACCTTCATCAGCGTGGGAGGGGACCAGGCGGCTGCCTGAACCTCAATGACACTGACGGACGACGACCAGTTAGGAAAAGATTAAAGACTATGAATAGGGTAGTGAAGCAACAGATCAAAGGGAACGACGGGAATGGACAGCAGATGATAGCATGGCTGGAAACGGTCTTAGGGGCATGGGAAACTTATTTTGCTAAGATAGGAGCACCTATTATAGCAGACATGATTTTTGACTTTCTTAGGAGACAGGGCCTCATTGACTGTTTTTGGAAAATCAGTCACTCAGTCCACGTTAATGAACTTTTCAGAAGACTAGTCCTCATCTGAGGTGAAGATCTATGCATTAATGCATTCCCTTTGTCCTGTGCTTACTGTTGGGGAATTATGTGTTATGATAACTGAATGTCATTATTTGTGTATTGTTTGTTTATTTCTATATCGTATGTGATTGATGTCAGTTGAGAAGTGATGTGGTGGTTATGCGAAGCTAGGAGCGAGGTTCTGTTCCTAGCGCAACGAAAATGGAAGCTCCTGACTATGAAAGTGTTATCAATCTGAGACAGCGGTAAAGGCTGTTCTCCAACTGGGTTCACGTGCTAGTAACCTCTGACCCTGACGCTTCAAGGACAGAGAAGACATCGGTCGTTGGACGTTTTTGTGTTGAAATATGTATGATGTACTGTGTTTAGATTAATTTGTATTGTTATTTTTAGGATTCTTTTTTATTGTTGATTGTTTTGTATTTGATTTATATGATATCTTTGGTTCCTAATACTGGTCCTGGGTTGGTCTGTGTTATTGTGCTTCTTGTGTTGTGTGTTGGTGTAGTTTTTCTGTTTGTTGTTGTTTATTTAAAAAAAAAAAAAAAAAAAAAAAAAGTTTTTTTTTTTTTTTTTTTCTCTCTTTGGTTTCTTAGCTGCAGTATGTGGGGTTTTGTGTTTTTGTTTTTGTTTTGTGGTCGTTTAGTTTCGGAACACCCTCTGGGTGGTCCGAGGGGGGATGTGTCGTATATTTTCTACTTAAACACACACATGCATAGATAGTATGATAGGGGCCCATATATATGCTGAAGGGGAGTGTTGTGCAATGTTGTGCAAATAGCCCCCTGAGTGTTGTGCAATGGCTCTTGTAATCTGACCAGCCCTCTGACTTCAGGCCATAGTGACATCACAGGGGACGGCCCTCTTGACCATCTAGGCGACTGATAGGATCACTGGTAGATATTTGCATAAGAGGGCAGGGATCTAGGGGACTGGGACAAAACAGCCAGGAAGGGAGAGAGCTTCCTCTTTTTCCAGCCCAGGCCCACGGAGAACACATGTAATGTATATATCTGTCTGTAACTCTGATTAAATTGTCTTAAACTCAATAACTGTTCTTTGATTCATAACCAATAAGATAAATACACAACAATGTATCAACACAACTTAAGAACAGCATACATACAACACAACAGAAGAACAGCATACGTACAGAAAATGCTAGCTAGCTAATGCAGCTAGCCCAACCCAACCGGGAACAATAGAAACACTCAACTAACTGTACACAGTATCGACGATACAGAACATAGCTAATGCTAGCTAGCGAATGCTAACACGGCTAACCCAATACAAACAAACAGTTTTAAAGCACAAACTCACCCGAGTACAAAGCAGAATGTGTTGCGGCATACGGTGATCCCTTGAAATCTGTATGTGGTCCTAGTAAATTTTCGTTTCCTAGGGACCCTCTTTAATCCTTCAGTCATTCCTGAACTATTCATTGTGTTCAGCAGCGTTCCAATTACAAGCATGTCTCGGTTTCCTTTTGATAACGACGCACAATCTAACCGAGTATCACAAATGAATTCTGGAGACAATCTTGTACTGCAAGATATTTTGGGTTGAGAGGTATCTTTCCGTCTCCGCTGGCAATTGCAATCAAATCGTCTTATGAAGTCCAATTCTGTCTCTAGCTGGTTATTCTCAACGTCGTCAGACCATTCGTTGTTGGGATCAGTGTTTGGATCAGTGTCCTCGTTTTCGCTGTCTTCCGACTCTGAAGCTGAGCTATGTCCATGCATGAAATCATCGATGTACGAAGTCATAAATTCTCCATTGTCGATCTTCAAACCAGCAGCAGAAATTCTGTTGATCGCCTCAGCAAGCGTTTGGGAGTCCATGTTAGAAAAAATGTAAACACAACGAATGAAAACACTCTTTTTATCCCACCCCCTCGCTCAGCTATTGGCTACCTCAGTCGAGCTCAACAGCCAATCATACCAAAATGGAAGCTAAATGGGATTTTAGCCCACCCCCTCAAGCGCATCGGAAAAAGCAACAAAAAACGAGCTCATTGTGTTATAGATTATACTTATTTAATTAACGTAAAACTGTTCGGAAAAATAACGAGTGGGTACTTCACATCTTCAAGTTGAATGTTAGCTAAAAAAACGAAAATCTGAGTTTTAGGTCAGAAATTGTTTGAAGACTGATTTGACGTATTTCTGTTTTCCGAGAGGTAGCTTACTACACCATCAGTCGACACATATGTTGAGTGTGTATTGTGTGTGTGAATGTGTGCGTGCGTGCGTGCGTGTGTGTGTGTATAAGCATATGTTGAGTGTGTATGGTGTGTGTGAATATGTGTATTGTTGTTATTATCATTATTAATGTGTCTTTCTCCTTTGTTGCCTGTTAGTTCGTTTAGATGTGTCTTGGTGGTTGGCCCCTTCCTCTTTCTGTTTTTCAAGTCAACTTTGTTATCCTCATGAGTATAACTATTACTATTTGTATTGTTTTGTTTTCCTTCATTGGTTACTGAATAAGAATGTGTTTTGTCTTTTTTTTCTAAATAAAATAAGAATATGAATAAGAATGTCATTTTTTTCTAAATAAAATTAGTCCCCTGAAGAAGGTGATGCTACAGCATACAATGTGATTCTAGAGAATTGTATGCTTCCAACTTTGTGACAACAGTTTGGGGAAGGCCCTTTCCAGGTTCAGCATGACAATGCCCCCATATACAAAGTGAGGTCCATAATGACATGGTTTTCTGAGTTTGGTCTGGGAGAACATGACTGGCCTGCACATAGAGCTCTGACCTCAACCCCATCGAACACCTCTGGGATGAATTGGAACGCCGACTGCAAGACAGTCCTTCTCACCCAACATCAGTGGCCGAACTCATTAATGCTCTTGTGGCTGAATGGGAGCAAATCCCCCGCAACCATATTCTAAAATCTAGTAGAAAGTCTTCCCAGAAGAGTGGAAGCTGTTACAGCAGCAAAGGTGGGACCAACTCCATATTAATGTCCATGGTTCTGGAATGACAAGTTCAACAAGCACATATGGGTGTGATGTTTCGGGTGTCCCAATACTTTTGTCCATATAGTGTATATGGAAACTAAATTATTTAAATATTTTATTGTTTATTCAGATTTACAGAATTTGAATGCTCTGCCCTTGGATCTTAGATCAGCTGGCTCGGTCGAGGTTTTTAAAAAAACGCTAAAGACTGTCTTGGCTAGACAGGCTTCTGGATAGCCCCTAGGGTCTGTCTTTCTGTGTCCTATTGATGTTGTTGTACACTTGTTTGTTACTTGTTCTTATTTTCACTTGATTGCCTGTTTTAACCTTCTGTGGCTTTTGCTCTTTTATTATGCTTTATTGTGTTTCTTCTTTGTTATGTAAAGCATTTTGTGACCCTTGGTCTGGGAAAGGTGCTGTATGAATACATTTTACTTACTTACTTACACCATCTATAACCTCACCCTGCACCAGATCGGACATCAGCTCAAGTCTATGTCAGGGAACCGACAGGACGTCCAACCCTAATCCCTGATCCACAACACCCCTGTGTGTGTCTGTCACCGGCAGGAAAGGAACACTGACTAACACAAATGATTCAGACAATCAATGTTCCTCCGGATCTTCACAGGAACCTTTTCATCAGGTGCGCAATCCGAATCAATTCATGTCTTATCATACACTCAGGGTTCCTACAAGTTTCAACAAGTCAAATTCAAGACCTTTTTTAGACCTCTTTGAATATATACTTTTAGACCTATTCGCGACACCATATGATAGCTTTTTGTCATCCTCGAGGTGATGAAATTAGGGATTCGTTGAAGTCATTTATGATGACATCTGCCCCGGACTGGCCTTCCTTCTAATAGAGTCGATCTGTAGTCTGTATTACCCTAAAGGTAAACTAAGATACTGAGGCTAGAGGCGGAGAGATTCACCCTGCTGTTCACTGTCTTACTTGCTTCCTCCTATTGTCATATCCCACAAATTAGTCTCAATAATAGCACTTAGAAATCATAGGCACATAGGTCCCTGTAGTTAATGACAGCTCTGATATTTTGTTAGGCTAATAATAATAATAACTTTATTTATATAGCACTTTACATCAAAGGTAAAACAATAGGTAAAAAACAACACATTTTAAACAATATAAAAACAGCTATTTCAATATTTTTTTTTTTTTAAATCGCACCACAAATATAATAGGTAAAAACAAAACATTTAATTTTTAATTTCAATTTAAAAACACACATAAATTATAACAGCACAAAAAACAGCCTATGACATGTAGACAACGCAAAACAGGTGGGTCTTTAGCTTATTTTTAAACACTTCTACTGATTCTGCCTGTCTGATATCAAGTGGAAGACGGTTCCAGAGAGTTGGTGCCCGGAAAGCGAACGCACGCTCACCGATTGTCTTTCTTCTAACCCTAGGAATAATGAGCAGGGCAGAGCCTTGTGAGCGCAGAGCCCTTGAGGGCACATATGGGACGAGAAGGTCCTTTAAATAAGAAGGAGCAGTGCCATTTATAGCTTTGTAAGTTAGCAGGAGCAACTTGAAATCCGTTCTAACATGGACAGGGAGCCAATGAAGGGAGGCCAGCACTGGTGAGATATGGACGTATTTCTTGGACCCAGTCAAAATGCGAGCTGCAGCATTTTGGACCATTTGTATGCCATGGAAGCTCTTTTTTGGCAATCCCGACAAAAGGACATTACAATAATCTAATCTGGATGTCACAAAAGAATGGATCAGAACCTCAGGATTGATCTAATCTTGGCAATTCTTCTGAGGTGAAAGAATGCTATTTTTATCACCCCCTTTATGTGAGGGTCAAATGTGAGGCTCTGATCCAGAATGACACCGAGATTTTTAACCTTGTCCCTGCACTGGATGACACAATCATCCAAGGTCAAGACAAGACCATCACCTGGATGAATTAGTCTAGCTGGACCGAATTTTATCATTTCAGTCTTGTCTGAATTTAATAGCAGAAAGTTCGCTGATAACCAGCCCTTCACAGCAGCCAGACAGGTCTTTAACGTAACTAAGTCTGAGACATTTCCTGCTGTTATAGGCATATATAGTTGTAAATCATCAGCATAACAATGAAAAGCAAGACCAAAAGAACGCAAGATCTGACCCAGTGGTGCTAAGTACAGTGAGAACAACAGAGGGCCCAGAACGGACCACTGTGGGACTCCATACTTGACTGCCCGGGATGCAGACAATACGTTATTGTGTAGAACACATTGGGATCTATTTAACAGGTATGACTCTAGCCACTGGAATACTTGGCCTGAGATGCCAAACAGGTTCCTGAGCCTATCTAGTAATATGTGATGATCTACTGTGTCAAAAGCAGCGCTCAGGTCCAACAATAAAAGAACAGATGTTGACCCTGAGTCGACCGTCAATAGTAAGTCATTTACCACCTTAGTGAGTGCTGTTTCAGTAGAGTGGTTGGTGCGGAATGCCGACTGTAGTGGCTCAAACAGATTATTTGAAGACAGAAAATCTACAAGCTGTTTTGAGACCACTTTTTCAAAAACCTTAGATAAAAAAGCCAAATTCGAGACAGGTCTATAACTTGCCAGTGAGAGTGGATCTAGACCCGGTTTCTTTAATAGGGGTTTAACCACTGCAGATTTAAAACAGGCTGGGAAAACTCCATTTAAGAGAGATAGATTGAGGATAGCTAAGACATAGGCTCCTAGAGTTGACCAAAGATCCTTAATAACCCAGGCTGGTAGCGGATCCAGGGAGCAAGTTGTGGATCTAGAAGCCACGACCACCTTAGTCAGATCATCTAATGAGATGGACTCAAACTCAGAGAAAACATTTCCTGAATAAGGGGGCAAAATGGCACCAAAAACCATCCCAGACTGATAAGTGATCAGACTTTCGTGCCACAGTTGATAATGCACCTCCAGCCTAGAGCCACGCCACTGGCGCTCAACTTTTCTGCAATTCTTTTTGAGAATTAGTAACTCATCACTTAGCCAGGGTGTAGAGCTCTTTTGAGAAGCTTTACGGATCTTTGCTGGTGCCACTAAATCGAGCAGGCCCTGGAGAGCGCCATTAAAGTTATCAGTAAGATTGTCAACTGAACAGGTCTGGCTAAAAACCTGTGTATGGCAGGGCTGGACTGGGACAAAAATTAGGCCCTGGCATTTTTGGCCCAGACAGGCCCACCCCAATCGGTCGGACCACACCCACCAGCACAAAAATACTTGCCTTATATACTCGTCTTATATACTGTGCTGTACAGTCATATGACAAACTGTAGTATTCCCCCAAACCACTACAAAGACGACTACATACAGTAAGCAATGGTACCAGTGCAAGTAGACCAGTGTACTCAGTGATCAGATTCCAGAGCGAATTTACGAACGCAGCCTTGTTGTTCTAGATTTTTTTCCCCATTATCAACCTATCATTGCGCTTTAGAGTAAAACAAAGCACGCAACTGTCGCGTCTATCTTTTCATGGCAACTCTACATTGTGATTTACAAGGGATATTAACTAATATTAAGTAATATTATTACTTGGTTACATTTTGCAATTGATCCGCGGTACACATGCGTGCCGAACCGTGGGGGGCGATCCGTTACACCCCTACACAGCTACCTATATTTTCCTTACCGGGTCAACGGTTACAGGCTGACTCGGCCCGCTTCTTCTGTAAACTCTCTATCCTCTGTATCTGTACCCTGCTCCCGCTCCTCCCTGCTAGCCTCCTCTTCAACCTGTTGCTGTTGCTGCTGTGGTAAACTTGAGGGTGCAGCAAACATGTCCCTAATGTTTACACATTTGGCAGCATCTGCCTCGAGTTTCTTCTTGTTTTTCTCCCTAAGTTTTTCCCAGCCTCCCTTCCGTTTTAGTGTGCTTTTGCGCTCCATCTCTCTCAGTATCTATCTAGTAACTATCCAGGCTAACTAAATTTATTTTGCCGGCCGGCCCAAAACTACCGCGAAACTGAGACGGAGGTCTGGTGCTGCGTGCGTGCGTGATCCCTGACCCCCCCCCCCCTTCTCTCTGTTGATTGGGCCAGCCCAGTGTCTGCACAGAAAATTGGCCAATGGGCCGCAGTCCCTGATTTATGGGCCGTTCAATGGTAGCTTTCGATGTATGGGCCGTTCGATGGTAGCTTTCGATTTATGGGCCGTTCGATGGTAGCTTTCGGCCGGGCCGGCTGGTAAAAATAATTGAAGAAAAGAAGAAAAAACGTTTTTTTTTGTTTTTTTTGCCGGTCGGCTCGGCCCAAAACTACCGCGGTATGCCAGATGGCCAGTCCAGCCCTGCCCTATGGTGAAACTGAAAGGCCCTTTCCTAACCTGTGTGAACTCTCTGTCGCTAGCTCGGTGGTCAAACGTTCTGGCCACAACACTATGGGCCGGTTTCACAGACAAGGCTTAATCCTAATCGTAGACTAAAAAGCATCTTCAATGGAGATTTGACATTGAAGGTGTGATTTAGTCCAGGACTAGGCTTAAGCTTTGTCTTAGAAACCGGCCCCATGTGTCATATACTTGGACAGAGGGGATTAAAGGCGTCTGCTAAAAGTGTCTAAAAATGTAATGTAGTGGGGAAAGGGAAAACTAGAATACTGAAATGTTTTTCAATAGACTAGTTTGGCGTGAATGGCCTCGGGGCCATGTAGGAGAGAGGGAGAGGAAGGGAGAGAAAGAGGGAGAGAGAGAGAGAGGGAGAGGGAGAGAGTGGAGAGAGAGGGAGAGGAAGGGAGAGAAAGAGGGAGAGAGAGAGAGAGGGAGGGAGAGAGAGGGAGAAAGAGAGAGAGAGAGAGGAAGGGAGAGAAAGAGGGGGAGAGAGAGAGAGAGGGAGAGAGTGGAGAGAGAGAGAGAGAGAGGGAGAGAGAGAGGAAGGGAGAGAAAGAGGGAGAGAGAGAGAGAGGGAGAGAGAGAGAGGGAGGGAGAGAGGGAGGGAGAAAGAGAGAGAGAGAGGGAGGGAGAGAGAGAGGGAGAGAGGGAGAGAGAGAGGGAGGGAGGGAGAGAGAGAGAGGGAGGGAGGGAGAAAGAGAGAGAGAGAGTAGACAGAGAGAGTATTGGTACTCTGCCAAGTCTTCCCTGCAGTATAAATTCCCCTTTGGCCAAGTACTTGCCTCATGTGAAAGCCTATTGCAATGAAACTAGATTTACTGTAGTAGCAAGGGGCGCAGCCGCCACATGCTGAAGGCTGGGTACGGTAATTGCATTCCTATTGACCATATCCATATCCCGTTATCTCAACTCTCTCCATGCATTAGGGCGCCTCACAGAGACTCACGATACAGCTAATGGTCCTCCTAGATTGCTTATTACTAATGTACTAACCAACACAGTGGTGCACCACAATAGTCCAGATGTTTACCTTCTTGTAGTATATGTGTCGGTTGTGTAAGGTGGTCAACTTCTCCAGAATTGATTTAATTGAGTCGTCACTTACAAGCGAGTCCGTTTATTCTCAACGAGACGTCCTTGATATAACTTCTAAGATAAAATGATCCAATCAAATATTCGGCACCACTACTGAACTGTTCTTTAAGAGAATATTTATTCGAGCACATCTGCAAACAATAATATCAGCATACAATAGCATTTCATTCCATGGAAAGGGGTCTTTATCTAGCTTCACCTCCACAGGCCAGGATTAGCTGGTTAGCTGCAGAAGCTTCACCAGAGAAGAGCCACGTTTTCCCTCGGTCCACAGTCTATATCAATCCTTCTTTAACATTTTGGGATGGGCTGTCCCTCTGTAGGTTTTATGGTAAACGTCTGTTTTATGTCTGAATGTGGCGTTCGATGTCCGTGCGAGTGTGTTATCTTCTTCTTCTGACCCCCCAGTCGTTTGTCATGGTGGGATTGTTTGGACATTTTGTCTGCAACGGTACTTGCACAGCCTAGCACGACGTTAGACACACACACATTCAGGTCTGTAAGTGCTATGTCCTTATCAGGATCGCTTGTGTAAACATCACTGTTGCCAGGCCCACAGTCTCCCATGACTTGGGATTCGATTAACAAGTTTAAAATACACTATTGAAGAATAGACTTATCATTAATCATTAGTTATGATAGTATAAAATGAGTATAGGAAAATAGGATATCATAACAGCAGGTACAAAATGGTTGTTAGTACATAGGAAAAAATAAGCAATCTACAGGCGGTTTGAACCACACACCCTCTCCCAGTCAGGAGCCCCTTCCCCCCACGTCGCTCAAAAGCAGAGCCTCTCTTCCATGACTCTGTGAGACTTCAACTGATCCCAGTCACATATTATTTAAATGAACACACAGTATTTAATACAAATCCCTAACAGTTGTACAGCCTTGACTCTGTACTGCCTCGCCCGCCACCCCGGTGTGGGAGCCTCCACTATCTCCCGGTCGGAGAGCCAGGTGACCGTCTCGAAGTTGTCCCCGTTGGCCAGAGCGTCGACCTCCGCGTCAGACTTGTAGTCTCAATGTGTTGATTGTTCTCTGGGACTTGGAATCAAAGGATGAAAGTATGTTATTGTTTTAGTTTAACCCACTGGCCTGTTGTCTTGTGTACATGTTGGCTAATATGCTAATTTCTGGCTAGCATCTTTAAAAACAATGGCACCCTCTGTTGTAACCGTCATAAACCAGCTAACATGAAGATAATGGTTACCATGTCTTTTGTCTGTCCCCGGGGTGAGTCTTTGAGGAAAAAAATGTGGTTTGCTTTGTCAGTTAACAGACTGTCCTGATCGGTCGTGTAGTCGTCACTGATCATGTTGCATTTTCGATTAGGAAACGGGATTAAATACGTTATATAGATACGTTTATGGGATTAAAGGCACCGGCGAAGAGAGAGAGAGATGAGGAGAGATTTCCTGAAATCCAAATGTCCCGAAATTCAACAAAATCACAAAACTGTTTTTCCTACCGTCAGGTCGGCGCCTCCGTTGTTGTTCAAGCTAGTGTCGCTTTCCCCGTCTTTGTGTAATAAGTGAACATGTTGTAATGTTTGCCCTCTAGCACAGTTATAAACTTAATAAATGACTCGTGTTGTCACCGTGGTAAAGTTGTTTTTATATTCGACATTCAACAGACATTCACATTCGGCATTTTAGGGACCGTGGTAAAAGTGTGGTAAAAGTAGTGAAAACCCCAATGGAGATATGGCTGTCCTGATCAATAACTCTGCCAATATTGGGCCAATGCACCTCAAACCAAATGTAGATTGTTCTGGGAGTGCCCCTCTAAAAATGGCAACCTTTGGATTTCGCAATCAATTGATTAGGAATTTATTAAAATTCAAGAACTCAAAAACCCTATGGAGATATGGCTGTCCTGATCAATAACTCTGCCAATATTGGGTCAAAACACCTCAAACCAATTGTAGATTGTTCTGGGAGTGCCCATCAAAAAATGGCAACCTTTGAATTTCGCAATCAATTGATTAGGAATTTATTAAAATTCAAGAACTCAAAAACCCTATGGAGATATGGCTGTCCTGATCAATAACTCTGCCAATATTGGGTCAAAACACCTCAAACCAATTGTAGATTGTTCTGGGAGTGCCCATCAAAAAATGGCAACCTTTGGATTTCGCAATCAATTGATTAGGAATTTATTAAAATCCAAGAACTCAAAAACCCTATGGAGATATGGCTTTCCTGATCAATAACTCTGCCAATATTGGGCCAATGCACCTCAAACCAATTGCAGATTGTTCTGGGAGTGCCCATCAAAAAATGGCAACCTTTGTTTTTCGCAATCAATTGATTAGGAATTTATTAAAATTCAAGAACTAAAAAACCCTATGGAGATATGGCTGTCCTGATCAATAACTCTGCCAATATTGGGTCAAAACACCTCAAACCAATTATAGATTGTTCTGGGAGTGCCCATCAAAAAATGGCAACCTTTGGATTTCGCAATCAATTGATTAGGAATTTATTAAAATTCAAGAACTCAAAAACCCTATGGAGATTTGGCTTTCCTGATCAATAACTCTGCCAATATTGGGCCAATGCACCTCAAACCAATTGTATATTGTTCTGGGAGTGCCCCTCCAAAAATGGCAACCTTTAATTTTCCCAATCAATTGATTAGGCATTTATTAAAATTCCTTTATGTGGTCTCCATCCACAGCATACCGGCAGAGGTCACCAAGGAGGATTCCACTCCACAATGGGAAGATTCCCAAGTAGTCACTGAACAGCACATCTAGTAGCTCAGGACAGTAGTAGTGGTTTGGAAGTGCTTGATGGTTACTCTCCATCCGGATTTCACCAGAGACCTCCTCAAACACTCCCTTGAACTCCTTTGTAAAAGGTGACTGCAGGGTGAAGTGTACTCCCGACCGCTATCGGGCGATGGAGTACTGGGTTAAGTGTTAAGAGCATGGCGGAGGGTGTAGGACACGTTCCTGTTTTCTTTGGAATGAATCAATGCCACTACCACCCCACTGTCTTCCTTCCCCCAGAGAGAGTTGATCTGAAACACATTAGTTGAAATTGTTAAATATGATTTCAGACCCTCTTAGACAACATCATACTACATATCAATATGTGTCATACGGTATGTACACTTTGACAAATTTGTAGATATATATATATATGTATTTTGATATCAGATTGATGTGAACAGTAATCGCTCATGTTTGTGTTCATATATATGTATGTATTACAAGTTATGTCCATAGCATTCGCTCATGTTAGTGCTGTTACCTATTGTTAGTGCTGTTACCTATATGTGTTATAGTATGCTAACAGTATTGTCTCATGTCTGTTGTGTATGATATGTTTGTTTATATCTTGTTATGTGTGTCTTGTTATGGTCATTGTATTCACTCATACGTTGTATTCTCACCCACAGGGTGTTGACATATTTGTCTAAATAAATATCACAAACAGACATTGAGGAGTCTTCTTCATGTCAACACCATGAAGGTGGAATGCCCCTTCCCCGGCTGCGACTTCGAGACCAGAGACGTGTCCGAAGCACTCGCCATCGTCTTGCTGACAAACCATGGACATTCCCATCGAGGTGCGGCGGTTCAGACCCCAGCTCCACCTTGCAAAGATGGTTTCAGCATCTGTTGGAAGCTCATTCTGTTGGAGGAGAGGCTTTGTTTGTGTATCACCATGTAGTGTGCCAGTTTTGGCTATGAGCCCTTGCAAGACAGTGATACTCTTCTTTATCACCTCTGATGAGTACTTTGCCGTGAACACAACACACATGTGACGAAAGACTGTGAGAGCAGTCAGCATGCATGTGCTATTCAACAGCTGTGCAACGCAGTAAGTTGCAAACTCTCTCAGAGCCTTGTCTGTGGTCTTCCTGCTGAACGCCCCACTCACAGCCTTGATGATATGAGCAGAGCAGAGGTGGACAACAGTCATCTTCCTCATTTGTCTCCTGGTAAATCTCCCCTCAATAAGAAGGTGTGCCTTCTCGATGTAAATGATGACATTCTCCTTATTGAAGGTCAGAAGGGCACTCTGGATTAAGGCCCAACTGTAATCAAGCTCCACCTGGTGGACTCGGATGACTGTCACTTTGGAGATCCTCAAGAGGGTCTGCATCAACCAGAATGACAGATTTGGGCCAGAATGAGGCCAAGCGAGCTCCAGTCTGGAAGTGCCGTCTTTGCTGTGACAGTAAAAAGGGTAAACTCAGGTACATAGGAATGTATCACCTTAAAGCCCATTGACACAAGGAAAAACACCTTACTATCAATGACTGAATTGTAACACATTTCCATCCCAAATAAGACTATCACCACCCATTCTATGGACTGGTGGCATTGTTTTCTGAACACCACAGCCTAATGTGTCAGAATATATGGAGAAGTAAAGAGAGAATGTCTTTGAATTATATGTCAGTAAATATTATGTAGAAAGAAAGAGAGAATGGGTTTGAATTAAATGCGAGGAAATGTCCCAGTCCAAAAGCGTTACGCCAGGGTTCAGGCTATGTGGCCTGTCTACGCATTGACCCTTCTCTCCCTCTCTCTCGCTCTTCCTCCATTCCACAGGCCCATTGAGCAGCTCAGTGACTACACCAGAATGCGCAGTGCCCTGTTCTAACTAACGACTTCGACGCCTCACCCCTCCCCACCAGTGTTGTTCTGTGCGTCATATCAGCTGTTTGTTCTCCTCCTCTCCATCACTCCTCCCTCTCTCCTCTCTGTTCCAGCTGGTTAGGAGAGATAGTTTTATAATAGTTTATTTTTTGTGCCAATATTTTTTTTAAATAAACATTTTGTGTCCATTTTGCTGAGTCTGAGAAAATCTGCTCCTCGACTGAAATAAGTACACCTACTGATAGCCTAAGCCTTGTATTGTTGTGCTACATTGATTACAGCAGATTCTGCTGTCACCTCCCCGATAGTAATCTGCAATTGGTTTGAGCTGCTTTGGCCCAATATTGGCAGTTATTGATCAGGACAGCCATATCTCCATAGGGTTTTTGAGTTCTTGAATTTTAATAAACTACTAATCAATTGATTGCGAAATCCAAAGGTTGCCATTTTTTGATGGGCACTCCCAGAACAATCTACAATTGGTTTGAGGTGTTTTGACCCAATATTGGCAGAGTTATTGATCAGGAAAGCCAAATCTCCATAGGGTTTTTGAGTTCTTGAATTTTAATAAATTCCTAATCAATTGATTGCGAAATCCAAAGGTTGCCATTTTTTGATGGGCACTCTTAGAACAATCTGCAATTGGTTTGAGCTGCTTTGGCCCAATATTGGCAGTTATTGATCAGGACAGCCATATCTCCATAGGGTTTTTGAGTTCTTGAATTTTAATAAACTACTAATCAATTGATTGCGAAATCCAAAGGTTGCCATTTTTTGATGGGCACTCCCAGAACAATCTACAATTGGTTTGAGGTGTTTTGACCCAATATTGGCAGAGTTATTGATCAGGAAAGCCAAATCTCCATAGGGTTTTTGAGTTCTTGAATTTTAATAAATTCCTAATCAATTGATTGCGAAATCCAAAGGTTGCCATTTTTTGATGGGCACTCTTAGAACAATCTGCAATTGGTTTGAGGTGTTTTGACCCAATATTGGCAGAGTTATTGATCAGGACAGCCATATCTCCATAGGGTTTTTGAGTTCTTGAATTTTAATAAATTCCTAATCAATTGATTGGGGAAAACAAAGGTTGCCATTTTTTGATGGGCACTCTCAGAACAATATACAATTGGTTTGAGGTGTTTTGACCCAATATTGGCAGAGTTATTGATCAGGACAGCCATATCTCCATAGGGTTTTTGAGTTCTTGAATTTTAATAAATTCCTAATCAATTGATTGCGAAATTCAAAGGTTGCCATTTTTTGATGGGCACTCCCAGAACAATCTACAATTGGTTTGAGGTGCATTGGCCCAATATTGGCAGAGTTATTGATCAGGAAAGCCAAATCTCCATTGGGTTTTTGAGTTCTTGAATTTTAATAAATTCCTAATCAATTGATTTTGAAATCCAAAGGTTGCCATTTTTTGATGGGCACTCCCAGAACAATTTACAATTGGTTTGAGGTGTTTTGACCCAATATTGGCAGAGTTATTGATCAGGAAAGCCAAATCTCCATAGGGTTTTTGAGTTCTTGATTTTTAATAAATTCCTAATCAATTGATTGCGAAATCCAAAGGTTGCCATTTTTTGATGGGCACTCCCAGAACAATTTACAATTGGTTTGAGGTGTTTTGACCCAATATTGGCAGAGTTATTGATCAGGAAAGCCAAATCTCCATAGGGTTTTTGAGTTCTTGATTTTTAATAAATTCCTAATCAATTGATTGGGAAAAACAAAGGTTGCCATTTTTTGATGGGCACTCCCAGAACAATATACAATTGGTTTGAGGTGTTTTGACCCAATATTGGCAGAGTTATTGATCAGGAAGCCATATCTCCATAGGGTTTTTGAGTTCTTGAATTTTAATAAAATCCTAATCAATTGATTGCGAAATCCAAAGGTTGCCATTTTTTGATGGGCACTCCCAGAACAATCTACAATTGGTTTGAGGTGCATTGGCCCAATATTGGCAGAGTTATTGATCAGGAAAGCCAAATCTCCATTGGGTTTTTGAGTTCTTGAATTTTAATAAAATCATAATCAATTGATTGCGAAATCCAAAGGTTGCCATTTTTTGATGGGCACTCCCAGAACAATCTACAATTGGTTTGAGGTGCATTGGCCCAATATTGGCAGAGTTATTGATCAGGAAAGCCAAATCTCCATTGGGTTTTTGAGTTCTTGAATTTTAATAAATTCCTAATCAATTGATTGCGAAATCCAAAGGTTGCCATTTTTTGATGGGCACTCCCAGAACAATTTACAATTGGTTTGAGGTGTTTTGACCCAATATTGGCAGAGTTATTGATCAGGAAAGCCAAATCTCCATAGGGTTTTTGAGTTCTTGATTTTTAATAAATTCCTAATCAATTGATTGGGAAAAACAAAGGTTGCCATTTTTTGATGGGCACTCCCAGAACAATATACAATTGGTTTGAGGTGTTTTGACCCAATATTGGCAGAGTTATTGATCAGGAAGCCATATCTCCATAGGGCTTTTGAGTTCTTGAATTTTAATAAAATCCTAATCAATTGATTGCGAAATCCAAAGGTTGCCATTTTTTGATGGGCACTCCCAGAACAATCTACAATTGGTTTGAGGTGCATTGGCCCAATATTGGCAGAGTTATTGATCAGGAAAGCCAAATCTCCATTGGGTTTTTGAGTTCTTGAATTTTAATAAATTCCTAATCAATTGATTTTGAAATCCAAAGGTTGCCATCTTTTGATGGGCACTCCCAGAACAATTTACAATTGGTTTGAGGTGTTTTGACCCAATATTGGCAGAGTTATTGATCAGGAAAGCCAAATCTCCATAGGGTTTTTGAGTTCTTGATTTTTAATAAATTCCTAATCAATTGATTGGGAAAAACAAAGGTTGCCATTTTTTGATGGGCACTCCCAGAACAATATACAATTGGTTTGAGGTGTTTTGACCCAATATTGGCAGAGTTATTGATCAGGAAGCCATATCTCCATAGGGCTTTTGAGTTCTTGAATTTTAATAAAATCCTAATCAATTGATTGCGAAATCCAAAGGTTGCCATCTTTTGATGGGCACTCCCAGAACAATCTACAATTGGTTTGAGGTGCATTGGCCCAATATTGGCAGAGTTATTGATCAGGAAAGCCAAATCTCCATAGGGTTTTTGAGTTCTTGAATTTTAATAAATTCCTAATCAATTGATTGGGAAAAATAAAGGTTGCCATTTTTGGAGGGCCACTCCCAGAACAATCTACAATTGGTTTGAGGTGCATTGGCCCAATATTGACAGAGTTATTGATCAGGACAGCCATATCTCCATTGGGGTTTTCACTACTTTTACCACACTTTTACCACGGTCCCTAAAATGCCGAATGTGAATGTCTGTTGAATGTCGAATATAAAAACAACTTTACCACTGTCGTGTTGTCTTCAGTCTCTGCACTGTGTGCGTTTATGGATCCGCCATTTTAGTTTCACGTCCCGTTTCAAATCCCGTTCCCTGGTCTCGCGAGAATAGCTGACGTCTATCCTATGACCAGCGGTGAGGTATAATATTATGGTTTATAGTATATCAGATGCATCAGATGTCACAAACTCCCCCACATTTTTTTAAATACAAATATAATATACAAATAAAATACAAATATGATGGAGAGGCCTGGGTGCCGTACGTGTCTGTTGTCAAGGCAACACTGTTGTTTCAATAATCTATAAACACCCCCTCAATTACTAGGTGAAATAAAGGTTCAAAGATCAAACGGTCGATGAAGCAACTAATAGGAAAACATGAATAATGGATTAATTAAAGTTTCTGGGCACGACCGTCTCCAACAAACTAGAATGGGATAACAACATCACAACATTACAACACTACCCGAGGGCCATTCAGGCCCTGAACACAGCAAAGACCTAGGTTCTAGGCCCTGGACAATCTAGACAATTTGATGGCAGCTACTAGATTGTAAACATAAGTGCAATATTGAAATACAACTGTGAACATTTCAAACCTTCTAACTGCGACACTTTAATGAATGTGCAACAATACTATGTGCAATATGACAACCCTTGTGTACATAAGGTTCAGATATAGGAAAAAGTTAGGATATGTATAGCATAGCATAGAGTACAGCACAGTATTGTATTGTATAGTATAGTAGTATAGTATAGTAGATAGTGTACATAGCCTTTATTTATGTAAACCAGCTCTTTTCCCTTTTTATTTTACCCTTTATGGAGGACCAAGTCTGCCAAAATTAACAATAAATATATAGACACATAAATGAATGTATGAACAAATACATCAATGAATACACACAGTATAACGCAATACATTTCTATATTTATTTATTCTTTTCCACATTCATTCTTTCTTTTCCACATTCATTCTTTCTTTTCCACATTCATTCTTTCTTTTCCACTTTATCAGTAATGTATGCAAATATATGGGGGCCTATCTTGCATGTTGTCCACGCCCCTATGCATTTTCATTGGTTGATACCACGCGTGACGTATGAAAGCAGCGACACTGTTATTACCACAGACGGGTAGAGAGTCATAGCTTTCATGTGACGTCACAGCATAGTGGAAACGCCCACCTGACGGGCAAAAGGCACTTTTTGCGGGCAAAACCCACGAGCAAAACCCACTTTTTGCGGGTTAATAACTTTGATTTCCCGTGGGTTAGGAAAATAATTCCAACGTGTCCAGAAAGAGGAGAAGCCAGGGAATCGCAAAGTTTTTGAATGGAGTCGATCCTATCACCGTGGACACAGCAAGGAGCGAATTCCCGGGTAGAAATATCCCCTCGACCCGCTGTCAGCGGGAGTTCCGTCCAGCAGCGGTAGAACTCCCGAACGCCCGGTTGATCGAGTTTCGTATTAAAAGCAGTGGCGGCTGGCCGATAGAGGGCGCTGGGGCGCCGCCCCCACCTTCACTTCCACCTTCAGTTGCGATTTGTAAAAGTTTTTTTTTTAAATAAACATTGTTTATTCACAAAATGCGGCTGATATTCTGTCGGCGCCTATCAGCATTCATTAAAAATCCTCCAATACAATAAACATTTTTATCTGTGTGTGTGTGTGTGTGTGTGTGTGTGTGTGTAAAACTCACTGTTAAAATACGTAGGGGGAGAACGCGGGGCGCCGTGTCAATGCAAGTCTATGCCAGGACGAATACTTTTGGCTTACACGTGAGCTGTAGCAGCGCTCCAATTGGCTGTCTCTATTTCTTGGCCAGGGCGCACAAATGTGCGCCCTGGCCAAGAAATCTCCGGTTGTATTGCAGACAATGCATTATGCTGAGGACTCCCGACTTCCGGTTTTCCGGACTTCCGGGCTTCCGGAGTATTTTAAATGAACATTCGTAATGTCTGTCTCTGATGTTCATGGTCAATTAAATCAGCCTATTTTGTGCAACTAATAATGTTCCCGCTAATGGGTTAACCAAGCAGCCTCGCACCTAACGTGCAAGCACCTATGTTCGAACTATTCATAGCAATATGCGCGGGGCAAGGCGGAGGTACGGGTAAACACGGCTCATGTTCTGTCATCAAAGGTAAGAGTTGGTTTTCTTTAACTCAGCTGATGCATTGTTGTGTTTCTGACATGGTCTGGTTGTGATACATCATTGAATGTGTTGACCTGCTGTGATGTGTTGACCACCATCACTCTCCATCATCATCCATCATGTGTCTATGAAATAGATAGTACTGTACTACTGACTGCAGCATTCATCTCTGCTCATTGATGTAGCCATGTCACACAGACACATAGTACACATATTCATCTGCTACCTTTATTAACCTGAGTGTAGCTGTGAGGCCTGTACTAGCCTTGTTGACTAGACCTCCTCCTTGTCTGACACTGGGTATTGGACCGTACCGACGTCCATAGACCGGTCACTCTTCCACCTCAGTGTCTGTAGTTGACAGGGTAACTTCTCCATGGCCACACGGTCATTTTAAGGGTGAAAGTTGAAATTATACAATGGTTGTAACGCCAGTGCGTGTTTTATGCGCGTGCACGCGGGGAAAAAATCGTGCACGCGGGAAAAAAATCGCTCGCGCTGCGCGCGCGAAAGAAGACCCCCCCGCCACACTGCTGTGCCCCACCCAAAAAATTGTGCACCAGCCGCCACTGATTAAAAGTATATCTTTTCGGGGTGTCAGCGAGGTGGTTAAGGGCTCAAAATGACCGTATACTGATGGTGAATTTAGCAATAATAGTATTGTATTTGTACCACCTCCATAACCGGTGTTATTCACGGAGAAAGACGGTCAAGGACGCACCTTTTGCGGGTTAATAACTTTGATTCTCCGGGGGTTAGGAAAATAATTCCAACGTGTCCGGATAGAGGAGAAGACATGGAATCCAAAAGTTTTTGAATGGAGTCGATCCTCCACTCCTATCACCGTGGACACAGCAAGGAGCGAATTCCCGGGTAGAAATATCCCCTCGACCCGCTGTCAGCGGGCGTTCCGTCCAGCAGCGGTAGAACTCCCGAACGCCCGGTTGATCGAGTTTCATATTAAAAGTATATCTTCTCGGGGTGTCAGCGAGGTGGTTAAGGGCTCAAAATGACCGTATACTGATGGTGAATTTAGCAATAATAGTCTTGTATTTGTACCACCTCCATAACCGGTGTTATTCACGGAGAAAGCCGGTCAAGGACGCACTTTTTGCGGGTTAATAACTTTGATTCTCCGGGGGTTAGGAAAATAATTCCAACGTGTCCGGATACATGGGAGGACAGCGAATCCAAAAGTTTTTGAATGGAGTCGATCCTCCACTTCTATCACCGTCGTGTATCTTGATAGTTCTTCATGGGTGAGGTGGTCTAAATAGTAGGCAGCCGGTAAATCGCCATGTTGAGCGATGTTGCTATGATACTTTTTGCCCGTCAGGTTGGTGGTTGCTAGGGAAGAAACCACGTGACTGAAAGCTATGAATAGCCCGGACTTTGACTGGAGGGAGGCGGGGAGAATGGCGGATCATGGCAGAGGAAGAGGGTGGGACCGGACTGTGAATGGACGTGAGATGACAGGTGGTAGGAACAAACCAGGAAGTGAGGAGGACGCAGGAATGGTTGTAGATGGTGGGGAATTTGAGAGTCCGATAAATAGGAAATCTAAACGTAAAAAGAAGAAACAGCATCATGATGAATACAGTTCACGTACTGAATCCGATGATGATGTAATTGTTGAAGAGATAATTGATCGAAAGGAAGAGAATAATAAAGTAATTCTGAAACTACTTGATGAAGGTGCTTCGTTTGGTGAATGGAATCCGATTCGTCTAACCACATCGATAAAGAGAGCGATAGGTGATGTGAGTAGTGCAAGAGTTCTACGGAATGGATCACTTCTGGTGTTTTGCAGAGATGGTTTGCAGCGAGGCAAGGCTACAAAGCTTACTATGCTTGAGGGTAAGAAAGTGCTAGCAACATTGACCAGTGATAAAAAGATGGTTCGAGGTGTGATATCGGCCATTCCTTCAAATGTGTCCATAGAACATATTAAGGATCACTTGAAGGGAGCTAAAATCAGTGAGGTAAAGCGCCTGAGAACCACTCGCAATGGAGAGAAGTGTGATAGTTTGTCAGTTCTTCTGATATTTGATGAGGAAAGGTTACCTTCTAAAGTATTCATCGGATATATGTGCTATGATGTTAGGCTATATATTCCCCCACCACTGAGGTGCTTCAAGTGCCAAAAGTTTGGGCATGTGGCGGCTGTGTGCAAAGGCAAGCAGAGATGTGGAAGGTGTGCTGGTGACCATGAGTATGGGAGATGCGAAGAGAATGCCAAACTAAAGTGTTGTAACTGCGGGGGGGAACATAGCTCTGCTTACGGGGGTTGTGAGGTCAGTAAGAAAGCAGCGGAAGTACAGCGTGTAAAAGTTTCTCATGGGATCACATATGCTGAAGCAGCTAAAAGAGTGATGAAGCCAGGTGGATTCACCGCTAGTGCTGAGATCGTCAGGGCAGAACAAGGAGAGGAGAGCAGCATAACTAAATCATGTGAGGGATGTAGTAAAGTAAAGGAAGATACATTGGTGGTGGGGAAACATGATTTTGTACTCTTTATGGTTGATGTAATTAATTGTTCCTCACAAGCGAACAGTAAGACAGAGAAGATAAAAATAATAGTGAAAGCAGCGAAGAGATATCTGGGAATAAAGGGTCTGGAATGTGATGGAGTTGAGAAGATTCTAAAACTAAATGCACAACTACACTCATCACCTGGTGATGCTGGTCCTTCATAATGTGCTTAAGTATATTACAGTGGAATGCAAGAAGTCTCATTGCTAATGGACAGGAATTTTAAAAATGTGTTGTAGACTTACAAAAGAAACCTAATGTAATATGTATACAGGAAACATGGTTGAGACCGCAATGGGATTTTGTAATACAGGGTTATGTAGGTATTCGGAATGATAGGAAGAATGGGAATGGTGGTGGTGTGGCTACATTTGTTAAAAATGGGACAATATTTAAAGTAATTAACTTGGGGAAAGACCATGAGTCAATAGTGGTGAAAATTTGGACAGGGAAAGATGAGTTTGTAATAGTGAACTATTATAATCCATGTAAAAGATTATGTCATGACACATTAGATATGGTGGGTGCACAAGCACAGGGTAAAGTGATATGGTGTGGGGACTTTAATGCACACAGTGCATTGTGGGGGGGTGAAAGAACAGATGCAAATGGTTTAATTATAGAGGAATTTATAGAGGATAAGGGATTGGTGTGTATGAATGATGGGAGAGGTACTAGATATAATAGTGCTCAAAATAAGGAGAGTGCAATAGATTTAACACTGGCTTCAATGGGAATTGCAGGTATCACAAATTGGGAAGTGTTAAGGGAGTCTACAGTGGGGAGTGATCATTACCCTATAAGTATTATGCTTGGAGTAGAAGTAAATCAAGAAGAGGACATTACGATACAGAGATGGAAGTTGGATAAAGCTGACTGGGAGAACTTTCAGCAAATTAGTTGGGTCAAGGTTGAACCGTTACTTAGAGAGGAAATATTAGATGTGGATGAGTTTAATGAGAAGTTGGTGTCAGCCATTATAGAGTCAGTACAGGAAACAATACAGATGAGTAAAGGGTGTAAAGATAGGAAGAATGTACCTTGGTGGGATAAAGAGTGTTGGCAAGCAGTTAAGCATAGGAATAGTTCATTTAGACAGTTGAAAAAACATCATTCTCTGGAATCATTAATTCAATATAAAAGGGCACAAGCAGTAGTTAGGAAAACTATAAAAACAGCTAAACGGACATACTGGAGGAAATATTGTAATACGATAGGAAGGGAGACTAAGCTGTCTGATATATGGGGAATGATCCGAAGAATGAGTGGAATTAAAAGGAATTATGTAATACCAGTGTTGACAGGTAGCAATAAATCAGCAGTCAGTAATAAAGATAAGGCAGAACTTCTGGCAGAAACACTAGTGAAAGTTCACAGTTCAGGACATTTAACAGTAAATGCTAGACACCGTAGGGATACAATTCTTGCTCAGAATATAGATGTTAATGTAAAGAAGAGTGCAACAAGGGATAGTTTAGATTTACCTTTTACATTGCTTGAATTAAAAAGGGCTGTAAATGTGAGGAGGCAATCATCACCAGGGAAGGATGGTATTCGCTATAGTATGTTAGCTCATATGAAGGATCATGCATTATATTTAGTATTAAAGTTGTTTAATAAAGTGTGGGAATCAGGTAAAATTCCAAACAAATGGAAACACTCAATCATTGTACCTATTTTAAAACCAGGTAAAGACCCATCAGATCCATCAAGCTACAGACCAATAGCACTTACATCACAGTTAGGGAAAACTATGGAGCGAATGATCACAGAAAGGCTAACATACTATTTAGAAAGTAAAGAGTTGTTCTCTCCTTTTCAAAGTGGGTTCCGTAGAGTAAGAAATACTATGGATTCCATTTTACGTCTTGAGTCAGAAATTAGGAAAGCTCAAACTAACAAAGAAATGGTGTTAGCTGTCTTTTTCGATGTTGAGAAAGCTTATGATATGTTGTGGAAGGAAGGATTGCTAATCAAATTAAGTAAACTGGGGGTAGATGGTAGGTTATATAACTGGGTGTTAGATTTTCTTTTTGGCAGGACAATACAGATAAGGGTAGGGACAGAATTCAAAGGAATACAGGGTTGAGAATGGGACTCCACAGGGGAGTGTTTGTAGTCCAGTATTATTCAATGTCATGATTAATGACATCTTTGAACAAATAGAAAAAGGAATAGGGAAGTCTTTGTATGCAGATGACGGGACCTTGTGGATAAGGGGGCGGAATCTGAGATACATAGAGAAGAAAATGCAGATTGCAATTGAGAAGGTGGAACAATGGGCAAATGAGTGGGGGTTCAAATTATCTATACCTAAAACACAGGTAATAGTTTTTTCTAAACGATCGAGAGAAGTGTCATTGAAATTATATGGGCATACTTTAGAACAGGTTCATGTAATTAGATTCCTTGGTGTTTTATTTGATGAAAAGTTGACCTGGAAACAGCACACGGATAAAGTAAAAGATAAATGTAAAAAGGTCAATAACCTGTTAAGATGCCTGTCAGGGAGAGATTGGGGAGCAAGCAGAGCAGCATTGTTTAATGTGTATCAGGCTTTGATGAGGGCTTCTCTAGATTATGGATGTTTAGGATACATGTCAGCAGCAGTAAGCCATCTTAAAAAGTTGGATGTGCAACAAACGCAAGGACTTAGAATATGTAGTGGAGCTTTTAAAACATCCCCAGTAGCAGCAATACAAGTTGAAGTTGGGGAACAGCCACTGTGGATACGCAGAATTAAACTATAGTTAGCTTACTGGGTTAATCTCCAAGGTCAGAATAGTTCACATCCAACTAGGTCTATTGTACAAGATTGTTGGGAGCATAATAAGACTCATTATATGAGTTTTGGATGGATAGGGAATACAATAGCAAAAAGGTACGATTTAGATAAATTACGGTATAGTCCAGTAATCCCGCACTCAATTATTCCACCCTGGTTATATGTGAATCCATTAGTAGATTTAGATATACAACAAGAACTACGAAAGAAGTCCAAACATGCACATCCTGGGAATGTGGTACAAAACTATATTGGTCAGCACTATACAGGCAAGTTCTTAATTTTTACAGATGGCTCAAAAGACCCAGAGACAGGACGTACAGGAGCTGCAGTATTCTTCCCACAGTATAAAACAGGAATTAAAAAAAGAACCACTGATCATTTATCAGTGTACACAGTGGAGCTCCTAGCAATATTGACAGCATTAGAATGGTTGGTAGAGAATAGGGTTAGTAATGCACTCATTGCCTCTGACAGTTGGGCAGCACTGTCAAGTATCAGATCGTTGAAATCATGCAGACAGGATATTGTTTTCAAGATCCATCATTTAATTTATGTAATATATAGTATGGATATCACTGTTTGCTTTGTTTGGGTTCCTGCTCATGTAGGGGTAGAAGGAAATGAAGATGCGGATATATTAGCTAAGCAGTCACTTAAATCAGAATCAATAGAAATGGATATTCCACTTAGTAAAGCTGAGGTAAAATCAATCATTAAAAAACACATGCAGGAACTATGGCAAGAAAACTGGAACAGAAATTAAACAGGAAGGCATTTGTTTAACATTCAAAAGAAAGTCGGAATAGGAAGTAGGATGGGCAGGAACCGGAAAGAAGAGACAGTGATATCCCGGCTCAGGATAGGTCATACTGGGTTGAATTGATTGATTGATTGATTGAAAACTTTATTAGAAGATTTGCAGAAGTAGGTACATGAAAGTACATATTACATACAAGGTCAACTAACAGGATAAAAACCCAAGAAAGCCACTGGCTTATTTCAATTGGGGTCCTTGATTCTCAATTCATCGTTACATGTAAGACAGACAGAAAAACTAGTACTATCTACAAGATAATACAGACAAATAACTATTACTATCTACAAGATAAACATACATCCATCATGGGAAGAACAATACAACAAAACATAAGGTATGTACAGCGGGTAGGACAGGTGGGGACATACACCACAGGTGGGGGCGGGGGACAAAACACAAAGTATGTACAGTGGGTAGTTCAGGTCTTTTAATCTGATTTTTGTTTTAGAGGGTCCAGTTACGGATTGCAGCCTCCTGTAAATGTTTTTTGAGAGTGGTTTTGAAGGTGGGCAGTGTTTTACACTCCTTTAAGATTATAGGAAGGGCGTTCCACATCTTTACTGCATAGTTTGTAAACGAGTTTAAACCCTTGTTTGTGGTGCAACGCGGTTGAACGTGGTTCGTGGAGCTTCCTCTGGTGTTGTAAGTGTGGACGTTGTTCACTTTTTGGAAGTGTGTTGACAGGTACTTGGGTGTCTTTGTGGTGTAGCGTATCTTGAAGACTAGGCCCAGTGCAAGCTGCTGCACTCTGTCAACTACTCGTAGCCAATCAAGGCTCAAAAAATGAGCAGCGGTTAGATGTGTCCTAGGGTTGAGGCCTAGCAGAAGCCTAACCAGTTTATTTTGGGCTGTCTGGAGTCTTGTTTTATGGGCCTTTGTGGTTCTATAGTACCATGATGTTACGGCATAGTCGAAGTGACATTGAATGAGAGCTCCTGATAGGGTCCTCAGTGTGTTTTTACTGACAAGTGAGGATATCCTGTACAAGAATCTAGTTTTATGGTTCACTTTTTTGATTACTTTTGCTGCCATTTTATCTCCGGAAAGATTTGCCTCTAAGATGGAGCCCAGGTATGTAATATCCTCTTTTCTTGTGATATTAATGTTACCCACTTTTATTTTAAAATGTTCAGCCTTTCTGAGTTTAGATGGGGATCCGTATAGGATGGTTTCAGTTTTACCTAGGTGTATTGATAGTTTATTGTCAGCTAGCCAGATGCAGATTCTACTCAGTTCAGTGCTTAGCGCTTTTTCCACCTGCAATATGTCCCTGTCAGAGACCAGCAGAGCCGAGTCATCCGCGAACAGGAACAAATTGCAATTACATGCTGATGACATGTCATTCACATATATTAGGAACAGTAAAGGTCCCAATATGCTTCCTTGTGGAACGCCGCAGGTCACTGGGAGGGGGGGGGACAGTGTTCCGTTCACACTAACCACCTGTTCCCTCCCCTCTAAGTAGGATTGCATCCAGCTCACCGATGTTCTATCGAACCCAATTGCTTTCAGTTTATCTAACAATATGTGGTGATCTACTGTGTCGAAGGCCTTCTGGAGGTCCAGCATGACCATGCCGCAGTACTTGCCCGAGTCCACCTCATGGTTGATGTGGTCGTTCAAATAGAGGAGGCATGTGTCAGTGGAATGGGATGTTCTGAATCCTGATTGAAATTCATACATCAGCTTTTTTTCGGTAAGGTACCTATCGACCTGTTCATAAACTATTTTTTCCATAAGTTTCGAGATGGAATTAAGAATAGAAACAGGTCGGTAGTTGCCTGGGTCTAATTTGCTTCCTTTTTTATACAGTGGGGTTACCCTTGCTATTTTAAAGTCAAGGGGGACGTGTCCCTGTTTGATGGAGAGGTTTATTATGTGGGTGATGATTGGGGTAATGGAGGCAGCTGAGTCTTTTAGAAATCTGGCTGGAATATTGTCATGGCCCGTGGCCTTTTCTGAGTGTAGAGCGCCTAGCTTTTTAAACACCTCATCGTTTGACACCATGGAGAGTTTAAAATCATCATTGCGTACACCCAGTTTATTGTAGAACGCACGGATGTGCTCTACACCATAACGCCCTGAGTGGGGTGGTAGATTGTTAACTAATTTAGTGGCTATGGTTGTAAAGAAAGTGTTTAAGCACTTAGCCACATCCAGCTTGTCTGTAAGGAGAGAATCACCAGATTTTATGCTGATGTTTGTAGACCTGGTTTTGAGTTTTTGACTGCAACCTAGTTGGCTATTAAGTAGCTTCCAAAGGTCACGTGGTTTGTTTAAGTTTTCTTCGATTTTGTTATCGAGGTATTCTTTCTTAGCAGATTTGGTCATGGTAATTACCTGATTGCATAGTTTGTTGCATTGTTTTTTAATTTTCTCAAAGTGGGTTTTGTGATCTTCGTTTAAGTGTTTCACTAATTTTGATTTGCATTTTTGAACTTCAGAGCATTTTAGGTCTCTGACTTTCATAGCATTTAGAATGTCCGAATTCATCCATGGTTCCGATCGGGTTTTAACCCTGGTGGTTCTCATGGGGGCTATACTGTCAATAATATTTAGGAATTTGGTTTTGAAACCTAGCCATGCCTCTTCAACCTGTGTGCATTTTAGTTCATCTAACCAGTCTTGATTCTCCAGTTTATGGTTTAAGGCCTCACTAGAATATGATTTAAGGGATCTAGTGGTTACAGTTTTATGACCGCCAGCCTTGGGTTTCTGTTTTTTACGAGTGCAAAAGATCATGTAATGATCACTTAGCCCACATACAATAACCCCACTCTTGGAGATTTTGGACTCATCCGATGTTAGAATGAGATCTATGGTGGTTTGAGTAGAAATACACACCCTAGTGGGTTTGGTAATTTGTTGACGGAGACCGTGTAATTCAGAAAACCTAGTGAAGGATTTGAAAACGGATGCTTCATTTCTGAGCATGTCCGTGTTCAAATCTCCAATAAGAATCTTTTCCACACAGTCAACGTCATCCATGCATCCCTCAAGAATATCATAGAAATCATTCTGATCGGGAGGTCTGTATATAGTACCAACCAGCACCGGTTTTGCTTTGTTAAAGATAATTTCAACCCAAACAGATTCTAATTTGTCATGATTCAGGTCATCACGGGTGTTAAAGATAATATCGTTGTGAATGTACATGCAGACACCACCCCCATACCTGTTTCTGTCGTTTCTGATGACTGTGTAGTTAACTATTTCAATCTCTGGGTCTTTGATGGATTCATCAAACTTGGTCTCAGAGAAGCTCAAAATATGAACCTTGCTGTCATGGAACATTTCTCTGATTTGGTTCAGTTTAGGCACAAGACTGTTCACATTAAGGTGAACAATATGCAGGCCCTTGCTGCTGTGTCCAAATAGAGAGTGTATGTCCTTGACTTGGAAATAGTCACCACCATTCTGGTCATCGTCACGTTGAGGATTGGGGGATGGGGGGGGGGCCCATTGTTCACCGGTTTCGTTGTAGAGTCTCCGGGTGGAGAAGGGGGGGGTCGTCGTCGGGTGGGGGAGGGAGGGGGGAGGGGGGGGTTCGTCACCGGGTGGGGGAGGCCTCTGTGTTCCCTGGATAGCTGGTGGAAGTTAGGTGGGGGGATAATGTTATTAGCATAGCTACCCATTGTTTTGCTAGCCACGTCTGAATCCTGGAAGTCTGTTGCTGCCGGCAAATTAACCGGTTTGTCGACAATGGCGTCAATGTCTATGCTCGTAGCATTTGCCTGGGAAAGATATAGTTGTTCTCTGGCTAAACGTGAAGCTTGCCTGGTTGCGACTGGTCCGGGATTCAGCTGAATGTCTCCCGAGAGCAGTAGATAGAGCCATATCACGGTTCTTCGGTCCATTCTACCTGTCGGGGGTTTGTTTCTTCTCGTCCGGTCCGCAGTCAGTGTCGTGTGGATGGTTGTTGTTCCGAAGCCCAAACATTTCTTTGCGGCGTGGAGATAAAAGTCGCTATGTGTCTCACCTTTTCCAACAAAGTTTGACTCCTTCTCCATAAGATGCAAGTTCTGTGGTGATTTGATGTACAAATCCGTAATCCATAGAAGGAACAGAAGAAAATGTGGTATAATCCTCGCCGTTGCGCCCGAGCGCTGATAGATGCGACTATTCATGATGACTGCTGCCTGACCAAAATGACGCACTTTACAGAATAGGAAAACACCCAAACGGCATTTGTGCACACTGCAATAACCCGGAATCTGTTCAGCATGTGCTGCTGGAATGTGGAAAATATGAAGAACAGAGAAAGCTCCTGAAAGCAGCAATTCAGAAAGTTAAGTTAAGGTTTACTGTAGGGAACTTACTTGGAAACACAGATAAAGTAAATAACCAGGTAATTAAATATTTGAAAGAAACAGGATTGACAGGTAGGATTTAACCCTACCCCTCCCCACCATTTTGTTTCTTTCTTTCATTTACAATTTTCCCCCTACCCCTCCCCACCATTTTGTTTATTTATTTCATTTACAATTTCCCCCCTGTCAAGCTAACGTTCCACACAGTCCGGTAGGGGGTGGTAATGCGCCACACAGTCCAGTAGGTGGCGGTAATGCACCTTAAGCTGGTTGCCAACCGCCAATCAAATAAAAAGAAGAAGAAGAGTCTATAGCCCCGTTCTCTCACAGCGTCTTTCTCCCTATAATTTCCATGGAATCCCAAACTATGTCGACATCCCAAGCTATTCCCGTGTTGTCCCCTTTCACACATGTCGGCAATGGTCTATACTAGTCCATCAGCACTGTATGGGAGAACTTGGTGATGACCACAATACTAGTTGACTCAATTAGACATATACGCTCTGGGCTATGCGCGATGCAAGACAGCTGAGAGTGTCTCCACTGCGTTTGTTTGTTTGTTTTGTTTTGTTTGTTTATTAGTTTATTATATCGAGGACAATCCAAATACATGAACCATATAAAATACAGTAAAAAAGGCAGCGTTAGCCTAGTCTGCTAATTTTCAGCTGAAGTCCCCGGCCAGTTGCAACATGGCATCGTGAAAAGTAACGTCATTAGTTAAAATAAAACATTTAAATATTCTAAGAACACGTGGCTGAGACTATTCCACGAAGCTCGATAAAGTTCTAAGCCTCGAAAATGTTAGCTTGCGTTCGGTGCCATCAATGTGGCTCAAATAATTCGCTGCTTGGTTGAGCTCCTTCTGAGTCAGATATAATTAGCCTGCTCCCGACCAGGCTAAAACACAGGCTATGGTAAGACGCGTGTAAAAAAAGGCTCACGGGCGAAACTAAACCCCGAACGACAGTTCCTCATGTGTCTTTTAGGAAATATTAGTTCCCACTTCACACAAGATAGATAGATGGATAGGTTGACTGTGTGATAGATAGATAATTTGATATTTTGAAAGTGTGATCGATCGATAGATAGTTTGATTGTGTGATAGATAACTTGATATTTTGAAAGTGTGATAGATAGATCGATAGATCAATAAATAAAAGAGTGTTAAAAAAAATAATCATTGTTTCAACTTGCATTGCTGTCATCACAGCGGTCTGGCTGGCGCAGTGGAGGGTTGGAGTTTGATTTAGATTTTTGAAGATGGTTTTTTTGTTGCATTCATTTGTTATTGATTTATGTTAAAGGGTTATTTTGGTTATGAAGGACTGATGGAATAATAGATGGATGCATCTCATACCAAAATGGTATGGGTGTGTTTTGTTTTTATTTATTGGTTTTAATTTATTTTATTTGAATTAGAATACAATGAAGGCTATAAAATGAACATGTATGAATATGTATAGCTATGATTGTATTTAAAAGAACATTTGTATAATAAAAGAGTGAAGAAGAAAAAAAAGGCAGCCGGCTAGAGTTCCAAAGGTTGCGTGTTCGTGACTTGATTTAATTGAACGTTTTTAATTTAATTTAATTTAATCGTTGCTTTTAGGAAATATTAGTTCCCACTTCACACAAGATAGATATAGATAGTTTGATTGTGCGACAGATAGATAGACAGGCACGCGGGAAGGTATTTTGACTGGGGGTGCTGAGGTGCTGTCTATATACGCTACAGGGAAAAAAATTGCCAGGGAAAAAATTATAACGATTTCTCTCCCTCCCTCCCTCCCTCCCTCTCGCTGATTGCTCGTTCGCTCACACGCACACAGTGGCATAACGACGGGCCCCAATGCACGGGCAATAATAGTTAAGCACGCACGCACCCACACACTACAACGACGTAACGTTAAATATTTTACCAACAATGTGTTGGAATTTACAGTAATTCCCACTCAGCTCACAGTGTCCCACAATGTCCACAAACATGATGTTGACCATTATTACAGACAGCACTCCATGTCGATTGTTATTGCCTCTTAACGGAAGCCCTTCGCTGCCGAAGAATCGGATGGATCTGAATATCAGTTCTAATACGTTTCTGGCCGTCTGTTGCTCTTTCTCAACAACGTCCGACAGTAGAGCATTAATGGGAGTGTTGTTAAGCGAAGCAAGCAACTGCATCAGCATCTTCTTCCAACTCCACTTCAATTGTTCTGGCTGATTTAGCATTTTTGCTAAAGAACTCAGAGATTCCCTAGCAAGATATGACCATGTGATCACTAACATTAAAACTAACAAACACATTTTTACATTTATTACAAAAAACACATTTATTTTTATTCCCAAAAGCAACAATAGTTATTATATTGTTTTAACTTATTGTTTGAATAATATTTTTATTTTTTAAATTCAGGCAGGAGGAGCTCCTTCTGCCTGCCGCTAGGGGGTGCTGCAGCACCCTCAGCACCCCCCTTCCCGCGTCCCTGTAGATAGATATAGATAACAACAAAAGAAGGTCACAATATAAGGAAAAAAAGACACAAAACACAAAAGACATGAAACATATGCAGTAACCACTAATATGCAGATAACCACTAATCTCTTGCTAAAGGAATGACTTTGCTCTGCCACAGTGTCATGTAGGCAGTGGTGTAGTCTATGTGATACGCAGGACTACGCCGTATACCCACTAGGAAAGCCAAGGATTTCCATATACCCACTTAAAAATGTGCGAGGATACGTAACAGCGTTTTGTGACAGAACTTTCACTTTCATTCATAAAATTCAACCCGTCTGTGTTACGAAGCACTTGACTTTTGGACCATTGGGACTGACTATAGCGTCATACACCATCAAAGGGGGGGAAATGCGACATGAAACATGTCAGAATGTAGCACTATCATGCACAGATCAGCCTTATAACATGTTAGATAGGCACGCTAGACAGGGAGCGTAGATTTATTTTTATGGCGTTCCGAAATGAACGATTATATGAGGCTGGGAGGGGAAAATCACAGTATACCCACTAGAAAAAACTAGACTACACCACTGCATGTAGTTAATTAATCAATTGACATGGGCCTATGCTATATAAGCAGAGCCTGCTCATATACCTATAGGCTAGACAACGATGGCATGTCCATTTCTCAACAACCCTGTGCATTTAGAGGCGCAGATCATCAGAAGAGAATTCTTTCCATGAGCTCCAAGAGTCTTCAGGGACAGAACCAATCCACTGGCCTTTCCTGATGAGTACCTGTGGGAGAGGTATAGGTTCAGCAGGCCAACCATAGTTTATTTATGTACTTTGCTGGAGCCACAAATTAGGAGGCACACACACCGCAGTCATGCATTGACTACAGTTCAGTCTGTCTGCATAGGCTTGCGTTTTTTCGCATGTGGGGCATTTTTGTACACAGTTGGAGACGCAGAAGGTCTCGCTAAGGCAACGGTATGCCGGGAAGTACGAAGGGTGTACCTTGCCCTAAAGCATTGCCTCGCGGACTTCATCATTTTCCCTGGTCAGTGGTCACCTGGAAACACGAAGAATCCAGCAGGAGTTTTATTCTATTGCAGGTATGTGATGCGTGTTAAAATAGATGTAAAGTAGCCTACAGGACAAGCGTCTGTATTAACTTGATCCTCTCCTCCAGGCTTCCCCAATGTTCTAGGCGCAATAGACTGCACCCATGTGCGCATCAAGGCCCCATCTGGACCTGTGGAGGCAGACTATGTCAATCGGAATTCTTTCCATAGTCTAAATATACAGGTATGTCCATACACTGTCAGGCAGAATAGTAATAACTGCTTTTGGATCAAATGTGCACATCTGTGCTAATAGATGAAATTTGTTTTGATGTGAACACTCAGTTATACATAACAATGTATCTGCCAAGCAAAGTGTGCCACATCATTGAAGGTCTCCCTCTATGCCATCAGATGACCTGCGAGGCAAATTGCGTGATTTCTAGCATTGAAGCCAAATGGCCTGGCTCTGTCCATGATTCCAGAATCTTTCGAGCATCATCACTAGCACACAGGTTTACACAAGGCAAGATAATTACTTTCCAAGTTTCATTTAATGTATTTGAAGCTGAAGAATGTCATGCATATGTAACCAATACTTCTATTCTATAGGGCAGTTTAATGGAGTTCTGCTTGGAGACAGAGGCTATCCCTGCATGCCACACTTGCTGACTCCCTACCCAGAACCAGCAACCCAAGCAGAGATGGCCTTCAACCATGCCCACAACAAAACAAGGGCACGAATTGAGATGTGCTTTGGGCAACTGAAGTGTAGATTTCAGTGCCTGAAAAGCCTCAGGGTCACCCCTGACAGGGCCTGTGACATCACTGTAGCCTGTGCAGTCTTGCACAACATTGCAGTCATACGCCGTGAGAGACTTCCCCCAATGTTGCCGGAGGAGCAATGGGAAGATGTCGCACTAGGCTTGGAACCCATGGATGGAAGAACTATGCGGGACCATTATAAAGACAGCTATTTCAGTTAATGTATTTGTAGCAGTCTCTAGGCACAGAGGGAGGTCGACACAGAGGAACAGTTGTAGAATAGGCTTTTATTTAACAGTTGCACAGCTCAGCACCGTCACTGACGTGCTGAGCGAGTCTTTCCCCCCCGCGCTGTTCTCCCTTTCGGGACCCGCTCCGTCCGCTGCTGGCAGAGCCCTCGCTCTCGCCCCGCTATTCCGCTCCTGGCAGAGCCCTCGCTCCCGCCCCGCTAGTCCTCCCTTTCGGGACCCGCTCCGTCCGCTGCTGGCAGAGCCCTCGCTCTCGCCCCGCTATTCCGCTCCTGGCAGAGCCCTTGCTCTCGCCCCGCTAGTCCTCCCTTTCGGGACCCGCTCCGTCCGCTGCTGGCAGAGCCCTCGCTCTCGCCCCGCTATTCCGCTCTTGGCAGAGCCCTCGCTCTCGCCCCGCTAGTCCTCCCTTTCGGGACCCGCTCCGTCCGCCCGGCTCCCTGCACCTCACCCCCTTTCGGGGTCTCGTGCGTCCTCGCCGCGGCTCTCTCTCTCTCGGTCTCCCCGTGTCTCCGTGTGGCAGGTACTTCCTGCCCTACTCATCTCTCGAGGGAACAAACACACACAGGTTAAATAGACCAGTGGAACAATGAGTCTGATCACTGACACCTGTCCGTAATCAGCCCATCATTCCCCTCCAATGGCAGTCTAGCTCCCTCTGCAGGCCAGAACGCGCCATGTTCCCCACACATCCCCACCGCCAGTTTCGAGGCCGGGGATACAACCGGCCGATAGCCTACTCCCCCCCCCCATCACGGGAGAGGAAGTCGGCCACGACCATCTGCGTCCCCGGCCTGTGAACCACCGTGAAGTTGAAGGGCTGCAACGCGAGGTACCACCGGGTGATCCTCGCGTTGGTGTCCTTCATGCGGTGGAGCCACTGTAGGGGAGCATGGTCGGAGTAGAGGGTGAACGAGCGCCCCAGCAGGTAGTACCGGAGGGCGCCGACCGCCCACCGAATGGCCAGACACTCCTTCTCCACCGTGCTGTACCTGCCCTCCCGCTCCGACAGCTTTCGGCTCAGGTACAGCACCGGATGGTCGAATCCCTCCACCTGCTGGGTCAGCACCGCCCCCAGCCCTCTATCCGACGCGTCTGTCTGCAGAGAAAAAGGAATGTTAAAGTTAGGAGCATACAAGACTGTCTCCCCACAGAGGGCGTTCTTAATCCCATCGAACGCTACTTGGCATCGCTCACTCCATTGGACCGGATCCGGGGCCCCCTTCCGGGTGAGGTCGGTAAGGGGGCTGGCCAGCTCCGAGAACCCCGGCACAAACTGCCGGTAGTAGCTGGCCAGTCCCAGGAACCGCCTCACGTCCTTCCGGGTCCTGGGCCGCGGGGCGGCGGCGATCGCAGTGGTTTTGTCCACCTGCGGTCGCACCTCCCCACCGCCCAGGATGTACCCCAGATACCGGATCTCCCCCCGCCCGATCACGCACTTCGCCGGGTTCGCCGTCAGCCCCGCCTGCCTCAGCGACTGTAGTACCGCAGCCACCCTCTGCATATGCTGCGGCCAGGTGTCCGCATAGACGACAATGTCATCTACGTACGCCGCAGCATACGCAGAGTGCGGCCGCAGAATACGGTCCATCAGCCGCTGAAACGTGGCCGGGGCCCCAAACAACCCGAACGGAAGCGCGGTGAACTGGAATAACCCCCGCGGGGTAGAGAATGCCGTTTTTTCCCGGGCTACCGACGATAATGGTATCTGCCAGTACCCCTTCGTGCAATCCAATGTTGTGTAATATTTAGCCGTGCCAAGCCGGTCCAGGAGCTCGTCGACCCGGGGCATAGGGTAGGCATCGAATTTAGACACCGCGTTCACCCGTCTATAGTCCACACAGAACCGTACAGACCCATCGCGCTTTGTCACCAGCACGATGGGGCTGCACCAGTCGCTATGCGACTCCTCGACCACGCCCAGTTTTAGCATAGAGTCTAATTCCCGGCTCACCACGTCTCGTTTGTGAGCCGGCAGCCTGTATGGCCGCGTACGTACCGTAACCCCCGGTGGCGTAACTATCTGATGCTCTATGAGGCGAGTACGGCCGGGTATAGGGGAGAACACATCTGCGAACCTATGTTGCAACCGATCAACGTCCGCCCGCTGGTTCGCCGAGAGATGGTCGCCTACGCCGGGGCGCTAGTACTCGTTTTTGGGACCTCCGGCCCGAACTCATCCTGCTCGGGAAGTAGCGTCACCAGGGAAACAGGGACCACGTCGTTCCATTTTTTTAATAGGTTAATGTGGTATATTTGCGTGCAATCCCCTCTATCCGACCGCACTACCTCGTAGTCTACATCCCCAATTCGCCGTGTGACCACGAACGGCCCTTGCCACTTTAGAGTAATTTAGAGCTAGACGTGGGCAGTAATACGAGGACTTTGTCTCCCGGTGCGAAATTGCGTAGTCTAGTCCCTCTGTCGTACAGCCGTTTCTGACGCTCCTGGGCCTCGAGCAAATGCTCCCGTGACATAACCCCCAGTGCGTGGAGCTTTGCTCGTAGGTCCAGGACGTATTGTATTTCATTCTTACTGTCACTAGACCCTTCCTCCCAGCTTTCTTTAATCAGGTCTAGGACGCCCCGTGGCTTGCGCCCGTATAGGAGCTCAAAGGGGGAAAACCCAGTGGAAGCCTGGGGTACTTCCCGCACTGCGAACAACAGAGGGTCTAACCACTTATGCCAATTACGACTATCTTCGTGAATGAACTTACGGATCATTGACTTAAGCGTCCGATTGAACCGCTCACACAGCCCGTCGGTAGCTGGGTGGTACACGCTCGTTCGGACCGCCTTAATGTCTAACAACCCGTAAAGTTCCCTAAGTGTTCGTGACATAAAGTTAGTGCCTTGGTCGGTGAGGATCTCTTTCGGGATCCCCACCCGGGAGATGACCTGGAATAACACCTGTGCTACACTCTTTGCAGAGATAGTACGAAGCGGTATTGCCTCGGGGTATCGAGTCGCGTAGTCTATGAGGACTAACACGAACCGATAGCCCTGTGAGCAACGTTCAAATGGCCCGATTATATCCATCCCAATCCGGTCGAATGGTGCCTCTACCAGGGGAAGGGGGCACAACGGTGCCCTGGGCACGGCCGGGGGATTGACTAATTGGCACTCGCGGCAGGATGCACACCACAGATGCACCTCTGCCCGAATCCCCGGCCAATAAAATCGAGCCATTATCCGATTGAGTGTTTTGTCGTATCCTAAGTGGCCCGCCATAGGGTTATAATGCGCCGCCTGAAATATAGCTTTCCGGCGGCTCCTAGGTACCAACAACTGGGTCGTTTCCTCGTCCCTGCGAGTGTCACGACTCACTCTATACAGTCTGTCCCTAATCAGTACAAAATACGGGTGGGCGCGCACAGCGTCTGGCCGTACCAGCACACCATCAATACTGATCACCTGGTCATAGGCGGAGCGTAGAGTGGCGTCGCGAGACTGCTCGAGGGGGAAGTCGCCTACTGGAGGGAACGCAGGCGGCGGATCTGCGGGTGCCGGACCCACCGCCTCCTCCGGCTCCTCGGCAGCGTCGGACGCCCTCGCATCAGCGCAGAGCACTGCGCACGCCTCACATTTCCCTGTCGGTCGTGCACGCACCCCCGTGGTTTCCCCTAATACCTGCGGAAACCCAGCCCAATCTGACCCCAAAACTAGGGGGTGCATGAGGCTCGGACTAACCGCCGCCTTGACACTATATTTTTTCCCCCCATAACGAATTTCGATGGGGACCACCGGATACTGGTGACAATCCCCATGTATACACAGTATCCCAACCCGCGATGCCTCTAACAATGCCCCGGGTCGAACCAGGCGCTGGTGGATCATGGTCTGTTGGGCGCCAGAATCCAACAGCGCCTGGTGCGTCTCACGCTGTACCCTTACTGGGATGTAAAACGCCTGTCCTGGACGCGGGGGAGGGGTCGGACTGCCGACGACGCGGATTACCTGACCCACCTCCATCTCGGGGCATTCCCGGCGGAGGTGGCCAGGCTGTCCGCATCGCCAGCATCCCTCCTCTACCGCTCGTGGGGCCGTCTGTGGGGTGGAGGTTGGCCCCCCGTGTGTGTTCCTCCCCCCGGTGTCCCGCCCTGTCCTCCGGGCAGGCGTTGGTGGCTCCCGCCGCGGCTCCACCCCTGGCCGTACCCCAGGCCGCGCCCCGCCGGCCCGTTGGCGTGGAGCCGGGGTCGGGGCAGGGCGCGGGCCCGGGGCTGGGCCCGGGGCTGGAACCTGCGGTCGAGGCCGGTGGTTGTCGGGGAAGGGGTCGAGAATGGCCTCCGGCTCGTCCCGCACCCCCCTCCTCTGGGCCCGAACCGGTGGCTCGGTGCGGTCCAGTAGCTCGCGGAGCATGGCCCGCTGCTCCGCCTGTCCCCGCATCAACTCCGCCGCCATCACCTCCTGCGCCTGTAGCATCCGGGCCAGGTGCGCCACCACCTGGACCGATGAGTCCATGGTCCTCTGGGCGTGTGTGCCGACCCACTCTCTGTGCCCCACGTTGGGCGCCAGATGTAGCAGTCTCTAGGCACAGAGGGAGGTCGACACAGAGGAACAGTTGTAGAATAGGCTTTTATTTAACAGTTGCACAGCTCAGCACCGTCACTGACGTGCTGAGCGAGTCTTTCCCCCCCCCGCTGTTCTCCCTTTCGGGACCCGCTCCGTCCGCTGCTGGCAGAGCCCTCGCTCTCGCCCCGCTATTCCGCTCCTGGCAGAGCCCTCGCTCCCGCCCCGCTAGTCCTCCCTTTCGGGACCCGCTCCGTCCGCTGCTGGCAGAGCCCTCGCTCTCGCCCCGCTATTCCGCTCCTGGCAGAGCCCTTGCTCTCGCCCCGCTAGTCCTCCCTTTCGGGACCCGCTCCGTCCGCTGCTGGCAGAGCCCTCGCTCTCGCCCCGCTATTCCGCTCTTGGCAGAGCCCTCGCTCTCGCCCCGCTAGTCCTCCCTTTCGGGACCCGCTCCGTCCGCCCGGCTCCCTGCACCTCACCCCCTTTCGGGGTCTCGTGCGTCCTCGCCGCGGCTCTCTCTCTCTCGGTCTCCCCGTGTCTCCGTGTGGCAGGTACTTCCTGCCCTACTCATCTCTCGAGGGAACAAACACACACAGGTTAAATAGACCAGTGGAACAATGAGTCTGATCACTGACACCTGTCCGTAATCAGCCCATCATTCCCCTCCAATGGCAGTCTAGCTCCCTCTGCAGGCCAGAACGCGCCATGTTCCCCACAGTATTGTATTAATGGTCACCTTTGTTTGAGTTCACCTTTTTATTTAAAAGCTTAGCATTTAAGACAAAAAAGCATGTCAAAGTTGTTTTTGATTTTATTTTATTTTTTTACAACTTCTGTTGTCTCTGTGAAGACAAAAAAAAGAAACATTACATTTCAGTCCAGAGTCAGACCATGACCCTCTGCTTCTGCTGTTTAAATGTATACTTACTTGCTTCTCCACCTGGCCTTCCAGTAACTCAATTTCCAGTTTGAGCTTCTTGCTGCGCAGTTTGGATTGCTCGCTGCGCAGTCTGAATTGCTCCCTGCGCAGTCTGAATTGCTCCCTGCGCATTCCCTGTAGTTGGACCTCTCCATCAAGATATTTCGAATACAGGGAACGGACGGACTGAAAGGGAAATTGTGTCAGAGTAGCAGACCCTAGATGTAATAGCATAGCAATATGAGTAGTTACTTACTTCAGTACTTGGTGAGTAGATATACTCGGCACTTTTCTTTGATCTCGATTCCCTTTGATCTTTTTATGAGGGGGGTCATAAAACATAAGCTCTTTTACAGAAGGGGGGGTTTATTTACCCCCCGCGTTGTGGTTTTATTAACCCGAGCCATTTGTTCAGAACACGCAGGTGTTTAGGAAGGGGGGGGGGGCAAAACGATAGTTGACGCAGGTGTTAGTTGACACACACGCACACACACACACACACACACACACACACAGGGTTACCCTAACCCTTAATTAGGAAGGGGGATGCCCCAAATGACTAGGGGTGAAATGTAGCTATCTAGATGTGTTTAAATAACGAATATTGTTGTTAGAAAGAGACTTAGGGTTAGAAATGAAATTAGAGGAAAAGATGCCGAGGGGGAGCGAACTCTCTCTCCGGTCGATACAATATATAATAACATATAATACTCACATTATCATGTCCTTTCGGGCTTTCATGTGGACAGGGGATGTCATACTGTCTCCCTAAAAAACTGCTCCTAAACAAACAAAACGTGTACATCTATGTATATCTATCTGACTCTAACTCTAACTCTTAAGAGAGTGAACGGGGGTTTCGTATCAGCAGTCAGATAGGCGTTCAGACAGCCTCTGTTGATAGACAGACACATCGAGTTGCTTTTCCTGCCTCTCTGCTACTCCCAACCCCTCTCTCTGAAGCGTCATTCTGACAGCAAGAGACAACAGGCTAGGGTAGACTACTGTTGGGTGATCTTGGTTACCAGAATGGTCCTAGAGTTTGCGTCGACATCGACTGCGCAAAATGGGGAACGTGTACAATCCTGTCAAACTTTGCCAAAAGGACATCCCCGCAAAAACACATCTAGAATGCCTGGTTTGATCAACCTGAATGTGATACCTTCCAACCAGCTGCATCCCAAAATACCCTGCATCCCAAAATTGCCATTGTAAATTACAGATAGACCTGTTAGAACATCAGTTGTCTTTTAGTGGACCTCTTGGACACCCCTAAACACGGGGTTTGGAAGGCGTAGATTGATTCGTTATACCAATAGTAGTGACCAATAGTAGTGACTACCCCATCCTTGACATATTACTTTTTCAGCTATCGCCAACATTCACAATGTTATTAACATGTTTATAGTAATGTTTATAGTATGTTTATAGTTTATAGTATGACATATGTCCTTTTTCAAGACCTTCACATAACTATTTGTTCAGTGTTTCCTGGTTACCTATACCCTCTGTTTTTGCTCAGATGCCCCCAGTGAATAAAGTGAAGGTGAAATGGCAGAGGGCCAAGACTCCACAGCGCATTTTAACCTTACAGGACGAGACGGGGTCTATCGAGGTCTGTCTCTGGAATGAGAAGGCTCTCAGTTGTTGTGCATCCGTTGGAAATACAGTCAGGGTGACCAATGTGAAATCCAAAGGGTACCACAACATAATTTCTCTCAACTCAACTTGCAAAACCAGGGTTGATACGGTGGGTAACTTTTGAACCATTATGCAGTGTCCCATTCCATCTATGCAATGCCATTTGGTGAACTGCTTTTTTCAGAGACTGCTTGCTATAGTTTGAGACGTAACCCTAAATCCTGAAGTGTGTGCTGTCTGTGTGTGTCTGTGTGTCTGTCTGGTGTCTGGTCTGTGTGTCTGTCTGTGTGTGTGTCTGTCTGTATATGTTTCTTTGTGTGTAGGTCCAAGCTGCTACCCTGGAGACTGTGAAGTTGTCTATACAAGGGATTCAAAAGTCCAGCAAGATGGAAGTGACTCTGTCGGCAGAGACGGATGGAAAACTGAAGACATTCACTGTGGCATCCAAGCTCCTGGCACAGGCCTGCGCTATTAAACTGGATGGAGCTTTCGAGGAGACACTCCTTGATATGTTGCCGGTCAACGTAGAGGCAGACATACAAGGGAATACGATTAAAACCTTTAAAAAGATGTAACCAACCTGAATGATTCATGGTGGGTTAAATCATGGCGGGGAAGAATTAATTTGAATTGTTTGCTATCATTTCCTTTCCTTATCAATTTTTTCTTGTGATGTCGATTTACATGTTAACTGTAAGCCTATCTTTCCTAAAAAATAAAATAAAAAAATTGCAAAAATTAACATGTCCCCGTGTATAGTGAAAATGTTACTTAACGAGTTGAATTTGAGTGTTGTTATTGACATGTTTTAATTATGCCCATGGAGAGTAAAAACTGTCATGGATGGGGTACCGCATGAAACCATAGAGCTAGTCAAGTATAACATGTAAATATATGGAGCGTCGCTTTAGGTTTCCTCTACTAGGAGCGAGTAGGACAACAGATGCCTTCTTTTCTTCTTTTCTATAAGCTTCAAAGGAGCAGCGGGTTCCTGAAAAGTGTCTCCTGAGACACCTGGGACACCTGGGACACCTGGGACACCTGGTGTCTCAGTGTCTCACATAGTGTCCCAGGTGTCCCAGCTGTCCCAGGTGTCCCAGCTGTCCCAGGTGTCCCAGCTGTCCCAGGTGTCTCACATAGTGTCTCAGGTGTCTCAGTGTCTCAGTGTCTCACATAGTGTCTCAGGTGTCTCAGGTGTCTCAGGTGTCCCAGGTGTCCCAGGTGTCTCAGGTGTCTCAGTTGAGAAGGTTTTTACCCAGTATGTTCACCATAGAAATCTCAGTGTTTTATATCTAGTACAGAATTTGTTTTTCCAGGGTAAAACCAGTAGGACAATTAGCTTGAACACAAACTATTTAGTGTTATTTTTTTTAAAAACGTGATAATAATCAAATCTCTGTATTGGCTAGACAAATGTATCCTGGTAATACTAAATATTTTATGGAGTCATTTAAAGATGCTACAGAAGCCCCTTATGGGTATTTGTTGGTTGATTATAAAGCTAAAACGCCAGAGGCCTATCGTCTCAGAACAGCTTTATGCTCCACTTATCAGGTTGTGTACAAACAGAGGAAGAGGAGTGGCTGAAAATGTCTGCTAGATTAGAACGTCATTTATCGCTACTACAACTGTTGATGAAATCTAAGCCGGGGGAAATACGGGCTATTTTAAAGAATGCTTCAAAAGATCTAATTCAGGCATTGTGTGAAGTCGCATTGAACGTGCTGTGTGGTACTATTCCTCTATCAAAGACACAATTTAAAAGACTGTCAAAGGTTAAGTCTAATCTGAAAATCATAGCTGACAAAAAGATTCCTATATCGAGAAAAAAGAGGGTTATCAATCAAGAGGGAGGATTTTTATTACCACTTTTAAGCATAGCTGTACCATTTATCACTAGCTTGCTGTCGAGACAGGTTTGAAGCGACATACTACAAGTGTGTACAAACAACCTACTAGTCATTATGGAGAAAATGTATTTGGTGCCGCAAAGAGATGTGGACAAATTACGTGTTGGAGGTCCAACGACTATCAGACAGAGTGCTGAAAATAACATTGATGATTTGATGAGAACCATATTGAATAGAAATGATTTAACTCCACATGACAAAGCACAGCATTACGCTGTGTTACTACAGAGGTATTTAACATTGGTCAGACAGGGGGATAGTGATGTCAATACTTTAAAACTAATTGTGCCAAACAGCTCACCACTCGAGGATGAAGCGACCCCACAGCCAGTGGTGTCTACATCTTTTGCTACAGATAACACAGCTTTAGACGTCTTAAATAATTTACCCCTGAGGAGCAAGAAGAATGCCCAACATATTTTGGCCAAGATGTATAAATCAAGGGTATTAGAGTGGAACGAATCTGGGGAACTTGTGTTGAAAGGGGCAGTCGTGACCGGGTCACACATTTTAGATATTGTTAAACTAGCGACCATGATTCATGCACCTAAAACAAGCGTCAGACCCCACGGTTGGGATGAGTTTGTGCAGGGTTTTTCAGTTTTAAACATACCGCTTTCTACAATACCCAATAGACATGTCAAAGACGAGATTAGTGATGTTAAACATTCTAAAACAAATGTTGATGCTGCCATTGGTGCTGTTAAAACCCCTTCTAGGCGCAGTCTCGCTCTGGCCCCTAAATTCTTAGAGTATGAGGCTTCAGGAACAACGGCCTCTGACAGCCGATCTCGGCGCAAGTCTAAATCAAGGCCAGAATCTCATAGAGACTTGTTGTGGCATGATTGGAGCTAGATTTGTTATTTTAATTTCTTTTATTTACTTATTTTTGTTTTAACATTTTTAACCCTTGTTAACATTGTGAATGTATTTCTGCTACAGCCAATTTGTATACAATGTTTGTATTTTTTATTTTTATTGTGAATGACTGTGAATGACTGTTATTGTTTGACTAAAACCCCTTGCTTGACTAAATAAAAATGATTGTAATGATACATGAACTCTGATAATTTATTTGACCAACATTTTATTGCCTTGCACAGTCTTACACAATTGTCTGAACATGTTGAACACAACTAAACACATTATGAACACACACACACGGTTGCAACTTTTTCACAAAACGTGTTACCATTGTGTCATTTTTAAACAGATTAGAAGAATATTTAGATATCAACATATCATAGGTGATGCCTCTACACATGTGATTTAAGAAGTAGATACAGTGTTCACCACATGTGACCGCTGTGACATCCTGAACTTGTTTGTCTGAGAAATGTATCTCGTCACATGACATGTTTAAAAAGTCATAAATCGATTTAGGAAATCTTGAATGATTTGGAGCATTTCCAAAACTGTCAAAAAAACACCCAACTCTCTCCAATGATATATAAACTGCCAGCCAATGCTCTCCAGGCTGGTCAGAGGGGTGTGTGTTAATTATCATAGCACTAGGTCTTATTTGTAGAGGTTGCTGGGGCAGTTTATCACAAGCCAAAACACCTAGAAAATGGGTGTTTGCTGATATTGTATCCATGATGGCTGTCAGTTCCACAGTATTCATGATGCTGAATAGTAATCAACTAAAACCTGTCTGCGATGGGACACTTCAATCATACTATCATATACCGCATAAATTATTAGATTGATGGTATTAGGCAGCGGGTTCCTGAAACGTGTCTCCAGGCGTATGTTACCACTCTTGATCAATGATAGATGCTGACTATTATCCTCGTCAGGTGTCAGATTAAATGCATAAAGAGTGTACCCATTCAGGAAATCGTTACGATCAATGGCCATAGCACTGTTCTTTAAATGTCTCCCTGTTGATAACACCAGTTGATAGAATTCACGAGTCACGCAACCATTAGGGAAGTCCGGTTGTAATGGTTTGGTGTGGAACTGGACACCGTCAACATATATTGCCAGATATTCTAGATTATAATTCTTAAAATTGAATGGGTTCTTGCCATAGTCGCCCGTAAAAGAGTCATTATCAACCATCGCTACCACCACAGACTTGGGTAGGGTTCCTAGAAACAGATTTTCATGGTTTGACACTCTTGAGCCCGCTGGAATGGAAAAATTCTTAAGGGTGACACGGTCCAGGGGGTATTTGGCAGTGTTCGTTAGCAGTGTCTGTGCATGTCCTAAGCGTACGGCCGGTGACAATGAAACTTTCTTGACAAATAAGGACGCAGAGATAAGATTCACTTTGTACAACTCATTGTCCGCAGCATCACGCATCAGACAGAATGCATCCTTTGCTCTAGTCATACGGATTTTAATATCAACACCGTTCAGCATTAACTTTTCCTGAAAAAACATGTCACTGTGTATGGGGGCCATGAGCTCCACCGTGCCACTCAGAGCTGTGTATCTCTGTCTGGCTGTTAAACCAGCATTAGCCCCGTCTACAGCGTTTAACACATCCATGTGTCCAGCTGTATCCTTGTAAAAAAGTCCTGTAGAGAATGATGACTTTAATGTCTCCATGTTGTAATTTAGCAAGCATTCTATAAGACAGCGGTAGGGATACGTGTTGCTGCTCTGTGAAATTAGTCGATCGCCTAGTGATATGTCAACCTGTGAAAATATTGTAGCTCCAGGATAGTTGATCAGTCCTACTTTAGCGTTAGCACCTATGGCGGCCCCATCTGCTTTAACAATTTGCAGTCGTGTAAACAGCATGGTATTGTTTAAATCAATGTAATCGCCGCCTGATCCAGCTATATACAACTCCAATGGCCCTGTGGGAGTTATCGCCGATATAGGTGGAATTTCAACATATGTCGATTTCTCTATAGCTGTCTGTGTTAACGGTATCGTGAAAAGATCTAATTCAGATTTGATGCACTCCCCACTTAGACTATGTAGCAACGCCATCTTTAGAATATGTAGTTTGCTCCTCCGTCGAGTGTTCTGACCTGTCGCCTGTGTTCACTTTTAACAACTGCCCTCACACTCCTGGTAACAGCCTTTTTCCTCTTCTTTGGACGGGAACCTGGAGGCCCTTGCTGCACCGCCCTGCGCTTGGCTGCTCTCTTACGCTTCATCACAACCAACCCAGAACCATCCTGTCTACCCCCTGCTCTGGACATTACTTTTGCGATCACGTCTGACGCTATACTCTTTGCAGCATTCTTGAGGTGTGGTTTGGCTATGTTGAACCCCTGTTTGAATAACGGAGCTGCGAATCTGAATAAACCTCGAAATATACCCCCTAAACCAGCTCCATGCATCACAACACTCCCTGAAAACCCCGGTATACCATTACCAGCCTGTGCTTTGTAATAATCTATGTACCGGTTGGGGCTAGGGTCGAAATTGCTGTAAAGGGCCATGGTGTAGCAGTAGTGGTGCTAGTCTTTTAGACGTCTTACACTCTAGCCTTCACTCTTCTGAAATGAAGCTTTGCAACAACTTTGCCGTATTTAAAAGGCACACACGCGTTCTGATCTGTCTTGACCTCTATAACGATATCTGGGATGTGTTCTTTTGTTACAGGCACATAGTGGGCCCTGTCGTAGGTGATTGTAACAATCTCTTGATCCTTTCCTGTCATATGTACACATCTCAATAACTGGACGTAGTGATCCCCAACGATTTGGTGATTAATTATATCCGTGTAAACATATAGAGTGTAGAATCCTCCATAAATATCTGCAGGGCGGTGTGCATATATCTTGGTCTGGTTCAAATCTAAAACTTCTTCAGCCAATACATTCTTACCCATAGAACCTCTAGTCGAATCCAACACTCCATATTCCCCATCATTAATACCATCCGTGTATAATCCTAGTATTAGAGCTAATCTCCCTCTGAATTTTATAGTGTATAAATCCTCCACAATCATGAACACCGTGTGTTTTATGGAGCAATAACCGAATATGATGTTGTGTGGTTCTAACACTCTGTCAATCTCTGCTACAAGCTCTGACATCTTTGAGTAGAAACCTTCACGTATCTGTAACGTCAGTCGCAATGACCTGTTATCTGTTAACTCTAAAAAAGTGTCTTCAACTGTAAATGTCTGCCATGTTCTAGGGTATTGGAATTCTATTAATCCCACTTGCCATTCGCCTTTTAGTATTAAAGGTTTAGAAATATGTGTCCTATAGTTCGAAATCTTGTTTTCGGGATATACCTTCTGAGAGGCATTGCAAGGTAATGTCATGTAAAACTCTTCACTCTCAGCCATGACTCTACAGAACACCTTCACACACTATGTGTTATGAGCTCTCTCGACTGAAACCCCACACCCTTTTATATATTGGTGACGTCGCATTCACGAACCCACGAATTGAACTTCGGGGGCCAGCCGAGCCACTTGACCATTACCATGCACACGCCCCTCTGCTTCTTTCGACGTAACACCTTCTCGACCTTAAACGCCTTGTCGCTGTCAATCTTGATTTTCTGTAACTCGGCCTCATAAAACGACCCGTCGATAAATTCACCGTCATAATCTTTCAATTTGTAAACAGGTGGTATCCTAGCTATCCTTTTTTCTATTGTAAAAAAAACTCTCGGGTGAATGTCTCTTCATAAGCCTTTTCAAAAAACCCTCGCATTTTAGACACCCTCACTGTGTCCCCCAAATTATATTTAAAAACAGGATTTTGAGTTACGAATGTCACCCCCCCCCCCCCCCCCCATACAACGTTTTAAAAACCAATGTTTCGTTTTCGGTACAAACGTCGATAGGCCTCATTTTAATAGAACGATGGTACGATGTATTGTATGAGCCCACCAAATCCTGCAGAACATCTATGTATCTTTTAGAATTAGCATAGGTCAAAAACCTCCACATTCGACCCTTAATAGTTCTGTTAAAACGCTCCACCACACTAGCCTTCAACTCACTCGACGTAGCATAATGGTGTATATCATACTTGTTTGTTAATTTGTGAAATGTTGAGTTGAAAAACTCAGCCCCCTTGTCTGTTTGTAATTTCAGAGGGCTTGTTCCACATTCCAACATATTTGTAAAACCTTGGGCGACAGCCCCAGCAGTCTTATTCTTTAATGGAATGCACCAGGCAAACTTGCTAAATACGTCGATACATGTCAGTATAAATCTGACTCCGTCATTATCGTTTGCATATAACGCCATATCGACCAAATCAGCCTGATATTGTCTATCCTTTCCATAGGCTAACACCTTATTCCTCGGGAAAATAGTTCGTGTAGGCTTGTGTAATGAATAAGTGTCCTCCCCACATAACCACTCTGTTGCTTCATCACTCTTTAAAACCAATCCTGTAGCTTCACGGACACCACGTTTTAATCGAGATTCTCCCCCAAAACACCCCGTAGAAGTAGGGTCGTAATATGTATCCTTCATACTGGTCCCCATGGTCTGTATGTACATCTATCACAACTCAGCACACTTAATGAAAAGAGTTGTGTTTTGTCCCAACGTTTTTATTTCAACAGAGAGCATAGCCACACTTATTTACAATCACACTGCATCTAGGAACTGTAGAAAAAACACACAAGTTGCGATGTCGTCGTTAACCAAGAACCCAGCTAGATCGTCGACGACCTCTGTGACATTGACACATTCATTTTTAGACAGTCTTAACACACAAACATCTGTCACATAGGTACAAAGCCCCACAATACGCCCCACATTGTTACATTTGCCATAATATTTTAACAATTTTGTAACTAGCAAACCACAAGGTGTTGAGTCACAAAGCTCCACCATCCGCTCCCACTCGTCACATTTTCCTCTAATTTCAGCCATGGTTTTTTAAAGTTTAGAAAGTCTCTTTCTAACAACAATATTCGTTGGATCATCTGTGATGACACAGCATAGCAACATTGATAAATCAAACTTCATGCTCTGCGCATATGTCTTCAGATAGCTCATTAAACAACCCCCCATTGTGTCTGTCAGATGTTATCTCTCCAGAGGTCTAATGCGTCTCTGACGCTTTTATCACAGTCTGGCTTAATAAGACATTCGCACATCTGTTGCAATTGCGCACATATGAATTTCACTAACTCCAGCTCAAATAGTATGGACTCCACAACTCCACGTACCACTAGGGGGTCGACATGCAAATCGTGCGCTTTCAGGACATGTTGCAGAACGCTGTCCATCGAGCCATCTTCATTCGATCGGTGTAGGCCTAAACGATCTCGTATGTATCCAATGTTCATCTCGTAATAGTATGCACATGGTTCATATAAACAGGCATGATGTTTCTGGCTGGGGTGGTTAATTTCACAACCATAACAGTTTTTTGCTACTTTTGCTCCAACGATATTCTCCAATATACGACAAACAGTAGCCTTGATAAGTCTGTAACCCAGAGCTGTCACACTGCTGGAGAGCTTCGGACCTCCCGAAAGATCCCCCAGCGTCTCCCACTCGGCTCCCGTGGCGAAGTCGTCCATGATCACTGGTTGTGGCTCTAAACTCTCTTTAGAGCTTGCAGGGTTGGAGAGTACAAACAATCCATTCAATCCGCTGGCTTCACTCACACCGGCTTCTTCAGTTATAAAATGATCTGGTACTCCACAATCGACGTCCATCGCACACTCATCGAAAAGTGATTTCATGAAAAGCCCGAATGTCTGATCACGATAATCCTTATTCCTCTTCCTCTTCCGTGGTGCCAACACTAGGGATCCCAGCCGGTCGATCTCGACGTCTGGCCCGATGGCGTTGAAATCCATACATGCGAAATCATCACAAGTAGCCATTGTTGAGTCCTTGACATTAAAGTGATAGATACAGCAAGTCTATTTAAACACATTTCAACCCTTGCCAGTCATTTGGGGGAATCCCCTTCCTAACATCTCCTCCTAGCATCTACGTCAACTTTCGTTTTGACCCAACCCTCCGTTTGGGGGGTGTTGTGAACAAATGGCTGGGTGAATAAAACCACAACGCTGGGGCAAATAAGCCCCCTCCCTTCTGTAAAAGAGCTTATGTTTTATGACCCCCTTTCATAAAAAAGCAGGATTCATTTGATTCATTCATTGTGGTTCTCTCTAAAAAACCCTCAACTCTCTCCAATGATATATAAACTGTCAGTAGTAAGTACTATTATCATAGCACTAGGTCTTATTTGTAGAGGTAGAGTATCTATGATACTAGAAAATGGGTGTTTGCCGATATTGTATCCATGATGGCTGTCAGTTCCACAGTGTTCATGATGCTTAATAGTAATCAACTAAAACCTGTCTGCGATGGGGCACTTCAATCACACTATCATATACCGCATAAAATACCATCAATCTAATAATTTATGTGGTATATGATAGTATGATTGATGGTATTAGGCAGAGGGTTCCTGAAAAGTGTCTCCTGAGTTGTCTCAGATGTCGCTCACTGAGTGAGGTAGGCTAAGGATTTATTTTCGTACGTAAAATGATACAGTTCTGTTTACCTTTTGACTTGACAATCGGTTGACAACCGAACAAATAGGCTAGAATAGTGAATTCCGAGTAGCCTACTCACAGTAGGCTTATAATACCTGCCCTGTATTATAAGTTCACCCGTTCGCCAGGACTCGGCTGTGCGTCCAAGCATTTGGGTACCGTTAGTGCGTTCTCAAAAAGACGCGATGATGAAACAATCTCAATGCTCTGTCAAGCAACATCTACAACCCTGAAATGTTTAGTTTTCAGGGTTAACAAGTTTCAAATACTCATGTTGTCTTACATTTTTCCCAATGTCTATGTATGACACATCATTTGAAAGCTTACAATCTGGAAATAACGCGATTACTTTGATTCATTTGATTCATTCATTGTGGTTCTCTTGTAATTATAATTATTACAATTGTTGCCATTACTACAATTGACAGTCTATTTCTATAAACATGTTAATAACATTGTGAATGTTGGCGATAGCTGAAAAAGTAATATGCCAGGGATGGGGTAGTCACTACTATTGGTATAACTACTATTGGTATAACTACTTCCAAACCCTGTGTGGTATAACGAATCAATCTACGACTTCCAAACCCCGTGTTTAGGGGTGTCCAAGAGGTCCGCTAAAAGACAACTGATGTTCTAACAGGTCTATCTGTAATTTACAATGGCAATTTTGGGATGCAGGGTATTTTGGGATGCAGCTGGTTGGAAGGTATCACATTCAGGTTGATCAAACCTGGCATTCTAGATGTGTTTTGCGGGGATGTCCTTTTGGCAAAGTTTGACAGGATTGTACACGTTCCCCATTTTGCGCAGTCGATGTCGACGCAAACTCTAGGACCATTCTGGTAACCAAGATCACCCAACAGTAGTCTACCCTAGCCTGTTGTCTCTTGCTGTCAGAATGACGCTTCAGAGAGAGGGGTTGGGAGTAGCAGAGAGGCAGGAAAAGCAACTCGATGTGTCTGTCTATCAACAGAGGCTGTCTGAACGCATATCTGACTGCTGATACGAAACCCCCGTTCACTCTCTTAAGAGTTAGAGTTAGAGTCAGATAGATATACATAGATGTACACGTTTTGTTTGTTTAGGAGCAGTTTTTTAGGGAGACAGTATGACATCCCCTGTCCACATGAAAGCCCGAAAGGACATGATAATGTGAGTATTATATGTTATTATATATTGTATCGACCGGAGAGAGAGTTCGCTCCCCCTCGGCATCTTTTCCTCTAATTTCATTTCTAACCCTAAGTCTCTTTCTAACAACAATATTCGTTATTTAAACACAGCTAGACAGCTACATTTCACCCCTAGTCATTTGGGGCATCCCCCTTCCTAATTAAGGGTTAGGGTTAGGGTAACCCTGTGTGTGTGTGTGTGTGTGTGTGCGTGTGTGTCAACTAACACCTGCGTCAACTATCGTTTTGGCCCCCCTTCCTAAACACCTGCGTGTTCTGAACAAATGGCGAGGGTTAATAAAACCACAACGCGGGGGGTAAATAAACCCCCCCTTCTGTAAATGATCTTATGTTTTATGACCCCCCCCTCATAAAAAAGATCAAAGGAAATCGAGATCAAAGAAAAGTGCCGAGTATATCTACTACTTTGGTGTTAGGCTTGTGCTTGGTTGGTACTGCAAAAAAGTTGTTGGGTTTTACATAATTTAAAGAATGCAGACACATCCAAAACTTTCCACATTAAATGGTTTTACCTCTGCCACTTCAGTGAAAGCGGAAATGGTGTCCTCCTCCAGCTCCCTAGACGTGCTGGGGCCATCTCCCTGCAAATACAAAACACTAAAGCAAAAGAATGAATTTGCATAAGATGCATGGTATTTTTGCTAAGCAAGGACGACTCACACATAGGTCAGGGTCTAGGTCTTGAGGAGGATCGATAAGTGTCATGATGTTTCTCTTCACTGAAAGATAAAGACTCATTAGTTTTTGCCATTGAGAGACTGATCTGTTGAGGAAGAGTAGTAGATAATACCTTGCACATATTGAGAAACGTTGCCTTGGGGAGGGACGTCTGATGAGGTCCCCCCCTCTATTCCCTCAACCGTAGGTCGGCCCCGGTTCTGCCCGAGGACTCGCTCCTCCGCAGAGGTGAGGTCCTGCGGTGGAGGTCCCCCACCAGTGGCAGCGGCTTGCCGGATTGCCGGAGACGTAGCACCTCAGCACGCCCTCCAGGTCCTGGTTGACGCGCTCCGTCTGCCCATTGGATTGTGGATGGAAGCCGGAGGACAGGCTGACGGAGGCGCCGAGGCTGGTAGCGAACGCCTTCCAGAACCTGGAAGCGAACTGGGGCCCCCGATCAGACACCACGTCCTGCGGGAGACCGTGCACCCGAAAGACGTGCTGCACCACCAGGTCGGCCGTCTCTCGGGCTGAGGGGAGCTTGGGGAGAGGAATGAAATGGGCCGCCTTGGAGAATCGGTCCACCACCACCAGGATGGTAGTGAACCCGTCGGAGGGAGGGAGACCCGAGATGAAGTCCAAGGAGATGTGGGACCAAGGACGTTTGGGGATGGGGAGAGGTCGGAGGAGCCCTGCTGAAGGCTGACGGGAGGTTTTGCTGCGCGCGCACACCGGACAGGCTGCCACAAAGGCGCGCGTATCCCTCTCCGCTGTGGGCCACCAGAACCTCCTACGAATAAAGTCCAGGGTCCTGGCAGCCCCGGGGTGACCGGTGAGAGACGACGCATGCGCCCATTGAAGCAGCCGTGAGCGCGCGGCTTTGGGGACAAAGGAGGTCCCCCCCCAGGATCAGGCTCCCGTCTGAGTGCCGTCCTTACCACACTATCAATCCCCCATGACACGGGGGCAACAATGAGGGTCTCTGGGACAATGGGGTGGCTTCTCTCTACTAGGTCCACCGGGTCAAACTGTCGGGAAAGGGCGTCTGGCTTAGTGTTCTTAGACCCTGGCCTAAAGGAGATGGAGAAGCGGAAGCGAGTGAAAAACAGCGCCCACCTGGCTTGTCGTGAATTGAGCCGCTTCGCCCCCTGAATGTAGGCCAGGTTTTTGTGGTCGGTCCATACTACAAAGGGCTGCACGGCCCCCTCCAGCCACTGTCTCCACTCCTCCAACGCTAATTTAATAGCCAAAAGCTCCCGATTCCCTACATCGTAGTTCCGTTCCGCCGATGACAGCCGACGTGAAAAAAAAGCGCATGGGTGCACCTTCCCGTCCTTCACACACCTCTGGGAGAGCACTCCTCCCACCGCTATGTCAGAGGCGTCCACCTCCACCAGAAATGGTATGTCCGAGTCTGGGTGGACTAGGACAGGGGCAGAGGTGAACCGCTGTTTGAGGTCCACGAAGGCGCTCTCCGCCTCCGTCGAGACGAAGGCCTGCAGGGTGGTCCTGGTGAGAGCCGTAAGAGGGGCAGCTAGGGCGCTAAAGTTACGGATAAACCGTCTATAAAAGTTCGCAAATCCTAAAAAACGCTGTAGCTGTTTGAGTGAGGAGGGACGGGGCCAGTCTAATACGGCGCTAACTTTAGCAGGATCCATCCGTAAATCCCCCCTTGTCACAATGAAGCCTAAAAACGAAACTGTGTCGGCATGAAAGACACATTTTTCCGCTTTCACAAACAATTGGTGGTGGAGGAGACGCTGGAGGACTTGACTGACATGTTGTTGGTGTTGAGCAATGTCCTTAGAAAAAATAAGAATATCGTCCAGATACACAAAAACTGAGTGACCGATTAAATCCCGCAGTACATCGTTTACCAGCGCTTGAAACACTGCGGGAGCGTTGGCGAGGCCAAACGGCATAACCAGATATTCGTAATGTCCATTGGGTGTGTTAAAGGCGGTTTTCCATTCATCCCCCTCCCTCATCCTCACCAGATTGTAAGCGTTGCGAAGGTCCAATTTCGTAAACAGTCGCGCCCCCTGCAGCGATTCGAAGGCGGTATCCATCAGAGGAAGGGGGTACCGATTCTTAATCGTAATGTCATTCAGCCCCCGGTAATCAATGCAGGGACGCTGTCCCCCGTCCTTCTTCGCCACGAAGAAGAAGCCTGCGCCAGCCGGCGAGGTGGAGGGACGGATCTGACCCGCGGCCAGTGCCTCCGTGATATAGTTATTCATGGCAAGAGTCTCCGGGCGAGAAAGAGAAAACAAGCGTCCCCGTGGCGGCAACGTACCCGGTAGAAGGTCGATCGTGCAGTCATAGGGTCTATGAGGGGGTAGCTCCTGGGCTCTAGATTTGCTAAATACCTCCCCCAGGTCCCAATATATCCGGGGCACGCCTGTCAGGTCAGAACTGGGGAGGGGAGCGGGAACAGCGAGACTAGAGGGAGTGGTGTGTGACTTAGGTTGGGATAGGGACAGCAACGGGGATGGGAGAGTAGTGGGTGGGGTAGTGAGCGGGGTGTCATCGTGCACAGTGACAGCGGCTGCTTCCACTGCGAGCCGTCCTGTAGACCAGTCAATATGGGGGTTGAGAGCCGCTAGCCAGGGGTGGCCTAGTACGATAGGGCAATCGGGCGAGGTTACAATAAAAAACTGTATGGTTTCCCAACTACCCCCCCCTACCTGGAGGCGCACCGGCACCGTGCGTTGAGTGATGGTACCCGACCCCAAAGGCCGACCGTCCAGGGCCCGAACTGGGACCGGTTCCTCCAACCTTTCTAAAGGAACCCCCCACCCCCCGGCCAGACCTTCATCCATCAAATTCCCCGCTGCCCCTGAGTCCACGAGTGCCCGAACCTGACGAATACTGTCCCCCCAGCGCACCTTGCATAAAAAAAAAGTTTGTGGGTCGTTAAACCCAGAGGGTAGGTCCCCACCCGCCAGTACCCCTCCCGATACTAGCGGCTGCCCCGTTTCCCGAGGTCCCTGGGCAGGTGGCATAGCGGTGACCCTTGCGCCCGCACCTAAAACAGCGCCGCTCGTCCAGCCGACGCCGTTTCTCCGTGCTGGAGAGATGTGCCGCGCCCAGTTGCATGGCCTCCTCTCCCTCCGTGGTCTCCTCCGGAAACCATCGGGCGGCCTCTCTAGCCGGAGGGGGTTGGGACGGAGCACTCTGTGACGAGCCCTTCTCATGAGCTCGCTCTCGGCGCCGATTGTCCACCTGCACCGAGAGCGCCACTATACCGTCCAGCTGCTCCGGGAGCTCCCGGAGAGCGAGTTCGTCCTTCATCGCCTCCGAGAGCCCCTGGGCATAGAGTACTACCAGAGCTCTCTCCTCCCAACCCGCCTCCTTAGCCAGGGTGCGGAACTCTATGGAGTAGTCCGCTACCGAGCGATCCCTCTGTCGACAAGCCGTGAGCCGCCGGCCGGCTTCGTGCCCCGATATCACCCGGGAGGTGTCGAATATCTTGCGTAACAGAAATGCAAACAGAAATAATAAACCGCACAGTAAGCGATGAAATAAACGGGGAGAAAGCAAGTCTCCTAACAAGGCAAAACAAAGTATTAGCAATAGTCATATGATACTTATCTCCTGGGCATACGAGGATAGTGCGGTGGCTTAACCCTTGTGTGGTGTTCACTTTTTGGACCCTTTCGTAGTGTTCGGGTCAAGTTGACCCGGGACATCATTGGGGTTTTAAAAGCACTTGTCTTGACACGGTGCTCCTAGTCCCAAGGGTGACCCATACAAGGGGGTATACTCAGGGCGCAAGAAAGCCCCAAAATAGCCCATAATATTAAAGGGCGCCTCCTGTGGGCACAAACAGGTACTGTACCCAATAATGCACAATAGGTACTGTGTACACATTCAAAAGTGCATATATTTTGTTCTAGTGGATCTAGGGGGCTGCCCTTTGGAGAGGCTGGAGCAGAGGATGCTTAGTAACAACCCACAAAGTGTCAGACCCCTGAGAATAGGTGGGGCCGAACGACAGCATGATGAGTAGAAGCGTTTTTACGCACATGATGCCCCTAACTTTGAAAATGCAAAATCCACTATAATAAAGACCTGGGTGTCATAAATCATACTTATCTAGGAAAAATGTAAATGAAACAATGTTTTCATTGCTGTTTATTATTTTGAATTTATATTCTCTGTAAAGAAAATACAGGTGATGAACAAGAATAGAAATGAAAGAACCAAACTAAGATTGTTTTTGCCAATAGCTATGAAATACATCTCTCAAAAATGTCTGCAAATGCTGAATCACAAAACACGAACGGAATGTACACTGTTTTCACTGTCACTGTCGAAATACAGTATTATGTCTGAAAAATCCCAAATAATTCTGAAATACCACTGGCTACAATTGTGTGTGCATGGGTATGCCTGTCTACACAACACATGAAGCACAGAATGTGACAGTGTGTGTACCTCAAATGTACTTTTTGCAGTTGCTGCATACGTTCTGTACAGTGCAAGAAAATGTAAAATTTACATTTACAATGTTGTACTTCAAAGGGTAAAAAGTGCGAGAGCAGACGGCTTCTTGGCACGGGAAAGCTCGAGCAGAGGTGTGTGAGTGAGTGAGTGAGTGTCAGTGTGAGTGTGTGTATGTTTCTGTGTGTCTCTGTGCATCCGGGCCTAAATGACCCGAAGATCTTATGAAGGACATAAATGTGTTGGGGTATTGTAGGATGTGTAAAAAAAAAAAAACTTTCACTTTTACATGTTTTTCATAGAAAATAAGCCAAGGCCATGGAGTTTCATATTGATCAAATGTATTCTTGTACCATTTCTCACCAAGTAAAAATGTAAAACGGGTCCAGTTGACCCGAACACCACACAAGGGTTAAGACCATATTTGAAAATGATGGGGACACAAAAGCACCACATGTTTTCCATGTGCTCTACATCACCATAGCTTTACATTTTTGGTGGGAGCCACTTCATCAAGATGGCCGATGGCGGCCATCTTGGATTTCCAAGGTGGCCGCCATGTAAAATCTATAAGTGCAAATATCTCAGCTTCCAAACCACATAGAAGGTCAATCTTGGTGTCAAAATATACATTTTCTGGGTCAAGGAATGCAAGTTATCGAGAATATCACTAGATGATTATTTGTGCCGAGATCAAATAAATATGTTCATTCTGGCAATGTATGCATCATTTTCAACTCGGTTCCTAAGCAGCTGGACATACGTACTATATGTATGATTTCAATGGCATGTACATAGAAAAATGGACAACATGCATTAATTGAATTGAACTTTATGTGCTTCACTTTTTAACATAACAAACCATTTTGTATCATCAATTATCTGTCACATTTACAACTGCAAAGCTTTGTGCATTTCCAGTGTGCTTTCTTGCATGAGCCATTGGTAGAATGCTCCACACAGGAAGCCAGACCTGGCTGTCTCTATCCATTGTCCATCCACATCCTTCTGGACTGGGTGTCGGCTGCTGAGCCAGTTCAGATGTTGCCCAGATCCCAGACTGGTAGGCAACTTGCTTCAAGTGCTGCAGAATGGAATCTTGTGTTGGTGGAATGTGTTCCATCGTTCAGTTCTTCTGGCAGAACAACGCTCTCCGTGCTTCATTAATAGATTCCACATCACCTGTCTTGTCGTAAAGGACGACTGTGTAGTGCTCCAGAAATTGCTGGGCATCTATGGTCACGGGAGTGTGCGGATTCGCTGCCAAGTAGTTGAAGGCCTGGGTGACCTCGGGGTAGGAATTCCAAGCCTCCTATGCTGACTTCTTCCCCTTTCGGCCTCAAGGGGGGCGTCACGGACATTCCAGTGGCTTATGGACTCTGTGCTGCGAGAAATGCCGTTCTTGTTTGTTTACTTAGACGACATTCTCGTAGCCAGCGCCTGTGCAGAGGAGCTCCTGACACACCTCCGGCAGCTGTTCGAGTTGCTCAGCGCGCACAGACTCATTGTTAACCCGGCCAAGTGGCCGGAGGGCGCAGTTCCACTCCCCGCCAGGGTGGAGTGGGCATGGTGAACTTTTATAACAGGTTCATCCCCCGCGCGGGTAAGAACCCTAGGGTGAGGTGGACTGGTCCCCTGAGAGGCTGCAGGGCAGCCACTCGCTTTTTTCAACCGCAAGCTACGTGACAACGAAAAAAAGTACAGCACCTTCGACCGGGAGCTCCTGGGTCTCTTCCTGGCTGTCCGACACTTCAGGTCTGTGCTGGAAGGCTGACGCTTCACTGCCTTTCTGAACCACAAGCCACTGACATTCGCCATGGCCAAGGCCGCTGAGCTGTGGTCTGACCGCCAACAGCGTCAGCTCTCTGACATCTCAGAGTTCACTACGGACATACAGCACATAGCCAGCAAGCACAACTTTGTCGCCGACTGCCTCTCCCGACCGGTGGTGGCGGCCGTCCACTTGGGCCTCGACTATGCAGTCATGGCTGCCGACCAGGCCGCTGACATGGACGTGCAGGCCTACCGGGCAACCGCCACTGGGCTGTGGTTTGGAGGATGTGGTGTTGGACAACATCAATGCCACACTCCTCTGCGACGTCTCCACAGGTCAGTAGCTGGCGGCGTCGTGTGTTTGACGCCATTCACGGCCTTTTACACCCGGGAGTGAAGGCGTCCACTAAGCTAGTGGGGGCTAAGTTTGTCTGGCCCGGCCTTCAGAAGGACGTCAAGGGCTGGGCTAGCTCCTGTGTGGCGTGCCAACGTTCCAAAGTGCACAGTCACACAAAGGCCCCCTTAGCACCGTTTCTCATGCCCGAGATACGTTTTGACCACGTGAACGTGGACCTGGTGGGCCCCCTGCCCCCCTCCCGGAGGTTCACTCACCTCCTCACTATGGTGGCCAGAGGCAGTTCCACTGTCGTCGACCACGTCCGCTGACGTGGCTCGGGCTTTTGTCGGATCCTGGGTGGCCCGTTTTGGCACACCGTCGGACCTAACCTCTGACAGGGGCCCCCAGTTTACGTCCGAGCTCTGGACTGCTGTCGCTGAGGGCCTGGGGGTGAAACTCCACTGCACCACGGCATACAACCCACAGGCCAACAGACTTTGCGAACGGTTTCACCGCTCCATGAAAGCCGCTCTGCGGGCCAGCCTCGGGCCAGCCTGGCAGATTTAGAGGTGTCTAAATTGTGTAGATATGAAGAAAAAAAATCACAATGATATTCTCAATAGCTTTAATGCATTCCCTGACCCAGAAAATGTATATTTTGACACCAAGATTGATCTTCTGAGTGGCTTGGAAGCCGAGATATTTGCACTTAGAGATTTTACATGGTGGCCATCTTGGAAATCAAAGATGGCCGCCATCTGCCATCTTGATGAAGTGGCTCCCACCAAAAATGTAAAGCTATGCTGATGTAGAGCACATGGAAAACATTTTGTGCTTTTGTCCGGCGTGTCCCCATCATTTTGCTAAGCTGCCGCACTAGGAGCAATAAGGCTGCGACAAGACTAAGGGAACACGCACGCACACAACGCAACATAAAGTGAACAATCGACACAGAGGGAAAACACAGGGGGAACTAAATAGACCTAGACAATCACTCACAGCTGTTCACAATCACAGACAATTAGGACAGACAGAGAAACAGTACACAACATAGGGGGCGCCAACGGGTCGCTCCAAGGTAGAGCGATCCCCAACCTGACAGGTATGCATGTCTACACAACACATGAAGCACAGAATGTGACAGTGTGTGTACCTCAAATGTACTTTTTGAAGTTGCTGCATACTTTCTGTACAGAGCAAGACAATTTTTTTTTTTTTACAATGTTGCACTTCAAAGACTAAAGAGTGCAGAGCAGACGGTACCTGGCGTGGGAAAGGCAGAGCAGACGTGTTGACCCGAACACCACACAAGGGTTAAGAGGTGATAACCACTAATAAGCTGCCAAACCAAAGTCTACCACATCAAAACATAATCTAGGGATGTATAGGAATAAAAAAAATCACATCTAGAATTTGCCCACCCAGATGGTAATGAAAAATGGTTTGGCCCAAGGACTATAAAGCAGGTTTCCCAACGGACCATAAAGTCGTGGAACAAGGAAGGTGTGAGCTGGAGCTAATAAGACAAACTATTTGTAGACCAGAAATTGTACAACATGGCAGGGCACTTAACCCTCGTAGAGACAATTCGCCAAGCAGGGTCTCTTCTGATGAACGCGGAGGAGGAATTGCAGTGTAAGTATGATTACTTGATATAGTAGTTTTACTTGATAAAGTAATTTATTAGTGCTAGCTAAAAGCTCATAGCCATCGCTGTGCGCGCACGATGCTGCTCGATGCTGCACGATGCTGCACGATGCTGAAGGTGATTCTTCAGTGAGCTGCATGAAGTTTCAATGAAAGGTAGCCTACCTACAGGGTTGCAAATGTGACACCGTTAGGTGAAAATAGCTCTGTTTTAAATCCAAGATAGCTCAGTTGTTTGATTTATGTATCAGTTGCATCTTTGTCACATTTTTCACCCATGATGGGTTTACACCCCTGTACCTAGGCTATTGATAGCTAGTGTTAGCTAACGTAAATTAACCATGCACTGGGCAGTGTTTGAATAGGACCAACATATGCGTGGCGTTAAAGACAGATGCACATCCAACAATTTTTTTAATAGGAATGAGAGCAGGGAGGCAACTGGCCATGATTTAACAATACATTGGAGAGGATTTGGGTAATGTTAGGCTAGGACCAGATCGCCTCTGTCAGGGGAAGTGTCTGATCGGTCAAAACTGGATGTGTAGAAAATGAATGTGGTAAATAATTAAGGCCTCGTAGTAACGTAAACGACAGTGACTGTAGTGTGTAGCCAATCTATTGGATTAGTGAAGCAGCTGTGCATAGACGACGTGCATAGCTAGCAAAGAGCCAGTCAAAGAGCCCACATGTAATGGATGTTAAATGGATAGTCGGAGAGGTGTTATTGAATACATAAATAAGAAGATTAGGGGCTGCTTAGGTGTCCCGCCGCACCTGTGCTTGCAGGAAGTCAGTTTGTTGCGGCTGACACCAAGGCTGTTACTGTATTGAGAGTCGACTCGTTTAACAAGGAGCCTGTCATCGCGGGATATCTCTTGCGAACGCTCTCTATTCCCCCCCCCCCCCCCACATTTCAAACATTTTTTTGGGGCCAGAGAAGAAGTAGATATTTATCAAGTTCGCATATGTCATTCGGTCGCGTGGTTGTTACCCCTGGTTTCCACGGACACGCCCACTTAAGACTTTTGGCAGTGTTATTTCAAATGTCTAGTGGTTGCCTATTCACCTTTATTTTTAGGACCATGCTTAGCCTCTCTTTACTTAGCTTGTGTACGAGGGAACTATACATTGTAGCTAACGTTAATTTATTACCAGCAGCAACTTTTTCTGGGAGTGGCACCGGAACTCCAGCGCCAGGAACTCCAGCAGTGCTAGGAACTCCAGCGCCAGGAACTCCAGCAGTGCTAGGAACTCCAGCGCCAGGAACTCCAGCAGTGCCAGGAACTCCAGTGCCAGGAACAAGCACCCCACGGCACCCTGTTGATGGTAGGAAATAATTTTTTACTCAAACTGCATTTACATGCATCTACATCAGTTTCAAATTAATATAAGCTGTGCGGGCCTGTGTAGTAGTGGCTCTGTGCACAGCAGCCTTGTCAGACACTAGTCTGCACTAATCTGGACTCAAATGCCTCAAATCATGGTGAACGGGGCAGAGGTAATCTAAATACCGGGAAATCCAGGAATTGAACAACATGACCTTGGATTAACTGTCAACTTTTCTTTTGTTAGCAGAAGTTGTGAGACTGTTCCTTCCTTACAATGCAGCCTCCCGGGGAAACAATACAGCCTCCAGGGGAAGGCGCCTCCAGACTCAGAGAAGCCCAGCTCAGGGATTGGGGGTAACCACCTACACCCACAATTTCTGCTGCCTGGAGAAGAAAGACATGAGGATGGTCCCTACAAGGGTTGTGAAAGACATTGTATGGCAGCTAGTGCTGAGGCACAAACATGTACATTTCAAGCCTGCAAACTGTGACACTTTAAAATAACGTGAAAAAATACTTTTGTGCAATATGACAACCCTAGTTGACTATCTGTGCAGTATAGTACAGTGGATTGTGTACATAGCCTTTATGTATGTAAACCAGCTCCTTACCTTCTTGTGATTTTATGCTTTTTCTAAAAAATAAAAATAAAAATAAAAAATCTTTCCTAACACCAGGGGAGCCACCCCTCCTAAATTTCGTTGTTTGGTACCTGTACTGTAGCAATGACAAATAAAGTCCATTCCATTCCATTCCATTCCACCTGCTGGGCATGGGTTTGGGGGACGGTCGCCTGACCTTTCGAGGTATGTCACCTGACAGTCTGTACTGTGTGTAGCCAGTTGTACACTGTAGTGTGTAGCCAGACAGTCTGTAGTGTGTAGCCAGTTTCTGTCATCTCAACCCAGCACCTGATCTGTGCATTATTTGTCTTGTCTGTCCCTCTCAATTTCACAGGAAACCAACACAGTGCAGAGTAATTGGCAGAATTGCTCTTCTCAGCCTACCCTAAACTGCGTGAGGGGGGTGGGTTTGAGCTAATGAAAGTTGCGGGGTCTACACGGAGCCGCAATTTGGAAGTGATTCCATGCCCAAATGAGGGGTACACGGTTCAGTATCTGAAGGAGATACTGAACCATGCAACGGTTTATGTCCGGCCACTGCAACGCAGTCTGACCTCTGTGAATGTAAGATTCGATATCAGTTTGTGTTGTGTCCCAAATATTAATAAAATACTGAATGAATGTTCCTGAAGTTGAACTAATTTATATTTAAATGTGATTTGTCTCCACAAATACGTCGTGAATAACAGACAGGCCCAGTCTGGACCCTCGGTCCAGTGTGTAAATTGTGGGGAGGAGTTTGACTTCTCCACTATAAGGGCACACAATGCAGTGTGTTCCAGGTAATACTGAATGTAAAGCAATTTAGAAAAGTATCTTCTAACATGCTAAATGTAATTACTTACCCCTGATTCCGTATTGTGAATTGGAAACAACAGTGTTTGTTCAGGAAATACTGTGTCTACTCATTATTACAAGTACTGCAATACTCTGGTAGGAAAATAATGATTTACTGTTGTAAATAAATAGTTCTTGTGTGTAGACAAGTATAAGTATGTGATAAATCGATGATGTTATTAACTGTTTTACCGCCCTCTTAAGTATACTGCAGGGTGAGAGAAGGAGAGCTGACAGTGCCACACAGCAGGATCTTATAGGTTAGTCAGTGTAGACCGAGGGTTTCTGACATTTTTAGTGCTTTAAGACATGGCTCAAATGTGAATTAATTTCTGTGAAAATGGCGAACTGCTTTTGTACTAGGAAAAAACGGAACTTTTACTGTTCACGTTTAGATTAAGAATCTGAACTTTTATTGTTTACCTAGATGATCAAAACATTTACAGTTTCCTGGTGACTAAGCTGTGGACTGTGCTAACTGCTTTTACTTATTATTTCTTTATTAATTGAACCAGCAGGATCCTCCACAGCCTCTCTCCCGTCTGCTGCAGCTGGGTCCTCTGCAGCCTCTCTCCCGTCTGCTGCAGCTGGGTCCTCTGCAGCCTCTCTCCCGTCTGCTGCAGCTGGGTCCTCTGCAGCCTCTCTCCCGTCTGCTGCAGCTGGGTCCTCTGCAGCCTCTCTCCCGTCTGCTGCAGCTGGGTCCTCTGCAGCCTCTCTCCCGTCTGCTGCAGCAGGTTCTGCCGTGGCAGCAGGTTCCTCTGGCACCCTACAGTCAGAGGATCACATCATGGATGGTAAGCACATGTACAGTGTTAAAGCTGGTTGCTAGGAAAATCAGCTAATGGGGATCCTTAATAAAATGCAATAAAATACTGGTGACAACTGTGGACTTATACTGGTGACAACTGTGGACTGTGGACTTAATTGATTATCTTTTCTATATCGATAACAGACCTTGATCCATCTGAGTCGTTGGACTCCATTGCTGGTAAGCACAAGCTGTGAATAAGAAAAACAAAGGTTCTACACTATGTTTAAGTGTGTGTACACCATGGATGGGGTTGAATCCTACAATCACATTCAGGCTATTGACAGGCTACATGTCTGACTAAGTTATATCAATTTAGAACTGTGTACAGTGAATGCAATCTTGTGTGTAGTGTAATTTGAGTTTCTTTCTGTTAAAGCGTGGGTAACGGAAGCAGACTCTGCAAAGGCTGCCAAGCTCTTCTGCGCGTCGGCCCTCGCAGATATGAGTGATCAGTCGCCGCTCAACTTCACTCTCAGTTTGAGCGGTTCTCTGGAGGAACGAACACGAGCGATCGTTTCGTTCTACAAAAGGCCAAAGGTGAACTGGGCGAGTCCTCTCACCTGCAAACTGATTGGTAATGATCTTAATAATTTTTCTTGTTTTTAAATGTATTTTTGGGGCATTTTATGCTTTATTGTAGAGAGATAGTAGAGACAATGACAGGAAAGGGGGATAGAGAGATTGGAGAGGACATTTGGGGAAGCAAAAAACCAGTGGGCCAATCAGGATAATCTATAGATCTGTACAGTACCATTACACTAATGGTTTTCAATAACTTGTTAAGCTAAACTTGTTATTTAAAAATTACTGATTATTTCATTTTTACAAGGGGACGCCGCCGTCGGTGAGGGTGTGGCCAGATTTGTCCTCGCCACTGCAATGGAGAGCCTCCAATATGGCTTCCACCTTGATGAAGAGAAAGGTAATTAAGTCTTGTTACTCGTACATATGTGATTTTAATTTTTTGAATGCATAGGCTATATTTTCCTAGCCTGGTGGTCATGTTAATATTTTCCAGATGTCTAAAATAAATGTTTTACCTTTTTATTCTTTTAAGGGAAAACCTTACTTTTCCACGGGGAGACGGACCATCTGGTTCCGTCTACTGACCAGACCCTCCTCGACAGCAACTTCTTCATTGTCGCGGGCCGCATGATGGGGCACAGTTTCCTGCATGGTGGACCATGCTTGACCGGCCTGAGCCCAGCCATTGCACATGTCCTGTTTTGGGGGGCGCAGCACATGACAATTGTCTCCCCATTGGATTGTGTGGACATGGATGTTCGGGAGGCGCTGGAACTGGTTAGAAATAGCTTTTTAATTGCTAGTATTGTGCAGTATTTCATGATGTTATATTGCTCTCTATTTACAATGTGTTAAGTAATTGCTTTTTACATTTGTTACATTTCACAATTACATTTCTTGTCAGCTGAACAATGGTCATGACCTCACCGAGGACCACAAAGAGAAGGTCCTCTCCCTATGCCAGGCATGGGATTTCCCAGGGCCTACATCAGCAAACAGGATGTGGCTGGCGGAGAAACTATTGGTGCATGCTGTAAGTTTGTCTTTCTTAAGTCTTTGAATTTAAACGAAACCACTGGTTCTCATTGAATTCACTGTTGCCTTAATATAACCATGACACGTTTTTTGGGGGGTTTATTTGTTTTACAGGTGCTGGAAAGGACGAAACAGCAGGTCAAACACCTGAGGAGGGGGCTAAAAGACACCGGTGTCTGGGAGCTATTAAGTTCCAGGCCGGACACTGTGCCAGTCTTATGGCCAAGAGCCGCAGAAACCAGGATCACGCCACAGGTAATGCAAATGAAAACATTAAAGCTACATGTGACAGCATTTTTATTGCTAAATATTCACTTGTTTTTGTTACGAGAGTATGGATTGGCCTTAGCAAGATCCCCAAAATATTTTTCGTGACATGAGACCCTGTGAATTTCAGATTTTAGACATAGGTGTCTAGGCTAGATAGTGGGAAATATTGCCAGAAGTGACTTTTTAAGCTTGCAACGACATCAACACTCCCCCCTCGGAATCCACAATGTGTCTCGATTATTTTTTTAAAGATTGTGTATTGAAACGGCTTTTGTAATTGAAAAAGCATAAAGGGGGAGCAAATTTTAACCGGTGCATTTTATATTAGATGATTCTGGAGAAAATTGAATGGCCGGAGGCAGATTTGGAAGATGGCGATGAGGAGGGCCAGGAGAGGATGCTGGGATACCTGAGGACCTTCATCGAAACAAGTATGGCTATTTTTCATTATTCGATACTGATGCCCTTACATGGATGTGTATACAGAACAAGCACCAAGCACATTAGACCACAGCACTCTCTAGGGCACTTGCAATTAATTACTTTATTCTGCCAAAATCTGCCACCTATTGCTCTAGGATAGGTCTCCTAGGGCGGAGACATTCGTTGTTGGCCCTTGTTGAAATGGATTGTTTCTGAATTGATATCCTATCCACTACCTAGGTTCGTCTGAAGGTCTGAAAAGACTTCTGGCTTTTTGGACTGGGTGGGATGTCCCTCCAGAATACCTGCAAGTGGAAGTGGTTGACTGTGTTCTACCACAGTCATCCACTTGCTTCATGAAGCTGAAATTGTCAAAACATCCACGGACATATGAGAACTTCCAGTGCGACCTGATGGCCAGCATTTCGACCGCTTCCTATGGCTTTGGCCAGTATTAAAGGTAAATAACATTGAATAAAAGAAATAATAAAGTATACTTTCATGACATGCAGGCACACACATATACACACACACAGACGTACATCTGGAGATACCACTATCATTACATCCATCTATCATTTATACAGAGCGATTAAGACCCCAGTCATGTAGCTCTATACCATAGATCTGACATGATCACCTTTTCCTTCCCTCACAGGTGCCTGATCTCCCTCTGTGTTTTTTGTTGTTGTTCCTGGAGATGGTGTCAGGTGTGTGCTTGTAGCGTTTCCAGCCTTATGTGAACTACGGTAGCTTGTCTCCGGTTGCCATGGTAGCGGTAGTAGCGGCAGCTTTCAGTTGTAGTATACAGCTTTGTATATATTTATATTATATATAATATTATTGGGAATATGGGAATTAAATAGTAACTTTGTACATTGAGGAATTAGTTTAAGTTTAAATTAGAATAAGAAATGTTGTAAGATTTTGTAACAAGAAGAAGTAATGCCAAACCGGAAACAGTACCCAACTCCAGATCCCCAAAACACCATCCCCCATCCCATTCTGCACTGGTCTCCTGAACACAGCATGAACGTTTCAGCCTCACCCACCACCGCCAGAGACTGTCCAAAATGGTGTTTTATATTTTTATGTTGTATTTCATTGATGTTCACGTGAATACATTTTCTTTGTATTTCAGTTTCACAAAATGCAAAAAGAATATTCAATAAAGAAACCTGAATTTGAATTTGAACTTGAACTATTCATTGTTGTTTATTGTATAAATTGCTACAGCTCACCCGTTTTTTTGGGTTTTGGTCCACCCTCTGGTCTGCATCTGGTCACATCTAATGTCTTCCCTGGCAATGCATCTAGTCTATTTCATTTCATTGTATATATTCTGCAAATATTTTCTAGACATGTCAATATGATTACTGCAAATAGTGAAAATACCACCGCTCATCCCTTATCAGACTTTGCTGAGGTGCTGGAACTGAAGAGTATCAATAGAGTGCAAAATAACAGTCACTCAAACACTGTGCAAAAAACTGTTTATTGTGAGCTTTCTGTCATATAAGATAGGAATATGATTACTGCAAAAATACACCAAATCATTTTGTTTTGAACGTGGTCTTCACCGTTTTGAACACAGTATGTTAACAATGAAAACATGTGTTGCAAATACATAGTGTTTTGCAGGTGGGGGAGTTTGAATCAGAGAAGTGTTATGGATTTTGGAGAACGTGGTAATTGAATGCATTTTGTATGAAAGCAATGCACAAATCACAGAGTAAGAGTCACAGTTTTGTTCACATGGGCTTCTGCTTTGCTCACTGGATGAAGAGTTGTGACTCTGTGACTTCAGTATTGCACACTGTGACTTAGCGACCGTAAAAAACTGTAATAAAATGATACACACAAAACAGATCTGCAGTTTTCAGCTATATAATAATTTTAATTTTGCCATTTAGCAGACGCTTTTATCCAAAGCGACTTACAATTACGAATTACAGGGACATTCCCCCTGGAGTAACTGAGGGCTAAGTGCCTTACCCAAGGGCACACTAGTAGTGGTGTGGCTTCAGGCGGGATTTGAACTCACAACCTTCCGATCCCGAGTCCAACTCACTATGCACTAGACCACCACTACCCCCTATTTCAATACACACACAACTCAATTTCAATGATAAAGACTCACACTACTGTACATATTCTTCCTTAGATTATGCTAGTTAGTGTCTCTTTTGTGTCATTAAATACATGCAACGCATTGACCAAAGGACCTTGGGGATCAGGCAAACTCTGAATCTCTGCATCAGTCAGTGGTCGTGGAAGCTGGATGTCTGGGATGTGGACTCCTTCTCGGTGGTGCCCGTGTGGACCTTCCCAATCAATACCATACTCCAGGTCTACCTAATGTTATAGTTGCAAATGAAATCTGATTGGATTACTGAGATGATTATTTGATATTAAGAACAATAAATATAAATTGTACATTTTCCAATGTTGGGACTGAAAGTGTGTTGTGCAATTACATGAGGTTGGAATTGTGCTTCCTCTGAGTACAAACCTGGGTTGGGTCCTCATCTCCTTCCCAGGGGTTGAAAGTCCACAGCTGCAGTGGTGTCCGATTGCCCTCTGTACGCAAGCGATGGTGGTTCCAGCCATCCCGGAAGGAGTGTAGATGCCTTCATTACATTTACATTACATTAGTAATTTAGTAGACGCTTTTATACAATGCGACTTACAATCAGTGCATTGGGCATTGAAGGTCAGGAGAACTGCCAGTCATCAGAAATGGTAAGTAGCTTATGTTAAACCAGCATCCAAGAGCATAACCAGTGTTGAAGTACCCGTGCCAGAATAAGAAATAACAAATGCATGCCTTCGGATGTGTGGCATGAAGGTCCAATGGAGGGCATACATGTGGACCTCATCATCAGGATCCAGCAAACCTTCCCTCTCCATACGGTTGAACATGGTATAGAAGAGGTCCAACACTCCCCCAAACACATCCCTCCACAATCTCTCCATTCTAGATAGGGTATGGAAAAGGTGGGAGGGGGGAAACACACATATTACACAAAACAAAAAACATACTTAAAAAAAGAGTTTTTGAGAAATGTTTGGGACATGTATATTTTGGACGTTGATTTGGAGAAGCATGATATACCTCTGGTTGTGTGTGCTTCGGCCTGTGAGGTGCGAATTCCGGCCTGGGCCTCTGGCGGACACCATGAAGTGCGCAACCTTGACATTCTCCCCTCCCTTGTCAGACCTGACACGGGACGGCACTCCAAAGATATGAACTGCTTCAAGGAAGCTTGTCAATACTGTGGAGGCACGGTTGTTGGTGGCAGGATTCAGGAATGTCACCAGACGGCTAAAGCCATCAATGCCACCGTGAATTACGATTCGCCACCTGTAATGTAAGAAATTGCAAATTGTGTATACAAAAAGAACAATTATACCATCCCCTTACACACATGGAAAACAGCATTGCATAATTTTGGTAGGCTACTGTATCATATGCAGTGTATCTTTCAAAACCATAGCCTTACCGTATAAGTTTATGGTTGCCATCGATGTGCCATAAACTATTGGGGGCGGAACAGAATACCTTCTGCGCCTTACTGTACGCAGCTGGAGAGTGCGGCTCGCAATTCCCTCTGGACTGACACGGCGCATGGTTTCTTGGACACGCTGTCCTTTATAGAAGCAGGAAAAAACAAAATAAGAACCCAAAGCAAATAACGATTGCTTATACAAAGTTCAAAGCTTTATTGTCATTATACTGTAGCCTAGTGTATTAGCATGGTTGATGGGGAAGTAGCCTATAGGCCAAGTAGTCAATATAGGACAAGTCAGGTGGATTTATTACCAAATACAGGAGAATCTCCCTATTTGAATAGACCTGGGATACTTTCATTGATCTTTCAATCATATACTAATACAGGTAGCCTATTACACAATATGACTTCAAACAACCTAGAAAATTCTTACCTGGCTACGGTTAAATGGTGAGTAATCCATCAACATTAGGCTAGACGTTAGTGGTAATTAACTTACTTTGTATCCGTATGCCTCGAGCATCAAGGTGAGAAACCATTGCTTTATAGCCGGAATTTGGGTGATACTCGAGGATTTCCTAGACTACTTCATCCAACTCAGCATCCCCCATGTTGGCATACATGCCAGAAACCCTAAAGAAGAGTTTTTATGGTCAGACTCAGGACTTTTTGGGATAGGTAAATAGGTAGCCTACGTTATTGATTTACATAGCAAGGCCAACTGTAGGCTATTTATCCATAGTATGATAGTTTATAGCATAAACTAGCCCCGTACGCCTTCAGATGAGATTAGATGAGATTAGATGGAGCAACAGTGGTTCATCTGAAGTCACTACGGGGCTAAACGTGAGCTACTCGTAAATCGGAATATCATACCGGTAAACAAGACTTACCTTAGGCCAATGTCTGCCATTCGTCTGTGAATTGTACGGTCACTGACTCCAAAAAGCCTGGCAATGTCGCGTACAGACAACCCCGATGATAAATAACCCTCAAGTGTCTCCACGGGCAGTACATACGAGGGCCTACCCACTGTCGTGGTGTTAGCTGAATGCAGCTGCGCAACATTCATGTCATGGACGACTTCATTCAACATGCGGAAGATGTCAGGGTTAACTTCTTCATCGGTCGATGCCGCAAACTCCGCCAAACGATCAACAACAGCCTCCACGCGGAAAAGTACATAATCAAGAGGAGCAGTGTCGGCCAGGTCAGCTATGGCGAACAATTCTCTGGCCAGCAAGGCTCTCTGATTCTGATTCTCAGGTAAGGTGACAGCCATTGTGCTCTTCTCTTCTGTGGTGGACTTTTCAACTTTGTCGCTTTTACCACGTCACGCGCGGTATCAACCAATGAAAATGCGTGGGGCATCAACCAATGAAAATGTGTGGGGCGAGGACAACATGCAAGACACGCCCCTATATTTGCATACATTACTGATAATCGGGGAAAGAATGAAAGCTTGAATGTGGAAAAGAAAGAATGAATGTGGAAAACAATGTGGAAAACAATGTGGAAAAGAAAGAATGAATGTGGAAAACAATGTGGAAAAGAAAGAATGAATGTGGAAAACAATGTGGAAAAGAAAGAATGAATGTGGAAAAGAAAGAATAAATGTGGAAAAGAATAAATACATATAGAAATGTATTGCGGTATACTGTGTGTATTTGTATGTGTATTTGTTCATACATTCATTTATGTGTGTATATATTTATTGTTAATTTTGTCAGACTTGGTCCTCCATAGTGAAGGTGAGAAAAAAACAACATCTTCGAAAGGCATTTTCTCTGCTTAGTGATTTCAGGTGTAGCAACTTTCAAATTCTCATGTTGTCTTCAATTTGTTTCCGATTTCAATGTATGACGCATCATTTGAAAGCTTACAATAGGTAGTTTAAGCACATGTAAAAACAGAAAAATGATTTCGCCTAGAGGTAGCCCTTTTCATTGTCAGTTGTCACATATGTAGGTCCATATATATATATATATATATATACATATAGGTTACATATATATATATATGCATTTTGGACACTGACAGAATTGTTGTTATTTTAGCTGTTTACCAAAACATATTCAAGTTGCAGTTATAGAATGCATATGGCCCTAAAGTGCAGACTAAATACCCTCTTTAACACTAGGAAAGCCGTGAGGTGTTAAACAGCACCAGTGAGTACAAAAAAAAATCTACCATTGCACTCGATCAAATGTCAGGACCCTCCTTTCATGACTTTTCCTAGATATGTGCGTTCTACCACCCAGCATCTTTACATTTTCAAAATCGAGTTAGTATAAAGCGATTTTGCAGTATTTCTGTGTGTGCCTGTGTATTTGCCTTGGGATTCGGCTGCCATCTTTTTCTCCAAGGCTGCAATTCTCTTTTATATCAGCAGAGGTAGCAAGGGGGCACACACTGTGCTCAACCTTCAGGCTTCAGTGCTGAATTAGATACAGTGGATAAGACTGATATTTGTAACATAATGTGTTTATATATAGGCTATATATAGCAATAGTGATACATAAGATATGTATATGTACAGACAGTTATGAAAATGATAAACTGTACAGTATGTCTCCCAATCCCTTCAGATTTGTTGGAGCTGATGTTTTTTTTTTCACCCAAGTTCCATGCAATAGTGATAAGATATTATGATATGTGTAGCCTATGTACAGTTATGAATGATACACTGCACAGTATGTACCTATCAAGCTGTGTGGTATTACATAGGTACCGCAGCAAAGTAGTTCATCAACGAATATTATATAACAAACAGATATTTATAATATTGTATATAATGTCTTTTTTGTATATCACTGTAGACCACGTTGTAGTAGTAGCCAATTGCAGAGTGTATTAATTATTTTGTTTGTTTGAATCCTCACTGTGTTCATGTTGTGCAGTGAACAAACAATTGTTGGGTGAATAAACTGTCTCTTGCAGTGAAATGTGTACATTTAAAATGATGTCGGCGATGATTATGCCTGTACAGCGCTGTCAATTTTCAAATAATGCTATAGGCTATATATATGAATGTTCAGTTGTGATATGAAGTAGCCAACAATTCTCATGTCGACCATGATAATAATAGGCTACAACAAGGTTGTACATAGATATACGCAGATTCATATTTGGATAGTTGATTTTGGCACCATTGTATAGTAGCCAATTGCAGAGAGTATAAATTATTTTGTTTGTTTACTGCACATTATAAATGAAATGAAAATAGCTGTTGTGAAAAGTGAAAATATAGTGTGTTCATGTTGCAGTGAAATGTCTTTACATTGATATATCAGATGTGATATTTCTACTACAAACGAACACAGACAGAGAGACAGATAATTCAAGTAAAAATTTTATTTACTTGCAATGTTCACGTCAATTTTTCCAAGTAAAAGTTGACTTTCTGAGGCAGTGAAATAATACATTATCAATACATGATATACTGGTGGCCTTTCCTGTCTGTCTTCACTAGATCTGTCCAATAAAATGAAAAATTATGAGTGGGACTGCTCAGAAAAAATAATAATACATTATATACTGTAGGCCTATTATAAATATCCGTTCGTTATATGATATTAGTTGATGATTACATAATGAAATGTAGGCTACTTCAATTACTTTGCTCCGCACAACAGAGAGAGTTGAGTAGCCTACAGCCTTTCTGGTGGGAGGTGAGGGGGGGATGGTAGAATGCTTTGTTTGCTGATCGGCAAGCAATCATCATGAATAAGATTACGCTCCCCCTCGCATGATCCATTCTCTTTAGAAACTAGTTATTCTTGTTTTTTTCAAAGGTGTAGGACGTGACTTTCATTCATACAATTCACCCCGTCTGTGTCACCCCGTCATATTTGGATAGTTGATTTTGGCACCATTGTATAGTAGCCAATTGCAGAGAGTATAAATTATTTTGTTTGTTTACTGCACATTATAAATGAAATGAAAATAGCTGTTGTGAAAAGTGAAAATATAGTGTGTTCATGTTGCAGTGAAATGTCTTTACATTGATATATCAGATGTGATATTTCTACTACAAACGAACACAGACAGAGAGACAGATAATTCAAGTAACATTTTTATTTACTTGCAATGTTCACATCAATTCTTCAAGTAAAAAGTAGACTTTCTGAGGCAGTGAAATAATACATTATCAATGCATGATATACTGGTGGCCTTTCCTGTCTGTCTTCACTAGATCTGGGAAAAAGGTGTCAAGAGCCTGGCAGACGGCCTTGTGTGACATCGCCCTCCAGCGATCCTTGTCCGTCAGTACACTCTTCTCCATGTTAAAATCTGCTGGTGCTGTTTCACACCTGATTGCGGTGGAATGAATGGCGATCCCATGGCTGTTCTAGTGTTAATGAGGGTATTCCTATCCAGATTGGAGGAAGGGTCTAGGAATTACAGCTCTTTAATATGTGGCCCCCTCTTTTTCAAGGGAAAACCAAAAGTTTAGCTTTTTCTGTGTTGACAACACAGCAAATAGGCTGATTATGCCATGATTTTGGCATTTGACATTTCAAATACCATTTACAGGCCACAGGATAAGAGTGCAGACGAAATTAAAATAGCTATTGAAAGGTAAGAGATTACAGATTTGAAAAGATCAGGTTTGTATTGTTACATTTAAAATATATAGGGGTGTAACGGTACAGACACATTTCAGTTTGTGGTTTTGAAGTCACGGTTCAGTACCTTTTCAGTACAGCAGTGTAAAAGTAAGTAAGTAAGTAAGTAAGTAAGTAAGTAAGTAAAGCTTTATTTACATAGCGCCTTTCTAACATGAAATGCAATCTTTTACTGAACAAAAAGTGCCTCTTCCTTTCTTAATGAAGTGCCATGGATAAGTGGTGGAAAGTGTTTGTGCTTGTTTATAAAGGGCTGGTAACATTTGCTGTCTGAAATGCGGACGAGAGGGAACTAGTAGGCCTACGTCATGTCATGAGTAATTCACTACGGTAATGTTACAGAGTTGGCTGGTTAACTAGCCAAACAAAGCCACATCTATGAACATGATTGTATTTGATTGTAATGAATAAGTATGTAATAATGATCTTGTATCACTAACGCAGCTCCACCTATGAGCGGCTGCAGCTCTGTACTGACCATTGTATCTAGCAGCTCTCTGCTTCATTCATCAATCACTCCCACTCCTACCGTCAGGTCGGCGCCTCCGTTGCTGTTCAAGCTAGTGTCGCTTTCCCAGTCTTTGTGTAATAAGTGAACATGTTGTAATGTTTGCCCTCTAGCACAGTTATAAACTTAATAAATGACTCGTGTTGTCTTCAGTCTCAGCACTGTGTGCGTTTATTGATCCGCCATTTTAGTTTCACGTCCCGTTTCACATCCTGTTCCCTGGTCTCGCGGGAATAGCTGATGTCTATCCTATGGCCAGCGGTGAGGTACAATATTATGTTTTATAGTATGTGCATGTGTGCGTGCGTGTGTATAAGCATATGGGTAAAAAAATATATACGGTGCCTTTTCCAAGCCATTTATTGTGTGTGTGTGTGTGTGTGTGTGTGTGTTTAAGCATATGTTGAGTGTGTATTGTGTGTGTGAATGTGTGTATTGTTGTTATTATCATTATTAATGTGTCTTTCTCCTTTGTTGCCTGTTAGTTCGTTTATATGTGTCTTGGTGGTTGGCCCCTTCCTCCTACTGTTATTCAAGTCAACGTTGTTATCCTCATGAGTATAACTATTACTATTTGTATTGTTTTGTTTTCTTTCATTGGTTACTGAATAAGAATGTCTTTTGTCTTTTTTTTCTAAATAAAATAAGAATATGAATAAGAATGTCTTTTTTTCTAAATAAAATTAGTCCCCTGAAGAAGGTGATGCTACAGCATACAATGTGATTCTAGAGAGTTGCATGCTTCCAACTTAGTGACAACAGTTTGGGGAAGGCCCTTTCCAGGTTCAGCATGACAATGCCCCCATACACAAAGTGAGGTCCATAATGACATGGTTTGCTGAGTTTGTTCTGGGAGAACATGACTGGCCTGCACACAGAGCTCTGACCTCAACCCCATCGAACACCTTTGGGATGAATTGGAACGCCGACTGCGAGCCAGTCCTTCTCACCCAACATCAGTGGCCGACCTCAGTAATGCTCTTGTGGCTGAATGGGAGCTGTTACGTACCGTGTTGGTGTTCTGTGTGTGTTTGTGTTGTAGCAGGCCTGCTGTTTGTATTGTGTTAGGGTTGCATACACGTAGGACATACCTGCTGTCTAGCACCCCAGTTTAGAGTGAGCACCACCCACTGTACTTTTGAGGTGCCTAACACCTGTAAAGGGGGGTTGGGGGTTATTATTTTGATTACTTTTATTTGGTGCCACTGTTAGTCCTCTCTGTTCCCTGTGTTGCTGTATCAATAAATATCAAGTTTATTGCAACCCTTAGTTTCCTGGTTTTTGTGTGACTGCACCCTCACTTGTCCAAGTTGTTGCTCTATGTTGCGCCCTTCTACCCCGAGTCACCAGGGGGCGTAACAGGAGCAAATCCCTGCAACCATAGAGTTCTAAAATTAGTAGAAAGTCTTCCCAGAAGAGTGGAAGTGGAAGCTGTTATAGCAGCAAAGGTGGGACCAACTCCACATTAATGCCCATGGTTCTGGAATGACAAGTTCAACAAGCACATATGGGTGTGATGTTCGGGTGTCCCAATACTTTTGTCCATATAGTGTATATGGAAACTTAATTATTTAAATATGTTATTGTTTATTCAGATTTACAGAATTGGAATGCTCTGCCCTTGGAACTTAGATCAGCTGGCTCGGTCGAGGTTTTAAAAAAAACAGCTTAAGGGGGTGTTCACACTTGACTTCTTTTTTTAGAAAAAAGCGCGGCCTTCAGCGCCTTTTTACATACAACCCTATGGGAAAAGGGAGAAAACTGCCGCTTTTAAAAAAAAAAGCCTTTTAAAAAGCGTGAGAAAAGCGCTGCTGCCGCCGCCTTTTTCAGTTGACTTTATTTAACTTTTCAGAAAGGCGCTGTGTGTCGTCAAGCGCCTTTCTGACAGCTGACCAATCAGGACGAGGAGAGTACGTATGCGTGTACCTTCCCTAGTAACCAACTTCCTAGCAACCGGTGCTCCAAGGCGTCAGACCCATCAAGATGTAGCACATGTTGTAGAATGTTGTAGATGTAGAATGTAGAACAACTCGTGATTGCTACTGTGTTTCATAACGTGGTTCCAGTGTTAGCAGCATTCGGCAGAAATCTTCATTTTCCGCAACACTGTTGCAAATATACCCAGTTCAACACAACACACCTTGCAAATAATATTTGTATATTATACCCAGCGAAAGACTTGGTAATAGTCGTAGCCTCGGGGAGTAAAAGGGAAGCCTGGTCTGCCTCTTAGACATGACATTGTAATGTAATGATTACAAAGATGCCACTTGAAATGCATGAAATCCAAGTTTATTACATATTCGTAAAAAAAAGTGCAACTTCTCTGCTTTCAGAAACTGTTTGAATTGTTTAGATTGGGCATATAGTTCATGAATTACGATAGTTTGAAGGAACGCTGTAGAATCCTGTCTGCGCCGGCAGCTCCGGTTTCGGAGCAAGACGCAAATCTATCGGCATTAGTCAAATACATGCTCACATCCAGTCATCCGCTCACTGCTCTCCATCAAAAATGGCACATCCATCAATAATATGACATTATAACAACTGCTCTGATTAGATTGCTTAGATTGTTTAATACATCAACGGGGGGAAAAGCGAGATGAACTCTGCGCGAGTATCATGCTTCCTCCATTGAACGGAAAGTCCTATCTATTCCATTCAAAGTGTTTTAGCCTTCCCCCTTTCCACTGGTAATAAGGAATTGGCAAGAATAGATCGATATCAATAGATCAACATAATGCAGCACTATCATGCACAGATCAGCCTTAAAACATCGTTAGATATATAACGGAGCGATGTATTTAACCAGCCAGCACGCCCACGTGGGTCCCATATGGTTTCAAGGTGGGCTAACCCATATGGGCCTTATGTCGGCAATGTTAGCGGGATCCACTTGGGTCCCAACTGGGATGCCCATGTGGGCTTTAGGTGGGTTCTACCTGAGCCCTAGGTGGGCCCCAACTAGGCAAGTCTATATGGGACCGAGGTGGGTCCTAACTGGGATGCCCATGTGGGCTTTAGGTGGGTTTTACCTGGGCCCTAGGTGGGCCCCAACCAGGCAAGTCTATATGGGACCGAGGTGGGTCCTAACTGGGATGCCCATGTGGGCTTTAGGTGGGTTCTACCTGGGCCCTAGGTGGGCCCCAACCAGGCAAGTCTATATGGGACCGAGGTGGGTCCTAACTGGGTTTGGTTGTGCAATGGTTCCTTTGATTTCTAATGTGGGTCCTAATAAGATTTAAATATAAATAAAATAGATTAAGCAGTATTTGACATGAACCGTGTTAATTCTTGTAAACACACCTAAAATAAAAATTGGGTATAACATTTTACACGTCTTAAGTTTTACCAGGATGAAAATAGACAATATATATTTTGACAAATTTATTAAAAACAATATTACAACAAGATAATAAAAATACAATGAAAATAACAATGCAGCAGTGTAAAGGTGCAGGAAAAGGCACACATCAAATGTACAGGTGTACATACAGTATATACATACAAATTGTACACTTAAAATAAAAAAATATTCCCACAATGCTCCACAGAGACTAATAACAGAACAAAATATAAGAATAAGAATGGGCGCTCTGGTGGCACAATGCAGTTTAGTTCGGTTCCTAAGTATTCCTGTGTTCAGGATACGGCAATTAACTCAGTGAGTTCAGTTCAGACACGTCCATACACTCAGTACACTCAGTGACTCAGTTCGGTTCGTTAGGTTCAGTTCAGTTCAGTTCTGTTCAGTACAGTACAGTTGAGTTGCAGTTACAGTAGTGTTCCTGAAGTGTTCGTATGTTCAGGTCACGGCCGTTCACTCAGTGACTCAGTTCAGTTCGGTACAGTTCCAGTTCGGTGGGGGTGTGGCAGGGTAGGGGGGGGGGGGGGGGGGGGGGCGGAGGTGGGTGGTTGGTGGTGATGGTGGGGGTAGTGGTGGAGTCACCACCCGCCACCCTGCCCCAAGCCTGCAACCTGCAACCTGCTGCCCACCGAGCAGTTGTACAGTTTAATGGCTGATGGGACAAAGGAGTTATTGAACCGCTTCGTACCTGCTGGCAGTGCGATGAGCCACCAGCTGTGGCTGCTCTTCCGCTCCGCGAGGATGGGGTGGTGTGGTGTGGTGTGTCCAAGCAGTGCAATAAAAAAAAAATCTTGGGCCCTCTGTGCGTGTCTCTTCAGCCTTTCGGTTTTAATCCCCAGTGACAGAACCAACCACAGGGCAGCATTGTAGAGAAAGAGAGACAGAGACGTTGCCTACTGGGTTGGTGCATCATCCAGTTGTAGAAGCTGTGTCTGAGGTCTAACTCTTTTTCCACCTCTATCGCGAGCTCCAGTGAACCACTTGGAGAGAGCCTTTTCTGCATCCTTGTGGTTGGTTTCTTGAGTGAGGGCATTTTTCTTTAGTCCCCCTAATAGAAATGACAAGAGGCCAACTGTTAGAAATTATAGCATTATGGAACTTTCTTGAGTGACATCAGTTTAAATGTTTTGAAGATTTGTTGTGCCCCGTTTCCATTGCTGTATATACTGTCTTTGCTGTGGCATACCTTCTATTGGTATACATCAAATGTGTTGCCAAATAAAAAATGTAAAAGTTAGACTGAGCAATTCAACACTCAAACTTACCATATGACATCATAAAGGCGCATTTCTCTGAACTTCCTCTTGCTGTGACGTCCATGAAGGTTGAACTGGACTGCCAGATCATTTGAGAGGAGGTACGGCATCATTCTTCTGGTAGCATCATCCAGTGAAGTACCTCCGATATCTCCAACCATGGCAACCTGAGTGTATGGGGGGGAAAAATCACAGGAAGGAAAAGCTGTAAGTGAACAGCAAGATATACATTTCAAGCAGTCATTCTATCTTTAAACACACTTATGTCCCCATTCTACCAGTTTTCAGTGGGACGTCTGCTCCTGCAGGTGGTTCCAGCTACGACACAGCCTTGCCCCATTTCCCCCAACTCACATGTACAAACACAATACAAGCAAATTTTCAAGTGAATAAAAGATTCAAACTTACAACTCCAGACATGAACGCAGAGTCACTCAGCTTCTCGTTCATGGAATCGACGTCTTCATTCGTTTTCAGTGGGAAGTCTGCTCCTGCAGGTGGTTCCAGCAACGACACAGCCAGAGGCGGAGCCTGTTGCTTCAGCACCAGGTTCAACATAGTCTTTATCACTCGTATGTCTTCGGCCTGTTTCTCCATATCCTCGGCCTGTTTCTCCATGTGGTCTATCAGGCTTCGATAAACTGTTGGTCCAGGGCAATTGGGACAGGTCGGACCCTGGCTTCCACTGGAGTGCCTCACTCGGTACTCACTTGCACTGCTTGGACTCTGGCTTCCACTGGAGCGCCTCATGCTCGGGGACTTCCTCACACCGATTGGACTCTGACGTCCACTGTGGTGCCTTTTGGGGGATGCACTTGGGGGGACAGTGGAGTGCCTCCCTCCCTGGGAGACACTAGGCGTAAGTCCATGGGGGGGTTTAGGGGGCAAGTCATCCTCACCACAAGAGTCAGATTCGTCTTCACTTGAATGACGCTGGTATTTGCTTGATGGCCTATTCAGATAAAAGCATACATTTTAGCACATTAAACATGAAACATGAAAAGTTAACTTAAGGGAGCACATCAGCCATTTTCAAACTTGTAATTACTAATACTCAGATGGCTCAATTTCTGTCTACTAGTGACATAGTGTGTAGACAGAAATGGTGCCTGAGCATTAGTGAGGACTAAATAGCCAATTGTACATATTAGCTGTAGATCAGCTAGTATGAAGCTGGGCTGATATGAAGATAGGTTGAAAATGGGTGAAGTGGTCCTTTTAAAAAGGTACCTACAAGTGAACCCACTGGAAATTTGGGCTGGGACGCTAACAATTTATAAAAATCAATATATTGTTAGAGATATACGTACTTTCGTTTTCGCTTGCTTGGCGTTTCACCGTCCGTCGTCAGATCAGCTTTTCTCTCTGTATCTAACCCAGACCCGTCACCAGGGCCCAGTCTTAGGGTGGGCCAATGAACTGCATGGGGGGGCACAATTATTATTAACTATTTTATATAATCCGATATGCTATGGTATTCGTCATGCAACACTGACACATGCATAGTAGGTTGCAGAGGCTAAATTGGACACTTAGCCTACCGATGAAGACTAGACCTAAAATTATCAGAATGCAGCAAATAACATAACAATAAACACAGGTGAAGCTGGTTTATTACAAGGCCTTGTCGACCCGAGTAGGCCTAAGCTAAAATTATTTGAATGCAAGTTACTTTATAGCGTGGAGAGGCCAAGTTGTGCATTACAATGCGCACAGGTCAATAATTGGCACCAACACGGCACACTTACAAGAACAATAATTAAATAAATGCCAGGGATAGCATACGTAACTAAAATTAGGAGACTGGCACGCAATCAGTGCACTTCCAAAAGGTATTCATAGCTTTCATGTGACGTCACAGCATAGTGGAAACGCCCACCTGACGGGCAAAAGGCACTTTTTGCGGGCAAAACCCACGGGCAAAACCCACTTTTTGCGGGTTAATAACTTTGATTTCCCGTGGGTTAGGAAAATAATTCCAACGTGTCCGGATAGAGTAGAAGACAGGGAATCAAACACTATTTGAATGGAGTCGATCCTCCACTCCTATCACCGTGGACACAGCAAGGAGCGAATTCCCGGATATAAATATTCCCTCGCCTCGCTGACAGCGGGAGTTGGGAGTTTCGTCCAGCAGCCGGTGAACGCCCGGTTGATCGAGTTTCATATTAAAAGTATATCTTCTCGGGGTGTCAGCGCGGTGGTTAAGGGCTATCTTGATAGTTCTTCATGAGTGAGGTGGTCTAAATAGTAGGCAGCCATGTTGAGCGATGTTGCTATGATACTTTTTGCCCGTCAGGTTGGTGGTTGCTAGGGAAGAAACCACGTGACTGAAAGCTATGAATACAGTATGACCGACCGATCGTGTGATCATCACATTAAAACCACCCATCTACAGCAAATAGGATCAGCCAGATCCTCATCATTGAACACGTTATACACAAAGCACATTAAATATAGCATAACCGTGCAAACAGCTCATCTCTCCAGTTGGAAAAGCTGTCGAGAATACAACTAGCAAAGCATCACCACGGCGGGTGCTCACACACACACACACACACACACACACACACACACACACACACAGTCACACACACACACACACACACACACACACACACACACACAGTCACACACACACACACACACACACACACACTATTAACTTACCCTGAATTCGCACTCTCGTCTCCTCCCGGCTCAGAAAAGAAGGAGGCGGCGTTTTGTCAGTCTGTTTGGTGGCTCGAAAAGTGACAAAACTGTCTGAACAACGTGTGCAGTAAAAAGAAAGCTTCGTTGTGATATGGCACGAAGAAGCCCAGTAGCCTCGACACGCGCCTCAGCATGGCCCCGCGCGTTCTCCACCTCTGTCAACACCGTTAGATTCTAACCGCTCTGGATATTTAAATCTTCAACAAAGAGGATAGGGTCGCGCAATTGGTCGATGACCAGCCAGTTCCCTCCCCCCACCTCTCTCTCTCACTCACTCACACACACACACACACACACACACACACACACACACACATACACACACACACACACACACACACACACACACACACACACTACTAACTAACTAAAGTACATTTACTTAAATGAGTACTAACCCCTAGAACAACATTGGGCTCACCTGGTACATTGTAATACATTTCTATAGATGATATTGATCTCATATAATCCACAAACTCTCGACTGTCGTCATGACCAGCCAGTTCCCTCCCCCCACCTCTCTCTCTCTCTCTCTCTCTCTCTCTCTCTCTCTCTCTCTCTCTCTCTCTCTCTCTCTCTCTCTCTCTCTCTCTCTCTCTCTCTCTCTCTCTCTCTCTCTCTCTCTCTCTCTCTCTTTCTCTCTCACTCATACAGGTCACCGAAATTCAAACTCACTGAGTTTGAATAACAATGACATTGGCTTCACATGTATTCTAGAGAAGCTATTTTGCATCTGTATGCTGTAGTCGTTGCACCCTATGGTTGTACACCCCCCCCCCACACACACACCGTTTTGTAAGCCCACACACATGATAAATAAATTAGACTTGGATGAATTTAGTGGTATTTTAACAAAGGTCAACAGTTGACTGATGTATGTTGAAAATGGAGAGAGATTTTAGTTGTATGGGAGTATGTTATTACAATTTAACTTATACAATTGGTGGGCTGAATTTTGTCTCCCTTCTATTGAGACATATTTAGATTGTGTCAAAGGTTATGTGAAAAAAATCAATCATAATTGTTTTCTTTTGCCTAAATAAAGAAGAAGTTGTCCATTTACTTCCGGCGCCCTGAGGGGCAAAAAATCATATCCGCCATCCGTTGGCCATACATTGACACACATTTAGAATTTAAAATGTTGCTCAATATTACAATAGAGCAGGCCAGGCCGAATATGGCTGACCTAGATGGCCTAGAGCAAGAACAAGAATTCTAACAATTGACTGTGAAGTTGATTGCATGGCAGAAAAATAAATTATTATTAATTATTATTATCTGGGTTGATCATGTTCAACCCAGATTTGACTCAACAATTAAGGGAATGAACTCGTTCTCATGCTATTCAACAAAAATGTGGAATGCCCTACCCAAAGGAGTAAAGGAGTGTAAAACTCTACTCACTTTCAAAACTTCGAAAATGGCCCCCTGTCAAAGTCTTAACTTAACCCCCCCCCCTTCCAACCCATGCCAGTGAGCCCACATGTAGACCACGTGGGAACCACATGGGCTTGCCCACTTCCAACCCATGACAGTTAGCCCACATGTAGACCACGTGGGAACCACATGGGCTTGCCCACTTCCAACCCATGACAGTTAGCCCATATGCAGACCATGTGGGACCCTCATAATTTGCCCAGTTCCAGCCCATGCCCACTTGGTACCCAAGTAGCCCGCATTGAACCCATATGGGTCCCACGTGGGCGTGCTGGCTGGGGGAAAGGCTGACTGACGCGGGGCTCATACAATCTCCGCATTTGTTATAGATACGAGTGCTCCGGTGTCTTGCTGGTAGTCAAATATATTTATTTATATATACTGCATATGGATGTTACGTGCCTGTTACCTGCCGCTTTCAGTTCTAGTAGTTTAGATCTCGCAACCAGGGAAACGCCGACATGTGTTAAAGGGAGCAAGACGCGAATCTACCGGCATTTGACTCATGAGTGAACAGCGAAAATGGCTGGACGGCACAGCTTGGGATTCCATTGAAGTTACAGGGAACTATGTGTGAAAGAGGCTTAAATGTTGAAATAACAGTAATACAATGTTCATTGATAAAATGACATAAGGGATGGAAAGGGGTTTTAGAAGGGGGATGATGAAGCGTGCTGGACTGAGGAACAGCATATAGGCACAGGACATTGCATAGTCGTAGCCTCTGGGAGTTAAAGGGAAGCCTTGTCTGCCTCTTAGACATGACTACATCGTAATGATTACAAAGATGCCACTTGAAATGCATGAAATCCAAGTTTATTACATATTCACCTAGTATTTGACTGACTGTCAGTCACGAATGGTCCCAGTATTGTGGCTTCAGTTGGGTTGTAATTGTGCTTGCTGCAGAGCACGATATGTTATTTCTGATATTTTTGTTTTAATCCTGTTCTTTTACCAACTGTTAAGACAACAATAAAGTAAACTAGTTACTTTAGCTAGCTAAATATATTGGCCCCCCCAAATCATTTTACAACTTGTTATAATTATGTTACGATGTTTCTCCGCATTGAAGGTATATAAGCAACGCAGGGTGCGCTCGTAAATTCGCTCTGAGAGTGCCGGAGCGCACACTGGGTTCAACGTCATAAAGGGACCAGGTAATTTGATTGGACAAGAGGCATTCCATGAGTGCTGATCAGATTTCCAGGGCGAATTTGCGAACGCAGCTAGCGAACAGAAGACGAAAAAACCGTCAGATCAGATATATAAACAGGTTATTTTGATAAACTGGACACATTTTGGGAATATATATGTGTGACATAAGGCACTCAAGGCCCCGAATGGTTGCGGCTAATCAGTAGATGAATTCACTGCAAGACAACGGCACCTTTTTGTTACACAAGGTGAGGTCCTCGGGACTAAAGTAAAGGGTTCGTGTATGAGGGAGGGAGACATGAAACCAATTCATCAACCATAGAAGGATTGTTTACGGTGTAATAGAAAAATAGTTTATATATATTTATACATCTATATTTAAAAACTATTACTTTATATAAAAACACCATACAAAACAAGCACTTGCAGTAAGACAAAAACACGAGGGTAGGACGACTGGCAGTAGAGAGGGATACTACTACCCCGATGGACAGGTACACCAGTGAATCTGTGACATGAACACACACACCACAAAGACACGGTAGACAGTGGGCTAAGTGTTCCCCAGTGATTAATCACACCAAACATGACACGCACACACAACATGCAGTGCAATGAGACCAAACCCAGGAACCCCGACTACCCTCTCCACGCCGGCGCCCCCCACTCAAACCAAAGAACAGAAAAACAATAACGAGACTAACATATAAAAACGACCAGTTAGTTCATGTCTGGTAATAAATAACACGTCAGGTGGGCTTATCCACTACACAATATAGTTTGTTTTCATTACGATACACCTTGGATATGAGCAAAACAGCAGCTAGCAATCCTGAGTCCCCGGCAGCTATCGGCTGGCCCGCTGTACTGATACCACGTAGGTCAGGCTAGACCCTCACGTCTCCCTTCCTAGTACGCTAGCACCACTGGGCAACCACTCCGATCTACACCACCTGTGGGAACTTCAGAGCTCCAGAGGGGATAAACCAACTCAGACAGATCTGCCTACAGTGCGTGTTCCTGGTCCTTAAATGCACATATCCACCCAAATTTCCTCTCTAAAGTCCCGCCTTGAGTGGAACTAATTGGCTACAGGTGGTACCTGTTACATATGGTTACTTTCTCGCCTGAAAACATATTAAAACTTCATAAAATGACATGTTAACACTTGTATTGCCAAAATTACAGCTTTTAGCCAATGGAGGTTTAAAATGGACGATTTAAATTGCCCGCTGCTAGCCGGTGCAAAATGCATTCTGGGAAAAAGGCAGTGAAGGCTGCGCTTTTTTCCCATGGGTTGTATGTAAAAAGGCAGTGAAAAGGCGCTGAAGGCAGCGCTTTTTTCTAAAAAAAGAAGTCAACACCCCCTAAGACTGTCTTGTATCGACAGGCTTCTGGATAGCCCCTAGGGCCTGTCTGTCTCTCTGTGTCCTGTTGATGTTGTTGTACACTTGTTTGTTACTTGTTCTTATTTTCACTTGTTTGCCTGTTTTAACCTGCTATGACTTTCGCTCTTTTATTAATACATTTTACTTACTTACACCATCTATAACCTCACCCTGCACCAGATCGGACATCAGCTCCAGTCTATGTAAGGGAACCGACAACCCTAATCCCTGATCCAAAACACTCCTGTGTGTGTCTGTCTGTCCCCGGCAAGAAAGGAACACTGACTAACACAAATGATTCAGATGCCCCCAATGTTCCTCAGGATCTTCACAGGAACCTTTTCATCAGCCCCCCCCCAGAGATACAAGACCCTCTGTGATAAAAGGTGCGCAATCTGAATAATTTAGTGTCTTATCATTCAGTCTATTGCGTTACTACCTCATAACTTAGGCTAAATGCAGTATTTCTTTGTAATGTTCGATAGTAAACAAACATTTGTTTGCTTTTCTCGCGTCTTGGGGAGTGACGTCAGTGCTCACGTTTTCAACACGAGGTTGCAGCAGAATCGCTCACGTGTATCACCACGCTGATTGCACAGTGTAAACAGAAGCGTAGCCTACACAATGGAGCGAGAACAGAGATATGCGTTAAATAGCTGGAAATATAAGAATTATTTTGAGTTTGTGTCAGCAAAGGATGACAAGAACATAAATGTCCGTTGTACACTCTGTGCTGGCAAGAAAATATTGTCCTGTGGTAAAAGCCTGAATGGTCAGGGTAGGTTTTAGGTTTTGTGAAACCACTCCTTGCTAGTTACTGTTAAATAAAGATTATATTTATTCTATTGTTTAAAAACAAGTATTTATGTTGGGTGAGGCAAAGAAAGACTCTTTATTTTGTTGTTTTAAGTTATTGTTTAAAGTTTAATTATGTAATTTAAGTTACTGTTAAAATAAAGTGAGTTTTGGCAAAACCAGTTTTCATTTTTATGTTGCGGGGGGGGGGGGGGTCGGGTGCCTAGGCAGCTGCCAATAGTAACTAAAAAAGTAACTAGTAATCTAACTTAGTTACTTTTAAAATCAAGTACCGTATTTTCCGCACTATAAGGCGCACCGGATTATAAGGCGCACCTTCAATGAATGGCCTATTTTAGAAAATTTTTCATATACAAGGCGCACCGGATTATAAGGCGCACCGGATTATAAGGCGCACTGTCGTTTTTTTTTTGGGACTGGGGTTGCGTTATGCATCCACTAGATGGAGCTGTGCTAAAGGGAATGTCAACACAACAGTCAAATAAAGTCACACTTTATTAAGCGTTCTTAAACGTTGTTCAACGTTCAAACGTTGTTCAAACGTTAATGTGCATATTAACAACATTAACAATATTAACAATAACATATTAACAATATTAACAATATCTCCCAAACAATATAACAACAAGTTCACTCTTCTCCCAAACGTGGAGGGGAAGGTTTCTTTGTCTTTGTAGACCTCAAGCTTCACATTCCAAAGGCATGGGTGTTCTACAATGACATGGAGACATAACAATATTAACAATAACATATTAACAATATTAACAATATAACAAGTTCACTCTTCTCCCAAACGTGGAGGGGAACGTTTCTTTGTAGACCTCAAGCTTCACATTCCAAAGGCATGGGTGTTCTACAATGACATGGAGACAGAGGGATGAGATGTTCATTAATTCAATTCAGTCAAACATTCAAACTTTATTTCAGTAAACACGTAGTAAAAGAAACAGTCTGATACCACTAAATCAAACGTTAGTGCATAACTCAACATTGTTCAGTTATGTATAACACGTAAAGCTCACTTTTTCAGTTCATTCGTCTTCCACGAATCCCTTGAATTCTTCTTCTTCAGTGTCCGAATTGAACAGTTGGGCGAGTACGGGATCCAATATGCCCTGCTCCCTCTCGTCATTATCTGAGTCAGTGTCGCTGCTGTTGAATGAATGAATGAATGAATGAATGAATGAATGAATGGTCTTTATTGTCATTGCTATAGTACAGGTACCAAACAACGAAATTTGGGAGGCGGGGCTCCCCTGGTGCTAGGAAAGAAAAAAAAACAAGAAGGGAAAGGAGCTGGTTTACATAAATAAAGGCTATGTACACTATCCACTATACTATACTATACCTGTTGCCTGGCAGTTCAGTGATTATTCCTGCCTTCGTGAAAGCTCGGACCACAGTTGAGACTGATATATCAGCCCAGGCATCCACGATCCATTGGCAGATAGTGGCATAAGTCGCCCGGCGCTGTCTCCCCGTCTTGGTGAACGTGTGTTCGCCTTTTTTGATTGATTGAAAACTTTATTAGAAGATTTGCAGAAGTAGGTACATGAAAATACATATTACATATACTGATTCTCAATTCATCGTTACCTTCTGTCATCCACTGCTCCCACGCAGCTCGCAGTCTAGATTTGAACGCCCTGTTTACACCAATATCTAGCGGCTGGAGTTCTTTAGTTAATCCACCCGGAATGACGGCAAGCTCCGAATTAGTTTGCTTCACTTGTTTTTTGACAGCATCGGTGATATGGGCCCGCATGGAGTCGTAGATCAATAGAGACGGAGCTGTGTGGAAAAAGCCACCCGGTCTCTTGACGTAAATTTCTCTCAGCCACTCGCTCATCTTTTCCTCATCCATCCATCCCTTCGGGTTAACTTTGATGACGACGCCGGCTGGAAAGTTTTCTTTTGGCAAGGTCTTCCTCTTGAAAATAACCATGGGTGGAAGTTTCTGGCCATTAGCCTGGCAGGCGAGAACTACAGTAAAGGATGACTTCTCATTCCCTGTGGTGCGTATAGACACCGTACTGGTTCCCGTTTTCTCCACAGTGCGGTTCACAGGAATATCAAAGGTGAGTGGAACCTGATGAGAGATGAGATGAGATGAGATAACGTTTATTGCCATTTATGCATACACATTAAGCATACACATATAGGAATTTGATTTGGCGTTACAGTAATAGCATTTCTAAATGCAATGCAAACAAAACAACACAGGTCCATATCAACCTCGTCCATGTTGGTGATGTGCTCTGGCAGGATCTTCTTTTCAGTTATCTTCTTTTCGCAGTATGCGCGGAAAGTGACCAGCTTTTCTTTATAATCGTTTGGCAGTTGCTGCGAGACGCTAGTTCTTGCGCGGATGGAGAGTTTACGTCTTTTCATAAATCGAAAGCACCAAGAAGGACCCCCTCGAAAATCCTCGATGTTCATGTCTCGTGCTAGCGCTGTTGCCTTCATTCGAACTGTGACTGTAGAGACGCTTCTACTTGCTGCTCTCTGTTCAATAACCCACTGTTCGAGTTGGTCCTCTAACTGTGGCCATCTCGCTTTGTTCCCTCGGAAACTTTGCTTAGTCTTCTTTACTTGGCGCAGGTCATCTTCTTGCTTCCTCCACTTCCTTACCATTGATTCATTAATGTTGAATTCCCTCGCTGCTGCTCTATTCCCATTTTCTACTGCGTGACTGACAGCCTTGAGCTTAAACTCTGCGTCGTAAGCGTGTCTCTTGACAGGAGCCATTTTGTCGTCTTCTTTATTGGTGTGGGACTGTGAGTAAGCACCGGTGTTTACAGATTACCGTAATGCTGCAAGCGGTGCGGCTTTGCAGTTTACCAGTCGTACTGAAACATTTTATTATTATTAAAAAAAAAATATTGGTCATGTAATTTTTACATTTTGATCCATATATAAGGCGCACCGGCTTATAAGGCGCACTATCGTTTTTTTTTTTTTTTTGGGACTTTTAAGTGCGCCTTATAGTGCGGAAAATACGGTAATCAGTAAAGTAACTAGATTACTTTTTAAAGGAGTAATCAGTAATCAGTAATCAGAATACTTTTTCAAAGTAACTGTGGCAACACTGCTTATCATACACTCAGGTTTCAAGTCAAATTCAAGACCTTTTTAGACCTTTTTTAGACCTATTTGAATATAATTTTAGACCTATTCGAGACATGATAGCTTTTTGTCATCCTCGAGGTGATGAAATTAGGGATTCGTTGAAGTCATTTATGATGACATCTGCCCCGGACTGGCCTTCCTTCTAACAGAGTTGATCTGTAGTCTTTATTACCCTAAAGGTAAACTAAGATACTGAGGCTAGAGGCGGAGAGATTCACCCTGCTGTTCACTGTCTTACTTGCTTCCTCCTATTGTCATATCCCACAAATAAGCGTCAATAATAGCACTTAGAAATCATAGGCACATAGGTCCCTGTAGTTAATGACAGCTCTGATATTTTGTTAGGCTAGGCTAACCATTTAGTAGTAACTATAACGTGCATTGAATCTAATGTTTTACAGTTGACAAGAAGGGTACAAGGGACCTTTGTTACATAGGGAATTCCTAATAAATGCTGTGCCTGTCTCTAAATCCTGCAACATAACCTTCTACCAAGAACCTTCTGACTGAACGAACCTATTGCTTACTATAGCTTATTAACCTTTGAACCTAGTTATAATTTTACCCTCGCCTTAAGCATGCCTGTCATCAAGACCCTCACTAGCGCCACCTAGGGGCAAGGCCAGGTAGTGGAGCAGCGAAAGGTCAAGACTCAAGACAACCTCTCTAACTCAGCTTCCAATCGATTGCCTACGGTCATGCCGCATGACATCAATGGTTGCAGAGTCTTCCCGCTGCTAGAGAGAGTTCATACAAGGATATTGAGTCCTTGTAATACCTTAATCTAGTAACCTGTTAATCCCTGATATCCAGTTCACCTATTATAAAGTAAATCCAACCGATCATACGATTGATCTACCCATTATAGAACTGGATACCTTATAGGCTTTGACCCACCCTTTCATAGGATCAGAGGCCTCTAAACCTCTCCTCGGGGACCACCAGCCATTCCACATATTTGATCTGTTCCACCACCAGCACAACTGATTCAACTAATCAAGTACAAATCATAAGAAGGTTGAAAACCACTGCTCTAAACCATAACCCGGCCTTGACCAACCCTCTCAGAGGGTCACGGCTACCTTAAACCCTCTCAGCGGGTCATGGCTACCTTAAACCCTCTCAGAGGGTTACCATGGCTACCTTAAACCCTCTCAGAGGGTCACGGCTACCGTAAACCCTCTCAGAGGGTCATGGCTACCTTAAACCCTCTCAGAGGGTTACCATGGCTACCTTAAATCCTCTTAGAGGGTCATGGCTACCTTAAACCCTCTCAGAGGGTCATGGCTACCTTAAACTAGTGATGGCAGGTGAAGCCGATGCTTCGGAGCGTTTGTCGAGTAACAGAGGCAGATTTTTGTGAAGCGCGTAACGAGGCGTGTGTTGATGACGTATATGGTAAGAGCGAAGCTTCGCCTTCCGGCCGTACCACGTGACCGATTCGGGAAGTGGCTCATTTTGGAATGTGCTACCGTTATACGAAACAGCGCCCCCTCCGCCTCCTCCTCCTCCTCCTCGTCATCACAACCCCCCATATCAGAAGCTTCGCAGCCTGTGACTCAAGGTAATGTATACTGGATACATTCTAATTGTCTTATTGTATATATTCACTGACACTGACAGCCTGTTTGTCTGTTTTAGGTAACAAACTGTGGCGTCGTTTAGACACCACAGTCCTGCAGGCGAGGACCCAAAATGTAACTGCAGACGCAACAGTGGAGGTCCATACCGACCTGGCTGAACCAAACATCGAAAGGATGCAGAACCCCCTACAGTATTGGGAAGAACACAAACATGTGTATCCTAATTTGTATAAACTTGCCGTTAATTATCTATGTACCCCAGCTTCATCTGTGCCCTGTGAAAGGATATTTTCAAAAGCAGGTGAAATCGTCTAAAAAAAAAGAAACCGCCTGAAGCCCAGCACTGTGGAGAAATTGTTATTTTTAAATAAAAATGAATAAATGAATAAAAACATTTATTCAATTCAAAGCTTCACACACCAAAGCCACGGTGTCATCATCACTCTGCCTGCTAGACATTTATTGTCCACTTGATGGCGCAGTAGAGCAAATGAAGCAACACAAAGCTTCGGTCCATGTGTGACGCAATTTGATGGAAAGCTTCAACAGTTCAAGAAGCTTCATCTCGCCATCACTACCTTAAACCCCCTAACCCTAACCCTTAAACCCTCTCTGGTAATTCTTCAATGCACCCTGATTGAATTCACCCTTCTAAATCTTTTATTTTTTATTTTTAAAAATATTTTATTCTCCTTGGAATGATACATGCACTCCATACACCGCACAGTCGCATGTAATTCCAAGTTTATGAATTGTAAAACATCTGTAACATCTGTAATCAAGACACCAGATGTTTCAATTCATAAATACCCTATTATAATATTATATTATATATATATTGTGACGCCTCCCACTCTGCCTGCATATTGGCTGTGGCTGGAGCCTGGGCAGAGTGGGTGGGTCGTTAGGTTGAGTGGTGTCACCTGGGTTTGGGGAGCTGGGGATGTATATATGAGAGGGGTGTCCTCAGCTCTCGCTCTCTCTTCCTTATGATTTGGGTTCTGTTGGTAAGGTCTCTGGGTACCTGGTTTTTGGGGCCTTTTAGTTTTACACTACATACGTTCATACACCTTACACATACAACATACATTATACAACCATTCACTCATGGCATACACTACTGATTCTTATCCATAATCATATACATGTTATTTAGTTTATTTTGGTTCATTTAAGTAAATAAAACTTTAATTGTATCATTTAAACGCATGTGTGGACTCCCTTATTTGTTACTACCTTCGGGTGTGTAACAAATTGGGGGCTCGTCATTTTGTGTTGGACCTTTTTAGGGTTTGCTTGGTTTGTTGATTGATTCTTACTGGCAATTTTGGTTTGGGTTACTGTGAGAGTTGTTTGGCTCTCTTTGGTTTTGGTTTGCTGTTTGGTTAATTGATTGGTTAATTAGTAGGTTAATTGGTTGCCAGTGTTGGGAGTTTCACATGTGTTCATTTGTTCTCCTCTGTTTGTTTTGTTGGAGTTTGGTTGTGGAAGAGTAGATTGTTTGTCCCCAGATTTCCTTTAGGTTTGAGGTTGTTGGACTGCGATACTGGGTTGGGATAGTCAGTGTACTTGGTAGGAACCGTTAAATCCCCTGTTAGGTATAGATAGGCTTGTTCCCAATAGGGGAATTTGTCTTGGGTGGTTTAGTGTGGCTGCAACCGTGGGTAGAGCATTTGTCTCAGGGGCACGTCCATGGTCCAGGAGGGGGCGCTGTTTTGCAGTGTTCTCTTCTGCCCACTGGGATTTAGTGCATAAATACCTCCCACCAGTAGCGACACGAAGACTAGGGTTTGAGTTAGTTAGTTAGGTAGTTATTTTTAAGTTAGGGCTGGGGAAGTTCCAGGTAAAGTGGGCTGTCTGTCTTATACTTGGTTATCGCAGTGTTAGGGTTTGTGATTTAGTTTTTTTTTCTTTGGTTGCATAGGTTACTATGGCCTCAATTATAGAAGAGTTTGTGAGGTCCCCATCAGTAGAACTATTGGATCGGTGTACTAAGGACCAGTTGTTGTCTATTGCGGAACATTATGAGATTGAAATTCCTAGTAAAAGACTAAAGGAAGATGTCATGGCCAGTTTAAAATCTGGGTTGGTAGTGGGAGGTGTTCTCAAACCAACGGAGGAAGTTCAGTCTGGTGTGTTCACCACGTTAACGTTTGAACAACAGAAAGAGCTTTTGATTTTGAAGCAAACACAGACGCAGTTACAGTTGGAATCTACGCAGTTACAGTTGGAATCTACGCAGACACAGTTGGAGCTTGAAAAAATCAAACAAAGGACTGAGCTTGCTAAAGTAGATTTAGAACACGAGAAACTACGTATGATCAGCGAGGGTAGGCTGCCCAGGTCATCGGAGGATGGGGTCGACCTGTTGGGGGCAGCTACAGAGAGTGATTTAACGAGACGGTTGCGTCTGCTTCCACCATTTAATGAAGATGACCTAGATACATTCTTTTTATTATTCGAGCGTTTGGCGGACGGTAGAAACTAGCCTGATGAGGATCGTGCAATACTGTTACAATGTGTGTTTACCAGTAAAGCCCAGAAAGCTTACTCTGCGTTGGGTCCCGCTGATTGTAAATTAGGGAATATTGCAGGAATTGGATAGACTACTGTTATAATGTGTACACCTGCATTCGCCCTGCTCAGGACTTGTTTGATTATTGTCATTTTGCAGAGTTATTTCATTAAAGAAGTGAATGAACAAATGGAATATCGTTCTTATTTATAATCAAACAACGTGATGCAGTCAAGCAGACAAACCAACAAAGAAGACGCATGTATCCGCGAACGACTCACACGGACATCGGCAAATAACGCCACCCGGGAATCTGAATACGGACATGTCGTCAAAGAATATAACTGGTAATTAACAGAATATTTTTTTGGGGGAGTAGCTGTACTAATGGCACCTGTAATAGTGGATTGCCCGATCGAGGGCTGTGACTATGTAGCCAGACATGAAGAGGCAGCAGTGGTAGTGGCCATGCTGAACATACATGCAACAACACACACTGCAGTCCCCAGAGCGCCGAGCAACAGTAAAATGGAGAAACTCAGGCGCCCCTCTATAGCACTGGCCGGGACGGCAGAGACTTGGTCATACTTCGAAACCCGCTGGGGCGAATACAAGAGGGGCACTAAGCTGGTCGGACCCGACATCGTCACACAGCTCCTAGAGTGCTGCGAGGAGGATCTGAGGAAAGACCTCACTCGCGCTGCAGGCAGAAGCCTGGTAGACAGCGATGAGAGAGAGGTCCTCGCGGCCATGAAGGCGCTCGCCGTCCGTGCGGAAAACACCATGGTGGCTCGGGTGGCCCTATCTAACATGCGACAGGGACATGAGGAGCCCATCCGATCATTCCACGCCCGCTTGAAGGGGCAGGCAGACACTTGCAAATATGAGATGGACTGCACTAAGGCGGGGTGTGATCAAATCAATAACTTCACAGAGGAAATATTACGTGACGTGATCGCCCGCGGCATCGCGGACCAAGAAATACAGCTCGACCTGCTTGGCGAAAAGAACCAGGACATGCCATTAAAGGACATGATAGAGTATATCGAAGCCAAGGAGTCCGGGAAACGCTCAGCATCGCGCCTACTCGACCCTCAGAGCACAGACATGATCAGTAGTTCATATAGGCGAGGGAAACAGCAGGACCTTCGCACCAAAGGGGCCGCCAGGTGGGAGACACCGAAGGCCAAGCCTGACGGAGCATGCGTTTACTGCGGCGAGATGGGCCACGGAAAAACGCCCATATGGCGCACCAGACGTGACGAGTGCCCCGGCTATGGCAAGACATGCCGGAAATGTAGCCGCCAAAATCACCTTGAGAAGGTCTGCCTGGGTAGCCGGCCGGCCAAACCCCCACCTGAGAAGACAGATGTGGTGGGCGACGAGCAGGCGGCAGCCTTCGTCGAGCTGTGCACGCTCACCGTGGCCAGCGCGGATGACAAGCTACACACACTTCCCCTCGCTCACCACCTATACGACGATATGTGTGACAAGTGGATGAAGCGTACATCCAACCCGCAGCCTTACATCAACCTCTCCCTCACCGTCGAACGTGAGGATTACAGAGCACTGGGATTTGACCTCCTGAAACGCACCCGCGCAGTGACCCTGCCTGCCATGGCCGACACGGGCTGCCAGAGCTGCCTGATCGGTATCAAGGTCGCCCAACACATGGGGTTGAGTACGGAGGACCTCATTCCCGTATCCATGACCATGAGGGCGGCGAACAACGAGGGAATTCGAATTCTTGGTGCCGCGGTGGTCAGGTTCGCCGGTGACAGCAACGACGCTCGGAGGTTGGAGACACGCCAAATTGCATACGTGACGGACACTTCAGACCGCATATTCCTCTCCCGCTCAGCCTGCGTGGATCTGGGCATGATCTCGGACAGGTTCCCAACACTTGGGGAGGTGAATCTGGCGGCCTCAGAACTATGTGACTGCCCACGGCGTGCAGAGCCGCCAGCCAAATCAACCACGCTCCCCATGCCGGCGACCGAAGCTAACAGGGAAGCTCTACGCGAGCACTTACTCAAAACGTACGCCCAGAGCACATTCAATACGTGCCCCCACCAGCCCCTACCAAGGATGTCAGGCCCGCCGCTCCGTCTCATGCTTGATGAGAATGCGACACCAGTTGCCCATCACACCCCCATCCCCGTGGCCATACACTGGCAGGATGAGGTGAAGGCAGGCCTCGACCAGGACGTTCGCCTTGGCGTGTTAGAGGAGGTACCCGTCGGTACACCGGTGACGTGGTGTCACCGCATGGTGATCTGTGCCAAGAAGAATGGCAAACCACGCCGCACAGTCGACTTCCAAGCACTCAACAAGCATGCGTTCCGCGAAACCCACCACACACAGTCCCCTTTCCACCAGGCGAGACGTGTACCCAGCGGGAAACGCAAGACTGTGTTCGACGCGTGGAACGGTTATCACAGTGTCCCACTGCACGACGATGACCGCCACAAGACGACATTCATCACTCCATGGGGGCGCTACCGGTACCGTTCAGCCCCGCCAGGGTATATGGCATCGGGAGACGGTTACTCACGAAGGTACGACGAAGTGGTTGCAGACATCGGCAGCAAGACCAAATGCGTGGATGACACACTGCTGTGGGCTGACACGATCGAGGAGAGTTACTTCCAGGCGATACAATGGCTGGATGTATGCGGCCGGAACGGAATCATCCTCAACCCGGAGAAGTTCGTCTTCGGCGCATCCACGGTGGACTTTGCAGGCTTCACGATCACCATGAACGACGTACGGCCATGCAGCCGCTATCTGGAGGCGATCCACGACTTCCCACGTCCGCGCAATATCACTGACATCAGGTCATGGTTTGGACTGGTCAACCAAGTGGCCTACGCCTTCAGTATGGCTGAACGTATGCAGCCGTTCCGGAAGCTCCTGCAGAGTGGGGCACGCTTCGAATGGTCCCCGGAGTTGGAGGACATATTCTGCGAGTCGAAGGACACGATCATCCAGGAGATCGAGCGTGGTGTCCGCATCTTTGATAAGGCCAAGCCGACGTGCCTCGCCACAGACTGGTCGAAGGAGGGCATTGGGTTCTGGTTGTTTCAGAAGCACTGCCGGTGCATGCCAGTCAGGCCCTTCTGCTGCACTGATGGATGGAAGATAACCCTGGTCGGCAGCAGGTTCACGCATGCAGCGGAATCCAGATACGCACCTGTAGAGGGTGAGGCCCTCGCAGTCGCAGACGCCTTGGACAAGGCGCGCTACTTTGTGCAGGGCTGCAAGGACTTGATCATAGCGGTTGACCACAAGCCGCTGCTGAAACTCCTTACAGACAGAGCACTCGACGACGTACCCAACCCCCGCCTCAGGAACCTCAAGGAGAAGACCCTGCGTTATCGCTTCCGCATCGTACATGTCCCGGGCATGAAGAACAAGGCGGCGGATGCCATGTCACGCAGGCCGGTCGGCACCTCTCGACCACCGCTCATGAACCTTCCGGACGACAGCGCTGCCGCGGTGACCTACCTCTCGCCCAGCACGCACACTGACATCCTGTCTCTCCTACGCCAAACTGAGCCGGAGGACAGTGACGACATCGAGGATGGTGACCTGGCATGGTGCGCCGCGGGGCTGGAGTCATTGCGATCAGTGACATGGGACCGCGTCAGGGATGCCACCAGCAGTGACAGCGATATGCGTACGTTGGAGGAGATGGCGGTGGACGGCTTTCCCGAGTCAAGGATCGGGATGCCTGTGACAATTCGTGGCTTCCACCAATACCGTGACCACATTACATCCACTGACGGGGTGGTCTTGTTCAAGGACAGGGTGGTCATACCGCCCTCACTCCGCGTTGAGGTACTGAGTGCCCTACACGCTGCCCACCAGGGCGTCTCGATGATGACCGCCCGCGCGGAGTCCTCTGTGTTCTGGCCAGGCATGTCAGCCGACATCAGCGCCGCTCGGAACAACTGCGAGCACTGCCACCGGATGGCGCCTTCACAACCTGGGGCACCGCCGACCCCGCCCATCCCGGCCGTTTACCCCTTCCAGGCGGTGTGCTCAGACTTTTTCATGCACAGAGGTGTACACTACCTCGTGACGGTGGACCGTTACTCGAACTGGCCGATCATCTCAAGGTCATCGGGTGGCGCTCTCGACCTGATAAGCCACTTACGTCGCGCCTTCGACATACGGGACACCTGAGGAGCTCTCATCAGACGGGGGGCCTGAGTTCACCTCCGCCGAGACCAGGTCTTTCCTGCGCAGATGGGGGGTCCACCATCGCCTCTCATCAGTGGCTTTCCCCCACAGCAACTGCCGTGCAGAGATAGGAGTGAAAACGATGAAACGGCTGATCGCTGACAACACTGGCCCGAAGGGTGAACTCGACACTGACGCCGTGCAGAGGGCGATACTGCAGTACCGCAACACGCCTGACCCTGACACCAAGATTTCCCCAGCGATGTGTGTGTTCGGCCGCCCGATACGCGATTTCATCCCGATCGCCCCCGGAAAATACAGGCCTCATGAAACTTGGCGTGAGACACTGACAGCGAGGGAGGAGGCCCTCCGCAAACGCCATATCCGCACAGCGGGCACCTGGGCGGAGCACACTAAACGCCTTCCGCCGCTCGTAGTTGGGGATTTGGTCCGTGTACAGAACCAGACAGGACCCCACCCCAACAAATGGGACCGGACGGGCTGCGTCGTGGAGGTGCGTCAGCACGATCAATACGTGATCAAGATTGACGGCTCGGGCAGGATCACACTTCGGAACAGGAGATTCCTTTTTTTTTTTAAATTTGTTTTTCAGATTTTATCCCTTTTTCACCCAATTTGGTAGCCAATTTAACCCAACTTAGCATCCAATTATCCCCTGCCTATTGCATGGGATCCGCCGCACGACCCCGTGGCCGGCAGTCCCAGAGGAGGGCGCCAGGCAGACTAGGCTGACTGGCTCCTCGAGCCCAGTACCGTTATTCCGGCACCCAGGGGGCGGTGTTGCGCGACGGATCCTAGTCCAGAAATACTCCTATACCCCCCTCGGAAGCGGCCGGCCAATATGCCGCTTCCCGTGTGCCTCGGCCATATCTGGATCTGGCGAGCCGGGATACGAACCCCGGCCCCGGTGGGCAGCATGCACTAGCGGCCAGTGCGTAGACCGCTACACCACCGCGGGGCACGGAACAGGAGATTCCTGCGCAAGTTCTACCCGGTTCGCAATGACCAGCTTCCGCCCCGATCGATCTATGATGATCTGGCGATCCGCATCGCCAGGCCGGCGCCTATTGGTGCGCCGCGGCTGCCTGACCCCACAAGCGGCCCTGGAATACCCGTATCGGAGCCTGGGTCCGCCCCGCCGCTGGCGCTGCCATCAGCGGGCTCTCCCCGGCGTGGGACACACCCCACATCCGCCTCGCCTGTGACACCAGCTCGAGACTCGCCAGGGTGTGCCGTCCCCCAGATGTCGCTGCCGGCCCCTGGGGCCACAGTGGTCTCTTCCCCGCCAGTCCCGGTCACGTCGCTGCCGCCGCCGCCGTCAGGCCTACGCCGGTCCGCTAGGGCGACCTGCGTGCCTGCCTGGCACAGAGACTTTTCCATGGGTTGACATTGTTACAGGTTATATGGGCGTTGTATTGTGTTGTGCACTTTGCTTGTTGATTCGTGTTTTGTACGGACACTTGAGTTATTCTCTTCTTATAGGCTTGTTGTTGTTTCAGCCTTTATTGTAGTCGTGTTAAAGGCTCGGGGGGAGATAGGGAATATTGCACTACGGTCATATATTTAGGTGCACGCACCGGAAACGGAATTGGATAGACTACTGTTATAATGTGTACACCTGCATTCGCCCTGCTCAGGACTTGTTTGATTATTGTCATTTTGCAGAGTTATTTCATTAAAGAAGCGAATGAACAAATGGAATATCGTTCTTATTTATAAATGTTACGAACGTATTAAATCAGCGGTGCTTAGAGCCTATGAGCTAGTACCGGAAGCATATAGACAGCGGTTCCGAACATGGACAAAGGGAGATAAGCAGTCTCACGTTGAGTTTGCACGTGATCTGGTTATCCCGTTTACCCGGTGGTGTTCGGCATCTGGGGTAGAAACTTTTGAGCAACTGTGTGACCTGATGGTATTGGAACAATTTAAGAACTCGTTACCTAATAATGTGGCAACTTATATTACAGAGCAGAAGGCGAAGACGGCGAGTGACGCAGCCGTCCTGGCCGATGAATATGTGTTGATTCGCAAAGGTAATTGTAGTGGGCCAGGTCCGGAGAGAGTTCGAAGGGAGAGTTTTTCTCCTCGTCCGAATTTTTACTCTGATGTGAATGTTGACGGCGCACCGTGTCACTATTGCAAAGGGGTTGGGCATTGGGTACGGGAATGTCCAGTATTAAAAGCAAAAAATAGATTCCCTAACACACGAAACCGGCGTTACTGGCCAATTCATTCGATCCAGTGGCGTTGCCGTCGGTACCGTGTTTGGAAAAGTATCAGTCGTTTATTTCTGATGGGTTTGTGTCGTTGCAGGGCAGTGAACATCGGCTGCCGGTAAAGATACTGCGGGACACTGGTTCGATAGATTCGTTTGTGCGTGCCTCGGTGTTACCTTTTTCATCGGCAACTGACACAGGGGACGTTATTTTGATTCGAGGGATGGGTATGTCTGTGTTCCCGGTGCCCGTGCATAATATGTCTCTCGTTTCAGGGTTGGGGAATGGAGACGTACAAATGGGTGTGCGCGCTGAGTTGCCTGTTGAGGGTGTGGACATCATTTTGGGAAACAGTTTGGCAGGGGTGCGAGTGTGGGCAGATGGGCCTCTGCCAAATGTAGTCACTCAGGAATTGCCAAGTCCCATTCAGTTAGACACGGCGGGGATTGTGTATCCAGCCTGTGCCGTTACGCGTGCTATGACCTTGGCGCGTGATGCGACAGGTAACCCTCAGGGGGCAGATAGGGAAATGGTTGCGCTCAAAATATTTGTGATTAGAGAAGGCCGTGCCACTTGATGCAATAACTAGCTCTGCGCATGGGTATTTTCTTAATGAGGGCATGCTGTTTAGGAAATGGGTGCCGCTTGGAGATGCTTTTGTTGGCGAACCGGTTTTCCAGTTCGTGGTGCCGTGTACGCTTCGTCCGTTGGTGTTGCAAACGGGTCATAAAAATATTGCAGGGCATCAGGGAGTGAAGAAGACATATGACCGTGTGTTGCGACACTGTTTTTGGCCCCGTTTGAAGCGTGACATTTCTGGTTATATCAAAACATGCCACACTTGTCAGTTAACTGGTAAGCCTAATCAGTCCATTAAACCGGCCCCGCTGTGTCCCATTCCTGTTGTTGATCGACCGTTTGAACATCTGATTATTGATTGTGTTGGGCCGTTACCACGTTCCAAGCTGGGACATACCTACTTGCTCACCGTCATGTGCCAGGTGACCAGATACCCGGCGGCGTATCCACTCCGATCGATAACCACCAAGTCCGTGGTTAAAGCGTTGACACAGTTTATTTCTGTGTTTGGAATACCCAAAATAGTTCAGAGCGATCAGGGTTCAAATTTTACATCCCGTATGTTTGCAGAAATTCTCCAGCAACTGCACATCAAGCATAATAAAGCTTCGGCTTATCACCCCCAATCTCAGGGAGTGTTAGAGCGTTTTCATCAAACATTGAAATCTTTGCTGCGCTCTTATTGTATGGAGCTGGGGGGTGATTGGGAGGAGGGACTGCCATGGCTTTTATTGGCCTCCAGAGAGGTAGTACAGGACAGCATGGGTTTTAGCCCAAATGAGTTAGTGTTTGGACACAAGGTGCGGGGTCCCATGGCTGTTTTGCAGGACAGTTGGAACCTGGCAGAACCTCCTCAAAATATTTGTGATTATGTAAATGGTTTTAAACGCAGGTTATTTTTGGCCGTGGAATGTGCAAAGGAGAAGTTGGAGAAGTCACAAGATAAAATGAAATCTCTCTATGACAGAAGGGCAGAGCCTAAGCAGTTTAAGGCTGGTGATCAGGTTTTGCTCTTACAGCCCATTGTGACTTCTCCTTTTGAAGCCAAGTTCGCTAGCCCTTACACTGTTGTGCGGCAGGTGACAGAGAATAATTATGTCATTGCAATGCCAAAAAATAGAAAGACCAATAAACTGTGTCATGTGAATATGCTGAAACCATACTACTCCCGGCCCTCTGCGGGTGAGGAGAAAACGGGGGGGTGTAATATTAACGCCTCTTTATGTACTGCTACAGGTGATGTGTCCTCTTTTCCAGTAGCGGGTCAGGAGGATGGTGTCACCCCTGATGTAGTTATGCAAGGTCGGTTAAAAAAATCAGAGTCATTGGGCCAATTGGATCGCATTTTGGGGAATATGGATGACTGTCAGCGTGCTGAGTTGATTGCCCTGGTAAATAGTTATCCTGCTTTATTTTCAGATGTACCCTCTCGCACACATCTGGTTGAGCATGATGTAGATGTGGGTGATGCGGTACCGATAAAGCAGCGTTTTTATCGCGTCTCGCCAGAGAAACGTAAGCATTTGGAATGCGAAGTTAAATACATGTTGGACAATAACATTGCCGAGCCGTGTTATTCTAGTTGGTCGTCACCCTGCTTATTAGTAGGGAAACCTGACGGAACGTACAGGCCATGTACTGATTTTCGTAAAGTTAATAACGTTACTAAACCAGATGTTTTTCCTCTTCCCCGCATGGAAGATTGTGTAGATCAGGTGGGATCGGCTACATATGTGAGTAAATTCGATCTGTTAAAAGGTTACTGGCAAGTCCCACTGTCTGAACGTGCCCAGGAGATTTGTGCTTTCATTACTCCCGCTGGTCTAGTACACCGTTATGCCGTTTGGACTTCGCAACGCGCCGGCCACATTCCAGCGGCTTATGAACAGGGTTGTTGCTGGTCTGGATGGTTGTGCGGTGTACTTGGACGATGTGGTGATTTATAGTGATACGTGGCCTGAGCACATCCAGCGCGTTCAGGCATTGTTTGAGAGATTGGTCTGGGCGCGTTTAACTATCAATTTGGCGAAATGCGAATTTGCAAAGGCCACTGTTACCTATTTGGGAAAGGTGGTCGGTCAGGGCAGCGTGCGTATACGGTTCAAGATAAGGTTGTGGCAATTATAAATTATTCTCCTCCGGCTACAAAAAAGGAGCTGATGCGGTTTTTGGGGCTTGTGGGTTATTATCGTGGCTTTTGTCGAAATTTTTCATCTGTGGTAGAACCCTTGACAGGCTTGTTGAAAAAAGACTCTTTGTATGTGTGGACAGATAGGTGCCAGTCAGCCTTTGATAATGTCAAGACTATTTTGTGCTCGACACCTGTGTTGGCTGCTCCGCGGTTGAATGAGCTTTTCTCCCTGCAGGTGGATGCTTCCCATGTGGGGGCAGGGGCGGTCCTATTGCAGGCAGATGGGCAAGGGGTAGACAAACCAGTGGCATTCTTCTCAAGGAAGTTTAACACCTACCAGCTAAATTATTCAGTTATTGAGAAGGAGACCTTGTCACTGATATGGGCCTTGCAATATTTTGATGTTTATTTGGGGTCAGGGTTGACTCCACTAACCGTTTTTACGGATCACAATCCGTTAACTTTTTTGAGGTCCCTCCAAAATCCGAATCAGCGATTGATGAGATGGGCTTTGTTTTTGCAGCCTTATCATTTAGATATTCATCATATTAAGGGATCCGAGAATGTGATAGCGGATGCGCTTTCTCGGGTGCCTTAATTAATTTAAATGTTTTGCTTGTGTTTTGCTGATTTGCCTGTTTTTTTTCCTTTTCATGCTAGCCGGTTTGTTTACTCTCTTAAATGGCTCCTGGGGTCCGAGGTTGCTGAGAGTGGAAGCAGGGTGGTGAGGAGAAGGAGTAGGACATGGCATTATTGAGGCATTTTGGGTTTACTTATTGTGGGGGGGTGGGGACAAAGTTTATAGTTATTTGATTAGTATAGTGGGGAACCATGTTTTTTAGGGGGGGGATGTGACGCCTCCCACTCTGCCTGCATATTGGCTGTGGCTGGAGCCTGGGCAGAGTGGGTGGGTCGTTAGGTTGAGTGGTGTCACCTGGGTTTGGGGAGCTGGGGATGTATATATGAGAGGGGTGTCCTCAGCTCTCGCTCTCTCTTCCTTATGATTTGGGTTCTGTTGGTAAGGTCTCTGGGTACCTGGTTTTTGGGGCCTTTTAGTTTTACACTACATACGTTCATACACCTTACACATACAACATACATTATACAACCATTCACTCATGGCATACACTACTGATTCTTATCCATAATCATATACATGTTATTTAGTTTATTTTGGTTCATTTAAGTAAATAAAACTTTAATTGTATCATTTAAACGCATGTGTGGACTCCCTTATTTGTTACTACCTTCGGGTGTGTAACAATATATAATAACGTAATAATAATATTTGTTTATAATAGTGCTAATAATAATCATCCTAATACCTTGTCAAATCATTGAACCCCTCTTGTCAATTGCTCAAGTAATACTTTATTATTCATTAAGTGATGGTAAAAATGCCAGCACATGTATATATATAAATATCATCCCGTGGGTAAAGTGTATAAAAAAAAAGAAATTAAAGAAATGAAATAAAATCATCAAGTAATTTAAAAGTCATACTAAATGTTAAAAATAATAATAAAAGGAAATTAAATGAATGACCAACCTTGTTCTTCCCATACTCTGCCTATCTGATATATATATATACAAAAATAATGGAGAAGTTCGGCTTTGACCGTTGCCATAATTCCTCCTTTCAGCCACCAGCCTGTATCCTCAGAGTTTAAATCGGCCCTCGGCAGAGCCTCGTTTTCAATTCCCCAATACAAGTGAAGCCGGTTCCCAAAATAAGTCTGAGACCAAGTATTATTCAGTAAGAAACCCTCTACGTTTTACAGCCCAATTGGCTGGGATCACTCCAAACTATTAGCTACTAGCTAAAAAGAGGATGTTCTCCTCTCCCGGAGACCATCTGGTCAAGAAGGGGAAAGTTACTTGCTCTTACACCTAGTGAGCTTATTTTAGTAAAAGGGGAACTCCGTTGTCCTCAAGCTCTGTCCCTAGTTCAACATAAGACATTGTTTTAATCAACAACAAGATAGCGCACACATCCTATCTCAAGTCTCAGCTACATCACGTTGGTCCTATCTCACATTTCTTATACATCTTGCAACACAATCAATCCCATTCTAGTGGGTATCTTGGATATGTTGATTTCTCTCAGAGTATATGTGTTTAACTTTTCACTTCCTGATTCTATTCCTATGCAAGCAGGTCTACATTTCATAGCAAATCAGTCTGGCAGATCATGGCAGAAACATTCATCATTGCAGAGTCATTGGTGGTAAACCCAGGTTAATCATGTGGAACAGCTCGATGTCATAGTTCAAGTCCAGACCCAATGCTGGCATTGGATCCTCCTCGGACGGAGGTGGGCTCTGCTCATCGTTGCCCTCTGGTGGTGTTATAATGAGCTGTGGCAGGGTGGACTGCTCGATGCCTCCCTCTGGTGGCAAGAACCGTGGAGTGATCTTCAACAACCACTTATCCGGTGTGGTGAACATCACACACTCCTGCAGATTCTTCCTCTCTGATGCTTCTTCAGGCTTTCTGCATGACTGAAACTCTTCTTCTCAAAAAGAAGAATATTATTTTAAATAGATATATAACTATAGTTTACACTGCAAAACATGATGGTGTCTCTCTGGTTTCTCAAATATATTGTTAAAGAAAAGGTGTAATAAAATAAAATAATATAAACATGCCTGTCTGTCATATACGTGTGAGTTTGTCCCAACATAATACAAGGGTCAAAAGGTCAAATTGTATGACCAAGTGGATTGGGGGAGTAACACAATGGTTAACCCATTTAAACCGGGGGCGCTGTTGCGTTGTTCTACCTTTCAAGCCGGGAAAGCGGATACGTCATTTTGTAGTATATGTATTTTTTCCACATTCTTCTGGTCTCTTGGCCAATGGAATGCATCAACATATACATGTGGGAGTATCTACACACGTGCAGATTATTTAAAAAATTCACAATATCTTGGCAACAGCGGAGAAGTTTCTGAAGTTAGTTCTGAAGGGAGTGATATTGATGATGAGCTGCAATGTTTGCAGGAAAAGCGCTATACAAATAAAAGTTATTACTATTATTATTATGACAATGTTATAACTGATTCTTCCTCCCCTTTAATAATACCAATGGGTATTGTATTTTATATCTTTGGAAAGCCTTATTAGTCACCTTTACAATGAGGTACAACTTGTAAGGATCATGCATTCGTGTAATGAGTAACACAGCTAAACGTGTGGGTAGCGGGCCAACATTTCTTGCACCTCTAGGCTACGCACACTGTGATCCATGCGTATGCATAGAAACTCGAGAAATGTCAACTGCGACTCCGCTGGCAGAAGGATGAAACAGGAGAAACGCTTTGAAATGGATACAATTTCCACCAACATAAATCAAAATATTACCTCACATATTATGTGAGTGCACACAAAGAATATACGTGCACACTGCACATGTATATCTTATTCTCCCTCGTCCTGTACCCATCACAATGTAACCTAAATATATCTTTGTTCGTATATAGATATTCATGCAAATATATTAACTTTTAATATTAATATTCATTGCACATAGCGCAAGGCTGGACAAGTTGAGCACCGTTCCTGATTCACTGTTCCCGAGTGCTCAGTGGGTAACGTCCCGATAAGATCGCAATATTCATACATTGAAGAACATGAACAATTCCACTAGACAATTGACTATCATCCCCAAGCACACCCCATCTATACGGACTACAAACATTTTAAGCGCACAGACACTTTATTACTGAGCTATCTATTATTACTAATTGCACCACCAGTCAGTGGCGTAGCGGACGGGCCCGCAAGCGACGCACCGCGGGGGGGCCCCAGCCACTAGGGGGCCCCCTAACATTGGATCATTTTTTTTTTTTTTTTTTTTTTTATCATTTAAAAAAATATGAAACAAAGAAAATAAGTGGCCCTTCATTGTGTCAAGCTTAATTTTAATATATAGGCCTATATTTAAAAAGATATACATAGTTAGCCGTATCCAATAGCAACATGACTTTGACGTCACACGTAGGCAGCGAGACACAAGGAAAATGAGCAAGCGAAAATACAATACAAAGTACAATAAGCATTCTTTAGGTGGTGGTAGATTCTCTATTCGGACATTCGGAGTGAAAGAAAAACAACATACAGATGATAATTCACACAATATAATACCACGAAAGCGTACAGCACTAAACAATAACATTTATTTGGGCAGCATCATACTCAAACTCAGGCAGAAGGGCAGGGTCCAGCCAGGTTCACAGTCACAGGCTGTCAGTGCATCATAATTCAGCATGGTTAGGCTATATATAGCTGCTTCTTTTTCTATTCTACTATTCTATTCTACTTCTGCTGTCTGCGTCTCCCTGGGTATTCCTAGACCAGATGGCAAAAAGTAAAGTAATGCCACAATATACCAGGACTTAAGAAACGAGATGTCCAACAAAGGATTTGACTAACCCTGGCCAATTTTACGCAACAAGTAGACTCTGATGCAGCGGAGACAGGGTTGCCAGATGGGCTGGGATTTAGCAGTTTTTAGATTGGTTAGGTTGGAAATTCTCAATCCCATCTGGCAACCCTTAGCGGAGAGTCTACAGCTTATATGTTTACAGATATCGCGCTGCTGTGCACACCACACTTTGTTAAAAGAAATAAAGCTTGTACTTTTCTACTTATAATACATTCTACTGATGTAGTCTACCATTTAGTTTTAGTTATTGCTCTCACTTGTTTGTACCTTTTGCTAAGTCAAGCATTTATAATGTAGAGTGCATATTGCGAAATTTCGCAACGTCAATAACGCATCGGCCTCTAAAAAACGCACTTTTTTTTTTACCTCCGTTGCGAAAGGGCCCCCGCCGCCACCTTGCGGGGGGCCTCGGGATTTTGCGGTACGCCACTGCTACTTATAATACATTCTACTGATGTAGTGTAGTCTACCATTTGGTTTTAGTTATAGGCTATTGCTCTCACTTGTTTGTACTTTTTGCTAAGTCAAGCATTTAGAATGTAGAGTGCATATTGCGAAATTTCGCAACGTCAATAACGCATCGGCCTCTAAAAAACGCACTTTTTTTTTTTTTTACTCCGTTGCGAAAGGGCCCCCGCCGCCACCTTGCGGGGGGGCCCCAGGATTTTGCGCTACGCCACTGCCACCAGTGTATCTTGTCTTACTTGTCTTACTTAATCTGTAATTATTAAACAATACTTGGATGTTATGACATGTATTATCATGAATAGTAAGGTGAACAGTAGGACGAATCACGTTTAAACTGACTCCGTTGTTGAAGCAGTCTGGAACATAGATATTATATAGACGAGAGAAGAGAGTTTCGTCGTAAGCAAAGCAAGAACATTTGGATTCTGATTTATAAAAGGCGTACCGCACGCGCACGCACGCAAGTGGAATTTGCGGGCCACTCTTCCCACACCTGCTTCCCTTTATCCCAATCAACCCTAATTAAATGTTGCGCACGGGAACGAGCGTCTCGCCCCACCCTTTTTAACACCCATGCTTTGCCTATTATTGGTCAGTGAAATGCCCGTCAGAAGGCGAAAAAGAATTCACCCACTCAATTTCTGCGCAGTAGTTCCGCTTAACGAACACATGAAACTCTCGTATAATATCTATGTTCCAGACTGTATCGACAACGTTTTCACCTTATTATTTATGATAATACATGTCATAACATTCAAGTATTGTTTAATAATTACAGATTCAATTAAATATGATTCCCGATTAAACTGTACAACATATCTCCCTTTGTATTTATTATGTTAAATCATGTTTTTTCTTTTAGATTAGATTCAATCTTATTGTCATTGACAAGTACCAAGGTTGTCACAAGGAAATGCAGTTCGTCATCTAACCTGCATTGTAGAAAAGCCAAGCATGTTTCAAGTTTATTGTTACGTTACATTAAGAGAGTAAAATTCTTGAATACGTTTGAACACATTACACCAATCCTGAGATCCCTACACTGGCTACCAGTCTCTCACAGAAAATGGTCTTGGACCAAAATACATATCAGATGTCCTCCCACCCTATATTCATATCAGATCTCCTCCCTCCCTATATTCATATCAGATCTCCTCCCTCCCTATATTCATATCAGATGTCCTCCCACCCTATATTCATATCAGATGTCCTCCCACCCTGTATTCATATCAGATGTCCTCCCACCCTATATTCATATCAGATGTCCTCCCACCCTATATTCATATCAGATCTCCTCCCTCCCTATATTCATATCAGATCTCCTCCCTCCCTATATTCATATCAGATCTCCTCCCACCCTATATTCCCTAAGGCCCCTAAGGTCAGCTGCTGTATGCTCCTGGAACAAACTCCCTGAAGAAATCAAACAGGCACAAAACCCTAAACATATTTAAATCTAAGCTAAAAACCTTCATGTTTTGCAGCAGTTATGATTAAACACTTCTATCAATGTCTTTTATCTATGAACTATTGTCCTATTAAATGTTTTATCTATTTACCTCTTATATTTGCTTTTATTCAGTCGTTTTTATTTTCTTGCTATGCTCCTCTTGCTGTATTTTTAAATAATGGATGTAAAGCACTTTGAATTGCCCCTGTTGTATGAAATGTGCCATACAAATAAACTTGCCTTGCCACTGGCAGCATTGATTTTACAGCAGTGCAATGACCCTCACCACTATACAACAAAGACTTACCATCCGTGTCTTCAATCTCCACTTCTACTTCGACCTCTTGTTTCACCATCACTCCCTCCTCCCTCATTTCTTCTCCTCCATCTTCTTCTTTCACCATCACACCCTTCTGCATTACAGCTGCACCTCCATCCTCTTCTTTCACCATCACTCTCTTCTCCTCCACTTCTTCTTTCACCATCACACCATTCTCCTCTACATCTTCTTCCTCCAGCTTCACTGCCACCATCTCTGGACCCCACTGTGTGATTTTCAGGGCTGGAGAACCACAGCCAGATCCGGGGGACTCTGTGGACTCTGGTTCATACATGGTTACATGAGCTGAAGAGGACCTGCATCTAGAAACAGTGGAGGCAAAACAGTGCAGAGTCAATTACAAATGACAGTTCACTGAAAGCCCATCTAGACTGACAGGACATGTCCTGCAAATGCAATAATCTATGGATTACGTATTGCATTTCTTTGTAATTAAAGGGTCTGGAAAATAGACATTAAACGGTTCCAATTGTATTTTGTGTCCAAGAAAAAATTACAATAATCTTCTAGTTAGGCTCAACTTCCTGGTCAGACAGAGGGCTGTATGGGCGTGGACTTTGCACGCTTGACTGGCAGCTCCCTTTCAAGCAAGCTTGCTGCGTTATCATACATGACATTCATCTATTAGATGTGCTTATAGTTCTGCCCTTTAATTACCAACTGTTTAGCTGCTGCTGAAATGTACTAATACAATGAGCTAATACAATGACTTGGCTAAGATTATAGTTATGCACCTGGCAGTATAATTCATCATATCAATTCAATGACCACCATTAGCATACTGTACACCTGGCACCCTATGGTGAATTATTGAACCAGGGTTCGACAGTAACGCTTGCCCGCTTGCGCGGAGCAAGTAAAACATTCACCAGATTTGTTTGTGCAAGCCCGACAACGCTGCTGGATCCTGGATATTTGTACCTGTGTGCAGGAAGAACAACAGACGGCGCAGGCGCCAGACCAGACTAGATGATCGTGGAGTGAAGATATTATTATTATGCCGTCTGTTGTTCTTCCTGCACACAGTTAAAAATATCCAGGATCTAGCAGCGTCATCGAGCTCGCGCAAACAAACCCGGCAAATGTTTTACTTGCTCCGGACAAGCGTTACTGTCGAACCCTGTGAACACAACAGGCTACTTGTGGACAGAATTCACAGCATGTGTATGACTTACTGATCAGTTGTACCACAATGGTGTTGTCCTCCTTTTCTAATTCGCTGCCGTATTTTCACAATATCCTCCATGTTTAGTTTCTTCCCACACTGGACGTAGCACTGGCGCATGTCGTCATGACCAGAACAAGCAGAAGCATCCATCATTGCCCAGATGGGGAGTTCACAGTGCAGGGAATCCTACGAATAAAGATGATCAAAATATTAAAACAAAAGTGAAGAAATGTAATCAAAACATACTTTTATGTTATTTTTTTTTACCAGAAGTGGAAAACAGTATTTTCCAAGCTATATGTAGGTCCATATATATATATATATACATATATGCATTTTGGACACTGACAGAATTGTTGTTATTTTAGCTGTTTACCAAAACATATTCAAGTTGCAGTTATAGAATGCATATGGCCTTAAAGTGCAGACTAAGCCCCGCGGTGGTGTAGCGGTCTACGCACTGGCCGCTAGTGCATGCTGCCCACCGGGGCCGGGGTTCGTATCCCGGCTCGCCAGATCCAGATAATGGCCGAGGCACACGGGAAGCGGCATATTGGCCGGCCGCTTCCGAGGGGGGGTATAGGAGTATTTCTGGACTAGGATCCGTCGCGCAACACCGCCCCCTGGGGTGCCGGAATAACGGTACTGGGCTCGAGGAGCCAGTCAGCCTAGTCTGCCTGGCGCCCTCCTCTGGGACTGCCGGCCACGGGGTCGGGCGGCGGATCCAATGCAATAGGCAGGGGATAATTGGATGCTAAGTTGGGTTAAATTGGCTACCAAATTGGGTGAAAAAGGGATAAAATCTGAAAAACAAAAATTTAAAAAGTGCAGACTAAATACCCTCTTTAATTTGAGGGTATTCACATCCAAATTGGAGGTAGGGTCTAGGAATTACAGCTCTTTAATATGTGGCCCCCTCTTTTTCAAGGGAAAACCAAACGTTTAGCTTTTTCTGTGTTGAAAAACACAGCAAATAGGCTGATTATGCCATGATTTTGGCATTTGACATTTCAAATACCATTTACAGGCCACAGGATAAGAGTGCAGACGAAATGAAAATAGCTATTGAAAGGTAAGAGATTACAGATTTGAAAAGATCAGGTTTGTATTGTTACATTTAAAATATATAGGGGTGTAACGGTACAGGTTTCAGTTTGTGGTTTTGAAGTCACGGTTCCTTTTCAGTACAGCAGTGTAAAAGTAAGTAAGTAAGTAAAGCTTTATTTACACAGCGCCTTTCGAACATGAAATGCAATCTTTTACTGAACAAAAAGTGCCATGGATAAGTGGTGGAAACTGTTTGTGCTTGTTTATAAAGGGCTGGTAACATTTGCTGTCTGAAATGCGGACGAGAGGGAACTAGTAGGCCTACGTCATGTCATGAGTAATTCACTAGGGTAATGTTAGAGTTGGCTGGTTAACTAGCCAAACAAAGCCACATCTATGAACATGATTGTATTTGATTGTAATGAATAAGTATGTAATAATGATCTTGTATCACTAACGCAGCTCCACCTATGAGCGGCTGCAGCTCTGTACTGACCATTGTATCTAGCACAGGGGTGGCCAACCAGTCGGAGACTAAGAGTCACAAAAAATTGTTGGGGTACCAGAAAGAGCCACATCATACATGCGGGCTCACAAAAGCGCTCATTCACACACACACACACACACACACACACACACACACACACACACACACACACACACACTAGGGGTGTAACGGATCACGGAAATTCCGGATTCATCATGATTCTTATTTTCTTGCGCAAGGAGAGTGAACCCCAGGTCTCCGAGAGACCTCGGATTCAAACTGATCTTTTCCTCTCCGAGCCAGCATTTTATTCTCAAACACAAAGAGACACACATGGGGAGGGGGAGGCGGTTTGATGAACAAGAACAGTGTCTAGCAAAATAAGTTTATGAGAGGGCCCCCAGGAATGAAGCCTAGCCTGAGACACGAGATAAGATTTGTACAATGAGGAGCTTGTATGTTTGTGCACAGCAAAGAGCACGGGGTTGGAGCTGGGGAATTCACAGAACAGAACAGAATGTATAGGACAGAATATACAGAGTGTCCTCTTTAAAACAGTTATAATATTATAACATTATGAAAACATCGTTCAACTCTAACATTTTCCTGCTGTTTTTCATACTTTATCACTAGTGTTGTTCCGATACCGATACTAGTATCGGCATGGCCACCGATACGCACAAAAATGCTGGTATCGGTATCGGCGAGTACTAACAACAACAAAAAATCTGTTTATTTTATTTTTATTATTTTTCTAAAGTTATTTTGTTTGTAAATGTTCACTTGCTGTTGCACTACTACTACGACTGTTTTATATCTTAAATGGATATTGCACTGATTGGCATCTGTGAGAGCCACATTTCAGGTTTTATAAGGGGTTGATTTTCTTGTCACCATACCAGGTAGACAATAAAAAAAAGTTCTATAGTATTCACTCTCTGTTGGTATTTTTTCCTGTTTTACAAAGGTTTTGAGCAGTGCCAGACTAAGTGTTAGCAATAATTTTACATCGAGGTGAGTATGCGGCTCAAAAAACATGTTTTTTTGTTTTGTTTTTTCAAACGCCGTGGTATCGGATCGGTACTCGGTATCGGCAAGTACTGCACGGTCAGGTATCGGTATCGATATCGGGATCAAAAAATGGTATCGGAACAACACTATTTATCACGATACAAACATTCGTCTCTTTATTCAGGTAGAGCTATCTTGCTTTCACATTTTCTAGTTCAACCGTCATTCAACGTCGCCGTACAGATCACAGACATGAATATTCATCTTTCTCAACTTGGGTAAGAGGTTGGTACTTAGGTTCCATCATAATTTCTCGAGTCAACATTTGTTGTACAAATATTCCTGAAATCAGTTTGTTAGTAATAGCTTTGAAGCAGGGGAAGACACAACAAACGAGCACAGACAGAAATATCATTACAACAAAGAAAATCATTAGTCCTTTTACTAATAGTTGTTTCATGCCTCCCAGGTTCAGCCAATCCAACCATCCCCACGCATTCTGATCAGTGTGGGATGTTGTCAGGATGTGTTGCAAGTCACGGAGTCGGTTCATAGCGTCAGTCACATTGGCCGAGTGTAAGTTGTCTGTGATGTAAGTACAGCATGTGGTGTTAAGCATCACACATGTTCCTCCTGCCACTGCAGTCAATAGGTCAAGAGCCATTCGGTTCTGGAGTACCATCAGTCTGATCTGATCGATTTCGCGGTTCTGGGCTTCGTTTATCGTAAGGGATGCATTTACAAATGTCTCTAATTGATAGTTCAGGGTTTCTAGGTGCAGGGAATGCTTCCCTATCCCTATCCAGGGGAATAATGCATGTACAATCTTTTGACTAGTAGTCCAGAGTTTCTTGTCATCTGGGACATCACTGCCCCAGACTG